>NW_026126418.1:43832500-44432500 GCF_943737965.1 Phodopus roborovskii
TTTGACTTAATCTCCAAGTGTAGAATTGCTTCTTTCCTAGACAATTCTTTGATGTGGTTTGATAAGACTGCATTGTCATACACACACTGGAGATCGGGAAGACCAACAGTGAAAAATCGCAAATTTTTGGCTGGCCTAAGTACAGATGGCTTCTGGGATATTCAGTCCTTCAATGTTATCGACGAAACACTTCGATTTTATCAGCACAGCATTTTCGCTTGTAAAATCGAAATGGGTAAGAAAGAGTCTTAGTCACTTCTCTGTTTGTTACGAGTATGTTTTCCAGGCAGCCTGATCCCCCAGCCACGCCAGCCCCAAATAACACACAGAGACGCTGTATTAGATATGAAGCTGTTGGCCAGTTGCTAGTTTCTTGTTGGCTAGCTCTGTCTTAAATATTAACCCATTTCTATAAAGCTAAGTATTTCCACATGGTCTCTCATCTTACCAGAGGGAGGGCCCAGCGTTCTGCTCTCTCAGTCCTACATTTTTAATCTCTTCCTACCTCCTCCAGAATTCTCCTTCTTTCCTAGCCCCACCTATCTTGCCTTCCTATTGGCCAACAGGACTTTATTCATTAACCAATAAGAGAAACATATTTACAGAATAACACCTCCCATCGTCTATTTCTGTGATAAAAAGCCTGATAAAAGCAGTTTAAGGGAGGAGGGTTTGTCTTGGCTCACGGTTCTAGGGGGATGTGGTCCATCATCTGGGGGGAGACATGGCAAGAGGCAGGGAAGACAGGTGGGCAGGAGCAGGAGGCCAGCTGGTCATCTTGACACACACTCATGAAACTGAGAATAAACAGGAAGTAGAGTAGGGTCATCAAGCCTCAAGGCCCACCCCAGTGACCCACTTCTCCCAGTGAGGCTCTGCCTCCTGAAGGCTCCACAGCATTCCCAAATAGTGTCATCAGCCGGGGACATTTCATGTTCAAACCACAACAGTAAGCATGAGTAGGTGTGGTCTCACTCAGGGGAAACAGGGCGTAAGACCATTCATTTGTTCCACTAGTGAGACTCACATAACTTATGCCTGGAGAGCTCCCTCCACATTTAGTCCTACTACATATTGGACCAAAGATGACAAAAGAGATCAAAGCCCTGGCCCTTGGAGTCCTGATCTCAAGTTCCAGAAGGGAAACATTGCTGGTAAGACAGAATTAACTATTTATCCTTTGCAGGCAAGTCTAGATGATTTGGTAAACAAAGAGCTCAATGAGAATTAGGAGGTGGCAGTTGATTGAGACTTGAAAGTGGAATAGAACTTTTATTAAAAAAAAAAAAAAAGAAGAAGAAGAAGAAGAAGAAGAAGAAGAAAAAGAATGTTTGAATAGTTTGGCATCCCAGGCAAATTGCATGTCTTACAATCCTGTCTAATCCTTAAATAAGCCTATTTTTAAGTGTAAATTATGTAGAAATTATTATCAACTTAAAACCTGAGTAGTAGCAGCCGCACACTGCTAAGGTGCTAAGGTGTCTGCTGATGTGAGACCCATGGCAGCGATGCCCTCGTGGACCCCCTTTGTTCCAGGTGCTGCAGTTATGTGCTAGAGACCTGTCACATCAGTGTTCTCGTAGTGATGGTCAACATCTAAAGTGTTAGACACCAGCCTCATGTTCTGCTGTCTAAGATCCTCCCAGCCCTCACCTTTCCTCCCACTTTTCTCTTTGAGCATCTTTCTCTCAGCCAGTAACTTCATCGTTTTCTGTACATCTGATCACATATTGGTAGCTTTGTTTTCTTCTTGACAAAATGCTTTCCACTCTTTAATATACATTTTAATAGATCATTCATTTTAGACTAGATTTAGATTTGCAGAGAAGTTGCAGTTAGAACCCAGAGGTCTCACTACCCCAACAACCCATCTCCCTGTGTTAACATGTTTCATGAGTGTGATACATTTACAACTAATAAACCAACATTGGTTGCTTCATAAGAACTAACTAAAGTGTTATTCATATCCCCTAGTTTTTACTTAGTGTACTTTTTCTGTTCATCCATCTATCCAGGATACTGTGCTAGTCTCAGCCATGGCTCTCCTTAGCTGTGAGGACATCTCTTTTGACAGTTTTGAGGCTATCTGCTCATATATTGTCCAGATTGTCAGTTTTGTTTAAGCTGTAATTTCAAGTTTGGGAGAAGATGTCGTTTTTACCATAGCCTGTGGACAACATATACTGTCAACATCAGTGCTGATTTAGCATTGATCTCTTTGGTCAAGATTGTGTTGCTAATTTCTCAATTGTAAACTTATCCTTTGTCCCCTGTCCATGCTGTACTCTCTCTAAAGATGTCACTGTGCTCAGTGCATACTTACAGGAGGAGGGAGTTATCCCCCATCTTGGGATGTGGGGTGGGGTATCTATGTGATTATTTGGAATTATGTATAAGATACTTGTTTGCATTTTAAATTTTATTCAGTCATTTATACTCTCACTATAAGTTTCTTGCTTGTTCAACTACTGTTTTTCTGTTTGTTTGTTTTTGTTTTTTTCAAAACAGAATTTCTCTGTATTGCTTTGGACCTCGCTCTGTATTCCAGTCAGAATCCGCCTCCCTTTGGCTCCTGAGTGCTGGGATTAAAGGCATGCACCACCAATGCCTGGCTCAATTATTGTTTTTATTTTTAGAACTGTGTGTGTATGTGCGTGTGCATATAGCTAGTGGAAGACTACTTTGTGAGGTTTGTTTTTTCCTTCTACCCTTATGTGGGTCCCAAGGATTGAACTCAGGTGATCAAATGGCAGCGCAAATTCTTTTACATGTTGAACCATCTCACCAACCCGATTCTTTCTTTTTAGCCTTTGCTTAACCCTCTATAACTACTTCAGACTCTTAGTTATTACTTTTATACTTTGAAGCCAAGTGTTGTAGTTTGTGTCTCTAATCTCAGCACTTAGGGAGAGGCAAGAGGATATCAAGGCTAGCCTCAGCTATATAGTGAGTTTATGACCAGCCTGAGGTATCTGAGAACCTTTCTTGAAAACAAAACAAACAAACAAAAACCTGGTACTTGGGGGTTTTTATTCAGCATATCACACTAATCCCTGATCTGCTCAGACTAACTCATTCCAGCTTGACCATGAGGAGCTCTTTCCTTGGAGTCCAGTGCCCCTGTGGGAATTCCATCATCACTGTTTTGGTATTGATTTGCTTATTTTCGGCACATCCTTACTCTCCGAATATCTTCTTTCTTTTTAATTTCCCCTATACTACAGACCTGAATTCTTTTTTTTATTTTTTTTTATTTTTTTATTTTTTTTTTTTTTGGTCAATCTTTCCGACTCCCCCAATGCAAGTAACTCTCTCCTTTATAGTCGGTCTCACTTGTCCAAGTGGTTAACCCTTTTGCCATCATGTCATGACAACTGTGTGTGTACGTGTGTGTACATATATATGTATGTATATATTTAAGAGCCTGTGCTGTGGAAATAGGAAAAACAAGGTTTACATTTGACCGCGTAAGTTATTTTGTTCAAAACATGTATTTGAAACTTACGAGCACTTTTATTTCCAATGTTGTAGTTGACTACAAGGAAGAGCACAATAACACACTGCCTGAGTTCATTCCATATGAGGATGGCATCTATAATGTTATTCAGAAGAGGGTGACATGGTACCAAGCGTTGAACATGTGCTCTCAGAGTGGGGGACATTTAGCAAGTGTTCACAACCCAAATGAGCAGCTCTTTCTGGAAGACATCGTGAACCGTGATGGGTTCCCCCTCTGGGTTGGGCTCTCGAGTCATGATGTAAGTCTCACTTTGTCTTCAGAGATTTTTTTTTTAAAGCTATAGCTTTGAAAAATTGGAGATTTTTGGCATAAGATATTAATTCAAAATATAATAGTGGGTTAATTCCTGATTATTTCTCATCGTTTACAGCATGGAATAAATAAAATTATAGAGTGTTAGTGTCCAGGCCATCCCAAGGGTTCAGTGGGTTAATAACTCAGCAGATTGCTAAAATCTTTTGATCTGGAGTTATTTTTGTTGTGGGTGTAGTGATCAAGCTCCTACATTCTACCTCTGAGCTCTATCCTTGCTCCCTGAAGCTTGTTTTGGAAGGACAAGTTGGAAAGCTTATATGAAGTGAATAGCATAGCCTCAGAAAATCTTTTAGTATTAATGACACATCTGTCATTTATGTAGTAGCTGATAGTTAATGTGTTATCTAACCTCTGCAATCCTATTTCCTTACCGGTAATATCAGCTAATAATATTCTTTCATATTTTAACACAAAATACATATAATAGACAACCAAAATTCTTAATATTGTCAGGACCTCTTGGATTTGAGAGGGAGAACACAAGAGGAGTTGGAGAAGGCATAGGCAGGGGTGGAAATAATGTAAATATAGTACTCAATATTGAAATTCTCAAAACAATTAAAACTAAAAAAGATTAATATGTTGATAGCATATCTTTGGTATCATCATTTGAATCATATAGCTATATGTATGTACTTCTAATAATGTCTGGCATTCAAAAGTTGCCATTCATTGAGAGTCGTGGGCCTCATTAAATAATCTTTTGAAAAGAATATAGAAAAATAAAAGGAAGAAAGGAAGGAAGAAGGAATGGAGGGTGCAGTAAGATTATGAATTCAAGCAAAAGTTGAAAATAGTCCCTTGTGTCTAACTCTTTGAAGGGAGGTTGCCTCTTCTAGTCCCTGCTGTGTGATGGCCTCTGTAATGTTGCTAGACACAAACCACAAAACTTTGAAGTTCAGAAAATGGCTTTCAAGACCAGGTTACAGCTCAGTGGTAGAATACTTGCCTAGCAGGTATGAGCCCTAGGTTCAATTCCCAGCACCACAAATAATGAAAAGAACAACATGAAAAAAAATATTTCAGAACAACATGACAATTGGAGTCTAAATCTTGAATTTTGGTAAAAAAGTAAATGGAAGCCATTTGAATGTATTTCATGAACCCAGTTTTTAAGTAAGTAAATCCAGAGACAGAATATGGTGACTCCATTTCTAAATTTAAAGTCCTGCATACATTCCGTCAGAGCAAATGCTCCAAATTACTGTATCAAAAGCAAATCTCTGGTGTCATAGATAGGCCTAAACTTAGGATATTTATAAGCAAATAATCATCACTCACTTCTTATAGTGTATGCATTCTTCTTATATTCTTTCTGAAGTCACACATCTGAGCTCAGAGCATTCATACTGTTCTTAAACAGGGCAGTGAATCGAGTTTCGAATGGTCTGATGGCAGTGCGTTTGACTACATCCCATGGAAGAGCCAAGGGTCTCTTGGAAACTGTATCATCCTAGATCCAAAAGGAACTTGGAAACGTGAAAAATGCCTATCTGTTAAGGATGGTGCCATTTGTTACAAGCCTACAAAATGTAAGGTTTGATTTTGAATAACTGTATTTACTATAATCTGATATAAATGTACACACATCACTATTTAATGAACATTTTTATTTAGATTTTTAAATAAGGCTCACCTACAAATTCTATTGAAAAAAAAAAACACTTTCTGATATTTTGTGAATTGATATATAACTTATGTATCTGTCATGGAATTTGTTCCCAAGGAGATTTATCATTCTATCACTATTTACATTTTACTTTAGAATCTGAGGATGCTTGCTTCACATAGAAATGGTTCTCAAGGCTGTGGTGTTCCCTTAATGACATCACCAAAACCAGCTTCTCAGGCACAGGGGGAAAAGAAATGCAAAAACAAACAAACAAATAAAACTGTTGGGATACATGACACAATATAGCACACAGAAAAAAATCCAAGAAATCAAGAGTGGGCAGTGACTGTTCAGAATGCAAAGGTAATATTACCATATGATTCAGCTAGTCCACTGCCAGGGTTAGACAAAAAAAAAAAAAAAAAAAAAAAAAAAAAAAACTAAATATAGACACTCAAACTATACAACCACATTCATTACACATAATTCATACCAGCCAAAGGCAGAGTGGACCCAAGCATCTTCCAATAAATGAATGGATAAGGAGAGTGTAGTATGTGTGTAAAAATGTGTATAGATGTGTATATGTAAAAAACATACAGGAGTACTATTTTAAAAGGAAGGAAATGCTAACATATACTACAACATGACTAAATCTTGAAGAAGATATGCTAAGCAAAATAAGCTGGTGATAAAAGGAAAAATTCTGTATAATTCTCCTTATATGAGGTACCTAGGATTCTCAAGTTCACAGTAACAGGACATCGAATGCTGGTCTATCAGGATCTTGAGAGGGTGAGATCTAGACAGTTAGTGGGTCCAGAGTTCCGGTTTCACGAGATAAAAAGTTCTGTAGTTGGGTAGTAGTGCTTGCTGTGGGTGAATGAGGTGCACACTGAAACATGGTCAGCATGATGGTGTGTGTGCTGTGTGTGTGTAATCCTAGCACCCGGGAGGGAAAACATGAACTCAGAGCCAGTCAGGGCTACAAAGTGTGTTCTAGGGTGACTGTAAGCTACAGAAGCAGGGCTAGGTGGTGGTGGCACATGCCTTTAATCCCAGCTTTTGGGAGGCAGAGACTGGTAGATCTCTTTGAGTTCAAGGCTAGCCTGGCCTACAGAGTGAGTTCCAGGACAGCCTCCAAACTTTTTCTGTCTTGAAAAAACAAAACAAAACCAACAAACAAACAAACAAAAAAACAAGGTTAAGGCCATATAGTATATATTATGTATATTTTTCTAGTAGGATGAAATGGGTTCATAGGCTGTACCTTGTAGCTAACTCTAGATTGTTTAGCATACAGAAAGCCCGGGTTCTATCCCAGCACCTCGGAAACTGGGTCTGATGATGCATGCCTAGAATTCAAACACTTGGGATCTGGACTTGGTAGGATGAGATAATGTTTCCAAATCACTCCCCACCCCCGCAGGAATCCAATAGGGCTAGAATGTAAATCCATGTTAAAATGCTTGCCTAACACTTGAGAGACCCATATTGGATTCCCAGTGCCAAACAACAACAAAAATACTATAACCAACTTACCACAATGCAAGCCCTTAAAAAAAATAAAATAAAATTCAGGAATCTGAAACGCAGCTTCATAAAAATCAGAAAGGAAAGAAATACCTGCACCACAAGGCAGCCCAGCTGCGGACAGTTCTAGAAACCCACGAGGTTGTCATATGAGATGTTAGGAGGTCACATGTTCTATGGTACTGCGGTGGCTGGTGAGTGAACTCATGTTCACATCTATTGAAACAACACACAGCTACGCCCACAATCACAGGGCTGTATCCCCTTGGCTCATCAGCTACTTTCACAAAGTTGCAAAGGCAAGAACTTGCAGGTAGCAGCTCCTTCCACCAGTGGCTCCAATGAGGAATTTAATGATTGAGTTCACTGGGTCAGCAGCAGTTAGGAAACTCATCCACTGCTCCAGCTATTGAACCGACTGGGGGAGGAGGGGGCGGTGTGTTCAAATCGGCAGCATTAGGAATGCTAAGCCAAATAACTGAAATTTGAAAGGTTTGATCCTGCCTTCTAACAGAAGACAGAAGCAGCCGAAACTAGTCAGCCCAAGGTTCTTGGTGAAGGAAATGTCAGGAGTCATTTTTCTTGGAATCATAGAAGCCACAAATAAGAAAAATCCCCCCCCCCCACACCTGTGACCTGCAGAACCCATGGAAAGAGTTTTGAGGCAGTGTAGAGTGCACGATGAAGCTGAAGTCTGGGCTGAGGACACTGCCTGGGACAAGGCCAGAAACTTGACTCAGATGAGCCATACTTAGCCTCTTTCCAGTTTTGTGCTCTTGAAAAGGAATTAATCACAAGCCCTAAGGGACCCAACCTTCCTCCATAGGCTTCTAGCATCACTCAGAGCAGCTAAAACATAAACAAAACAGGTTACATAGAAACCAGGAGAACTTTTAAGACCTTAAAAAGATAACAGCTTTTGGTTTGAGAGAGACTGACAAATTGCCTTTTTTTTTTTTTTTTTTAAACTTGTGGGTGCATTTTTAAAGTCTGTCTTTATCTCTCTAGATAATCATTGGCCCACGTTTTCACAATAAAGGGGAAGCCAAGGGAATGACATTTAATTATTGGTTCAGATTGCTAACAGGTCTACCAAAGCCTGTGTTTTCTTCCTTCCCCTGTCTGTGTGTCTTTTTGTTCTAAGATGGTTGAACTCTATCCTCCACGGCAAGTGCTTATCTTGTCTACCATGGAGGTGTGGAAATGGCATTCCAAACAGCTAACCGGAGGGTATCTGTAGATTCCAACCGTGGCTTTCACTGGTGTATGTATCGAGGCTGCTTATCCACAAGCATAGGTTTCATGTGAATGAGATGTGAGGGCTGTATTGACTCTCCTCGTGCCCTATGACAGCTGTGTCTAATTATTTTCCACAGCTAAAGAGCTGTCCTCTCATGCGCACTCATCAAAATGTCCAATGGCAAAAAGGAATGGCTCCCAGTGGGTCCAGTATGGGGATCACTGTTACTCAGCTGAGCAGGCATTGCACACCTTCTCAGAGGCCAAACAACTGTGTCAGGAACTTGGTAAGTTAAAATTCACTTGTTTTCTTTTGACTAATTTAACTCTTCACAAGTTTTTTTTCTTAAGGAAATAATGGGGGTGGGGGAAATTACCATGTCTTAGATGGTGTTTTAAATGCTTTTTATTTTGTAGTAGCATTATTACTTTATTGTCCAGTAGTAGGGAAATCGTTGATTATTTTATGCATAAGAGCTCAATGGAATATTGCAATAGTCATTGTAAATGATTGATATAGATTGAAAATATGGCTCACATGGTAGAGCTATGCTTGTCTAGCGTGCACACACTAACCCCTTGGATATGAGTCCCCAGGAGCACATATACTGAGCTGGTAGCACATGCCTACAGTCCAACACTAGTAGGCCTGAGAATCAGAAATTAAAGACCATCTTCAGCAACATAATTCTATCATGTAACATGGGTTACATGATACCAGGTGGTTCACATACCCATAGGGAAAGGTTTAAAAATAAATAAAGACAGACGTTGAAAATCAGCCGGGGTGCCCCTGAGCTTCCTTTTCTGGTAGTGGGTGTAATGTGGTAAGGTGTTGGGCAAGGAACAATTTGCTGGCATGTATATCTGGGTCCAGGTGAAAGGTGGTGGTCATGTGACCAAATTTATGCTGACAGTCCATTTCCAAAGCCCTGATGGCTTGTTACCACAAGTATGTGGATGAGGCCTCCAAGGAGAGCAAAGATACCCTCATTCAGTATGATCAGAGAACCCTGCTTGTAGTTGATCAGCCTACTGATAAGCCCATCTTAAGGATCAGGGTTTACCTTCGTAATAAACGTCCTAGGATTTTAATATTAAGAAATAAATGAAAAGCCAGGTGGTGGAAGCACACATCTTGGATGCCAGCACTTGGAAGGCAGAAGTATGCCGGTTTCTGTGAGTAGGAGGCCACCCTGGTCTATAGAGAGAGTCCCAGGATAGCCAAGACTACACAGAGAAATCCTGTCTCAAAAACAAACAAACAGACAAGTAAATATCAAAATGAGAATAAATATATTGAAAGTGAAAATAGAAAGAAGTATAAATGTTAAGTGACCTATCTATTAATATAAAGTAGCAGTGATGATAAACGAAACAGTTTTGAATATTTCTCAAGGTGCTTAGAAAGGGGGGTTAAAAAACAAAATATAATTGACTTTGTGGTCCATTACTGAATTTTAATATTAAGCTGATACTGAAGAGGGTAATCAAATCAACTGAGCATGAGTTGTCCATAGGTCCTGAATAGGATTGCCCCACATCCTAAGAACCTAAATAAGGGACTTTAGTCTTCAGATTTAGCCATTTCAGAAAAAAAGCAGCCATGATTGACTGCCTCCCAAGAGGGACTCAATCAACTGCCTTCAATCCAAACGTGAAATGATCTCTAAGACAGCCACCTATAGTATTCAAAACTCAGAACTATTTCATTGGGTAGCTATGAAGCCAGACTGTGGAGACAGCTGGTTACAAAGCATTAGTTACTGCTTGACTACCTAACAGGAACTTCATTAGGGGACCTTTGTGTCCTCTACATGTCCACAGGTGATGAGAACTATAATAAGTAAGGCATTTACATATGTGTATATGCCTCTTCCTCCTGAGGGGGGAAATACAAACATTTGCTGTACTTGTAGCACGTGGGCACTTAAGACATTTCAGATTTTGGGGCAGACAGGCTGGGTTCATTTCCTGACTCTCAGACAACTAACTGATCTCGCAGAAGTGGCAGAACTGTTTCTCTTCTCATCTAACCAATGAGAATGCAAACTTGGGAGTCTGGGACATTTGGGGGCATCGTAGGAATAGTGTGAGTGTGCATATATAGCACAGTGGTCTGAACGTGGTGAACTCAGAGCTGTTCTTTCAAAGGTTTCCATCTCCTCTCTAAGTTCTCTAGCTGGCTGGCTCTTGTCTCTCAGTTTCCTTCTTCATAAAAGGTGGTAGATAGTGCCTTTGGTATTATCTCCAAGGGTGCATAATGTTAAACACATTCAATACAGGGGCAAAGGCTTTCTTTCCTTTTAGGGTGGATTTTCTAGCCTACTTATTACCTATTTCTATTCTACCTGACATAACCTACAACACTATTTTCTGTATTTTCTGTATGCATTTAGGAAACATAACTAAGTTTAAAGAATATTCACTGGTTTGATCCCTTATCATTTTTAGGAACGTATGATAGTTATGACCAACCACATTTCTGTGTTCCATACGGCGGAAGGAGGGTGGGTGCTCCCTCAGATCACAAGCCAGGCTTCTTTGAATTCTATTTTGAGCAGAAGGAAGTTTAAATCTAAGTTACACAAAAATACTTTTTTGAGGCGAGACCTAGAAATATATAGGTGGCATATACTTGTATAATCACAACCCCCAATTATTACAGCCAGCTGCTCAAACACAAAGGTCTTGCTGATATGGTACTTCCAGAACCAAAAAACATTGCCAGATACATGTTTTTAAAGGTATGAAATTTCCCTATGCAAATTTTCCACTTAAAAATATTTCTTATTTCTTTGGAACTGTTATTTGTGGAAGCACTTTTAATTTTTGGCCAAGTATCAAAAGTTTTAAAGGTATTCTCTGAGTGATGCTTGAATTTCTGTATGGTCTTGTTCACAATAGATATTGTTTTTTCCAAATGGGCTTTACATGCTTAACATGGCATTAATTAGGTACAATTTGTTTCCTTTCAACAGATCATTCCGCAACTGTTGTCACCATAGCAGATGAAAATGAGAATAAATTTGTGAGCAGGTTGATGAGAGAGAATTATAACATAACTATGAGAGTTTGGCTTGGATTATCTCAACATTCACTTGGTAAGTGACGTGTGTGTGTGTGTGTGTGTGTGTGTGTGTGTGTGTGTGTGTGTATAGTATGCAGAGTTCTAAAGTTGTATATATTGGCCCACACCTATTCTCTAACACTCTGAACAGTTTTAGCATAGTTCAGAATTAAGTCTTACCAGTGCTGTAATTTCCCAATAAGCTCAGTTAAATCTTAAGAGAATGTATGGAAAATGTTTTCAGTAAAGAACGGATACACGGTTTGAAAGATGAAGCTGGAATTGATAAAAAAAAATGAATTAAGTGTATAAATTTGGTAATCTGTCTCATACTTTATGTAAAAGTGAATATTAAATAATTAAAATACACATCAACTCTAAAATATCAAGTCATTTTCAAAAATGAATGGATTCAATATTAGCTGTCTAAATGAATTATAAACAGTGTTTACACACTTAATAATACTGCTAGAACGCAAAAAAATGGGGTGGGGGTGATTCTGAACACTTGTAGTCCCTCTTACCCCAGCAACAGAGTTTTAATGACACATTTTCTTAAATAATGGAGATTTCAGATCCCTGCATGTATATTTATTGCAAGCAAGCATTCTGTACCTTTATCAAACCATGCCTATGGGTGTCTAACACTCGATAAAGATGAAAATGAAAACGGGGCTAGAGAAATGGCTTAGTGGCTAAGAGCAATTGCTGCACTTCCAGAAGACCCTAGTTTTTTCCCAGTGCCCACACCACTTGGCTCACAACTGTCTGTAACTCCAGCTCCTGGGGATCTGCATCCACAGACACTTGTACTCACAACTACAGAAACACAACACATACACATAATTTAAAATAATAAGAATGTGTCATTTTAAAAATGAAAACATTTTATTTCTCATTGTCCACGACAGCAGTTACTAGCTACATTGAGCACTAAGGCCTTTGTTTATTTTTAACAAATTTCATTCTGCATGTCCATGTTCATTTGTGCACGCGTATGGGTGCACGTGTATGTAAAGACTAGAGGTTACTGTTGGGTAGCTTCCTGAATGGCCACCTTGTTTATTGTATGCTCATGTTCATGTGTGCATGCACACATGTATGCATGTGTATGTAGGTCAGAGGTCAACATCAGATACCTTTCTCAGTTGCTTGCTACCTTACTATTTGAGATAGAATTTTTCACTGAGCCTAGTGTTCATTCATTCAACTAGAGTGGCTAGTGAGTGAAGCCCAATGTGTACCTCACCACCACCAGTGCTGGTTTTATAGGCATGTGCCATGGTGATCAGTTTCTTTACATGAGTCCTAAGGGATCAGACTCATGTCCTTGTGCTTCTATGACAAGGACTTTACTGAATGACTTATAGTCTTATTTTTAAATATTAGTATCATGTAAAATGACACCATGGGGCTGAAGATATGGCTCACCGTTTAAGAGCACTGGCTGCTTTTCCAGAGGTCCTGAGTTCAATTCCCAGCAACCACATGGTGGCTTATAAGCATCTGTAATAGGATCTGATGCCCTCCTTTGGCATGCAGGCAAACATTTAGAGCACTCAAACATAAAAAAATAATTAACTAAACAACACCATGCTAAGACAATGAATTATTTGAACCTCATGCTTTTTTTAAGCATTAGTAGCAATAATTATAATTACATGTATTATCTTTCTTTAGATCAGTCTTGGAATTGGTTAGATGGATTAGATGTGACATTTGTCAAGTGGGAAAATAAAAGTAAGAATGGTGATGGGAAATGTAGCATTTTAGTGGCTTCAAATGAAACCTGGAAAAAAGTTGAGTGTTCACGTGGTTACGCAAGAGTTGTCTGCAAAGTTCCTCTGAGTAAGTATGCAATCTTTCCTTAAGGGGGTATTGAATAGAGCAGAGTAAGAAATAAATATAGGGGTATTCTGTGGCTCTGTGGGAAAGCCCTTACTTAGTGAGCACGAAGCCCTGGGTTCATGCATTGGTTGCTGCCAATAAATAAATAAATAAATAAATAAATAAATAAATAAAGCACATCTATGTGCTTGGGTGTATTCCACATAATTTTAAGTGTTTATAAAGCATATCCCAAATCCTGTTAAATCACAGAGATTTTATATGGTATATAAATATATAATACAACTAGAATTCCAAAATAAAGCTATTGAACAGCCCAAATTCTTTATATGTCTCTCCTAACTAAAAATGGGAGCTGCCATAGAACTGGGGAGGAAATTTCTTTGAGAATGTACTTACAATGTATTATATTCTGTATTCTCCCTCTGTAAAAGCTTAAAGGCTTTTGTATTAGTGGCTAGTGTATTAGTTGCTGCGGATTTCCTGTTGCTGCCTACATAGCAGCTTATGGAAGAAGGCTTACTTTTGTCTTGAGTAGGATAGACCCTCGAATGTTGGGGAAGGCATAGCATGGCAGTAGAAGCAGGCAGTGTGGCTGATCACATTGCCATTCACACACAGGAATCAGGGGCAAGCAGGAAGTGGGAAGAGGCTGTAAACTCTCAAAGCCTTCCCCCTATACTTCCTCCAGCAAGGTGCCACCTACTAACGGTGACATAACTTCTCCAAACAGGGCACGAACTAGGATCAAATCCCTGAATTCATGAGCCTTTGGGGATATTTCTCATTCAAACCACCACATCTACTTTGCAGCCTTTCTCTTCGGCCCATAAAACTTTCATAATGAATCTTATTTTATTGTTTTGTTTTCGCTTCCCCCCCCCCAAGACAGGGTCTCACTATGTAGCCCTGTCTATCTTGAAATCTCACTATATAGACCAGACCCTCCTCAAACTCAAAGATATCCACCTGCCTCTGCCTCCCAAGGGCTGGGAATAAAGGCATGTGCCACTACACCTAGCCATAAAGAATTTTAAGACCATCTAAAACTAGGTCTAACTACTTAAAGTGCTCATGGTAGTTGTATGAAACTGCAAGTTGAAGTTTAGTTTTGTCATAAATTGATACATAAAACTATTATTGAGCTCTGCTTATGGAGAAAAGTCTCTAAACCTTTTATATGAATATTTTAAAACAGCTAGCATAGGCCTTCCATTTTGGCATTACAAATATTAAAGATAAAAACCCCAGTTGCAGAGGAGGTGTATGTGTATGCATGCGTTGGTGCATGCCACCTGTCCACCTGTTTTGCATGTTTTGCCTGCACCTCAACGAGGCATATCGGTTACACGTTGTCAGACTATCCAATTCAGTGAGGAAGATGGATTAGTGACAAACAAGTTGAGGTTTTTTTTTTTTTTCTTAAAGAGAGAGAAATAACAAGTAGTTATAAACTCCACGGGCTGACAACCAGGTGGGTGGTTATTACGTATGATCTCGAAAGGTGTCTCTGGAGGAGGTGTTAAAGCTGAGCTCAGGAATATCAGCCCAGCAAGCTCAGAAGACAGGCCCAGCAGAGAGGAACCAGGTGGAGGGAATCCAACAGCAGGAGGAGTGCCTAAGCTCAAGGAAGAGCTGCTAGGCAGATGAGACCCTTAGCAGAGTCATAAACAACAGGCAGGGAGCCCTGGCTCTTTTCCCACTGAAGTGGAAAGTAAGTAGAGCTTTTGCGGTGAGAGGGCACAGCACTAGTGTGATAAAAATTACAGTTCTGGTCTTGGCCATTCTGAGTTTGGGATATGGAAATCCATAGGGGAATGTCCAGTCTGCAGCTGAACACATGAGAGAGACGGACAGTGTAGGGATGACATTTGAAATCCTGAACAAGTGGGAAGGATGGAACTTGGTGGGGTGTGCTTGCCTTAGCATGTGCAAAGCCCTGAGGTCCAACTCTGTTAGGGGGAGAATGGAGAGTGCAATAATACATGTTAAGCTGTTCTCCTAAGGAAGGTAGTGAGTAAAAGGAGCATTAAATTCTTTGGGAGAAAAGTCTTTCAGCAATGAAAAAAAATTTGATGTAAAGAAAACGACTTAAATAAAAAGGTAGGAAGGAAGGAGTTTGGTGTATAATGATGGATTTGGGATTCTGTCAAAGCTATGAAACAATGTATAATCTGTACAGGGTTTAGTAATATCTTATCCACAGTTTACTGAATAGAATCAGAAACAATGGCAACTGTTGCATTCCTCTTCCAATGTCACACTGTCTGGATTCCAGGCCCGGATTACAGAGGCATAGCCATCCTGTTTGCCCTGCTCAGCATCTTAGCCCTCATCAGTGGACTCATTTGGTTCCTTGTACAAAGAAACCATTTCCGCTGGACAGGCTTGTCCTCTGTTCGGTATGAACATGGAGCCAACGAAGACGAGGTGATGCTCCCTCCTTTCCATGACTAACTTCTTCCAAGAGTTTGTTCACCATCACCAACTTTCTAGAAGAAAGATGAGCCAGTGTTTACTTTGTTTCAAAGTAGAAGTCTTAGGGACTCTTCTGGTTGGTGGGTTGCTCTTCTGAGGCATGCACACTTAACCAGCTAACCGCCATACTAATTACTCCAGTTGTCAGAGTGGAGAGGACTTAAAACCAAAATGGAAGTTCAGATTGTTTACAGGGGCATACATTTAACTAATGTGAGTTTTCTCTGTAAGAAAGCAGTTGCTAAATAAATATGTGCATATTTTAACAGCTTCATAGAAAATTAAAACTGTCAATACTACTAGGCTCCACATCAACCCTTTGGTTTACATGAGCATCGGGCCAAAAGCAAAGTTAGTACCTCAGGCACAAATTCAACTACAATTCAGATCAATGATGTTTCAAAATAGACTTTTATGGCACTGGGAGAAAAAAACAAACCTAATAAGGCATACTTTTTAACACAGAAAATGGAACCTCTTGGAAGATGTTTCTTATATTATTTCAAAGATATTTATACCAATATTAATTAGTAGCATTTTCTGTTTATAATTACTTGTATTCAGTGGGTTTTGTTGTTGTTGAGTTTTTGTTTTTGAAAAAACAGAGTTTAATGATTCCTGAAGTGTGGGAATGGTACTGTAAAATTGACTAGGCATGCTGTATCAGCTTGTCTTGTGTTTGATGATTTTCTTTTTTACAAGGACTCAATTACAGATGAGATTTAAACTTTTACAGTTTATGTATTTCACACAGCACATCATCTCTTGATGAATGTTATTTCATTGCCTTTTTAGCAGAGCAAAACATAAAAATGGTCTTTGAATGGTGGTGTTTGCTAACTTTGTATTTGTAAAATGACAGCTTCTAAGGCAGTGAAACTTGAAACTTTGTTATTAACGTAGAAATATTTAAAATCTAAATGACTAGGGGAACAAGGGGATGTAATTCAGAATATATTCTTACAAGCCATGTCCACTAAATAGGATGACATTTTTATTCAGTGTTTAATTCATATTTATACTTTAGAATATTTTTGTATGAGATCCAGATTTATTTTGTTTGAGGTGTTTATACTATCATAAAGTTGTAAATAATTTTCTAAGACTGTTTTAATATGGTCTACAAATGTCCTAAATATTTTTATTGAGGCATCTTTCAAATAATCATTCAGTTTCTTCAAAGACCTAAACCAATGCAATGTGACACAGCTGTGTATAAGGCTGATGCCGTGGTAAAGTTGTCTTGCCTTTTAAAAGTAGAAAGGTTGATTAGTGCATGCCAAAGCATCTCTGAATTGATTGTATACCATATCTAATATGATTAGAAAATATCCAGCTATTACAAGGTGAGGTGTTAAAGATTTTGCAAGCACTATTTAGAGAATTAAATTCCAATATCTCTAAATGATTTTAGTCTCCTTGCCTCAGTGTTTCTTTTTTGTGTGTAGTATGGTGTGTGTGTGTGTGTGTGTGTGTGTAGCATATGCACATAAGTGTATGGGTTCATGCTTCCATGTGCACTTATACAGAGAGACCAAAGGGCATCAAGGGTTTTCCTCTGTTGCTGTCTGTCTGTCTGCTTTTCTTGTAAACTGAAAGCTTGATATTTTGTCTAGATGACTTAGCCAGAAAGCTCTAAGGATCCACTGGTCTCTGCCCAGAAATGTTGGAGTTTCAGACATGCAACACCATGTATATTTGTTTATATGGTTGCTGGTGATTCGAACTCTGGACTTGAGCCTTGTACACCAAGTACTCTTATTGAGCCTTCTCTCAAGCCCTCAATGTGTCTATTAGCATCTCTCAGCAGGGCTCCCACCTGTGTCATATTAATTTCTCATTCTTTGTGCTCCTCTTCGAGGATCCTTCATACTTGTTCCCTCCTAGTTCAATGCATAGTTCCAGTGATCCATTAGATGATATACTTGAAAGCTCTTCTCCACAAGTCCAGAACTGCCCCCTAGTGGTTACTTTCCCCATTTCCCAGTCCCAGATGTCTTAAGACAATCCCTTCCAGCTTTTCCTGGCTAACTCAGTCACTACATAAGGTCAGGTCAAACTTGTCTCTCCACGTCAAACACCTAAAAAGGCAAGTCAGTGACCCCAATAAATAAGAATAGGGAACAAACACAGAAGGGATACCAACATTCACTCCCTTCTTCCTCCCTTCCCCTTCCTCAGACATCTGCAAATTCTTTCTAGTAAAGGGCTGCAGTATTGTTTTGTTTTTGAGACGAGGTTTCTCTGTGTAGCCCTGGCTATCCTAGAACTGTTTGTAGACCATACTGGCCTCTAACTCAGATCCGCATGCCTCTTCCTCCCAAATGCTGGGATTAAATGCACTAGACACCGCACCCAGCTAAAGGGGAAAAAAAATTGTTTTGGCTATATTCTTAGTAAGCTCCATGTCTGACCCTTTGCTGAGACTCTTGTGGAGAACACTGGAGATCCTCTTCCTTCATCTCAGGTTCCTTTTAATGTTAAAACCCTCTTGCAGAAGCAGATACCCCATTGTAATTAAGTAATCTTGCTTAGAAAGAGAAATTTGCCAGGCAGTGGTAGCACACACCCTTAATCCCAGCACTTGGGAGGCAGAGGCAGCCGGATCTCTGTGAGTTCGAGGCCAGCCTGATCTACAAGAGCTAGTTCCAGGACAGGCTTCAAAGCCACAGAAACCCTGGAGAGAGAGAGAGACAGAGACAGAGACACAGAGAGAGACGGAGACAGAGAGAGATTTGTTAGTTCTCAAAAGAAAGACTTCATGAAAGCACTGTGTCAGAAACATAGATATGTTGTGGTAATGCACAATGTCAAACATTAACTGAATGTTAAGTCACAAGGTACAGCAGTTTAAATGGCAACATGTCTGCTTCCTTTGGAATTCTGGTTGAGGCAAACATGCATTCATCTAATGCAAACCCGGTTTAGTTATGTTTTTAAGATTTATTTTTACTATGTGTATGTGCACATGAATGCAGGTGGCTGCTGAGGCTAGGATGGGGTCTTGGATTCCCTGGTTTGGGCACTGCAGACATTGTGAGCTGCCCAACAGGTGCTGGGAATCAACCTGGAGTCCTCTGGAAGAGTAGCACATAACCTCTGAGCCCTCTCTCCAGCCCCTGGGCTCCATTTTTTAACACTAACTTTTAGATCCCCTATCGCTCATCACAGTGTATCTATCGTGTGTGTGTGTGTGTGTGTGTGTGTGTGTTACAGAATGACAACAAAGGATTCAAGAGGCAAGATGTTTCAAAAAGGCCTAAGAAGCTGAAGCTGGGAAGTGAGACAGGTGGTACTGGTTGGTCACATGCCTAGCCAGTGCACACTCATCCTCCATCCTCATAATGGGGTCAACAGCTGCTTGTGAAGTAAAGCCTCCGAGGGAAGGACACATCTGAGAAAGCAGTGCTCTACACAGTGTAAGTGACTAAGAGGGGAACAGCCTGACTGCACACTTGGCTCTAATTCCCTGAG
The DNA here is from genome assembly GCF_943737965.1 of Phodopus roborovskii. NCBI lineage: Eukaryota > Metazoa > Chordata > Mammalia > Rodentia > Cricetidae > Phodopus > Phodopus roborovskii. Next base: position 43,851,590 of record NW_026126418.1, read on the forward strand.
TATTTGATTGAAACATTCTCACTGTCTCTATACCTCCACAAACTGAGTGTTCACACGTTTCTTTCTTTCCCCTGAACTAAGCTAATCACAAGCAGGATTTGAGAAACCATCCCACTTCCCAAGCAGTTATTATATTTCTATTAGTTAATATGGAGGAGGCATCATTTTTGTCTCCAAGCTAGAAACCCTGCAAATCCTTTCTCATCTTCCCAGTCCAGCAATTTTCTCAGTTCCCCCTGGACTTCTCAGAGCCAGGGCCATTGCCAATCACCAACTGTCTCATTTCAGATAGTTGTCACGTCCCTCCAGACCTAACAAAGATTGACAACCAGTCCAGGGTCAGCTTGATTCCCTGGCCAAGGGGCCTTCTAATAGAATGTAGCGTCAAGTTGGTGTTTATGAAACAGCAGTGAGAACTGCTAGCCATAGGAAAGCATAGCAATTGGGAAACCATTGATGTTCCTAAGCAATGGAAATGTAGCAGGAGAGTGGAGCCAGAGTCCAGGGGAAGTGAGTGGGAAAGAAAGAATTGAGAAATGGGAAATGAGGGAATTGGAGAAATACAGTGGACTTAGGGAATTATTCTGAGAGGCTATATTCTGAGGAAGTTGTGTAAGAAACCTGGTGGAGAAGACTGGTCCACGGCAGGTTTGAGGGTTCCCTTCCTTCTTTCCTTCCTTCTTTCCTTCTTTCCTTCCTTCCTTCCTTCTTTCCTTCCTTCCTTCCTTCCTTCTTTTCTTCCCCTTCTTTCCTTCCTTCTTTCCACCCTTCCTTCTTTCCTCCCTGCCTTCCTTCCTTCCTCCCTCCATTTCTTTCTGTCTTCCAAAAGAGATGGAAAATAAAGGTTTATTTTTGTGGTGATGAGGACAGAACCCAGGGACTTACTTGTGCATGCTACGCAGATGTGTTGCCACTGACTTATAACACCCAGACCTTGGCTTGTTTGGGAAGGATATTACTGGTCTCAAACTCCTTTTCCTCCTGTTTCCTGTGTGCTCAAATTACAACCATGCATTACCCTTGCAGGTCCACAGGTTTAGAAGACAGGAGGAAGGAAAAAACAGAACCGTTGATGATGCAGAGGAGACAGGGAGTCGTCAGTGGGAGACAATTTTGGAGAAGATGATGCAAGAGGGGTGATTCTCAACTTGCAAAAAGAGGAAGTAGGCTTGCCTGTGATGAGGAAGCATGTCTTCCTCTCTGAGGCTACAAGGGAAGTGCTGCAGATAGGTGTTTGAAGATGTCTGCCTCTGGTTGTTAGTTGCCGGCCTCCATTTTCTTATTCAGCAGAATGTACCATGTTCTTATGAGAAATCAGATGAAGCCTTAACTTACAGATAGCAGTAAAAATTTGGCACATACAGTGAGAGGGATGGGGGAAAATAATAACCACGATAAAAGGAAAAGGATTGCAGACGAGGCACGTAGGATCCAGATGCACTGGTAACGACAACTATTGGAAGAATGGGCTTTTTCTCCCAGTCCTTAGTTACTGTGATATACCTGAGGGGGGAAGGGCCTGAAGACGGAAGAGACTCGGGCTGAGAGATAGAGGCTGACAGGAATAAAAGGGAGAAATGGAAGGCTGTGGAAAATAAATGGAATGAGACCACAGAGGAGATAAATTGGAGAGAAAGCAATGAAGGTGGGAGGTATGATTAGAGAGGAAGATGCAGAGTGATGAGTTTCCCTGGATGCCATGTTCTCTCACAAACAGGCAACAGGTAATCAGGTTTATGTCTCAGCAGGAAAAGAGAGGCAGTGTGTAGCAGAGTTGCCTTACTTTAGTTCAAATGATAAAACAAAAACCCCTGCTGAAGTAGGTCACAGCTTAAATAAAACCAACTCATTAGCTAGCCAATTCTATTCTATATCTAAGATATCTTTGAAAATTAGTAGAACATAAACTAATTCACATTCATAAAAACACTTTGGGGCCCCGAGGTGGTGGTGAAGAGAACTTTGTCAATTGTGTGATTCCATAGAACTGTTGGTTAGTGCACGAAAGAGTCCAAGATCAAGATGTTGCCATATTTAAACACAGAATAGTTTTGGAAGGATTCGTGTTCAGTTTGGGTTTAGTGCATGAACCTATTATTGACTGTTTACGAATACTGAAAATAAATAATGAGCAAAGTCTTGACACTTGGGCCAAGAGGCTGAGCCTGGAGTACTATGAAGAAAGACTGGCCCACACTGTCTCTAGCACTTCATGATGTCCCCTACAGGTGCTTTTGGTGAAATGTATTCTGTATGCATTCCCATCAGTAATGGGCTGTTGCTTCACATTTTCACACCAGTGTGGCCATTGTTCTTTGGGATTTATTAGGTATGTGGTAATATTTCATTTTTGCTTTAATTGGCAGTCCTCTAATGATGTGTTTTCATAAGCTTGTTTTCTATCTGCTTATCTCCTTGAGTGAGAAATCTCTTCCAACTTTGCCTATTTTTCAGTTGGGTTGCTTGTTTTCTCTGTATTGAGTTTGACTTGATTGTATACACCAATGACATGAAGGCCCAAGGGACCTTGCATGGTTGTAGTGTTCCAGATACCCTCTGGATTAAGTTGTAGTTATATGCCCACCTCTCCCTTTCCACCCAATTTGTAGTTTTATCTCAACCCCCTCCCACCACTAAGTCAAATTGGAGTGAGGCCTATACATTGTGTCTGATCTACTAGGGGGTCACATTGTTAAAGAAAATGGACCGTCCCTTTCTCAGTACTATCAAATGCCAACAGCTCCTTATCTAGTGGTGGGATTTTGTACCCACCTAGCCCCTGTAGGCTGGAATTTTGTCTGCTTTGAGCTCCCACAGCTCTTATGCATGCTGTCACAATCTCTGTGAGCTTATATGTGTTTTCAGCCTGTTGTATCTGCAGAACACTGTTTCCTTGATGTTATCCACAACCTCTGGCTCTTTCTGAATCTTTCTGAACACTGTGGGGAGGGATGTGATATGCAAGTCCCACTTAAGGCTAAGTCCTCCACAGTTCTTGTATTCTGCACATTGATGGGGGGTGGATCTCTGTTAACTGCCATCTACTGTAAGAAGAAGCTTCTCTTATGATGGTTGAGAGGTGCTCTCATCTATGGGCAAAGCAATGAGTCACTAGGAGTTACTTTAATACCATGTTCATTTAGCAGAATAATAGTACTTGTGTTCTCCCTTAGGGTCTATGACCACGAGTCCTTGGCACAGTGCCAGGAATGGGTTCCATCTCATGGAATGGCCCTTATATCCAATGTAAAGTGGTTGGCTACTTTCATAACATTCATGCCACTATTGCAGCAATAGGCATGTTTTGTTAGGCCCATCATTGTTGTAGCTTGCAGGGTTCCTGTCTGGATGAGGTAGAGGTGCTCGCTCCTCCAGTACCAGTAGTGTATATTGCAAGCACCTCCCAGCACTGTGAAAGCTAGTGGGTAGAGATGAAGCTGCCAGGTTAGTACCACCACCTTGATTTTGCCAAGTTATGTGGTGTCTTTAAGCAACAGGGGCTTTCTGACAAGTTTTGAAGATAGCCAAGACTATGGGCAATAACCTGTAATCCTTGGTGCTCTATGGAACAATGTAAGTAGCCCATTCCTGGCATAGGGGTTGTTTTATTTAATAGGTTGTCTGTCCTCTTTCCCTCTTATAAGGTAACTCTATTAAAATCTCTCTCTCCCTTGTCTCTCTCTCTCCCTTATCCCTCTCTCCCTCCCCCTTCCTTCTCCCCTCTCTTCTTTAGTAATTATCCTACCCCATAGTCCTTCCTTCAACTTGCCCTTCTATCTCCCATTCCAATTAAAAACCCTTCCTGTTCCATTATTCTCCTTTACTCTTGATAGTGCAATTAGTAGTGGAGACATTTTTTCAAAGAGACATAGTCCACTGGGGAGGAGCTTTTGGAAAAGGGAGGTTCTGGCTGCTGATATCACCTTCATCAAATGACCAAAGTCCTTCATACCTTTGTCTCTTCTGTGGGACTCTTGCCAAAATGACACAAACTGAATTCTACCGAGAAGAAACATCAGACAAACCCAAACAGAAGGACATTCTCCAAAGTGACTGTAACTCTTCCAGGAGTTTTTGGTGTTGAAAGACAAAGAATAGCAGAGTGTCCTCGAGAAAAGATACTGAACAGACATTACCTATGACCTACAAATGTAATGCTTGTTCCTGGACTGGGTCCTAGAACAAAGATAATTGTCAAATGCCACAGTGTCAACAGTGCTCCACCAATGATCGTTTCCTGGTTCTGATCGTTGCCCCGCTGTTATGTAAGATGCTAACATTTAGAGAAGCTGCCCAAAGGGTTACAGGAATTTTATTTTGCAACATTTTAGAAAGTCTGAGATTATTCGGTGCAAATGAAAAGTTTATTTTTAAAAGAGAGAAGTTGGAACCTGCAGCGAGCCAGCTACTTGGTGCTCTGGCCGTCCCAGCTGTTTGACCCTGAGCTCCACTCCCCGCCCCTCCCCACCGCCCCCGCCTCGAGTGGGAGGCGTCACGGCAGAGCTCGGAGCTCTGCACTCCCAACAAGCGCCGCCCCCGGCCCGCTCTCGGCTCCGCGCAGTCATGCCCCACGCAGCGCTGTCCACGCTCCTGCTGCTGAGCCTCGCCACTGCCACCGTCGCGGGTAAGCCGCCCCTGCCGTGCCCCAGAGGGTGCAGACTCCCTGCTTCCACCCGGTGTCTCAGCACCCCTCATGCCCTGCGCTCAGACTATCCTGCACCCTTCTCTCTGGCTGGGTGGCTCCCGAGAGCAGGACCCAGTGAAAAGGCCAAGGCCAAGCCCCTTCCACTGGCTTCCAGGAGTCTGCATCCTCAGCTCCTGCAACACCCAAGACTGTTGGCTAGCTGGAGGGCAGAGGAATTTAGAGTCCCTCTATGAGTGGCATTAGGGAAGAGGTCATGCCTGGGGGGCGGAGGAAGGTAGGCTTGGTCCCTTGACTGGTGGTCAAGTTGTTAAAATAGGAAAAGAGTTCAGCCAAATAACCCCTGCATCAAGAGAGATAAGAGATCAGGATTGGGAAAAAAACTATTTAGAGAAACCTTTGGTCGGCTGGTATACTAGTGACATCTGAAAAAACTAGACATATTTAGTTACTTGCAAAATGACTCCGGAGAAAGACAGACAATGCCACCAAACATGTGTTTTTCTTTAAACAAGCTTCCGTGAAGGAGAGTCGGGAGAAAAAAAAAAGAAAAGAAAGAAAGAAAAGAAAACACGTTAATGGAGAAACTCTGGGGGGAGGTTTCTTTCCCAAAACAAAACAAAACAAAAAAACCACTATCAATCGACCATTTCCGAGAATGGGCTTCAGTCACGGGATTATGCAAGAGGTTTTGACCTCCAGAATTTCACTGCATTTTTAAATAAATTTCTACATGAAGCCTGCTGACAGCGGGGAATATTTTAAAGGCTCTGGGTGTTGGAGACCTAGCTCAGAGCTTGCAGAACTCTTTTCTTGGGCTCCAGTAAAGCCGCACTTAGAACCAGTTAGTGTGTATCAGAGGAGCAGAAGCAAAACGTGCAATTTCACACCATTGGGATTGTGTCCATTAATTTTATCTAAGGCTGGACTAGAGTTTTTGTGATGTTTCAACCAATTCTGAGTCTTCCTTAGACTCCCCCTAGTTAAATGCTCTTAGCTCACTCTCTACAGTTCCAGGGTATTAAAAAATACTTTTTTTTTTTCTGCCAGTGAGGTGGTACAATGGGTACATATGATTGTTTTGCAAGCCTGGTGACCTGAGTTCATTCAATACCTGAAACCATGTAAATGTAGAATAAAAAAATCCATGAAGTTATCCCCTGACCTTGGAAGGCACATTGCATCTCCCCCCCCCCATACACACACACACACACACACACACACACACACACACACAGAGCTAGCAAATTAAAAAAGAAGAAGAAAAATACATCTTCAGCCAATCTGGAAAGACAATGAGTTTCTAGATTTTGATATCACCTGTGGAGTTGTTTTGGACAGCATCTGCTCTGGACAATTAGGCTTGCCGGGAGCTTTAGGTACAGTCCATGTTGAGTAAATTCACTCTGCTCCTCGCCTTTCTCAGCCAGGCGACTTTGAAGATTAATGCACAAATGAGCATGAGCACACTTTGCTCACTAACTTTGCTCACTAGTTAGCCAGCTTCTCTGCACTTCAGTAAAATGGAGATGGTGCGCTTCATAGCGAGAACTCAGTCCCATACCTAACCCAGGCCCTTGAAATCCTGGTCTCTGTCCCTTTTTCCTGCACTGCTCATAAGACATGAAAGGTTAACTGCGTCAACAGATAATATCCTAAGAGTACCACTGTGTTGACCGTTTATAGCTACTGGGCACATTTACATTTATGATGAAGCGAGCTTACCAAGACTTAGAATTAGCTGATGGCCAGACATCAACAAAAAGGGAACCTCAAAAAAATCTAGCAGAAAGCATAAACTTAATGCTGAAGTAGAAATCATTCTTATTTTTTCTCTATCACTTTGGAGTGTGTGAGTGAAAGTGAGCTAACTAACAAACACAGTTTAACTTGGAAGGTCCCACAGCAGACCGTGATGGAGCATCTGTGGTTTGGGTTTGTCCATTTGTTTTGTGTGAATGTTGCTGGGGATCTAAGCTCGGACCCTCATACTTGTACAGACATTCTTCACCCACTGGGCCATTCCCCCCCACCACCAGATCTAGAGCCTCTCTGTATCTGTGCATTTGCACCCAGGGGTGTGCCTGGGACTACCTCCTCGGTGATTTCCCATGAGTGACGTGGGAGGAGCGAATGTAAGTCCTCATTCTGTGCTTACCATATGGGTCAGAATGAAGGCCTCTGATTTCGAGTGGCTGCTGCGTACAAGCGGTGCCTTCTGTCTAATGCTATGGCACTTTTGCTCTTCCCTGAGTCTCTCCACACTGACCTTGTGGAGACTGTAACCTCCTTTTCTTCTACACAGGCTGCTTACCCCCTTGTCGTTGGCATGGTCATTTCTCCCCCTACCATTTAGATCTGGGTTATTATGTCACATCCTAAGACCGAACACCTACTCTCTTTGTTACAGCCTTTTATCTTCAAAGCTCTTTTGAGTATATGTTGTCAATCTGTAGGCATGTCCATCACTGTCTTCCCAGGAAGAAGCTATTTAACAGCAGGAAACTTACTGTCTTGGAGGGATTTGTTTTATTTTGATGTGTCCTTAAACTTTATTTTGTAGTAAGATGATGGAAAACTGGATGGTTAAAAAAGTAGAGCTGCATTGTGGTTTCTTTTCAATTATGTCACTTCTGCCTGAACTTATCCCTGAATTCAAAACGTTTACAACCTGGAAATCCATAGAGGCCACTTTTTCTCAACATCATAGATAGAACAATTCTATTTCAGAGGAAATGATCTCATATTAGGTGTAAGAATATTTTTACTGGGTCTGGAGAGATGGCTCAGAGGTTAAGAGCACTGACAGCTCTTCCAGAGGATCCAGGTTCAATTCCCAGAACCCGCATGGCAGCTCACAACTGTAATTCCAGTTCCCAGACATCTATGGCAAAACACCAATGCACATAAAATAAAAATAACTTAAAAAATAAAAAAGATTTATTAAAAAGAATGTTTTTATGAACTTTAATTTTCCCAATAAAAAGTTGAATTCCCAAATAGTTATTATTTTAGGATTTCCTTCTTTGTTGAGGAGACTTTGGAATTTTCTGCTGAGTTAAAAACCCGTATTTCAGTCTTCATGGCTGTGTAAGCTTACAGAGTGTTACATGGCTGCAAACTTCTATGGATGGTTTTCAATGTGATTCTTCACAAATCCACCCAGAGGACAGGAGCTGGGGTTGACTTAAAATTAGGTCAAGAAAGAACAATTTTGAATCATCCACATTGGATATGTGCTTGTTTTCATGGGATGTTTTAGATTTTGAAGAGAAACCAAGAGATTAAATCCAAAACAAAACAACAACAACAAAAAAAAAGGTGGTGCCCAATGAGAAAGGGAAAGATGACACACCTCTTCTGTGGATAAATGTCATCACAGTTCTTTGAGGATGGGCATGATGGCAAAGGCTGTACTTAATTGAACATTTGGGCCAGCTGCTCCCTCCAGGACTCACCACACATGTAATAAACAGCTGCCCTCACCCTCTTGTTTTGCCAAAGTTGGCCTATGGAAGGTGAGTGAGCGCTATTGAGAGAGCAGAGCATGTCATTACACTTGGCTTGGTAATTCAAAATTCATGGTGAAGATAACTTTTCATTCCTTCAACACATGACACCTTTAGGTAAGTGATCTATATAGGAATGTTTGGAGCTAAGTGCAGCTTTTAACGTCTTCATGATACTACTCAATTTTTACATATATTAACAGAATTATGAAATTATAGAATTTATCAAGTCCCTAAAAGTTCATTGTAAATAGCAATGTACCTGTCTGAATTGTTGTGAAGAAATAAGAGCTATAGAAAGTAATTTTGCAGTGATCTCTATGGGCATTTTTTTAAATATAACAGACTTATACTCACAGCACTAGCATGGAAGGTGACATAGGCTAGCTTCCCATGCATGAGGTACATGACCTCATCAACTGTCCTCATGGGAGAGTGAGCCTTTGTAATACTGTGTCTAAGCCAAGTGAGGCCTTGAATGTGTCTAAAGCTGGGACACACACTCAGCATTCAAGGAGCGGTTTCCTTTGTAAGTAACTAGAGGGACAGCTAATGCTGAAATGAGCAGAAGAGGCCGACTTCAGTATCTGGTTTTAGCTCTTAGAAGTATCTGTGATTGGCAGCCTCAGAGATGTTCCTGAAGCTTCTTATCATTTGTGTTTTCTTGTGTGTAACTCACTCCCACGCTGAACAGAGCTAACCTATTGAATTGTGGTGACCAGGTTTATGTATCAAATTGAGTGCACTATGAAAGGATGCCTAAACAGCTGATAAAAACACTATTTCAGGATTAGATTAGCATTAGAGAATTTCACTGAACACTAAGCCTGGGGAATGAGCATCTGTGTCTGTAAGGTGTAGTAAGATTTTTCCCCCTCTTTTTTGGGGGAGTGGGGGGTACCACCCAGATCCCAAATGAATCACACACGGAGGCTTATGCTTAGTTATGACTGCCCAGCCTCAGCTTGGCTTGTTGCTAGCCAGCTTTTTTCCCTCTGGATTTTATCTTTTTTATCTGTAAATCTTACTTTCCTTCTTACTCTGTGGCTGGCTGGCTGGCTGGCTGGCCCCTGTCATCCTCTTCTCCTCGTTCCCTTGCTCTCCTTCTATTTATACCCTCTGCCTGCCAGCCCTGCCTACCCTTGCTCCTGCCTCACTATTGGCCATTCAGCTCTTTATTAGGATCACCAGGTGTTTTAGACAAAGTTACACAGCTTCACGGAGTTAAAGAAACCAACGTAAACAAAGCCACACACCTTAAAATAATATTCCCAACAGTAAGGCTTAGTAAAGGTCATCTCCCCATCAGCCTGGGCTGGCATCCTCCAGTCCCTTGAGGTAGAACAGGAAGGCTGAGGAAGCTCCAATTTCTTTCCTCCCCACACTGAGGCAGCCATCCATTTCTGCCTTGCACTTGGTGAGGGATACCTAGATCCTTCAAACTCAAATGAGAATGTATACCATTGCCCCCTCTCCTGTACCCCATCCTCAGACTTTCAGAGTAGGATTAAGTAACACGTTACATGTTCTCCAACCTGCCTATCATAGACCAGGAGATCGTTTTTTTGGCCTCCATAAAGGAGTGAGTCAGAGAGACAGACAGGTAGGTGGGTAGGTAAGGCAATGGATAGATATAGATGATAGATGAACAGATAGATAGATGGATTGAGTTATATAGATAGGTGATAAAGCTATATAGAGAGATAGATGATAAATGCATACATACATACATACATACATACATACATACATACATGGAAAATCTTTCAGTATTGATGCTGTTTCCCTGCAAAATTCCAATACAATAACCAATAGGATGTTTCAGAAATGAGTGCATCTGACACCCAAGACTGCATTCTGTACAGCTTTTCACTTCTGCCTTGCACCATGAATCCCTAACTCTTGGAAAGCCACCTGCTTTATTAGTTACTTCACTCATTGCTGGGACCTAATACCTAGCAAGAGGGTGAGGCTGCCAGTAGAACTTGCTATTCTTATACCACAATCTAGCCTTTCTATATCTCTATGGCTGAATATAACAGAACACTTCTTTGGGCAGCCTAAGCTGCCCAGAATGGTTTTGTTTGTTTGGTTGGTTGGTTGTTTTGTTTTGTTTTGTTTTTGTTCAGGAACACTATTTCAAGTGAAAGTTCTTAAAGGGGGTCTGCATTGTTATAGCCTGGTGTTCTCAAGGGGTAGAGTCTTGTTTTTAGGGCATCTATCCTACTGGCTCCGTAAAGAGTGTGTGCATGGGAGTAGGGCTCTTTGATAACACTCATCTCATCAACAGTTACTAATACTATATCCATACCTGCCTTAGCCTGAATTCTATGCAATCTTGAAATTTTCACTACCAAAGAAATCGGTCCTCTGCTTTTTAATTTCTCCTAATTCAAGTTTTCAGGATGGAGTCAAGATGAAGCCAGTTCCTTTGCCATACTATCTAACACTTTTGGTCTCTGAAACCATATGATCACAGCCTTCCCGTCTGTACTTCCTTCATCATCCTTCCTTACTCCTGTTGGGATCACCCTTAAGCATATTCTAGGATTTCTCTAGCCTCAAGCTCCAAATTTTTCCACTTTTCCTCCTAAAAGAAAACCTAAGAAATATGACCAGGTTTCTCCCAGCAGCAGCCATGACACCAATTCTCATTTTGTGTATCAGTTACTGTATTTACTTCTCTGACCAAAATACCTGATCAGAGCAAGCTAGGGGAGACTTTGTTTGGTGCACAGTTAAAGAATATAGTCGAGCATGGAAGGAAAGACATGGTGGTAAGGATAGCTCATGACTATGGTGGCAGGAATGGATGGATGCTTGCTTATTTCTCTGGGCCAGAAAACAGACAGAGGACAAGAAAGGAAAGATCTGCACAAAACGATACCACTTGCTTTGTTAAGGATTAAATAGTGAAACACATGAGTGCCTAGGGGCCATTTCACATTCAAATCAAGACATATAAGGACTCTTTGGCACTACTGTGGTGAGAAACTGAGGTCTCCAGTTCACACTAACCCACAGGTCATAGGAATGTGCTTTCTCAGGGCTGATAGTCCAGTTGTAGTTAAGTGTTCAGATGACTGCTTCTCTAGCCAACACATTGATTGCATCTGCATGGGAAAAGCCCAGCTAAACAACTCAAGCAAGCTGCTGTTTCCAGGTCTTAACCAGAGACACTGAATGAAATGCTTCTTCTTGCTTTAAGCTGGCCATTTGTTACACCACCCTAAATGGTTAGCCTCAATTTGACAGAATCTAGAATTACCTGTGACACTGGCCTCTGGGGATTATCTCCATTGCATTAATTGAGGGAGGAGGATTCACACTGTTGTGGGTGGTCCTGTTGGTTCCCACTGGGACTGTGTAAGTGAAGAAAGGGTTGAGAAGTAGCATGCATTGATGGCTCTCTGCTTTCTGATTGTGGATGCAATGTAATAAATAGCTAGATGCTCCAGGCTCCTTCAGCCGTGATTGACCCACCTTTGAACTATGAACAGATCTGTGATGATACATTGTTGATGATCTAATAAGGCTTGCCTGGAAATCAAAATGCAAAGCTAGCCACAGCCATAGAAGCTGGGCAGTGGTGGCACACAACTTTAATCCCAGCACTCGGGAAACAGAGGCAGATGGGTTCGAGACCATCCAGAGCTACATGAGAGTGAATCACTCTCAAAGAGAAACAAAGCTCATGCCTTTATTCCCAGCACTAAAACGGTATATAAGGAAGAACCAAAAGATCTCATGTGAGATTCAGTTTCCAGTCACAGGGAAGACAGGATCTCCCCAGCAGAAGTAAAAGCTACTGGCTGACTGCTTCACTTTTCTGATCTTCAGCTTGAACTTCAATATCTGTCTCTGGGTTTTTATTATTCATGTTACATAGACCCTTTCTGCCTTAATTTTGTCAGGGAAGGAAACTACGACACCATCTCATCTGTGATTTTACTTCTATTGTTTTAATCAGTTCCCACTAAACTACACCTTGTAAAAAAAGACCCTGTCCTTCCTTCTTTTTGGTTCACTGAGGAATTCCCAAGCACCTAGATAGCTACTGATTTACAAATAAAAGAAACTGGAGCATAAATAACATACCAGAGATTCCTGTCGGAGTCACACTTTTCTCCACAACCTCACCATGCACCACCTCACTCCTACGTGTGCTTTTCTGGGTTGTGTTCCAGACAGCACAGTACTTGTTACTGGCGATATAATTAGATTTAAGACAGGATCTCTGATGTCTTGCAGTTAATAATTAAACTTGGGAAATAGGAAACTACAATATAAAGCAATACTGAATGTGCCCAAGACTTCAAATGGTAATATAGTCTCTTTTGAATGAGAATGGCTCCTGTGGGTCCTTGTTTGATAGTCTTTTTAAGTAGCCTTGCAGGCTAGGACTCTTGTATCTTGTGTGCTCTTACCTCTTAATACTGCTAAAACAAAAATAAAATTTCAGCTGATTTCAGCACAAATTTTGGGGGAAGGCATTAGAACCAGAACATTCTCCAATTCAGCTCTTCTTAGAGTGGTGAATCATTCAGTGCAGAGAACCATGCAAAGATGGCCCAGAGAGACATTGCTTGCTATTGCCATTAGACTGTAAACAAGAAACCAGCCACACATTCACCAATGAAACAATGGAGAAATGCACACATTACATAACAATGAGAAATAATAACCCACAGTTATAAATTACAAAAAAAGTGACTCATAAAAGTAGTGTTTATCAAAAGAAGCCAGACACAAGAGTACGTTGTGCCTGGTTTCATCACTGTATAGTCTAAAACAAGCAAAACCGATGTATGGTGTTCTGAGTTAGGGAAATAATTCCATTTTAGGAAGGGGTGATAACCAAAGGAGAGTAATGTTCTGTTTCTTTATTTTGCTGATGATTGTGTGGGTATGTTCCGATTTTTAAAATTTACCAAGCTGCATAGTTATGGCTTATGCTTTTTTTGTGTATGCTACATTCAATGACAAGTTTACTTTTTAAAAAGTGTACTAGTAAGGTGTTAGTACTGGCAGTAATGTTGACTTAGTTCAATTTGGAGATATAAGAAACTATGGAATTTCAGAAAAGAGCAGATGAACTCAAGGCAAAGCATTTGAAGAACATGGAAATGAATTGGTACGTGAAGGTGAAGAAGAGGATTTATTCACTCAGCCAAGTATTTTAAATCCTTGCTATAGGTCCCTATGCAAGGCAGAAAGGCATCAAAAGTGATCATGGTTGATAAAAACAACATATCCTGAGAATCTTGCCTCATATTAGACATTGTTCTATGTGGTTGGCATACCTTATCTAATGTTAGCAGCAATAATCCAACTGTCTTAGTTATGGTTTCTGTTGCTGTAAAGAGACACCATGACCATAGCAACTCTTACAAAGGAAAAAAAAATTCATTGGGGATGGCTTACAGTTCAGAGGTTTAGTCATCATCATCATGGGAAGCATGGTGTCACTTAGGCAGAGGTGTTCAAGAGGTAGCTGAGGTAGCTGCAAGTTCTACATCCACATTCAAAGGCAACAGGAAAAAAGACCCTGGACCTAGCTTAATCTTCCAAGACCTCAAAGCCCAACCCCAGTGACACACTACCTCCAAAAAGACCATAACTACTCCAATAAGGCCACAGATTCTAAGAGTTCCATAGTGCCTCTCCCTATTGGCCTATGGTGGGATGGGCACTTACATTCAAACCACTAATCCGGTAGACTACTATCCCTTTTATCCCACAGAAAACACAGGAAACAAGCAGTCCAAGATGAAATCTTTCTGTCCTGATGGCTAATGCTTGTTCTTTCTGCTCATTTGCATCTGCAATGGATGGTAACTTAAGTGAGAAAGATCTGTGTGGTAAAACTGCAAGTGAGGGCTGAAATCAGCTCCAGTGCTGATATCTCACAGAAGGCAGGCAATACAGAAAAAGAGTCTGGTCCTACCAGGATGAGATGATAAGGACAATGGTTCATGGCCTGGAAGTAGATGTAAAGACATTAAAGTCATTCTTTTTAAAAAGGTCAGATGTTCATAGGAGGTGTAGAGACATAGGGTGAAGCAGAGGTGTCTAAGTCCTGCTTTGTAGGAAAAAGGCTCCTGGCTGCTCAAGTACAGCCAGCCTTCCACTAAGTGTCTTGTTTTTAGGTCCCCTCAACTTTCCTCCTGTACATATCTGTCATCTCCAGTCCCTCAATCTTCCTGGATGTTATTCCTTTGTAAATCTTAGGCACATGCTACCAGGTTGTCACAGTGTGTAATTCAAGTTTTCATGAAACAGTAGGAAAGGGGTTAGCTCAGTGGGTAAAGAAATGTGCCTGCCACTGGACCTAAAACCTAAGTTTGATACCCTGAACCTAAATGGAAGGAGAAAACTGACTACTGCAAGTTGTCCTGTGATATCCACAATGTGACATGCATGCATTTGTGCACGTGTGTTTGAGCATGCATACATACATGCATACATACACACACACACACACACACACAGATTAAAAAAAATACATAGTTATTTAAAAAAAAAAAAAAAAAGACATCTAGGCATGGTAAAGAAAATCCAGTACTCAAGAGGCAGAGGCAGGCTGATCTCCAAGGCCAGCCTAGTCTAGGAGTGAATTCCTAGACAGTTAGGGCTACATAATGAGACCCTGTCTCAAAAAAAACAAAAACAAACAAAAGCAACAGGAAGGAAAACAAAACTACCGTATATAAAATAAATTGTATCATAGGATACTTCCTCATCCTAGTATATTTTGGATGATTTCATTATTAAAAGTGGCAACATGCAACTCACAGTTGGGATGATTTTAAGTGAAATAGTCATTAATTTGTCCTAGTTGACACATGAGTGGCCTGAATTAATGGATTAATTCAGTGTGTGTATGATATGACTACTCGTCCATCTTGTTGTTCTGTCATCCTATGGTACTTCCTTTGGCCACATGATAGCAAATGTAGTCTAGCCAACAGGAAAGTAAAAATACGGTGTGAAGAACATTTTCTTTTCTTGACTGACTTCTGCTCATCCCTCATCCACCAGAAAACTGGGAAGTAATGTACTTTGGTGGCAGTGTGTTCTTTGCTGTCAGAGGCCAAGGTTAAGTACCAGGGGTAACTCATATCATAGTTTGACCATGGTAAAATCAAGATGTCGAATTAATTGAGCTAGTGTAGCTGGTTACTCAGCTCTGATCTTCAGAGGAGTGCTTGCTTCTATTCCTCTATATTAAATTATAACACACATAGAACTTAAAAGTAAAACTATATAGGTGAGGTCTTGCTGATTTTATGTCAACTTACAGGCATAGGCAAGCCTGCTATTTTTTGTTCTTCTGTCCACTAAAAGTAATAAATCCCCCTTTATTCCTCCAGTTTCAGTGAAATCAAGTTCTTATGGGGTTATTTTTTCATATACTGCTAAGTGATGATTTTCTGGATCCTAGGCTTAAAAGTTTTTTTAAATATCTTCATAATGAACAAAAGAAACCAAAGTAGACATAGAGGTGTCCTTCCTAAATAGCAAGTGCAGAAAAGCTAAGGTTAAGCTTCATAGACCTACAGGGTTTCTATTGCTAAGATGTTCAATTATGAACATACAGTGCTGGAAAAACATAGCTTAGTGGGAGAGCACATGGCTATGTATATACGGAGCCCTAAGTTAAAATCCTAACCCCTCCATCACACACACACACACACACACACACACACACACACGCACGCACGCACGCACGCACGCAGGCAGAGGCAGAGGCAGAGGCAGAGAGAGGAAGAAAATGAAAGAAAACATGAACATCAGTTTTATTTGCTTGTGCCATATTAAAGTTTGCCTGAATATTCATAATCTAGATAGTTTTCTGTTCTCGTAAGTAGATTATGAACAAAAAGGATTTTGCAGAACTCTTAAGACTTTTAAAATTACTACATATGACAAAGATAGTCTTCAGAGAGGAGCCTTAAATTCTGACAAGTTGGCTCCCTTCGTAGTCAGTTGGCTTGGTGATGATGCTCAGTTTGCCTGTCTGAATTGCTAAACAATCAACACACTTGCAGCTGCACTGTGAGGTCAGAAGATACTCATTGGCACATTTTTTTTTCTAAATGTAAAATGGAGAAAAATGAATTCCTTTTACACTGGTTGATTGCTCGTTTTAACAAGGGAAATGACTTGTGTCTGGGTGCGGACTTTTAATATTCAGTATCCTTAGCATCAGGAACTCGTGTTAACAATATTTTTCTCTTCCCAAATAGACTGTCCTTCGTCCACCTGGGTTCAGTTCCAAGGCAGCTGTTACACTTTTCTTCAAGTAACCATCAACGTGGAGACTATAGAAGATGTCAGAAATCAGTGTATTGGCCATGGTAAGGAACTATGAAGGTAGTTGTGATCCTATTATCTTTTAAATGGATTCCTATAATTGACATGCACACAGTGGAGTTGGCCATATGATGGGAGATGTCATTCTGTATATGTTTCTCATACTGGTTAATAAGTAAAGCACTGTTGGCCAATAGGAAAAGAAGATAGGAGGGACTAGGAGAGAATGAGGAAAGAGGAAGTAGTAAGGGGGAGTCAAGATGGAGTCTGGAGAAGGCAGAACCGCCATTCCTCTGCTCTCGGTAAGACCACGTGGAAATACATAGAAATGGGTTAATACTTAAGACAGAGCTAGCAGATAAGAAACAAGTAACTGGCCAACAGCACAATATCAAATACAGAGTCTCTGTGTGTTATTCGGGGCTGGCGCGGCAGCAGGACAAGACTGGCGGTGGGAGGAAAAACCTTACTCCTTACAGCCATACACTTTCTCCCTGGTTGGAAGATAGTTGTTGGATGACACTGCTCCCATTGGAGTGACAGGACCATAACCGCATCAGTATCTGTTTAGCGTGTGTGCTGTGACAGTGCCGCATGATAGGCATGGACTCTTGGAGTTGGATAGCATAGAGCGATGGTTCTCAGTTCCTAATGCTCCCCACCCTTTAACACAGATGTTATCAACCTACACCCATGTGTCATGTTTAAAATCAGAGCTATCCCTTCAACTTAGCTTGTAAAAGTTGGTGACATGGAGAGTCCAAGGCATAATAAGATTGATTGCTCTTTTTAAAACGTTTATTGGCTTTGTGTATTAATATTTTGCCTGCATGTATGCATGTGCACCACATGTGTTCCTGGTGCCTGAGAAGATGAGAAGTGAGTGTCAGGAACTGGAGATACATACAGTGCTGGGAACTGAACCCCAGTCCTCTGCATGAACAACAAGTGCTCTAACCTGTGAGTGTTCTTCCTAGCCCCTACATTGTTTTCTTAAATGAAAGTTAAATTACAAAACAAAACAAAAAAAGCCAGGCAGTGGTGATGCATGCCTTTAATCCTAGCACTCTAGAAGGAGAGGCAAGCAGATCTCTGTGAGTTCGAGGTCAGCCTGATCTACAAAGCTACACAGGAAAACCCTGTCTTGGAAAGAAAAAAAAAAAAAAAAAGAGGATAAAAATAATAATAATAAATACAATAAAAAGGAAAGTTAAATTTAAACAAACTGAGTACTCTGTATGTAAACAGACTGAATACATGGTTTTAAATGATCTCAAAGCATATGAGGAACTTGGTTACAAAGTGGGAAAAAGTTCAGTTAGTGAAAGCAGACTACAAAATGTATGTTCAGGAAAATTCATCCCCACAGTATACCATGCCTGGCATTGTGCTTAAGCACTTCATATTTCCATGGCTTTACATATCATAACAAACCTATTGATCCATATATTTATTCTCCTTTATCAAAATTAAATCCAGTTGTTTATTGAAAATCACACAGATTGATAATAATAGAAGGCCCGGAGCACATGTTTGATCACGAGAGCTGTTGTGTCCTTGCTATCAGTGCCTCTGTCTTTATCTTTCTCAGGACTGCCCTCCCTTACCCAGGATCTGATGTGACAGTCTTCAAAGACAACTGTCAATTATGTGTTCCTTCCTGATCACTCACGTACACCTTAAAATCTCTTTGCCCTGCCCATGATTCTAGGTTAGTCTTTGTGACTTGCTTGCTAAATTAAATGCAATTCAGGTGACATTCTGGGAACCTGGGGTCTAGACCTTAAGAAGACTTTTAACCACAATAAAGACTAGTAAATTTTCTGGAAGCCAAGAGAAGAAATTGCTTCAAGGAAGAGGGAGTACTTAGCTGTGTTGATGCTGCTACCAGCTTAGCAGGGTGGGGGTGGGGGGTCAAGAACTCATCTTTGGATGTCATTTATGATTTACACAAAAAGCTCTATGCACCTGAGAATAAATTCCTAACTGAAATAGAGTCAGAGGGGGAAAAAAAGCAGGAAGAAAGGTTGGGAAAACAAGTATAGGTGATTTATCTCTTGGTGAAAATACAAGGACACGAGGGCAGCAGCTGGAGAAGAACAATGATATATGGCAAGAATGAGTTTTAAGGTGGCAGAAATAGCATCAGCTTGTCTTAATACAACAGTGCAGTTCTTAAAGTTCACCTACAATCCTCTGACAATATTAACTCACTGTAAAAAAAACAAAAAACCATGGGATTTCTAAAAGCAAAGTTAATGCTTGTTACATATCTTGGCAAATTATCTTCTTTGTATTCCAATTTCATAATGTGCAACAAATTAGAATTATATTGTAGACTAGCAAACAAAAGCCCACAAACCCCATAGCTGGCTCAGTTGTTCATGTGTGTGAGCGTGGGCAAACGCTGCAGTCAGTCTCCGGTATCTTCGACTCCTGTCTTGTTCCACAGGGTCTCTTGTTATCCACTGCTTCATAAGCCAGACTGGCTGGCGAGTGAGCTTCTGGAAGACTGTCTCTAGCGCCTAACTGATCCTAGGAGTACTGGGGCATCAGTGTTAGGGAGTTCTGGGGATCTGAACTCAGGTCTTGATGCTTACGGGGCAAGCACTTAACCCACTGAATGATCTTCTCAGCCCCTAGGTTCAGGTTTAACAAATATGTTGAGGCAGGCTCTCACTAGTCACACACCAGGTGTCACTGTGCCCTGTAGCAGGCACAGTAGACATGCACCACACTCTCAGAAAAACGTCTTTTTTTTTTTTTTTTTAAAGATGACTTTCATTATGCACATAGCCCAGGATGGCCTTAACCCCCTGCCTCAGCTCCTGCCTCAGATGGGATTACAGGCATTTACCATAGTAACCCCACAACATTTCTGCTGCTTTGAGAGTCCCACGCACCCCGGGTGTGGGTTTTGAACCCAAGTCCTCACACATGCAGAGTACGTGTGCTCCTGCCCCACCAGGAAACTGTTCCACCAGTCTTCATTGGTTAAAGCTGTGCCTGGTGTAGTGACATCCTACATATTTGACTCTTTGTCCCCAAAGGCAAGCTTCAGTTATGCTCCTCATTGTTTTGACATTCTTTAGTGAAATCTAAAACCACATGATCTTAGGGTGAAATATGAGCTGGTGGCCTTGGACTTTAGTTCTTTAATGGTGTATTTGCTTCTGTGGTAAAACTAAAAATGCATTTGGTCATCTCATCACATTTTTTTCTTGTCAGACTCCCAACTCCATTACTTAGAAATGCCCTGCCTATCCTTATCCCCATTTGGGAGGCAGAGGCAGAGGCAGAGGCAGGCATTTTTCTGTGCGTTTCAGCCTGGCCCTAGCTACAAAGTGAGGAGGGGTGAAGGCATGTGGGAAGAGAAGGATGTATGTGGGTGTGGTGATGCCCACCTATAATTCCAGCACTCAGGAGCAGGAGCAGGATGATCAGGGGTTCAAATCAGATTGGCCTACATAGTGAAACACTTTCAAAAAGTAAGGGCTGGGGTATTTATCCCTCAGTGGTTGAAGCACTTGCCTAGCATCTAGCATGTACGACCTCCAGGGCCAATGGGGACAGATGGCAGAAACAGAAGCAAAAGCACACCGTGATGGCTAATTTTGGTTATCAACTTGACTGGATTCTGGGATGCTGAGTATAACAAGATAAATGAAAGACCCAGAGACAGATACTGGGGTTCAAGCTGAAGATCAGGGAAGCAAAGCAGCCTGTCACTAGCTCTCACCTCTCGCTCAGACTGAAACGGCTGATCCACCAAGCCTCAGACTGCTGCAGGAGAATGAGTGCCTCATACTGAGACCCTTCCTGTCTTATATACCTCCCTAGTGCTGGGATTAAAGGCGTGTAATCCCAGGTGCTGAGATCACCTTTATGTGAGCTGTTTCTCTTTAGGACTGGATCAATCTTGTGTAGATCTTGGTGGCCTTGAACTCACCAAGATCGGCTACCTCTTAATCCTGAGCCCTAGGATTAAAGGTGTGTAACACCACCTCCTATCTTCTGGCTGCTAGAATTAAAGGTGTGTGCCTGGCTTCTATGTGGCTGACTTTGTTTTGTAAATCCTCAGGCAAGCTTTAATAAATCATAAATAATGTATCACCACAGCTTAGCGCTTCAATAAATGACTTCTGAGGATGTTTGTGAGTGTTTTCTGGGGAGGAAGGCATAGGGAGACCCTGCACTGGGAGTAAGTAGGTGCCACCTAGTCAGCTGCAGCAATGAGACTCAAAAGACAGGGACAAACACCCACCCTGTTCTTCCTTCAAAAACAGGAATGTGTGCCATTGTTGCAACCCTTGAACCTGATTCCATGTTCTTCAGCGTTTGACCCTGGGACTTGCACTATTCTTGGGTGTATATGGACGTTTGGCCCAGATGTAGGACCTGAGCTAAAGGAATTTTCTTGTTCTAAGGTATCTTGGACTTAGAAACCATTAGCTTCTCTTGGCTCTTAGTGTGCTAATGGCCATTATGGAGTTTCAACCTCTTTGATCATGTAAGCCGATATAATAAATCCTCTCATATAAATAATAAATAAAAACAATTTCTGAAAACTTACATTTTGGAAGACTATAAAATTATACTAAGTATATTTAATTAAAATCATATGCATTGCAGACGGAATAAATGGAAATATACTTTCACTGATTCTGTTGAAGTCCCACAGAGTTCCATGCTTTTGACAGGCTCTTATTGTATACATAAGCTGGCCTGCAGAGTCTGATCCTCCTGTTTCTGCCTCTTGACACCTGGGATTACAGGTACATGCCAAGACTGCCTGGCCACATGGTACGTAAAAACATGTATTTCCCCTTTAAAAGTTCATAGCTGTTAAATGGTGTTGACATGTTGGCTTTTACAGGGAGCAGGGGAAGATGGACAATTTCTAGTATGCCTATATGTGTTTATTTCAAGGCAACTGGGTAGAATAGCAATTTTCCGAGTCTTAGGAGATTTTAAAAATGAGTTTTCCTTGAAAAACCATTCTCAGTTTCTACATCTGTTTTCAAACAAGGTCATACCAAACAGCCTATCTGGAAAGTCCAGGATGGCCTCCTGGTCCCCTCTAACTAATGACTCTCCTATCTGTGCCTCCCAAGGACTGGGTTACACATGTGCACAACCATGTCTGATGGCTTCATCTTTATCAGGAATGTATAGTAGTTATATTTAGACATAAACATGTATTTCAATGGCATTAACTATATAGGAGGCTTCAAGCCATGAAAAGACATGATCCTATATTAGCTAATTGTCAAGCTGCTTATTGAAAATGCATTTATATTTACCAGATAAACAATTGTTTATTGTATACAAGCAAAATTAGCCCCTGACTGGCTTCCTTTATGACTCAAATGTATTTTTTTTAACAAATTAGGTAAAACTAAATTTAAAACACTGAACAGTTTTGTAGCCTAATTCCTGTTACTTGTTTTCAACTCTTTGTTGGGCTTCTTATTGGAGCAAGAAACCTATTTGGGAATTTTTAAATTGGTCTTGTATATATGATGTCTTTTGCTGCTCTAAAAGTGAATTCATTTCAGGGCTAGAGATGTAGTGCAAGATTTTAGGTTAAAACATAAAGTTTTACTGGGCATTGGTAGCGCATGCCTTTAATCCCAGCACTTAGGAGGCAGAGGCAAGAGGATCTCTATGAGTTCCTGTCCAGCCTGGTCTATAGAGCTAGTTCCAGGACAGGCTCTAAAGCAATACAAAGTAACCCTGTCTGGAAAAAACAAAAAACAAAACAAACAAACAAAAAACAAGAAAACAAAAAACAAAAGCAAAGTCTTACTGATTTGATTTTTTAAAGCTCCTTGTACATTTCTAATAATCCTATGTGATAATCCTATGTATTTTCTTTAATAATCTCATTTGTTTCCACTCTACACATTCCCATTTAGTAGGTGAATCAGAAAGCTAAAAATATTTGTATTCTTACTTTGGGTAACAGTGGTGTTTTGTTTAGAATCATAGCTCCCCAAGCTAATTTGAGGGAAAAAAACCACACACACAAAACTCATATCTTACACCCATTATTGGGGCTTGTTGGAAGTAAGTAACATTTACTTTTGGGGGGCCATAGAGAGCTATATTTACAGTACTCCCAGGGTTTTGTGCTAATTTACTTTATTTTTGCTAGTATTATTCATTTAGTGAAACAAGTGAATAATAAAGATGGGTCAACAGGAAAAAACACTTACTTGCTATACAGGCCTGACAACATGAACTCAGTCCTCAAACTCATGCATGGTTCTTACGGTGGAAGGAGACAATTCCAGAGTTCCATCTCCACATGTATGCTGTGGCACATGTGCACATTCTCTCTCAAAGTTCTCTCACTTGCACAAAGATGTCTTTCTCTCTGTGTCTGTCTGTCTGTCTCTCTCTCTTCCCCACACACACACACACACTAAAGTAATTAAGTAAAAAATGGTAGTCTGGGTGTGGTGGTGCACACCTTTAGTCATAGCACTCAGGAGGCAGAGGCAGGTAGATCTCTAAGTTTGAACCAGCTTGGTCTACAAAAGTGAGTTCCAGGATAACTAGGGCTGTTACACAGAGAAGCTCTGCATTGAAAATACAGAACAAAACAAACAAGTAAATAATGGTCAACACCTCAAACTAAGCCAAAGTCTGTAATATATACTATCTATGGTAACAAATACTTTCAGTGAGAAAAAAGCTATGTCATGAATCAAAAAAAAAAAAAAAAAAAAAAAAAAAAAAAAAAAGAACCAAACTATCAGATCAGATTAAATCTCATTAGGTGTTATTACTAGTAATGTTTTAGCAATATATATATATATATATATATATATATATATATATATATATATATAGAGAGAGAGAGAGAGAGAGAGAGTATTCTGAGGTATATACAAAACATACATACACACACACACACACACACATATTCCTGAGGACATATATTCCTTGGAGATTCAAGTTGTCTTTTAAGAAAAGGGAAAGGGAAGTGTGTCCACATACACACTTTTGCCACATACAAAAATTTGTCTCTATAGTACTTAATTAAATTACAGTGCTTAAAATATTAAAGTTCCATTGGCCGCAAAAAGATCAAAGAAAAGGAGGGGGGAAACTCATTTCTGAATATTGAGGAACCAGCCTGCCCCCATCTTGGACTAGAAGACATCTTATATTAAAGACAAACTAGGTTCATTCCTGTTTATTATTAAACCTCTCTTTTTCAATGATTGGGCTATTCCCACCTGTAGCCATAACTACAAATGTTCTGTACTGTCTGTTCCAGAAAATGGCAACCATGTCTATAAAAGTTGTTTATAACATCTTGTAACCCTTTGTTTGAAACGTTGTTATGACCACCTGTTGTTACACCCACCTTGCAATCATGTCTTTGTTCTGCTCCTGTAACCCTACCTATTTTTCTTTATCCAATCTTCCATCTGGAAACCCCCGACCCCTTAGCTTTAAAAGCCTTGTCTTCCTCACATTCCATGCTGACCTCTCAACACCGCCAGGGGAGGCAGCCCTTGTTCACAAATTTAAAAGCTTGTTTTAATTAATTTGGCCATGATGATTTGGGTCAGTGGTCTTTTTCCTCCCATCTTTTGGATTAACAATACCTCTTGTACTGGATAGTTTTATGTCAACTTGACACAAGCTAGAGTCATCAGAGAGGAGGGAGCCTCACTTAAGAAGGTACCTCCATAAGATCCGATGGTAGGGCATTTTCTTATTTAGTGGTCAAATGGGGAAGGCCCCATCAATTGTGGGCAGTGCCGTCCCTGAGCTAGTGGTCCTGGGTTCTATAAAAAACAAACAAACAAAAACAAAACAAAGAAACGGCACCCCTCCATTGTCTCAGCATCAGTTTCTAACTCCAGGTTCCTGCCCAGCTTGAGTTCCTGTCCTGACTTCCTTCAATGATGATTACTGATATGGAAGTGTAAGCCAAGTTCCTCCCCAACTTGCTGTTTGGTCATAGTGTTTCACTGTTGTAATAGAAACTCTAACTAAGATACCTCTATGTGTTAAATATTCCTCCTGAGGATTTTTCCAGAGTAGCAGTTTGGTTGCACTTAGTGTAAATCATTATAAGTACATATGATATTTAAAAGACAGAAGGTTGTATCATCGGCTGGCACTGATTAAAAACTAATTTTTTTTGTAGGTTGCTTTTACAACATTAGTTAAAACATTGCTATGGGTTAATAGAAATAGCAAAGAAACAAAGACTTAAAGTGCAAGCGATGTAAAATCCCAACTAAAATCCAGAAGTGTCTAATGTGTTCACTAGCGCAACTAAAAGCCAAAGAAACACTATGCTCGGCACAATAAAGTATTGCAAAAACAGTTGGCAATTTTCAGTTATGAAAACTGTTGATTTCGTATTTTCTATCCCTTTATTAATCAAGAAAAAAAACCATTTTGACTGTTATATAATACACATAAAAACGATATAAAATGCACTATAAATTTGTAACAATCGCTGGAAATGTAATACACATTTCTCATAGACAATAGGTAAGATGTGGTGGTGTTTTGAATGAGAACTGCTCCTATAGGCTCATACATTTAGTATCTGGTTCCCAGTTAGAAAGTATTAGGAGATGTGACTTTGCTGGAAGACATGTGTCGCTTGGGGGTTGGGCTTTGAGGTTTCAAAAGCCCATTCCATTCCCAGTCAGCTTTCTCTGCCTCTTGCTTTTAGATCAAGATGTAAGCTCTCAACTACTACTCTAGTACCTGTCATGCATTGCCCACCCCACCCCCCATCATCGTCATAACTCTAACCTTCTGGAACCATGAGCCCCAAATTAAACTCTTTCTTTAAACACACACACACACACACACACACACACTGAGCCCCAAATTAAACCCTTTCTTTCTTTAAACACACACATACAAACACTTTTATAAATTGTCTCGGTGGGGGTGTTTTGTCACAGAAATTGAAAAGTAACTAAAAGGTTTCCATTCCCTGGCTGCCACAGCTTGTGGTCATATCATAATGCAAAATATACTTAGTCCCACTGCAAAAAGTCCCCAGAGTCTTTCACAGTCTCAACATTGTTTCAAAGTCCAAAGTCTATTCTGAAACTCCTAAGTGTAAGCCTCTGTAGACTGAAAAATTTCTATCCCGGGACCTGCAGCTGTTCAGTCCCAAATAAACACTCAGAGGCTTATATTATAAACTATTTGGTCTATTGCTCAAGCTTATTATTAACAAAACAAAATCTTACAACTTAAATTAACCCATAAATTCTTTTTTTTTTTTTCTTCTTTTGTTTTCTGTTTTCTTTTCTTCTTTTTTTTTTTTTTTTTTTTTTTTTTTTTTTTTTTTTTGATTTTAGAGACAGGGTTTCTCAGTATTGCTTTGGAGCCTGTCCTGGCACTTGCTCTGTAGA
The DNA here is from genome assembly GCF_943737965.1 of Phodopus roborovskii. Lineage (NCBI taxonomy): Eukaryota > Metazoa > Chordata > Mammalia > Rodentia > Cricetidae > Phodopus > Phodopus roborovskii. Next base: position 43,877,464 of record NW_026126418.1, read on the forward strand.
CCACGCTGGCCTCGGACTCACAGAGATCTGCCTGCCTCTGCCTCCCAAGTGCTGGGTTTAAAGGCATACACCACCAAACGCCTGGCCAACCTGTAATTCTTACCTGTGTTTAGCCACGTGGCTTGGTACCTTTACTCAGTAAGGCATCTCATCTTGCTTCATCTGCATCTGGTCCTGGAATTCTGGGCTGACTCTACTCTCTGTATGCAGCACTCCTTGGTAGACTTCCCACAGCTGTGGCACCTCCGATAGACTGGGGTCTCCAACACAATCCAGGCTTCATTTTCCACAGTTTAAAGCAAGGACTTCTCACAGCCTCGATGCAGGGACTCTCCTGCCACACATTTACCTCAGCAGCTTTCCTTAACCATGGAGGAAGTACAGATCCTTTCTTTGTGCATCTCTCATGACTTAAGACCAAACCAAGTTGGATTGTCTGATTGGGATGGGGCCTGGTCCTCCCCTTGAATTATATTTGCATAAGCTTTGATTTGTTGTTGTTCTTTAAGATAAGGAAAATCCCTCAGGTCTTTGCTTTCCAAGTTTAGGTTTAGCTGGGTAGCATCTCATCCTGAGGAAACCACTCTCTTTACTCCATTTTACATCAGGCCTCTCCTTATCTCTTTCAGCACAATCCTTGCCTTCAACTTTACATTTCCGGGTGGTGTTTTGCAACTCAGACTGTACATTTTGTATTTCTTTATGGCCTGCTTTATCTTCTTCATTGTAAAGCTACACAAGACTAATTACTAATAACAACATAACAGAGTCAGTATTAGACTGCCTTGAAATCATCTCCGCTAATGCAATTGGTCCAAAACTTTTAGATTTAACCTCTGGCATATCCTGAGAACAAGGAAAAAAAGGAGCCACATCCTTTGCCAAAATATCACAATAATGATCTTTAGCCCAGTTGCTAATACTGTTCACCTCTAAAATCTTTTGAACTAGACTTCCATAGTCCAAATTGCTCTTAACATTACTGTCTTTCAAGGTCCTATTATGATGGCCCTGAAGTCCCTCTTAGAGTGTTCTAATGCTTTCTTAGTCCAAAGTTCCAAAGTCTTCCATATTCTTCCAAAAAACCCCACATGGTTGAGCCTGTCGTGATAGCCCACTCTCTGGTACCAACTTCTGTCTTAGATATTTTTCAATTGCTGTGAAAACACACCATGACTAAGGCAACTTATAAAAGAAAGTGTTTAATGTGGGGCTCATGGTTTCAGAGGGTTAGAGTCTATGACAGTCATGGGGGAGAACATGGCAGCAGGCAGGCAGGCACAGTGCTGGAGTAGTACCTGAAAGCTTACATCTTAAACCACAAGCAAGAGGCAAAGAGATAACGGAATGCTGTGGGCTTTTGAAACCTCGAAGCCCACCCCAAGTGACACATCTCTTCCAACAAAGCCACACCTCCAAATCCTTCTCAAACAGTTCCACCAACCGGGGACCAGGAATTCAAACAGATGAGCCTATGAGGGGTGGCATTCTCAGCCTCACCACCACAGTGACGGTACATACATAGTGTGGACTGCCTAAGAGATTAAAAATGGTGGACTTAGAAAGCCTTGCTACAGTCTAACTTTAAAGTATATTAAAGGTTGAACTTGAGCTTTTGTATAAAAGCCCTTTCATAATCACACAATTAATTATCATTAAATACTACTTAGAAAAACATTTGTAAATAATTTTTAAAAAAAACCTAAATTGGACCATCCTGAGATAATCATTGTTAACATTAGTAACTGGCCCCATCACAAGTAAGCTGTAGTGATTATACCTGGGAAAAAACAATATTTATATAGTAAAATGTGTGATTGATTAATCACCGTGCCTATTTGGAATGGGCAGCCAGTGATCAACACAGAATATGCTATTAAGGATCGCATAGGCCTTCTGATATGTCTCACCAAATTTTCCCGAAAAAGTTATTCTAATTTTCACTGATTGCCCATATATCAGTTCCTGGTTTTCTACTACAGATGCTACACTGGCTACTCTGCAGATTTGGGATTTTAATTCTCATCTTTTATAAAAATGTCACCTTAGTGTGGATGTATGTTTGTGGGAGCACATGCACCATGTGTACCCTGTGTTTAGAGGACAATGTCCCGGGGTTGGTTCTTGTCTCCCACCTTGCTGACGCAGGGTCTGTCTTATTTCTGCTGCTGCACTTCATACTACAGGTACAATCCACAGACTGCCAGCCAGTTCTCCTGTGTGCACCCCCCATTTCTATGTAGGCATGCAGGGGTTACAGATGTGTGTAACCATGTCTGACCTTTTCTGTGGGGTGCAGGGATTGAACTCAGGGTATCAGGCTTGTAGGGCTAGCTTTTACCTGCTGAGTTCCCAGATCCCAAATTTTCATTTTTTTTTATTACCAGTGACAACTTTTTACACATTTTTTTCATTTCTTGTGTTATATTTCTTTTGATAATAAGTTAACTTTTTTTTTAAAACACTTTCTCCTTTCCTTTTTTTTTTTTTTTTTTTTTTTTTTTTTTTTTTTTTTTTTTTAAATCCTAGTCAATGTTTCTCTGTGTAGCACTAGCTGTCCTGGAACTTGTCAGGCTGGCCCTGAACTCAGAGATCCATATGCCCCTGCCTCCTGAGTGCTGGGACTGAAGGTGTATGTCACCATTGACTGGCTTAACTCTGTTTCTAATAAAGTATTTGCTTCTATCTTATAGTAGTCTGCTTAGTTTCTGCTCTTCCTATTCGATAATTGTTTTAGTCAGTGGTTTTTTGCTGTGAAGAGACATCATGACCATGGCAAGTCTTATTAAGGAAAGCATGTAATTAGGGTTGGCTTAAAGTTCAGAGGTTTCATCTGTTACCATGCTGGTAAGCATGGTGGCATGGAGGCAGACATGATGCTGGAGAGGTAGTTATCTAACCCAGATCTGTAGGTAGCAGGAAGAGAAGAGCCACTGGGCCTAGGTTGGTGTGGTGGTTTGAAAGAAAATGGCCTCCAAAGGGAGTGGCACTGTTAGGAACTATGACCTTGTTGGAAGAAGGTGTCATTGTCGGGTCGGGCTTTGTGGTCTCTCTTGCTCAAGCTTCCCCGCAATACGACAGTCAGTCAACTCCCCGTTGCCTGCAAGATGTAGCGCTCTCAGCTCCAGCACCATGCCTGCCTTCACGCTGCCGTGCTCCCTGTCATGACGATAATAGGCTGAACCTCTGAAACTGTAAGTGATCCCCCTCAATTAAATGCTTCCTTGTTATAAGAGTTGCCATGGTTGTGGTGTCTTTTCACAGCAATAAAAACCCTCCCTAAGACTCTTGAGCCTTTGAAACCTCAAAGCCTACCCTCAGTGACAGACTTCCTCCGACAAGGCCACACCTCTAATCCTTCTCAAGCTGTGCCACTCAAGTACATGAGCCTATGGGGGCCCTTTTTATTCAAGCCACCACAAATATGTTTTAAGGAATGTATTATTTTATATGTATGGTATGAATGAAGCACTTGGAGTGACTCAGGAAACACTGTGGATACTAGTCTTTGGTGCAAACTGAAAAATGTGATACCCACACACACATGTACTACCTGACATGTATATAGGTCAGAGGATAACTTGTAGGTTCTCTCCTTCATCATGCAGTTCCTGGGGATTGATTGAACTCAGCCAGGCTTGGCAGCAGGTGTCTTCAACCCCCTGAACCATCTAAGTTGGTCCATGGTATGCTTTGACTTTTGGACCACAGACTTTTTTCCTTCTGTAGCTACCCCAACTCCAGCCTATTTTAAAATATGTAAAGGTAAAACATATTTGACAATTTTTATATACTTCATTATTTAAATTGATTCTTGGAGTTGTTTTTCTCTTAAAATTATTTCAGGAGCAGACATGATAAGTATACACAACGAAGAAGAAAATGCTTTTATCCTGGACACTTTAAAAAAGCAATGGAAAGGCCCAGATGATCTCCTGCTAGGCATGTTTTATGACACTGATGGTAAGTGGTATGTGTTTTGCCAGACATGAGTTTCTTAAATGTTAGACAGATTTAAGATGTTTGGGTCCTTAATTCTCTAGATCAGTGGTTCTCAACCTTCCTAATGCTGTGAACCTTTAATACAGTTCTTCATGTTGTGGTGACCCCCACACAATTATTTTTGTTGCTACTTCATAGCTATAATTTTGCTGCTGTTATAAATCAAAATGTAAATAAATATATGTGTTTGCTGGTGGTCTTTGGCAACCCCTTTCATAGGGGTTGAGAACCACTGCTCCAGATGAACTGTGTATCTGGGTATCACATTTTTCAGTTTTCACCAAAGACTAGTATCCACAGTGTTTCCTGAGTCACTCCAAAAAGGAAACACACTTGACCCTCTTACTTAAACTAAAGTGTGGATACAGGATTAGTATTTTCTTAAGATGCCATGGCTTATAAGAAGTATTAATGTTTGTTACTAATAAGATAAAGATAAATTAATTTTTCCAGGTTACATACTAGGAATGTAAATATGCAAGACTATAAAGCAAATGTATATTATAGTATCTACATAAATATATAATTTATATATTATAGCATAATATACACATGTATAAAGTGTGTATATACATATATGTAGAGAGATGACTCACATTTTGAAATGTCATAAAATGACTAAGGTTATTAATGTTTGAATATTTTGACATTTTTTCACCAAAATGTTTTTCTTCACAAAAATGACACCTTTTCCAGAATCCTCTTAAATTTAATACTTTTTGATAGGATATAGTGTTCCTTCTACAACTTTTACTCCTACAACCAAAAATTAGAACATAAATACGTAAGTTTCTACCTGTAATCAAAATCTTTTCCTTTATATCTTAACACCTTTGAAAACTGTCATAATGTTGAAAATATTCCTTAATTGACAGATGCAACTTTCAAGTGGTTTGATAATTCAAATATGACATTTGACAAGTGGGCAGATCAAGATGGTGAGGACCTAGTTGACACCTGTGGTTTTCTGTACACCAAGACAGGTGAATGGAAGAAAGGGAATTGTGAAATTTCTTCTGTGGAGGGAACACTTTGCAAAGCCTCAAGTAAGTAAGACAGTCTTTTTCTGTCCTGGGGGTGGGGTTGGAGGTTGGGGGTGGGGTGAGGAACACAGGGTTAGTTGTGGAAAACTTTGCTTAGACACACCATGTCTCGCAAACCAAGGGATTAAGACCAGAATATAGCACGATGGTGTGCTGCAGTCTCTGGGAAATCAATAATGCTTTTACATCTCAGATGTGGCACCAGATCATGTGAACCACACATAATTTAATTCTGTGGGCCTATTCTTTGGAGTTCCTAAGAACCCATACATTTCTTCTGTTTTTCAAACAAATTTCCGTATCTTCTTTGCCTGTGATCTGACTGAGAAGTAGTAAAAGAAAATAATAATTAATAATCTTTTTACAATAATATATTTATTTATTATGTATACAGTATGCTGCCTGCATGTATCCCTGCAGGCTAGAAGGGGGCACCAGATCTCATTACAGATGGTTGTAAGCCACCATGGGGTTGCTGGGAATTGAACTCAGGGCCTCTGGAAGAGCAGCCAGTGCTCTTAACCTCAGAGCCATTTCTCCAGCCCGATAATTAATAATCTTAAAATGCTAAAATTACTTTATTTTAAGGAGTTAGATTCCCTACAAAATTTATATACTTTATTTAGGCAAACAAAATGACATTAAAATTCCATCATGCTTTATGATTTATTTTGCATTAAAATGTATTTTTTCTGATCTATCAAAGTTTATTTTAACAAGCAAAATTAACATGTTCTACAACATTTTCATACGACTTGTTAGACATTGAATATAATTTGTTCTAAAATCCTTGAGTAACTATTTTCTTAGTAAGCAGATGAAAACTACAAACTACAAATGTTATGGTATGCTTAAAACACAACTCAACTGTTCTCCAACTCAAATCTTTTGTTTTGTTTTGTTTTGTTTTGATTCTCGAGAAAGAGTTTCTCTGTGTAGCTCTTGCTATCCTGGAACTGGCTCTGTGGACCAGGCTGGGCTCAAACTCACAGAGATGGGCCTGCCTCTGCCTCCTGTGTGCTGAAATTAAAGGCATGCATCACCACTGCTTGGCCCCAAATCTGATCCTTAACAGTCTCCCCTTAACTATAAAGCAAGCTGGCTCTGAGTATTTCCGATTTCTTAAATCTACACTTACTTTGACTTGTGATGGCACAAGATACTGTTATTTGTTGTAGTTTTATAGTAGTAGCATCCCAACTTCCAACATTTTCACTTTATTTTACTCTATGTATATTGGTGTTGTGAGCTGAGTTTAGAGAGATGGCTCAATGGTTGAGGGCACTGGCTCCTCTTTCCAGAGGACCCTGTAATTTCCAGCACCCATGTGGCAGCTCACAACTGCCTGGAACACCAGTCTTAGGGGATCTATTGCTCTCTTCTGCCCTTCAAGGTCACCAAGGCACAAACAAGGTGCAGAGACATGCATACAGGCAAAATACTCATTTACTTAGAATTAAAAATTACATAAAAACAAAAATCACTTTCCGGCTTATAGATGGTGGTAGGCAAACACCCACCCCCATACACACACATCTACTGTGTTTGAGGACACCATTACATTTTAAGTTAGCAAACACTAACTTAAAAATACCAGAAATGGCCTGGAGAGATGGCTCAGAGATTAAGAGTACTTGTTGCTCTTGCAGAGGACCTGGATTTGGTTCCCAGCACATACATGGCCAATTCCAGGGGGTTCTCATACCTCTTCTGACCTTCATGGGCACCAGGCATGGAACATATTGCACATGCACACATGCAAAACACTCAAATGCAGGAACACTAAAACAGCTATTAATTTTATGTTTTCTACATAAACCAGAATCATTTTATTTCTCTCATCTACTATTATTTTTTATTAAGCTCCTTTAATCTTTTCCCAGCAACCAAAGCCAATGCTTTTTATCAGGCCTAGATAATCTGATTTGGAAAAAAAAAAAAACTAAATTTGATGCCAGGCAGTGGCAGCACACACCTTTGATCCCAGCATTCAGGAGGCAGAGGCAGGTAGATCTCTGAATTTGAGGCCAGAAGGTCTACACAGTGAGTTCTAGGATAGCTAGGACTACAAAGAGAAACCCTCTCAAAACAATGAAAACAAAAAACTAAGTTCCAAACAGTTAAGATAGAGACTTGATGAAGCAGTAAAGATGGGGATATTAACCTCATGGAGTATCCATTTTAAAGAACTGTATATAAAGTAAATCTTATCAGGCACCCTTACATTTTTAATTTTAATTTTCTTTTGCATTTTAGTACCATATGACAAGAAATATTTATCAGGTAAGTAACATTCTGATCTTAACATTTTCCATACATTGAAATATATATTTAAATTCTGGCATGTTAAGATACTATCATAGACCCTTTTAAAAATAATATGTTGCTGCAAGCCTTTAAGCCCAGCACTTGAGAGGCAAAGGCAGGCAGATCTCTGTGAGTTTGAGGCCAGCCTAGTCAACAGAGTTCCAAGAGGGCCTGTCTTGAAAAACAGCAAACTTATGTAACCTAAAGAACTTTCATCACAGAATATAGAAAGGTCTAAGTAAGGCATTGCATTTGGGGCTGGAGAGACGGTTCCGTGGCTAAGGGCACTGGCTGCTGTTCCAGAGACCCTGGTTTGATTACTCAACACCACATGGTTCACTACCATCTGTAACTCCAGTTCCAGGGGATTTGTTGCTATCTTCTGGTCTCACACACATCCAATCAAAGCACTCCATATACTCCAAATAAAAATAACCCTGACATTTAAAGTAATACAGTATGCATGAAAGGCACCCTTATAAACAATGTCTTTTTCTGTTTTTGTGGAAAAAGACTACATACTGTTTAAAGGTTAGACCCCACAGTTGTAAGTACAATTCATAAAGCCTGTTGGAATTTAGCTGCATTTTTTAAAGAGGGGCAAGTATTACATGATTTGAATTCAAAACTACATAGGGCAAACATGGGCCCCATGTACCTGACTGTACCTTTACCCTTACTAGGCACCATTCTACCCAGTTTAACTTCTTTCTGTAAGTTGGAGAAGCAGATTGGGGGGAGTGGGGGAAGAGGAGGAGTAATGCTACTGAGTTGAAATGTGACTTATTTTGTCTTTCTTATTCATTAATAGCCTATCCATTTATTTTTTTATTTTACTACCTATATTTAAAGTGGCCCACATTCCCTGCCAGTATGTAGATATAATAACCAGTGTGAAACTTCCATTTGTTTGTTTCCATCTATTTACTATTATAAACAATGCTTCAATAAACGAATCACCTAGCACAAAAATATTTTATCTAGAGGCTGCAAATCTGAAAATGCAATCTATAACTTTGATCCATATTGGTCTTGACAATTGTACTATTTTGCATTCCCGTAGCAATGAGTGTCAGTTGTAAAGGTTTCAGGTTTTCATCAATTAATCATTTTTAACCTCTGTATCATTAGGTATAGGGCAACACACACTCTTAAATGCCTTTGATGTTTATACAGTCAAATCAAGATAGTTAAATAATTCCACCATCCGTGTTATCATCCTTCTGTCTAAAGACCCACTTCACCACCCAGCTATTGGATTCTGTTAACACTTCGGTTGGACAGTTTTGCTGTGTCATCATTCCTATACACACATATTGCTCATTGATTGCAAGTAGTTGCCCTTGTGCCCTCTGCTGTCTCCTCCTCTAGGCGCTCCTTATTAGTCACTCTTCTATAACCCCCACTAATACAACATTGTCTGGCTAATTTCTCAGAACACTTCCTCTCCATTCCAATGCCTTGAACTTTACTATGGTCTAGAGTATGTGGACTTTTGTTGCTTTTTGTTTTGATAAGACAAGGTCTCACTATGTAGCCCTGAAACTCAATATGTAATCAAGCTGGCCATGAACTCACATTGATCCACTCACCTTTGCCTCCTCAGTTACATCATGTATTAATCTGGTTTCTTCCACCCAGGGACTTTGTTTGCATATACCCTTTAATTTTTGCCTATTGCTTAGCTGTATTATAGACTTCTTAAAACTTTTTTAAATTCATTTTTTATAGACACTTCCTAATGATTTAATTTCTGCTTTGGGATGAAATGAAGAGCTATCTATAGACATTCTCTTAACTATTATTTTTAAATCTATCTCCAAAAACTGTTTTGTAACATGATAGCTATGTTTAATTAGAAACCATGTAACTTTTCCATGGCAAAGCCCTATCACACTGCCATTAATGAGACATTGGGAGCTCTGTGTGCTTTATTGGCACAGGATGGTAGTGTCCACTTCTGGGTTTGGTCGTTCATGTATGTGTATACTGAATTTACTGATTTTTTTCATTCTCCTGATGCCACACACTTCTATATTTTCTTTTATGAAATGTTGAGGTCAAATCTTATGACCATAGTTTGACTAGGTTGTTCCTATTGATGGTCTTGCTTTTTAATGAATTTTATATATTTGAGCACTTTATATGCAAAATTTGCTTCATGCTTAGTTTCTATTGGTGTGCTGTCATACAGCTACATGAATCATCAAGAATGTATGTGAGTCACATCCTCAGCTTTCAATAGGAAAACAAAGGGTGACATTTTAAAGGAACCCATGTCACAGCCATTATCTGGCTCCTGAAAGACAATGACTTCCATTAGCAGTAATTTGCAGAAATTATCACCTTTGTGCACTAGCTGACCATAAAGATGCTGCAGCCAGGGCACTAAAAGCATAGCAGTTCTACTTCTGGATATATACTGGAGGAAAGCTGAGACTCCACACACTAGCATTTAATTTTGAGGAATGGATAGTGGGTTGAACAGTGGAATAGAAGCACAGAATTTTTTTTCCAGACCTTGTATTTATCCAGTCAGGGTTTATTAGTGATGTAAAGGCTATGGTCCAGCTACCGACACAAAGTCCAGGAATCCAGTTGTTCAGTCCACTGGGCTTGATGTCTCAGCTGGTCCTTATTATCCTTTACAGAGACTGCCACCAGAAGGTGTGGCCCAAATTAAAGATGGATCTTCCTACCTCAAAAGATCAGGGTAAAAAGTGGATCTTCCCATTTCAAATGATTTAATTTAAAAAATTCTTCACTTGGGCCGGGTGTTGGTGGCGCACACCTTTAGTCCCAGCACTCGGGAGGCAGAGGCAGGTGGATCTCTGTGAGTTTGAGTCCAACCTGGTCTATAAGGCTAGTTCCAGGACAGGCAAGACTGAGAAACCCTGTCTTGAAAAAAAATAATAAAACATAAAAATAAAAATCCACTGTTCACCCCCTACCCACACACAGATTTCTCACTACTAAAAATTTTTTAGCTGTATAGACATTTTTTTTTTTTAAGTCTATGAGTCTGTGGAGAAAAAAAAGAGTAGACAGGTCTATCATGGATCTCAAAACCATGCTAAGAACAGTGGGCAGATTTAGTGCGCATTTGGTTTAGATTCCAGGGAAAGTATTAAGTTAGGCCTTAATCCTAAGTCTGTAGCAAAGAGATGGTAAGAAAAACTGCCTGATGTATTGATAGGCTTTGTCAGAATTCAGTGAGTAACAGGAATGGACTTGAAACAAGCAAAAACTAGCTAGATCACAAAGGATTAAATACATTTATTACACAGGAGACTTAGGCTATGTTAGTGGGTACAACACAGGTTTGGAGCTTTTGCTATTGCTTAGGATTTGGGCAATTTGTTTAAATCATGCCCAGGATGAACTGTGTACAGTAGACAATACTTGAAATTAATAATTTTAAGGGATGGACTGTCACTTTGGCCTCAATGATATATTTTGGTATGAAAATGGCACATTTTAGAAGTACCAGCTAGTCCAAAAGTAAATAAAGCCCTGCACCTCATTCACAGGCCACTTACAGAACTTGTAAATACATCCTGTGTCCCATCAATCTTGGCTGCTGTCCTCTACTTAAATTAAGAGGTCTTTTAATTTTGGCTGAATCTGTCATTGTTTATCTCTAAATTTCTGTGCGCATGTAATCACTGAAGGATATATCCTGTTGATTATGTTATTGTACATTGTCAACAGTGTATCCACGTGGGTACAGTCAAAGGGCAAGTGCCCCAAGACTCTGTGACATTGAATGGAACTGTAGCAACTATCATTTTTTTGAGGTACTACAAGTTGACCTCTAACGCTGTAACTAAGGATGACCTTAATGTTTTTACATAACGTTTTCCCCACCTTAATAATACACTTGACCAGATTTACCCCAGTCACCTCTTAACTCTTTTTAGGCACCACTTTAAGAAGCACCAGTTGAAATATTTAGTATACTTCAGTAAAAATCTATCTGCAATGAAGTTGTGACTAAATCTGGATCTTTTATTACATTTAATACTCCTACCATCCCAACTACTAAATTAGTTTAACTGCATTTTTGTAAGACAGATAGATCCTAAGAGTTTTTGGATAGACAAGAACTGAAAGGTTGTACACATTTGCAAGTTACTATAGCTTAGTGCTATTTCTGTGAAGCAAATTATAAATATCAAAGCCAGATGGACCATCAGACCCCACTAGAGCCTCTAGAGAACAGGGAAAGTATTAAGTTAGGCCTTAATCCTAAGTCTGTAGCAAAGAGATGGTAAGAAAAACTGCCTGATGTATTGATAGGCTTTGTCAGAATTCAGTGAGTAACAGGAACAGACTTGAAACAAGCAAAATCTTGGTTCAGGAAGGGAAAATACATAAGCAAGACCATAGACAATGGTACTCGGTAGAGCATAATTTCAAATATGGCTAGTTTCCCACAAATGCACATTTAAAAGATTATTTCATTAATTTTTATTATGTATACACACAAGTGTGCACCATGACATGCACACAGAGGGCACCCTGCAGAGGTAAGTTCTCTCCCTTCCCTGTGGGCCTCGGAATCAAACGCAGGTTATCAGTCTTGGCAGCAAGAACCTTTACCCACTGAACCATTCTGCCTACCCAGAAGGACCAATCTCTAGTTTAAAAAAAAAAAAAAAAAGTGTAACTTTTTCTCATCAGGATGAAACGACTGTTCCAAATGCAGTGTTTCCAACTCATATACTGATTGCCTGTATTTTCTTTCTTTCTTTTTTTTTTTTTTTTTCTCCAGATAACCACATTTTAGTATCAACTCTGGTGATTGCTAGCACAGTAATGCTGACAGTTTTGGGAGCAATCATTTGGTTCCTCTATAAAAGAAATGTTTGCTCTGGCTTCACCGTTTTTTCAAGCGCACCACAATCACCTTGCAGAGACGACTGTGCGTTGGTAGTCGCGGATGATGAATATGATGTTCAGCTGGACTGAGACTTTGTTATTACCAAACCAGCATATCAAATACCTTGACAGTGATTTCTGGTGCAAGGTTTTCATATAAAAACTGTCATAGAAAACTGAAGCTTTTATGGTATTCCATATTCTCATATTTTCATGTACTCACTGTGAGAAAATATTAACCTCTTGGTTCATTTTTTAAGCACATTTTAGACAAGAAGTGTAGATGTAACTTAGAAGTTTTTTAAAATAATTTTCATTTAAGTAAATGAAACCTCTATGTACAATAAAGCTCATAAAATGTTGCTTACTGCCAGGTCTTCTTATTGCTTCTTCCATTTAGTTGTAATTTATCCTTTAACAACTCTGCTCAAGGCTAACACCAGGAACAAGCTGGACAGGGCCTGTCTTTTACACAGCTGTCTCACTGGCTATGGAGATCAACTCCTTTGTTGTTTCCCCTAAAGAGGAAGACATTTTACAGATTTTGATACTCATACTCCACACTTGTACATTTTCATTCTATGTTCTCCTCACGCCTCCCCTCTTTTTCCTCCCCGTGCTCCCAATTTACTCAGATCTTGTCCCTTTCCCCTTTCGTGGGGTTGGGTGTCCATGTATGTCTCTGTTAGGGACCTCCTTGTTTCCTAGCTTCTCTGGGGTTGTGGATTGTAGGGGGGTTGTCTTTTGCTCTATGTCTAATATCCACTTATGAATGAGTACATATCATGTTTTTCTTTGTGTCTGGGTTACCTCACACAGGATGCTTGTGAATTTCAAGATTTCATCCCCACCACCACTGAGTAATAATTCATTGTGTAAATGTACCAAATTTTCTTTATCCATTTTTCAGTTGAGGGCATCTAGGTTGCTTCCAGGTTCTGGCTACTACAAACAATGCTGCTATGAATATAGCTGAAGAGATGTCCTTGTATGGATGTGCATACTTTGGGTAAATGCATTAAGAGTGTAATTGCTGGATCTTGAGGTAGACTGATTGCCATTTTCCTGAGAGACCACTATATTGATTTCCAAAGCTGATCCTACCTATCCAAGAGCATGGGAGATAGATCCATTTTCTGATATCTTCTTTAATTTTTCTTTAAAAACTTGTCACATAGGTCTTTCACTTGTTTGGTCATAGCTACCCCAAGACATTTTTTGTTGTTTGTGGCTATTGTGAAAGGTGATGTTCCTTTGATTTATTGTCAATAAGGAGGGCTACTGATTTTTTTTTTTTTTTTGAGTTAATCTTGTACCCACTTTACTGAAGGTGTTAATCAGCTGTAGGGTTAGAAGTGTTATATATTAGAAACAGTACTGGAAGAATCTTATGTTACATGTTTTTACTGGCTACTATCAATCAGAAACACCCTTCATCATAATTAGTGACACTACTTATTTGCATCCCACTTGCCAAGACTACAGGCATGATGAAAAACGGCATCTAATGGCGCTCCTAACCACAAACTAGTGATAAGCTACCAAGAACACGTGTCACTAGAAAAAGTGTTATACTAGTTTACACTAGCTGTAAGCATTCTGTAAGGTGTCCACCTTACTAACAGCTATTCAGAATACTAACAGGGAATACCAGCTGGTTCTTCCCTCCTCTACAGAATCAACCTTTCAACTAATTTAGACAACTGCTACTTAATGGCATTCTAAAAATTCAGTTTCAAGTTATTTAATCAATGTGTGATTTAATTTCCAACTGGAATAGAGGCGCCTGGTAGTAAACACTAATAATGTTCATGTATGCTGGCACAACTTGTGCAAGGCCAAGGGGACAACATTGCATGTAGTCCCTCAGGTTTTTTTTTTTTTTTTTTTTTTTGTTTTTTGTTTTTTTTTTGAGCCAGATGGGTCTGGTTGGCAAGTGAGTTCTAGACATAGGGATATGCCTACCTCTGACCCTACATACAGCACTGAAATTATAAGGATATACCATGTGCCACAAAGACCAGTTTTTGTTTTTAAAAGAACAAATGTGATCTGAGAATCATGCTATACTAACTAAGCAGTCTCCCTGACCCTTAACTTTCTTTAGACACACCTCAGGTCATTATGTATTTTTTAGTAGACGGATGAACCACCAGAGCCAGTACTCACTTTTAGCACTAACAGTGGTAAGATAGCCTTGTTCAGTGCATTCAAAATAAAGAAACTGTTATCTTTCATACATTGTTCCTAGCAATCAATGTCAATGGGATTGGGGGGCAGAAGTAAGACACTAGGTCTTAGCACACAAAGATTGACCTACATCCCAAGCCCACACAATGCATTTATTTTAGGTAGATACATGTTTATAACATTTAAGATACATGTATATAACATTTTAAGCAATATTTTCACTGGTCTCTTGGTTTTTTTTTTTTTTAACTTAAAATTAGCACCCAATGACTTTCCCGTGTATTTTCTTATTCGCATGTATTCTTTCTTTGGTAATATGTGGTCTATACACACCTGTGTGTGAAGGTCCATGTGCAGAGGTCAGAGTAGCACAAATATGGTGTCTTAGATCACTGAACAAAATACCCAGTAATCCTCCCGACTTCACCTCCTCACAGCCCTGGGAGTGTGTAGACACATGGGGCCACATCTGGCTTTTTATAGGTGTGCCTTTCATAGCAAACACTATTACTGGACCCCTACCTCCTCAGCCCCACCATTTATCCATAGGTAGCCACATTTTACTACTTAACAATCGGTAACTAATAACAAATTATATATGAATAAATTGTAGAACACTTTACCATGTCAATACCATTTTGAAATAAGATATTTTGTGGCATTTATTTCATTTTTGCTGAGCAGTGGTGGCAAATATCTTTAATCCCACCACCCAGGAGGGTGGCAAAGTCAAGTTAATTTCTGTGGTGCTATTTTGTCTCTGATCTTACAAATAAAGCTTGCCTGGAGATGACAGTGTAAAGCTAGCCACACTAGTCAGCCAGTACACATCTTTAAATCTCAGCACTTGGAGAGAGGCAAATGGATCTCTGTTAATTCAAGGCCACCCTGAGCTGCACAAAACTAATCCAGTCTAAAAGAGAAACAGAGATTATACAAATGTGATCTCAGCACCGGGATCCCATGGCTTTAATTCTAGCACAAGAGAGGAACATAAGGCGAGAGGAGACAGGAGCTTAGTGCAGTCTGAGGTTTAGCAAGTCTCTGTGAGTTCAAGGCCAGCCTGGTCTACAGAGCAAGTACAGAACAGCCAGGGCTATACAAAAAAACACAAACCCTGTCTTGAGTACCAAAAAAGTGCTTTTACTTAGGACAATCCACGGATAATAAAAGTTGAGAACATGTTCAGGGATCGAAGAGATGGTTCAGAGTTAAGAAAGACTATTTGCTATTCTTGCAGAAGGCCTAGGTTCCATAATCAGCACTTACATGGCAGCCCACACCTATCTCTAACTACAGTTCTAGGAAATCCAAAGCCTTCTCTGGCTACTGAAGACACTGCATTGACACAGCATAGAACCATATATGTAGGCAAAACACACACATAAAATCATTGTATGAAATAAGATTGAAATTTTAATTAAATTCTTTTTAAGGGGTTTGAAATTTCTCATTGAAGACCAGTGAAAAAGGAAAAAGTTCAAACTAAATCAATCAGTATCACTTTATTTCAAGCCAAGGTTTTTACATTAATACCAACAAACTAAGTGTAGGCAAACTGCTCATTCACATTTGAGAAATTACATGGTTTCTATTTAGATTCTGAAAAAGTTGTTTGTTGCCACAACATTGAACTAATCTGAAACCACCTGAAAGTGTAAATGTATATAGCCTAAGGGTGTTGACAGTGGATATTGTTATGGAAGTTTACACAACTCATGACTGTAAGTGCAAACTCATTCATGTTGAATAAGTCATCTGCTTTTGCAAAGGTTGTGGAAAATATTAACAATCATCAAATAAATGTTCAGAATTACCAAGGAACAGCTAAAAATGACCAAGATCCAAATAGGTTATTTATATCATATTTCTCTATAAAGAAGTGACAACACTAAAAAACACATTGAAAACCAGTGTTTTAAACTTTGCATGTGGGCTTTAAAAAAATATTCTGTTAACTTGAGATTTTCAATAATTTTTAACCAAATATCATTTGACTGGCAATTCTGATATAATTTACAGCTGTAATATTCCTGAAAGGAGTACCTACATACCATGGCCTATCAAATATAATCTGCATTTTTGCAAATCAATACAAAAGTTATCCATCATTTCTACATCTTTTATATACTTTTTTCCTTAAAAATTAGGTTTTATTGCTAAGTGAATTTAGGATTCAAATTAAATTTGGAAACTTAATATAATTATGCTCTTCAAACTTTCCATTCTTCTAAAAAAAAATTTAAACACTGGAAGTAAATGATTATCAAAATGTGGCTGTAACTTAAGGCATTTAAAAAGGAAAACTAATTAGGTGCCATTGGCATTTTATTTCAAAAGTACGTTTTATCTGACTTTTTTCCCTAGCAAGAGACTAACACAAACATTTTTTCCATAAATATGACTACAGTAATCGTAACACAGAAAAGTTGATGAGCATTGCTTAGGTATTTAAAACAAGGAAGGGTTATGCTTTCCCACTCACCTAAATGGAAAAAAAAAAATGCTTTTGATTACATATTATAAACATGAGATTTGCTGGCCAGCGTTAAAAGGTCCAGCTGAAGAATTTCAATTCAACAACACTTGAGAATGAATATATATTTACAATTGTACATGTATGTATATATATTCATTTTATATAGTCAATATATCTAATAGGCATTCCCCCACAAAATTATTCATACTTAATTGCCAGTTTTAATAAACATGTTCACGGATCATCCATTTGTCTTAGATGAAGTTAGGCAATATCAAATGTTCTGTTATGGTCTCCATCTTCTTCAGAATCATCCTCTGAAGCTGTTGAGAGAAAACAGGATGATCGATCAAGAAGGATTTTAAGGGTGACAAGAATGCAATTTGTAACATAAAGCCAGAACAGCAATGACTTTTAAAAACAAAAATCCCAATTTAGTATACTGTTTGGTCAAAATGATAAGTTATCATGATAGTGTTAGGGTGGTTTGATTGTGGTTGATGCCCATCACAATGTCCCCACCCCCACATCTTTTTTGTGATGCTATATAATTTCCTTATCATGAAAATGCATAAGAATGTGGCTTAAAGAGCATCTTTTAAAAATGTTTCTGAGACCAGTTTGTGTTCATAGTAGCTAATGATATGTATATAAACATACACCAGAGGAAAAGTGAATTTAAGGCAAGTGCTCTCACACACCTGAGTAGAATCTGGCTTATTACCGCTGCATGTTTGATGCATCCGATGAGAATGAAAAAAAATGTACATAGAATAATAGGTTATGGATGTTCTCGCAATTTACATCAAAGCTATGTCTATACAATGCCAAGGAAAAGCTCTATTGAGTAAGTAAAGCTTTATATAGACACAGCCTATCTTAAAATAATTGGCTTCACAAAGAACAAAACAAAACTAGTAACAACAAAAAACCTGCTGCTGAGATTATCCCCATGTTTCCAAACTCTCAGAAACATCATTTTTACAACACTTCTGACCTCAATTTAGTCAATGGCCATTAGTGACACAAGACTTAATATAAAGCATCCTGGAATATCTTTGGGATAGCCGAGGTAATACAAAGCTATGTATTACATAATTTGCTTCATGTTAGGGAAGTTCTAAGTTCTTTAAAATAAACTAACTAATCCTTTTACTATTATCAAGAGCAGGAAAGCTTAATGAATATACTCTAG
This sequence comes from Phodopus roborovskii, assembly GCF_943737965.1. Lineage (NCBI taxonomy): Eukaryota > Metazoa > Chordata > Mammalia > Rodentia > Cricetidae > Phodopus > Phodopus roborovskii. The sequence goes on from NW_026126418.1 coordinate 43,895,561, forward strand.
AATACTAGATAAACCCCAGACAGAGAAGGAAAAATGGTAACATTTATGTATAAAATCTACTTGAAATAAGTGGTATCTCACTCATAATTAACATAATCCTGCTGTGACGTTCTATGTTCTATCACACTGAATAGTTTTTTAGAGAATGTCATGTATTCTAGTGACTGATTCCAGTTTTGAAAATACAACTCAGCTAGTTTTCAGAATGTAGTAATGCTCCAGTCATTTGAGGGACCACCATCTTCTACTGTCAGCTGAAGTTGTCTATATTTTACTTCTAAATTTTTCTTCTCTCTTGCATATAGGGAGAAAAAAAAAGTTCTGTTTTGGAAATTAGGTTTAAATGAAAAAAAAATTTAAGTGAGAAATCTTGGGAAAAATACACTGAAACAAAAAAAAAAACCACAACAGCAGCTATCAAAACATAAATTATAATTTTTAGAAACAAAATACGAACTTTTGTTTTAGCCAATGAGTTATCTTTATGAACGTTACAAAGAAAAAAATCCCAGTGAATAGTGACTCAAACTAGCTCCTTTACTTTCATGTACGCCAATAAACATGTCCTTTTCAACTTTATCTCAAATGCTGTTAAAACCTAAAATTAGTACAGGTGTAACAGCTTTTCTAAAAGCTAGGTCCAAGGAAGTAAAAGGTTTTTATGAGGACTGAATCCTTCACACACTACCTTCAAAGGATGTTAGACTTCCTTTAAAGTTAATAAGCTTACACGTCTTCTAGGTAACAGGTGGTAAGTGCACAACAACACGAATGTATATTTCAAACACTGGAGACTGTACTGGGTTGGAAACTTGTTGCTGTGGGTGAAGAGTAAACAGGTAGGAATCAGATGGGTTTAATCTTCCCCAGAAGCTATTTTAAGGCCAATCTGTCCCTACCTAGCATGATATGTTATAATACATTAGAAGATAGCAGGTTGTGTAAATGCCTGTAAGGTTTGGGATTAAGTGTCTTCAACCCAAGAGACTGACAAAATAACCCTAAGAAATCTGAGCTGCTTTTGTGTTGAAGGTCTATAAAGAACAAACAAAGCCCTTCTGTTACAGATCCAGGCCTCTTTTCTTTATTTTCCAGGAACCAAACACAAGCCTGAAGAAAACCTTTCCTGATCTGGAACTGAAAAGTAAAATTTCTTCATATATTAAAAAACAAAAAGCTTTAACAGATAGGATTTAGTAGCTAATTTTATTTTTTTCCTTTTAATCACAAATAGTAAAATCAGAGTGGTTTATTGAAAATGTTAATGATTAAAATTACCTCCATCCACACATTAAACATAACTTAAGAAAAATACATTTAAAAAACTATAGAGTTCTAAATCTAACCCATGGTATCCAACTCAGTAACTGTGGTAGTATGAGGCCTATAACCAAAACTCAATTTGGTAGAAAAGAGTACATTTAGGTTTTGTCCTGTGGGTTTAATTTGCAAAAGTAAATTCAACAAGTCTGGGGAGGGGAAATTCCACCTACTTTCGAGATCTTCCATATGTGCCTGAAGAGTTCTTGCAAGGTTAATAAACTAGAAACAATGCAGAAAGAAATACAGTAGTTTAAATGTTGCAAATGGCTCTAAAGAGAATCACTACAGGAGATTTATTTCTACTTAAAAAGTCAAACACCATTTTAATCCTTTAAAACAGGGGTCTTTCTTCCCCAATGACAAAAACTGTAACATTAAGGGTATTATGTTACATGTCTTATATAATCAGTTTTAATCATGGGGAAACCAGTATCATGAAATTGGGAGCAGATATATAATCAAATAATTGTAACCAACAATACTGTCTTCCTAACACTTAAAAAAAATTATGAAATCAAGTAGAGAGACAAAAAACTTAGTTTTCTGGGCCCAAATGAACTTATGTTTGCTTGCCTAAACTTGACAGCTGTAGAGTTATATATAACTCAATGCTTGTAAAATAAAATACTAAAGAATGACCTCTCCTGCATTCTTAAGATTAACATCTTTTTAAAAGAATGACTGAATTCAATAAACCTTACTTATAGTCTTTATATGGTTTCTTCATTCACAAGAGTTAACACACTATTTTAGAAATAATTTTATGGCATTAACTCCAGAGAGGGGCATATGACTTGAAAAGTACATAAAAATTGAAAATTAACAGAAAAGTTAAAAGCATTCAAATTATGGCACACAAGTTTCCTTTATGCTTAATGCAAGTAATTATTAATTGGATCACTTACATATATGACAAGCACAATAATAACTCAGAAGCAACATGTATTTTGAACTACACTATCATTTTAAGATGAAAATATACTAACATGACTCTAAGTTTTATATACTTAAAAATTATAAAAATGGATAATTTTACATATATTTTATTGTATTAAGAGCACATTCCAAGATAGGAAGTATTCAGAATGCTGCAACGACAGCAATACACAAAATGCAAAGAGCACACCGAGACAAAGAACACTAATTAATTAAAAATACAGCATGAAAATGTAGCTTAAATGTACAGTTAATATTAAACATTATAGCAACTAGTTCATCTCCTAGTTGGTAACATTATTAGTTCAAGGGTTACCTTTATATAGGATAATGTCAAATAGTTAATCTTCCATATTCTTTAGGCCTCTGAAACTCAATTTTATGTTTCCAAGATATAATACTAAGGGCTTGCTTTCCATAAATTAAAAATAACAAATTTTTCTTAGTGTTTCCAATTCTGAACCTGCTTTTCCCTGAAGTATTTCACTTATAAGAACTGAAAAATCACTTCTTTCTCTAAATAGCTTAAGATAATAAAATTAGGGTATTTGTCGTACAAGACAGCACTTTCTATTAAACATAACTTTTTACTGTTAAGAAACATTTAAAAGGACTCCACCAAGGGAATTAGGATATGAACACATAAAACAACTGGCTTTCCAAGACAAATCCTTGTGGTATCATACCAATACTTTCCCCAATACCAATACTACTTACTCGGACACGAGTGCTTGGTTCAATTGTATTTCCCATCATATCAGAAAAGCTTTGTTCACACAAGTGCAGTAAGACAACTAGGTAGAGACCAGAGCTGATAAACTCATATTCGGCCTGAAATGGGGAAGCAAAGAAAAGAAACAGAGAATGAAAATCAGGACTGTGACTGATAGTCACTGCTTAATAGTAAACTTAAGGAAATGTTTTCAGACACACCTCCTAGAAGGGTAGACAGTCAGTTATTAAAATATAAGGCTGCCTTACATAGGTATTAACTTTCCTCAGTTCTTCTTCCTTTAATCAGTTACATCAAAATTTAGTTTTTAAATCATTTGGTGAGATAACATGAGTTTTGGCTTTCTAAAGCTCCTAACGGATTGCCTCTAACAAGTAATTCTGTCTACTTTAAAATAAATTAGTTTCATTTAACCTAAATCTATAATATGCACTGTAATTTAAACCAAATGTGATATTTCTAGTGTTTTTTCAATCCCATTTGTTATAATTAATGCAAACATATACTGATATTAGCATGCTTTTTTTTGGTCATATTGGGAATGGAAGATTCAAACTCTAAACAGTTTCAAAACTGTTATGAGTTTCTTCCTCCTCCTTTATCTTTTTTCCTTCTTGCTGTCTTGTGGTTCTGGGGAATGAACTCACATTGCACCAATATAATAAGCACAGCCCACAAATTAGGATACAGAGAATAAAACCCAATCTGTTCAATATTTACAGCTTTGGATAATAAACACATCTGAAATTAAGAATTGCATGCTAGTATTAATTTTAGAAACCGCTCATCAAATTCTACCTATCATTAAGAATTTAAAATGTTCAATCATTTTGACATTATTTTAACTGAAAGGGAAATCATGTATCTGGGGGAAATGGTTTTTATTTTTTTTTTGCTTTGCATGGTTATACCAGGCACGGTGGCACACACCTTTCATCTCAGCACTTGGGAATGGAGGGTTTAGGGAGGGAGTAGAGACAGGTAGATCTGAGTTTAAAGCTAACAAAGTTTATATAGCAAGTTTCAACCCAGCCAGAGATATGCTGTTAAAACCTTGTCTCAAAACAAAATAATCCAACAACAAAAATTTACATGGTTATCACCTTGCAAAAGATAAAACTTAAAAAAAAAAAAAAAGGAATAAAATGATATTAAACCAATCACTTAAAATTAGGATAACTATAGCCACTAGAATCCATGATTCATATAAAGTAAGATAAAGCCAAGACTATCATTGTCTTTACACTGGCCATACCTAGTATCTTCTAACAGTTTTCTATTACAAAAAAAATGCAGGTCATTAAAATGATTAAATAAAAAACCCTTTAATGAAAAAATGTGTGACTTACGTTTTAAGAGAGACATTGTACGTTTAAAGGTGGCAAGAGAAAATAACTTCCTGACTTCTCTTAGTCTAGACAACAATAAATTATATATTATATCTACATGCTGTAAGTTCAAAGATTTTGTCGTAGGGTGTATTATTCTCACATTATACTTTTAAAGATTTATTTTATAATTATGTACGTAAATTTGTACATGGATATATGCATATGAGTCTAAGGTGTCCTTAAGGGCGAGTTGTGAGCCACCAAAATGGATGATGCTGGGAACAGACTCAGATCTTCAAATAGTTGTTCACAAAAAAATACCTTATATTGTATAATTTCATCAACATGAATTATCCCAAGCTGATAAATCTAGAAAACACAACAGAGTGCCAGATGGTTATAGTGCCTACTTTGGGCCTAATGTCCTAAACTTTTATTAATTTTTAGGCTTACTTATAAAGTCTGACAGTTTTCATTTTAACCCAGCCTTTTATTTAAACGGAAAGTTTTTATGAAAATAAAACTCATATGAATTATGATAAGGATATTACTAATGTAGGTTTTCTGACCATGACTTAATCTTTTCTTCAAGAGCTGTCCTTTAAGCACACAACAGACACTTACCAAACTAGGCAAAATATACTAACTTGTTCATTTGCATGAGCTCTATGTAGTTCATGAATATCAAAATCCTCCAGGTTAAGTTGCAACTTCTCTTTACAGAGTTCACAGGTGGTTACAGCTTCTAAAGAAGAACCTGACAAAAATCAAATAGCAAGTAGTAAAGCATTTCTGTTCTAAGCTCAAAGCTTAAAATACCAGGGTAGACAAGCATCAACGATGAGATTATAATATTGCAACAAGCAATGTATAATGACAAACGTGTATATCATGCTCTGTATTGTAACATTCATGCCTCCAACCCATCATTTGGATGCCTTTTTTTAATCCTACACATTTAAAAAAAACCCTGTAATTATGGGGTACTGACAATGAGGCAAAGGAATGCCTGTTCTTCCTCCTGAAGTACGTTGGCATGTTACAAAAACAAAGTTTAATGATATAGCATCTCAAACACTAGTTACATACTCAGGCCAGTATTTTTGTTATCACAGGACACATATGTAGACAGACCATGTATGTGACCTAAGCAATGTGCCTACCCTGCTGAAGAAAAAAGGGATACCCTGTGTCCAGATAAAGGCAGCTCATTTCAGCAATTAGTAGAATTAAGTCCTCATATATTTTACAACATGGCTTGACTCAAGACATGTCAGTAAAGAAGATGTACATAATACAACCAGGATATGCAACAACAGACTAAAATCTGTCAGGAATTGGGAAGGGGACAAAGCACAAGAGTTACAGCTTACTGACCACAAACTTTCTGTGTTGGGTGATGAAAGTTTTAAAAGTATTTATGGAAAGCTACACTGTAAAAAAGTGGTTAATTTTCTCACACACAGTATTTCTGTCACAATTTTTGATTTAAAACAAAATAAAACTTTTGTTCTGTCACAGCTAACACTTGAGTGTAAGGCCGGTAGCCCCACTTTAGCAGGCAGTCATGTCTAATTGTATAAGTAGGCCCTCCCACTATTTGGCAACTATTAGATATGGCTACCAATTGAAGACTGTCCTCAAATACATTTTGTATAAGGTAGTCTGAAAGGCAAGTGTATGCAAGGAGGTGCAGTAAAGAAAGAAACTGCCAATGTCAGCACTCCATTATTAGCGGGAAGGTTTTGATTGTGAATAAGAAAAAAAAATAACCAGAGCCACCTGGAAGAGTCCAAATAAAAGAAGAAAAAAGTGGACTGAACATGGCCAGGGCTATCTGCAAGAAGGGAGAAGAGCAGGGGAGAACGGAGAAAGCACAGTGAGAATAGAAGAGCAGGGGGAAGGCCTTGCTATTATGAAGAGAGGAGCAAACAATGGGGAAACAGCCCACAAGATGGAGGCTTTGAGATGTCTAACAGGCACTTGTGACACTGAAGGGGCCTGGAGAGCAGCATATGCGGCAGGTGGGAACCAGTTTCACAAGCTGCTAAGGAAGCTGGCTTTTATCTAAAAGCCATAAATCATCCCTTATAGTCCAGGTTGAGCGCATTTCTGGATACATGGGCTGCCTTTGGGAGTTTGGGAAATTGGGAGTTTTCTTGGGCAAGACAGAAAGAAAAAGTACCAAGCTGAGAAACTGTGCTGTCTATTTTCCCGAGCTGTATATGCAATCAGTACATGTTCCTTAAACTGTCACAGACTATTTATTCAACATGGTAATGGTCCCATAAGAATACAATGGAACTTAAAAATTCATATTCTCCAGAATATTTTCACTCCATGCTATGACATTACTCATGAGTTTGATATCCTTGCCCTCTTCCCAATTAATTCCCACAATCAAAATGATCTTATACATATCTTTAAGTTTATTCATTATTTACCTAGTAAAGGAGACAAGCTCAATGTATTCCAATCCACATCTGTGTCCGACAATCAGTAAACCACTTTCTTAAAAATGCATGTGTTTCATTTCAATAATTTCAGTAGCACTATTAAACATAGGACCTCACAAATGAAAGATAAGCATCCTGCCACTTAACTGTCTCCCCCATCTCCAAGATCACTTTATGGATATAAATGTGTCATATCCATCTCAGAATAAAAACGTTTTTTCTCCCAGCATCTAAAGAAAGACCTGTAACCTATTCCTCAATTAAAAATCTCCTTCTGGAGAAGTCCTAGTCCCTACTTCAAATGACTTGACCGATATAGATGACCCTACCTGGATGGCATTGCCCTACATGTGGAACTGGGGTGGGGGGATGGGAGGGGAGGGTGGTCAGGCTGCATGTGAGGGAAGAGACACAGTGGGAGGGAGGGAACTGGGATCAACATGTGTTTTTTTTTTTTTTTTTTTTTTTTTTTAAAAATCTCCTTCTGTAAGAAAATGAAAGTGTTTATACAGCAAGGCATACACCTTTTACTGAAGCCACAGATGGTCATCGCTCACATCCATACTAGGCTTTCTGGACATGTAATGTTCTTCTATCCCACTTGGGCTCTAGATCCCATCTTTTGCTCCTTTTCATGAATTTCTCCCTGTCCCAACCCAACAGCTTCTTTATAAACATCGTCTCCTTACCTCAAAATAAAAATGTTTCCACAACCCCATATAACACTCTATTTTGCTACCTTATATCTGTCTGCTGGGAAAAGAGTCTATTAGATAGTATCTCCCTTTAACACACATATTATTAATCTTGTCATTGCAGCCTATGTGGTACATGTATATGTATATGCTCATGTATGTGCATATGGAAGCCAGAGGCTGACACTCTCCAATCTAGCTGGACTGGCTGGCCAGAGAGCTCCAGAGATCTTCCTAAGTTAGGAAGGGTTAGGCCATGCTCTTACATGGGGGTTGAGGATCTGAACTCAGGTCAAGTTTGCACAGGAAGCACTTTATCCTGTTAGGCCATATCCCTAGCCCATTTCACAGGTTATCATCTTAAGATCCTTCAATTCTTAGCAATGCTGGGTTAATCATACCCACTTTCACACAATTATTTTGGCTTACACAAAGTAAATTTTTCTCACTTTCTTATCACAAATCTGGCTGGAGGTCTGGTCTTATCCTAAAATCTATTCTCATGAACAGTCAATAAAAATAAGAACATTTCAATTCTGCCCCCAACAATACCTTCCCATTATACTTAGATAAAAATTTAAGCTCTAGCCTCTATCTTTAAGTCTTTCATGAGCTAGCCTCTACTATTCTCTTATCTCAATGTATCAACCAAACCTTTACCCAACTATTAATTAGATGCCAACCACACCATACAGTACTCAGTTCCTCAAATACACCTAAGTCTTTCTTATTAGCTGCTCTGTAAAAAATGGGTCTTTCCTTCTGAGAGCCAGTTCCATATTATCAAAATCTAAAATTAAATGGTGTTCCCTAAGAAAGTTGTTCCTTTAACAACAACTGACAGAGCAGGTGCTTTGTATGTCTTGTTTACTGTGCTCCCACTCCTGGAACTGTTCTTGACTCTCCAACTAGTACACAAAGGAATACCCTGACAACCTGCTAAATGACACAGGAAATCTTTCTCAAAATACAGAGCTGTTAAACAGTATGCTTTACTTAAAGGATTGTACATGCCATAACCACTGGTTAAATTATAATTATATAGAGTATACAAGTATGAATAAATTTAGTAATAAGGAAAAAATTGTTAGTCAAAATGCCTACAATGTGTATTATGGTGATATTTTGTTTTTTAATCTAACAAAGCTTGCCTGAAGATAAGAATGCAGAACTAAACCACTAGTTAGCCACAATCTAAGCTACTAGTTAGCCATATAATCCAGGCAGTGGTGGTCACACTTTTAATCCCAGCACTCTGGGAGACAGAGGTAAATGATCTCTGTGAGTTCAAGGCCACCCTGGAATACATGAGAGTGAATCAGTGCAAAAGAGAAACAGAGTTTACACCTTGAATCCCAGCCCTTCGGGAGACACACCTTTCTTTAAACCCAGAGCGAGAGAGGAATATAAGGTAGGAGCTCAGTGCAGTCTCAGGAAGTCTGAGGTTTGATGGAGAGCACTGCAGTCTGCAGTCACTCTGAGAACAGGATTACCCCATATTTGGTCTGAGCCTTAGTAGAGATATGAACTCGCTAGTGGCCTGGCTGCTTTTCTGATCTTCAGCTTGAACTCCAATATCTGTCTCTGGGTTATTATTATTCTTGCTACAATGTATCTCTTGGAAAAAGATTTGAAAACAAAATCTAAAGGTTGAATCTTACCAGAATTAATTTTGGCCTGTAACCACTTTTTCATACACTCTTGATGGACATACTGCAGACTCCCTGTGCATTTGCATGGCTCTATCAGTAAATTAGATGATGATGCAGCTGCCATCTGACAAATTCTACATAAGTCTCCTTCTTCTTCTTCAGAGTCTTCTAAAAGGAGGCTGAAAAAGAAGGCACGGATTTCAGAAATGTCTTAATTCCCCCTAGATGGACATGTTCATCATATAGAATCTCAGTCTTTCATTTCTGCTCATACTGAGCACAAAAAAGCAAGCAGTAACAATAAAGCAACAATAGTAACCTCTGAGAGTTCATGTTATTATGAGTAAAAACTATTAAGTAATAAGAGCAGCCACACTGAAACTCAGTTGCAAATGGTTTCCCTTTTGTCTTTGGTAATATAGTTCACTTTTTTCACAATCACTAAGGTTTTTGTTGTTGTTGTTGTTTTGTTGAGACAGGGTTTCTCTGTGTAGTTTTGGCGCCTGTCCTGGAACTAGCTCTGTAGACCAGGCTGGCCTCCAACTCAGAGATCTGCCTGGCTCTGCCTTCTGAGTGCTGGGATTGAGTGCTGGGATTAGAGGTATGTGCCACCAAGGCCTGGTTTCAATCACTGACATTTTAACTACTAAAATCTTCTAGATTACTTTAAATACAATTGTATAAGGGTAACATACACATCATTTTGTCCATTTTGTTAGTTGCAAAAGAATTTTACAAGTATCTCAATGAATTAAGTACATACTGACTTGTGGTTTCTCATTCATGTTATCAAAACTGACAAATTCTTTGTATTCACTGAATCAAATTTTTAAAAATAGACTTGAAAGTTCTCCATCACTCTACTCTCAATCTAACTAAATCATTTTAGTATCTATAAAGGAAAGCTTTTTAAAACATGCAACATTTTCTATTATCCTCCATTTAACAGGCTAACGTACCATTTTATCTAAAATCACTTTATAACAGGCAAAGTTTTCTGTTAAAATTTTTATTTTGTTAGTTCACTGAAGGCACATGAAAGAGGCACTCAGTAAACTGACAGTATTGGATGATGAACTGCTACTGAAATACAACCTGGACATTAGACATGAATTTAGCAAGACATTTAAAGAGACATAGTCTATAGGTAGACTTTCTGCCCTAGCTTAGTCAGAAACACACTATCAAGCACAACTATTCTGAAAAGCTGAACATTTTGTTTTGTATTTAACATTATTTCCTTCATAGTTTCAATTACTTTTTACTATGTAGATCCAATTTTCTGTTTATTATTTTAATTGGTCAAGTCTTACAATTCTCATAATAAGGCGAAATATTAAACATACAAACACACATACTGCAAACTCTGTCAAAATAAATGTTCTTTTAAAACTATGTAACTAGGACCTAGTGTCTTTAATGCAAGTACACGGGAGACAGAAGCACATAAATCTCTATTGGTTCCAGGCCAACTAAGGCTACACAGTAAGATCCTTCTTAAAACAAAACAAACAAAACCACCAAGAAATAAAAACTAAACCTACCTAACTAAACAGAATGTTATAAAATTGTAGACCACTCAAGATCAATAAATAAAGCTATCTTTGAAGATAAGAAATCTAAGTTACTATATTCTTCAGATAGCTTACAATCAGAGGAAATTGCTATAATGAATAAACATTAACGATAATATTACTAGGGGAGGGTGGAGTTCAAAATCTGGAATATAGCCCATGGTAAAATATATCTTTAGTAAGTGGTAAACTAATTTATTAAAGAATGACAATGCATTAACATTTGGTTCCTCTTCCCAATTAAATTCTATTTGGCAGTAGTTAACCATAGAATAAAGAATTAATATATGTCTGTATCAAGATAAATTTCATCAAGATAAATACCTTAGATGGCTTCTTGATGAAATTCATACCCTAAAACCTACCTTATTATTATCACCATTTGTCTATAAGACACAGTAACACCATGTAAGTTTAAGGAAGAAACTTCATATAATGAGAACCATTTTAAATCTTTGATCTAGCTTTACAAAGTACAATGAAAATTCAAAGTTACCTTTCTTTTATTTTCTGCAATTTTTCTGGGTCTCTTGAAGGTGCATTTTTAGTTTTATCACTTTTCCCATCAGCTGCATTCCAGCCTGAAGGAATGATATCTACAGTAATCATGACATTGTCAGTCAGATTACTTCCGAGTGCTGGTGGGACTGCAAACCGGAATAAAGAACCGGGAAGAATACCCGCTATTCCTGTACTTCTTCCACCCTGAGGCAAATCTGGTGTGGAGCCACCTGCAGCACTGTTTGATGCTCCAGATGCTTGTGGTCTGTTGGCAGCAGCCCCAAGGGGATCGCTCTGTGCTTCTAGGTGAACTACTTCATTTGATTCTCTTCTAAAAATATGAGATCTAGGCGGTACATCTGACGTAGATATTCTTGAAGATTCATCTCTTCCCTCTCGCCTCCTTCTAGAGAACAAAGGTGTGCATCTATTTCTAAGTGAGGAAGATAACCACGGTCCTGTACTTCTACCTTCTGATTCCTGATTAAAATTTTCTGCATCTGGTTCAGAGCTATGATTTTGGCTAAGAGATGACAAACCCCATCTTCGCCTAAGAAATCTAAATCCCTGAGAAGCTTCAGATGCCCTGCCATCATTGACTTCAGAAGATGATGCTCCACTACGAGACTGTGAAGTCAAGGTTCTTGGAGAAATATAATTTTCAGAACTCAATGATCTTGTATTCAAGGAATCCTGACTAGATCTTCGTGAAAAAAAAGTAGATGACATGCTAGAAGCTATCCGTGACAGCAATCTCCTAGTAGTACGCCTACCTTCATTGTCAGAAGATTCTTGAAATGGTCTCCGAGAGGAACCAACCCTTTCTGAATTGCTTATAATTGGGGTTTCATCTCTACTCGAAAGATAGGAAAATGTGGGATGTGAACTGTTTCGAAAAGATTCTGATTGTCTTGGAGAAAAATGTGATCTGAAAGAATTTCTGCTAGAGTCCCTAGAACTCGATACTGTTTGATGTTCTGAAGGCAATTGGTGATTGGTGGATGATGAATTCAGCTGTAAAGTGCTCACTGAGTTCTCTTTTGGTCTTGCTCCCTGTGAATATGAAGAAGGAACTCTTTCTTGAACATCTATTTTTGAAAGAAGGGAAGGTAACCAATTATGAAATAATTTAATCATTAATAAATGTACATTTATTGACTACTGCCAATTCAAAGACTAGGTTTGAAATGAATACTGCTATCTTATAACAGCTTAACCATTATAGGAAAAAAAAAGTAAAATCAGCAAGATTACAAATTAAAAATAAGGTATGAAAGCTTATAAAAATAAGTTGCTGAGGTAAGCTGGATGCATTAATGAGAAACTGACACACTAGAAGACTCAAAAATTGATACAGTACTTTAGCCTAAGTAGTACAGTGCAAGGATTTTAAAAAAAAGCAAAACCACCACAGGGATTTTCTTATTCAACACAATAAATACAAAAATTATTTTATGTAAATGTTATTGCCCATATAATTTTAAAATATTCCCTGCTAATAGGTAAGAATTTCTTTAATTTTGATACTCTTCAGATACACCTTAGCCCTTTAGTATTTACTTGGAACTTTGAGTCAATACAGGCCTCTGCTGTCTGCAGTTTCAAAAGTGGAGCAGGGAGGAGGAATAGCTCCAGCACTCGGGTGGCACAGGGAGGAGGATCACAGAGTTCCCAGCTTGTCTGGGTTAGTTTGGCCTTGCCTCAAGGTCAACAACAAGATAAAAACTCCTTAACTGGTTGTTTCCATCTCAGTGGGGATAAGAAACATTATTACTCTTTTGTGTGTGTGTGTGGGGGGAGGCACTCCCTATATCTTGTGCAATAGGTACATTTATTGTGCTAATATATGGAGACCAATGAAAAGGACAAACTATTACAGGTTATATATATCTTCCTGTCCTGTAATTTGATTACAGTAAGTACAAACTCCTTTCTGTTACTTTTGTTAACTCCGATCAGTATTCTTTTCCTCAGTTACCTAAAGTGATTGTCTCTGAAAAGATTAAGTCTACACACACACACAAAACTGTACATGTTTGAAAATTTAATCAAAACAATCATCCTTAAAATGGTTCATTGGGGGCTAGAAAGATGGCTCAGCAATTAAGAGCACTAGCTTTATCAGAGGACTCTGGTTCTATTCCCCACACCCACATGGTGGCTCACAGCCATTTAGAACCCAATTCTAGAGGATCTGCCACTTTCTGGCCTCTCTGGACATACATGTAGGCAAATATAGCCATACACATAAAATAATTGTTCAAAATGGTGTGATTAACACATTTTTTTCCATAACTCAAGTTAGTAGTACACATTAAAACTGTTATAGACAACTCATACTGTAGTATGCAAGAATTATCTAGTAGTACTTTATTAACATACATAAAATGCTTTTCATATATAAAGATTTTTAAGTAGACAGAATCTGAATACTCAAGAACATCTGTTTTAAACTGTTTATATTTTTTAAAGTAAAACAATAATAAGACACCAAAAAGTTAGTTCTGATATCTCCATAAAAAAATTAAAATTTACTTCATTTCCTCCATTGTATTCTTATTAATGACACAGAGATCATTTGTACTAACACATAAGCTGTACTTAACAAAGTAGGTTATACATACATGATGAAGTTGCGAAATCACCACTTCGGTGATTATAATCCATAAGATTGCTAATAGAGGAATCTGCTCTCCTCTCCAAATCTCTCCTTTCTCTCATCAAATCTGTTCCGAATGAACCAAGTACCATTGATGAAGATCTGGGAACTTGACTATGCCTCCAAGAAGAATCTTAAAGTAATGGAACAAGTTTTGTTTCAGAGAAAGTTTTCAAGATTTCTGAGGCTCATAAATCTTTAGAAATACAGTGAAGGTAACTATTATCATAGCTATCCCCAGTTATACAGCCATAATCACAAGCCAACTTTAGAAAAACAAAACCACTTAATAATGACCTAATCATCTCCAAATTATCTTCCTGCTTAAACATTCTTCTTTTTTGGTTTAGGGCATCAGATATAGTAAGTCTATGTATATTAAACCCTTAACACTGCAAATCTATCCTCATACATAAGCTAAATGTCTCAGTCATTCTCTGTTACACCTGCCCATGTCCCATGTAACATGTTAAAATAACTATAGATCAAAAATGAAAATTTGACAAAGGTACAGAACACTTCATAAAGTCAAAGTGATATTGGAAAACCACCCAAACAAAAACCAAAATCAGGCATGGTGGCTTTCCTAGCACTAGGAAGCAGAGTAGGAATCAGGCAAGCAGATTTCTGTGAGTTCAAGACCACCCTGATATACACAGTGAATTCTAGGTCAGGGATAAATAATGAGACCTGGTCTCTAAATTAATAAAAACCTAAAGCTATTTTGATATGGCAATTCAATTATGGGATAAATACAATTTTATTAGGGAAAAGCTCCCCCGCTCATGCAGGGAATTGGACTTAAATGCTTACATATTCTAAACATATATTCTATCAGCCTCAGAAATATTTGTACTATCACATTTCATTCAGTCTTTATATAAGAATTAATGTATTTTTTTCAATGATACTCCAAATTTCATTAGATATGATTTCACTACAAAATAAACTTAAATTCTCAAACTTATTTTGTTTCTTCCTTTCCTAGCTTTAGATCCACCCGCCCCATGTTTTTTGTATATAACACAGGCTTGGCTGCTGTGGAACTTGCTTTGTAGACCAGGCTGGCCTCAGAGATCTGCCTCCTCTGCCTCCTAAGTGCTGGCATTAAAGGTGTGTGCCACCACACCTGGCTTTCTCCCTTTCTTAGCTTTATTGATTCTTTTACATTGAGGGAAACTGCCTAGTGAGTTTAATGTTTTGTCTTCACATAGCCTAAGAGAACACATTGTTTCTGCAAAGTAATGTGTGTCTACAAAGTTGAGGTCAGTCTGCTCTTATCCACACTTCATTAGTTTAGTGACCTTCAGAAGCACAGTGTCTTTTCCTTGAAGATTCTAGCTATAAAAACTGAAAGGCATTGCTTATACTAATTCAGTTAGTAATGTACACAGTTATCTCTAACTGTGTTATCACAAGTTTTGCCTCCTTTTACAGCTTTAAGGCTTGTGTAACATTTTACTAGAGTTCCAGTATGGAGGAAATCTCCTGCTTTCCTAACGAAGTTTTTTTGAACAACACAAATATATAAAGCTAGGAAGCTCAGAGCTTTATGGATAAATCATATAAATCCCATGGTGGTTAAGTAATGTGTTCAATGTCATTTTTGTATACTTATGTAAAAGCTCTTAGTTTCCAACATTTTTTAATATTAAATTAAGAGTTTGATCATTTTCTGAAAAGTATTGTATGTTTATCAGTTCAAAACACTCGAAAAGGAAATTTAATATTTATCAGTATGGCTTTTATAGTATCACTTAAAAACTTCTTTCTCACAATAACCAACAAAACACTCATGACTTTCACCAATTTCAACTACATACTAATGTTAGAGCCAAGTATGGTGGCACATGTTCTAATTCATGTTCTGGGCCAGGCAGGGCTACATAATGAGACTGTTCCCTAAACAAACAAAAAAACAGCCATTCTACCCAATTAAAATCTACTAACATTCTCCGTGTTGTAAAACAAAAAGGCAAAATGAGTAGTCCGTTCATTTTTACCACCAACTTAAGGTAAACTATTGGAAACTATTGCACTTCCAAATCCACTGTCATATACAAATTATTCTATTTAAAAATAATAATCTCAGAGGGGGTTTAGACTTTGGACCAAAACATTCATAAAGTGACTTAACAGAAACCGAGTAGCTTCTTACCTGATACTGTATTTAAACCACCTCCAATGTTTCTCCCAGCTGAGGTAGATGTACAGTTTGTACAAGAAAGCTTAGGTCTTTTTGAATCATGATCCCGTTGCTGGTTTTGTGCTCTTGATCGTGCTCCCTGAGTTATCTCGGATTCACTGTACCATGTAGATGGAAATGGTGATGCAGATGCTGACGCTGATGCAGACTATAAAAATAAATAAGGAATAACTGCTGTTAAACACTAATATTCAATTAACCTAAAGGCTGTTGCTAATGTAGCTTCCTAAAGGGCAGGTAATTATTAGGAGGTAGTTAAAATGGTTGTGCTGGGGATAACCAACCCATGCTTCTTGGATGCTGGATACACACTACTACTGAGAAAAACCTTGAGACAGACTGATTAATCAACCAACATTAAAAGCAAAAGCATTTATCAGCTGTATCGTCATTTCACTCACTGCTTTGTACATACAGAGTCAGAATAGTAAGAATTCTAACTGGAAGAGGATTAAGTTTTCAGTCCACAGATAAAACCATTCATTCACAGATACCACCTCACCTAAAATTTATTTTAATTAATATTTGTTTTCAAATGCAAAGTTTTCTAATTTTAGAAAGCATTTTATACAAGACCATACTATCCTATCCAACCTTCAGAAGCTCCCAAATTTTGAAAATCATTAGCTATTTATTTTGTTTCTATTTTAGTAATTTAAGACTGTAGGATTTCTCAGGTACAACTATTTTTTAAAAAATCTAATACATGTAAAATATTACCTGGTATTCAGAATCCAGTCTAAAGGAAGAGTCTCTAGAATGATAGGAATCATTTAAACTAGCTCCTCTATTTCCAGACACCATCCTAGCACTCAAAGAGCCAGAGGGTTGAACAGAAATTCTTCTTGGAATCCTGGAAGGTTTAGACTCCATGTTTAAGGTCTCCTGTGAAATATAAAACGCAAATTTGTGTTAATTGTATTTGGGAAGACAAGTAAGCACTTATAACACCCCACATAAAACAACAATTTATTCTGAAATATCCATTTAGTTTGAGACACAATTCAGGTCTCATTAATAACAAGGCAGCCAAATCAAGAACTGGCCCCCGGGAGGCCCAGCTTATTAGTAGGTAAAGGTGCTTGCTAGCCTTGCAAGTCTGAGAGCAGAGTTCCATCTCCAGAACCCATCCATATTTGTAGAAGGACCGTATCTCAGAACTCCTGCAGCAGTGATGGGAGGCAGAGACAAGAATCTCCAATTCACCAACAAGTTCTCACATCAGTTACCCTGGAGTAAACAATTCATCAGGGAAACATGATGAATTCATACCTCGACAAAGAGAAAAGAAAAAACTGACTCCAGAAAACTGTCCCTTGTCCTCTGCGCACTCACATACAAACTAAATTTTAAAAATTAAAAAGATCAAATAATCAAGACAACTATTTGTAATAATATTGAACTGAGAATCTCTTACCACCCTTCTCCTTAAATGCAGAGGTTTAGTAACATCCAATCAAGGTTTCCTAATGCCCATTTGACAGACATGGAAATATAAAGATGTTCTACAAAATACACAGATCTGTCTTGCAATGCCTGAACTTTTTCTTCACATCCATTTAAACTCTTGGGCCATCCTTCTTAATATATACATGCCTCTTATACGACTTTCACATCTTTTTAACAAATATACCCTCACAACCCTTTTATACATCTGGGAAGCCTATACATTCCTTACTGAATTTCTGCGCATCAGATTAAATGTTCTTTATTCTGTGTAATCTCGTTTTCACATTTTTTTCTTAAGATATCACAGAATGCTATTTGCTATTTGCTTTATTTCCTATTTTCAACAATGAATTTCTTTAGGTTAGGATCATTTAAAGCACTTATATAAAGAACTGGAATGTCTCCAGGTCTAGGTGTTCCCCCCCAGAAGATTCCACAGAGTTCTGACATGTTATAACTACCTGGCAGGAAAGACTAGAGCTGAGACAATAACTGGTCAGAGATGGTAAGTAAGGACCAATCACACTTTCATCAGGACTGCTGAGTTATGCACACCTCTTCAAATGTAAAACTCAGGACTGAAGAGTCAGCAGTTAAGAAGGCTGGAGTCAGCAGTTAAGAAGGCTTGCTGCCTACTCTTGTAAAAGGCCAGAGATCCCAGCACCTACAAAAGATGGCTCACAATCACCTTTAACTCCAGATCCAGGGTTCCATCCCCATCCCCTTCCCCTTCCTCTCCTGTCTTTTGGCCTCTGTGGGCAACTGCAAACACATATTAAGTAAAATAAAGTGAACCTATACCTTGTGTCAGGATGCTGAGGAGGAAGGGGAAGACGGAGGGGGAGGGGAAGAGAGAAAGGAAGAGAGAGATTTTCTTCCTTTGTTTTTATTAGCTCTGTGTTCTTGGTCTGTTGAGAGCAGGTGGCTAAGTCTAACTAAGACTGCCCAGGCTCTGACTTGAACAATGTGAGAAACAGGTACTCGAAACATACAGGTTGAAAATCTTAACAAAAGGATAAATATATAAACCTGGATGTGACACACCCCCACGCCTGCATTCTAGTATTCCAATACCTGAGGCAAGAAAACATGACAGGCCAGCCTGCATTACATAGGGAAAAAAACATGTCTCCAAAATGGAAGTTTTCCTTTTATTTACCACTGATATGATCTCTTAATTATAACATACATAAAAGCAATAGCTGATATTTACCAAATACCATGTGAGGGTAAAGTACCACTGATTATTCATTAGTCATCCACAAATCAAGCCTGTGAGATGGGTACTCTATTAGCCCCACTTAGTAAGAAAAGTTACTTAGAATACTGGAAAGGAATACATTAAGTGAAAAGAGCTATAAAATATATAAACCAGAGATGGCACTAATTATATAGTGATTTAAAGAGGTGGCTCAGTTGGTTAGGTACTGTTGTGCAAGCATGAACTACTCTAGCACTCACATAAAAGCAAGGCTTTGGGGAACCCACCTGTAATCCCAGCCTGGGAAAGGCTGACACAAAATGACTTAAGAGTCTGCTGGCAGTAAGAGACTCAAAAACTAAGGTGAAACACAAGCAAAGAAGGCACCTGATATTGACCTCTGACCTCTATCCATATGCCCTACACACACATACAAAACAACACACACACCCTACACCAACATACCCTACACATACATACAAAACACTACACACATACCCAACATCCACATACAAAACACTAGATACACTCTCCCCCCAACCAAGGAATTAAAATATTAAATTCAGTTCATATTAAAAAATGTGGGACTGAGTGCTTTCCACTTTTATAGATTCGTAACTAAATTTCTAAATTTTCTTTACCTAGTATTTAACACAGAAAAGGATGAATAGAAAGCAGGGCAGGCTGTGCACTGTCCAAGTTACTTCATTTTGTATAGAACAGTACTTTTTCAGGTTATGCCTTTCCCCAAGTCCCTCCATTTTACAAAGGTGTAGTGTACCTTTTGCTAGTCTACTTTAAAGATAGATGCTAAGGCAAAATGAACAGGTAACCTGTCTGGGCAGGCAGATAACTATTCTGGATACACACAATTTATGGGAAGAATAACCCCAGTCATACTCCACAACTATAGGGCACACACAATTAGCTTATGTTAATAAAAATTACTACTTGTAAACTTACCAATTAAATCAGGGATACATGGACATATCAAATCATACCAGAAACACCACCAGGCATTTAGGTTATCAAAAACATCAGTCCTATGATGGGAGATGTCATTCTGTAAATATGTTTCTCATATTGGTTAATGAATAAAACACGGTTGGCCAATAGGAAAGAAAGGTAGGCGGGACTGGGAGACAAGGAGGATTCCGGAAGTGGTAGGGAGATCCAAGATGGTGGACTGAAAGAGAAGAATGCCAGCCCCTCTCCGGTAAGTTAAGACCAAGTGTAAGTACTTAGATTAATAGAAATGGGTTAATCATTACGAAAGAGCCAGCCAATAAGCAATGAAAATAACAGGCAAACCGCGTTACATCAAATACAGCGTCTCTGTGTATTATTTGGGGCTGGCGTGGCAGTGGGGTCAGGCCGGCAGAGAGAAAAACAACTCATAACAATATGGCGTCCAACGCGGACCAAAGAACTTCCAACTTAAAACTTAACACAAGCTTAAAAAGGATTTTAGAAACTAAAGAACAGAGACAAGCAAGGCTTCTTGGAAGCAGCATTTTTCTTGGTTGGGCTGTTTTGCTAGAGACAAGCAGATATTTGCATGGCTCCTTTAAGGGAGGTTTCCTGACTCTGCGTAAGAGGCAAAAACCGCATGGCTTTTAAAGAGCTCTGCTAACAACGAGAGCTGGCAATGGCAGTGATCACATCTCCAAGCCGGCAACATGCTGCTGGATGGCAGCACAGACCAAGGCAGTAAGCACAGCTCTCAGTTCTGGTGGTAAAGGTGCCCATCGCCATCTTGGATAGACTGCAGCTGAAACAACTGTGGCTTTCATTTTAGCAATGCTGTTGTTTACCAGATAAAAGACTCACGGTCACAAAAAATAAAGATTTACAGTAAAGACAGATTCACATTAAGAAAAAGCGCTAAAGGCTTATAGTGTGTTCTAAAATATTGTAGGCTTGGGAGAGAAAAGGAATAAAATGGTTTTAAAAAGACAGAGAGGAGCTGGGTGTGGTGGCACACGCCTTTAATTCCAGCACTGGAGAGACAGAGGCAAGCAGATCTCTGTGATTTCAAAGTAAACCTGGTATGCAGAGTGAATTCCAGGACAGATAAAAGTTACACAGAGAAACCCTGTCTCAAAATATGTAAAAATAGAAGTAGAAAAAACAGAGTAATAAAAAGACCATGTAAAGATGGAAAGCACAGAGAAACTTTGGATATTATATGCTGTTCTGTTATCTTTAAATAAATCATTTGACCTGAGGAAGTAGCAACAACTGTTAAAATAAATGCTGCTAAATTAATTCAATGTATATATTTTAAAAATGCTTTGACTTCAAAATTTAAGTCTAAGGACAGGTTACTGAGGAAAAGGATTTCTAATTTTGTTTCCACAGAAAATGAAAGGCTGTGGATTCCTGCAGACTAATATGGCTTGATCAAGCAAGACCCCCCCTGAAACACTAGGAGACAAGATGATTCCGGAAGTGGTAGGGAAGAGATCCAAGACGGAGGACAGAGAGGGAAGAACGCCAGCCCCTCTCTCCGGTAAGATGAGACCATGAAGAAGTACTTAGATTAATAGAAATGGGTTAATATTTAAGACAGAGCTAGCCGATAAGAAACTAGTAACTGGCCGACAGAATTATATCTAATACAGAGTCTCTGTGTGTTATTTGGGGCTGGCATGGCGGTGGGACAAGTCTGGCACGAAAAACCTTACTCTTAACAGTCCCATAAATGACGCAGCCCTGACTTGAAACATACAAAAGGAAGGGTACCTAAGACCATGGCATAGTGGCAATACCACTTATAGTAAGCATAATTGGGATTTTGAAGATGAACAGGATTCTCCCATGCCCGTTTGTTGTTGTTTTGTTTGTTTTTCATTTTGAAGACAGGATTTCTCTGGGGAGCCCTGGCTGTCCTGTAACTTGCTCTGTAGACCAGGCTGTCGTTTACCTTCCAAGAACTGAGATTAAAGGCATTCATTCACCACCATGCCCTGTTCTTATGCCTGCCCTCTTCAAAGCTAAGCAGCCATGGGATCCCTGCCTAGATTGCACACTGATCCCTTATTTGATTACTTTCGGTGCCTGCAATTAGTATCAGCCTAAGTCTTCACCATCATTACTGGCCACTTTAACCCTTTATTTTTCCGTATTAGCTGTGTGAACCATGGGATATTATGATCTGGTGTTAACAGATATTACTAATTAAGACTAGAATGTAATAAAGAACTTGTGTAATCAATGGTAACAAGCAAAGTAAAACCAATAAAACCTAAGTAGCTTGTGAATTTGCTATTGAATAAATTTTGACACTGAGAGAGAACACAAATAAATCAGTCTGTTTCTGGCTAGGAAACAACAATTATTAATAGCTTTTAAGTCTGTAATAAATAAAACAACATGTCAAGTAGATTATTATGCAACTAAGAATTTCCAACAAATGAGAAATAAGATTAAAAGCTATACCAGATGTGGTTAAAGAAACTATATCAGGAACTGCTATGAACAGGCTATCTTTAATAGTTCTTTTTCTCACTTTTCAAAACCTCATAAAGAGTAAATGGGTCAAAGTCTTAAACCATAGAAAATACAACTTAAAAAAAATTACAAAGGAACACTGAGGCAGATCTGAAGTAGGAAAGGTTCAGTAACTCAGGAGAAGAGAGTGTTACAGAAAGATGTAAGAGCTAGAAACAAAAGGATTCGACCTTATGATCATAGAACAAAAATCTATGGAAACAGTAACGACAATCCCTCAAAAATGAAAACAGAATTATCACAGAACCCAGCAATTCCATTTCTGGGCATATTCCAAACCAAATGAAACCCAGTGGAAATAAGGGTCTTAGAATATTTGTACATCCCCAATCATAGCGGTATTATTCATAACAGAATCCAAATGTTATCGGTAAATGGCTAAGCAAAATGTGGCTCAGCAGGTCAATACACCTGGTACCAAGATGGACAACCTAAGATGGATCCCTGGAATCTACATGTTTGGAAAATCAACTACCACAAACTGTTATCTATCTGCACACTTATGTGTGGCATACATGGCACCCATATACTAAAATAAGCTGGGTGTGGTAGTGCACACCTTTGATCCCATTATTCATGAGGCAGAGGCAGACTGATCTCTTGGAGTTCAAGGCCAACCTAGTATACTCAGTGAATTCCGGAACAACCAGAGATACATAGACTCTATTCTCAAAAATAAAATAAATGTAGTATTTTTTAAAAGCTTTAAAGGGGGCATTGTGACCTGTGATAAGAATATTAATCAGTTTTGAAGAAATTACACTTGGCGAAATAGGTCAGACACAAGATAACTATTGTATGATTTTACTAATCTATTTAACATAAATATAAAAACAAAAAAACAGAAGGGCAGTTACCAAGGGGAGTCAAGATTTATTACTTAAAGTGTGTATAGCTTTAATATTACAATATGAAAAGAACCATAGAGATAGGTAGTGATAATGATTATACACCATATATATACTTTTTAAAAAACCCAACTGTACACTTAAACACAATTAGAATGGTAAATTCTATATGATGACATTTTACTACAATCAAAAAAAAAAAAAATGTGGGAGAGAAAAAGAAGCGATGTAGGAGGCTGAAAATTCCATCGAATCAAAACTGTCTATTTGGAGAGGGCTGGGGAGGCAGATCAGTTGGCAAAGTGCTGAAGTAAGCCACATGAGGACCTAAACTGAATCCTTAGTACCTACACAAAAAGGCAGTGTGATGGTGTGTGCTTTTGATCCCAGCCCTGAGAAATTGGAGACTGTCTGGTCACCAGCACAGCCTACATACCAAGTCCCAAGTCCTAGTGACACACACACAAACACACACACTCCTAAGAAGTGATACCAGAGTTTGACCTCTGGCCTCCAAGTGCACCCGCACACACATAACACTTACCCTGTATTTGGAAAATCAGTCTCATACTCTTGCCCAGCTCCTGCCCCTCAAAGACAGAGTATTTGATCACTAGGGGATGGAGATCTCACAGGCTCTATCTGCCCTCCACTACCATCATAATCATTTTCATGCCATTTTCACAAGGGACCAGTATGAGGAATCTCCCCTCCTTGCCCACCCCCCCCCCATGCATGGTCTCTGTAGCTTTAGAGCCTGTCCTGGAACTCGCTCTGTAGACCAGGCTGGCCTCAAACTCACAGAAATCTACCTGTCTCTGCCTCCCAAGTATAGGGATTAAAGGCATGCAGCACCACAGCCTAGTGAGGAATTTTTAAAAAAAAAAAATCTATGTATATTTGATATACAAAGTCTCTTTTATGGTCCTGTTTCTCCAATGTTGTCAGATTTTCAATTTTCTAAATTGAATCTTAAATCACTAAAAAGCACAAGAGGTCAGGACAGGAGATGACTTAGCAGTTAAGAAGGTTTGTTCTTGAAGAGGATCTGGGTTCCATTCCCATCACCTACATGACAATTGACAGCCATCTGCAAGCACATATATGATGCACATATATACATGAAGGTAAAATACTCATATACATAAAATAGACTTAAAAAGTTTTTAAACAGAAAAAAGCAAACAAAAATCAGTTAAGACTTCTAAATAATAACATTTGGCATACTTTCAAAAATTGAACAGGGCAATCATGTATAGCTCAATGTAAGAGTGCTTTGCCTAGCATGCATGCAGCCCTGATTTGATCCCTAGCATGGGGAAAGAATGGAAGGAAGAAAGGAGGAAGGGTGAGCAGACAATAATCAACCTAGCTCAACCTAGTTATCAAAGGTATCTAAATTTTCCTAGTAACAAACAGCAAGCATAACTAGGTATTTAACGAATTGATATTATATAAAAAACAAAAATAAAACAATAATGACAATAATAAAACTTACAGATGATACAAGAAGGAAATTGGGGAGAAACAGTTTGATTATCATCCTCAAAGGTATCAAAATAAAACGTTTGAGAATATGCAACCAGGATTGTTAGAGTTGTGAAGATTCTACATGAAATACACTAAAAATGAGAAACACTGAAAGGGACTAAGCATAAAGATTGAAATAAACCAAGGAAACCTCCCAGGAAACAGAAAAAGTAAACCATATAACAAGAAAAGAATTATTCAAAGCCTACCATCTGATTGTGGTCATAGTAAGAGAGAAAAAAATTGCCAAGGGTTTTGAAACACACCAACCTCCACAATGAAAGCAAGCAAACATGATCCAAGAGAATAACACCAACGTTATAAGCAGCACCATTTTACCACTGTATTGCTTTTCTCATTGCTGTAACCAAAAAATAAAACATCAAAAAACTACTGACAAGAAACAACTCAAACCGGGTGGTGGTGGCTTATGCCTTTAATTCCAGCACCCAGGAGGCAGAGGCAGGTGGAGCTCTGTGAATTGGAGGCCAGCCTGGTCTACTGAGTGAGTTCTAGGACAGCCTCCAAAGCCACAGAGAATCCCTGTCTTGGAACAACCCCCCCCCACACACACACACAAAAAAAAAAAAAAAGAAAAAAAGAAGCAACTCAAGAAAGGCAGAAAGATGCTATTCTGATTTACAGTTTAAGGGATATAGTCCATCACAATGAGAAAGGCAAGGCAACAGGAGATTAATGTCACAAAACATTAGCAGTGAGAAAGCAGACAGAAAAGGGAAGTGAGGTTAACCCATCAAACCAAAGGGCTCACTCCAAGTGACCTGCTGCCTCCAGCAAGGTTCCACAGCCTTTCAACACATCTCTAGCTGGGGACCAAATGTTCTAACACATGAGAGGATATTTCATATTCAAACCACAACCACTTCAGTGTGAAATGTCAACAACAAAAATAAAGGGAAAAGCCTACAATCTGCCACAGTAGAGAAGTGAACCCATACAACAGGACAGTAACCAGAGAAATCTGGCAATATTCAACCATTAAACAAAGCCTGGAGTATTGAAATGTAAAGAGCTTGTAGTAATTTTTGGGAGAAGTCAACAGCAATTATCCCAAAAGGAAGAGAATTCAACTTATAAATAGAACTAACTGGATTCTTCCTTGCATTGTAAGTGAAACTTACATTAGATACTGATTAGATACATTAGAAACATTAGATACTGATGCAAATAAATCAGGAAAGGCAGTGAAGAGTCACCAGGCAGACTTCCCAGTAAGTTATTGGGAAGGTATTATGCCTGGGCATTCTCCAGTAAGATGAGGCCATGTAGAAATACATAGATTAGTTAATAATTAAGAGCTAGCCAGTAATAAGCCTAAGCCATGGACCAAACAGTTTATAATTAATATGAGCCTCTGTGTGTTTCTTTGGGACTAAACTGCCGCAGGACCAGGTGGGACAAGAACTCGCCTAAAAATTCTAATCCACGATTGTGAGCTGAAGAAAAAGACACACTTAACGACATGTATAACCAGTCAAAGACAGAAGGACTGAGGGCATATCTCAGCACTACCAAAGGGAAAAGCCCCATCACTACCAAAATGATCGTGCAAAGCATGAAATACAACATGAAGAACCTAGGATGCTGTGACAAAGGGAAGCACTCAAGAGAACAGCAACAGGAAAGCTTAGGGAACAAATGCTCACACTGGAGTAGGAAAAAAGAAGAGCTTCTAAGAAACAAAGCATCTTGTGAAAACTATTTCACAGGTAATATGGCAGAAATGATGGGTGAGTACAATTGGAAAACCAAATACTAAAATAAACGGCCAAATTCTCTTTTTAATGAGAAAAGAAAAATTTTAATAATCAATTAAAAAAAACACAAAACAACAACAACAAAAAACCCCAACATCCTACTGACCAGGGGGCCATAAAATTAAACATTAACTACTGCAAAATACCAAAATGTATAAAAAAAGAAATCTTAAGGAAACTCATTATGGTACCAGCACTGTGGCACAATATTATACATTCTAGTCCTGTGTTACCAAGCAAAATATATTTGTATTACTGGATCCATGACAAGATGGCATTGTCTATAGTGTAGGTACAAATTCAACTACAACAAATACCTATCATTATAATATCTAACTAGTACCACTAATTCCTGGTTACTAACTCCTCCCACCCCCCAAAAAATAAACCCAGAATGAAAGTGGTTCTTTTGTTTCCAATACTCTAAGGACATGGACTGAGGCTATTTTGTTTGACATGAAAGCAGCTATTGGAGCACTTAAGTCTCACTATCAGGTACACAAGAGTCACTCAGTGCCAACCATTCCCAAGTTCACTGATCTGACCTTCCTTTCCCACCTGTAATAGAAATTATAACCAGCCCAAAAGGTCGGCCCTTTGGTCCTCCCTCCCTCCCTTCTCTCTCTCTCTCCCTCTCCTCTCTTTTCTGAGATAGGGTTTCTCTGTGTGTAGCCCTGGAACTCCTGGAACTCGCTCTGTAGACCAGGCTGGCCCTGAACTCATAAAATCCACCTGCCCCGCCTCTCAAAAAAAATTAAATAAATAAAATAAAAAAATAAAAAAAAAAAATCCACCTGCCCCTGCCTCTCAAAAAAAAAAAAAAAAAAAAAAAAAAAAAAAATCCACCTGCCCCTGCCTCTCAGGTGCTGGGATTAACAACATATGTCACCACCACCCAGCCTAAAAGGTCTTTTAAGTTGTTTTAGTGGGACCACTTGGCAGGCTTGTGGGTAAAGATACCTTACGCCAAACCTGATCACCTGAGCCTGGTCCCTGGGACTCACATGGTAGAGGCCTGACTCTCTCCAAGTTGCCCTGACCTCTGTATACACACACTCACACACAATAAATTTTAAGTATTTTAAAACTGTGACAATCTAGGAAAGGAGGTGTGCTTCATTTGAATGACTGCTAGTATTTAGTCAGAATAGTATAAACAGGCTACTCAATGTTATTATGCTATAAAGTGGACGAATTTAAGAGAAAACGACAATGATAACCAAAAAGAATTACACGAAAAAACAACCTAAAGTAACAGTATAAACAAATATTTTAGGAATATCAAAGTAAACACACCCTAGGACAGACAACAGTGAAAAACAAACCAATCAACCACAAACTAGCAAATAGGACCAGAATGGGACAAAATGACTGATTTCTTTCTAAGAAAGATGCACATAATCTACAAAATCCTAATTTAAAATTACCATGCCAATGTAAATTTGTCTGGAGATAAGGATCACACTATGTAGCTTTGGTTGTCCTGGAACTCGCTCTGTAGACCAGGCTGGCCTTAAACTCACAGAGATCTCCTGCTTCTGTTTTAAGAGTGCTGGGATTAAAGGCTCATGCCAGCATACCTAGCTCTCAGGATAAGTACAACAGTCCCATGCTGATTTTTAAAACTGCAGATTTAGATAATAAAGGATATATATGGTCACATAACTCAGCAAACTTCTTACTACCTGCTTTTTCTCATCTACATGCATATTTGTTAAATCCACACAAAACTGTTCATTAGAAAAAAGTGAAATTTTGCACTGGAAATTTAAAGACATATATTAGGAGAAAAATATTCATGAACACTAACATTCAAAAGTTTATCAATGAATCTTCAGCACCAAGAAATAAAAGCCTAAGTAGTTACTTTATCAAGGTGGCAACAAAAATATTAAACAGAGGACTGTGTATATGTATGAGGATTTTGAACTGGAAGATAAAATTCTTTAAAAGATGCAAGTCTACAACTGATAATTTTAAAAAAGCACAATCCTTAATTATGCCTCTCATAATTTATTCTGACTGTATCATACCTAGTTCTTCCTTGTAGAAAGTAACTTAGTAGGGTGTGTGTCCAGAAGAAACCTCTGGAGAGGAGGCAGAGAGGCAAAGTCCTTCGAGAGATAGAATTTGGTACCATATGAAACTATTTTTGGCAATGCCGCCACATAAACTGATTGGATTTTGACAATGTAAGTGTTATATGAAAACTTATGTAATTTGGTTGCATAAGCTGTAGGTCAAAAGCAGAAAAAATAGTAAGAAATAAAACGTAGTCCTTGAAAAATATCTACCAAAGATCTAGACGGCACTTTTTTAAAAGCCCATTCATTTAATAGACTTTGAGCAAATAATTTTAAACAAGGGAATGCTTAAGTTGAGCAGAAAACAATATATTAGGAAGCTGTAGCATGATGGACAACAAACTACATAAACAACCGTTAAAAAGGAAAGGCATAAGCAGGAATAACAGGCAGAGAACAGTGCACTCAACTTTCATCACACTGAACTACACTATTAGGCTCACAACAATTCCCCAGTCATGCAGTCTTCAGGGATTCTGTGCTCACGCCCCTCAAGAACAAGCAAGCACTAACAGACACAAGGGAATGCATTTTCTGACCTCTACATACTGTTCTGAATGCAGAAGGAACACAGTGAGCCACAAAGCCAGTACAATCTTAATGATAGGTGTTTGAGTGTCACTTTACTCAACTCTAAGCTCCCAAGATAAATCTCTGGGTAAAAACTCTCTATGACTAATATTTCATTACTATTTACCGAGTCATCTGTATTTTTACTGTAGCCTCACCTTAAAGCATTTTTTTCGGGTTATTAAAAGTTTATTTTAGGCCAGGTATGGTGGTGCATACCTTTAATTCTAGCATTTGGAAGGCAGAAGCAGGAAGATCTCTGTGAGTTTGAGGCAGCCTGGTCTACACAGTAAGTTTCCAGACAGACAGAGCTAACTACATAAAGAGACCCTGTCTCAAAATTAGTATATTGGTATACTATTATAAATCAATAGCTTGCTCTAGCTACTAAAAAAGATCAACTTCTCTTGCTGTGGACAATTTCATTCATCTGAGAATCCCAGAGAGCCCTTCAGAACTCTCTTCATGTTTTTGGTGGTCTGTTGTACACTCCCCAAAGAGTCTTTACAAACAGACACACACACAGGCATGCACACATACTAATAAACAGCATTAAATATATTCACATCTACTCTATGGAAATAATCATTAAATTTTCTTTTAGTCATCACCGGTTGTTAAAATCTGAAAATTAAGTCTCCATCTGATGTTAAGTGCCACCTACCAAATTGCCTGTTAAATACAAGTCTCATTAATGAAACAGTATAGACCTGTGAATCATTGGAAGTGTGTGAGATGGTTTTTAACAGCATTAATCATGCAGGCAGAGCCCATCTACACCTAAGAGGAGAATCTCAGGAACCCTATCCAACTTCCACACCCTTTCAAAGTAGAAAGCTACAAAACCAAGTTTCTGCAAAGATCTGAATTGATAGACAGCAGAAAGGTCTGTGGACACTGGGAAGGGGCTATGAAACCCACTCAGCTAAGCCCTTCCACCAATTTAAGACAGAGATCAGCTGTTACAACGGACAGAAATTTACACAAAATCTGACTGCACCTCAGAATGGACAATAGATAGAAAGGGGAGTAGAAATACTAAGAAATTCTTTCAAAGAATTAGGCACAGAGAGCCCATCTAAGATAGCTCCAGTAAGATGAAAAGTGTTTCCTTAAATAGGATTTTGCTTCAGTTAGTAAAATGCAAAATAGTCTACTGCTAAGAAAGGTACAAGCCTTTGAGATCCTTTATGGTATAGGACCTTCAAAACAAAAATAAATAAATAAATAAATAAATAAATAAAACTGAGGTTGGGGTCAGCAAAATAGCACAGGCATGCATGCCTCCAAGCCTAATTGACCCTTTGGACCCACATGATCCAAGGAAGAGAATCGATTCCCACAAGCTATCCCAGCCTTCAGATTCAGTACGTGTACACCACACACACAAAATAAGATGTAAAACCAAACAAAAATTCCTAAGGTTGATACAGTAATACTGAGAGAAACCACACAGCCCTCTAGGTCTCCAAGGACAAAGCAGGGCAATCTACTACTACAATGGTTTTAGACAAAGAAGCAGTATTATAGTTTAGACTCAACTACAAATTAAACTTACTACAAATTACACTTACACCCTGGTAGAAATAGAGCACACAGATACAAACTAGGATAATTAATATCACACCTACATAGAAGGCTCAAGATGATGATTACAAAACCTTCAAAATGTGGGTCAGTGAGAAGACTGACTTCAATCCCCAGAATCCACAGTGAAAACAAAGAACTGGCTCCCACAAAATGTCCTCTTACACAAACTAAAATCAAAGTTTAAGCAAAGAAAACTAACCTCAAAATGTTATGGAAACACTGAAGTGTCAAAAGTTCCAAAAAGATGAAGACAACTTTACAGGTAGTATTTGAAATGACTTTTTGAGGACTGAAAAATAAATAATGCACAAAGCATTTTTAATAAAAGCCAGAAAAACATTATGAAGGGTACAGGTCAAAGCACAGGAAGAGTTCTGAAAGTAATAAATGCAAAAAAGCAGATTACTCCAAATTGTACAAGCCCTAGTGTCCTCTGATTGGCTGTGAATACTTAGGATCTGTCCTTCCAATACTTTCCTAGAGCTTTCAGAGACAAAATAATTAGTATTCCAACAAAACTTTTATCTCTGTTTAGCATTAATAGGTTCACTTATACTAAAAGGACAGGACAGGCGGTGGTGATGCACGCCCAGCACTCGGGAGGCAGAGGCAGGCAGATCTCTGTGAATTCAAGGCCAGCCTGGTCCACAGAGCGAGTTCCAGGACAAGTTCCAAAGCCTCAGAGAAACCCTGTCTAGAAAAACAACCAAAACAAGTTAGTTTCACTGCCTTTGTGGAAGCCCAGCCCCCAATTTCAGCAAGACAGGGCTATAAAGTTTAGGAGTTACTCAAGATTTTGAAACAAGCTCTAAATGAATCGTAATGTCTTTGTTTTTTGAGACTGAGAACAGGAAGCAAGTACAAGGTAAGATGGTTTCAAGGAATTGGGGCAGAGAGAGAGAGACAGATGCTCAGTAGTTAATTAAGAGTGCACACTATTCATACAGCAGACCCAAATTTGCTTCCCATACTGGGTGGCTTAAAACTGTCTATAACTCCAACTGCAGGGACGAATACCCCTTCTGGCTTACACAGGCAATCACTTGACACTGTACACAAACACACAGACATACCCAATACACACAACACGACGGAGTTGTAGCAGCACCTATGAGATGGCTCTTTGTGTTAAAAGTACATGCTGCCAAGCCTCATGATCTTGAGTTTGATTCCTAGAAATCACCTGGAAGAGAAAACTGACTTGAAAAGTTTTCTCTGACTTCTATAGGTGCCCACATATAGCACACAAAATAAGTAAAATGTAATTCTCAATTGAATAAATAACAGCCAGACGTCATGGTGCACGCCTTTAATCCCAGCACTCAGGAGGCAGAGGCACACAGATCTAAGTTCAAAGCCAGCCTGGTCTACACAATGAGTTCCAGAGAGATGTCTCAAACAAAACAAAAACAACTAAGTAGTATGATGTAACTAAAAGTCCAGAGGACATTGTTAATAAAGCAGGGCAATGTTTTCCATCTGTATTGTACCTTCTACTTGGTCAACCTTAGCACTACCCTTCCAACTTACCTTTAATAGTAAAATCTGCAGTATAGCTAAAGCTTTGAATGATAATACATGCCTACAATCCCAGCACTCGGGCTGAGGCTGGAAGATTATGAATTCCTGGCTAGCACAGGCAACACAGCAGACATTCTATCAAAAATCAAAACGTAAGATATGAAGATGGCTCGGCAGTTAATAGCACTTGCTGCTTGAAGACTGGAACTCAGACACCCACATCACTGGAGGGTGCCTTACAAATGCCTTAACTCCAGCTCCAAGGAACCAGCAACTTCTTCTGGGCTCTGTAGACTGTAGACAAACATACATGCACACACAATTTTTTTTTCTAAGTATTGGGAAACACTTAAAGCAAGAAAGTTCTATCTGTTACCTGCTTAGGACAATTTTGTTTGATCCCTACCATAAATTGCCTGTCAGTATAAAATGTGGATTTTCACTTAACCAAATCTGAAAAGCTATGAATTTACAATGCAGAGAAGTAACTGTATAACCCAGAAACAGTTGTTTTCCTTTCTTTTACAGTACTGAGGCCTCACACATGCCAGACAAGCACTATACCACTGAGATATAGCCTTAAAATGTAATTTTAAAATAAATTATTTTAGTCAAGCACAGATGACACACACCTTTAATCCCAGCACTCAGGAGGCAGAGTCTGGCTGGCTTCTGAGTTTGAGGTTACACTGGTCTACATAGTTAGGTCTGTGCCAGCCAGAGCTATACAATATGAATGTCTCCAAAAAAAAAAAAAAACAACAACAAACAACTTTTTTGTTGCTATTACTGTTTGTGAGACAGATGGCACTAACTGCCCAGAATGGCTTCGCAACTGTGATCTTCTTATCTCAGCCTCCATATTTGCAACTACTAATTTTGTCACAATAAGCCTGGCCCCAAGTTTTGAATCTGCTTCCTTTCCTAGCACAACAGATCACTGACACTGATTATTAATTTAATAATCGTTTCATTCAGTTATGTCAAATCATAGAAGACACAAACCACACTACTAGACTAACAAAAAAAATCCAACCTATCCATATCAACATGTTGTTTCCCATACCTAAATCTTTTCTTGTATTTTAATGCGTTTGTTAATAGAAATGCATTTAACACATTTACTAGTAAAATTCATTTACTACTTTCTTCCCAAAATAAGACAGTAAAGTTTTATAGGGAATAAACTGACTACTACCTAATTTTTAGTACAAGCCAACTTCAGACAATTTGTAGAAAAATGGTAAAATGTAACCTTTAAAAATCTCTGTGCTATGATTGTATATTTAATCTATAATGCTTAAGTTTTTACCTACAAAATGGTGATAATACTACTTTCCAAAGTTTATTGTGAGATTTGCTGACATAGCACATATTGAACAAATACTAGCAATTATGAAACAATAACACCAGAGCTAGAAATTTCACATAAATAGCTCAGAATTTCTATTGGCTTTCTTATTATTTGAAATTTGTCTTTATTATATAATAAAAAGACTGTAAGAACCACTCAGGAGCAGGACAGTGGTAGTGCATACCTTTAATTCCAGCACTTGGGATGCAGACAGGCAGAGTTCAAGACCAGCCTGAGCTACAAAGTGAGTTCCAGGACAGCCAGGACTGTTACACAGAGAAAACCTGTCTTGATAAACAACAACAAACAAACAAACAAGCAAACAAAAACCCACTCAGCCATTCTCTGTAAAGAAACTTCTACAAGCCTAGTTACCGTAATAGTATCTCTGAACTAAGAATATTCACTTTGAGCTGGAGATGGCCCTGCAATGAGACTGCTTACCGATCTTGACAGAGAACTGGGTTTGATTTCCAACACTGATATGGCAGTTCACAATCATCTAATACTAACTCTGGTTCCAGGGATCTGATGCCCACTTTGACTTTGTTGGTACATGTGTATACATACATACATACATACATACATACATACAAACAAAATAAATGAATAAATCTAAAAAAGTTATCTCAGGCCAACTCCTGTTGCCTGTGAAGATAGCTGAACTGGGGGGTGAGGGGGAGGTTTAAGGATATAATATGGTCAGGTGGCAGAATACTTGCCTAGCATGCAGAAATACATAAAACTGGATGTGGCTAAGGCTTCCTATAATCCTAGTTTATAATCTCACCATCTAGTAAAGGGATGAGTATCAGAAAGTCAAAGTCATTCTCATATATTTAAGGCCAGCCTGGGCTAGAGACCTTATGTCAAAACACAAATAAGGGGAAATTGCTCAGTGGATAAAGTATTCTCTTCTCAAGAAAGCAGGCCTGAGTTTGGCTCTGTGGTGCCCACATACAAAGCAGGGTATGGTAATGTACCTCTGTGCTGAGAAACAAAGACAGGAAGATCTCAGAGGCTTGCTGCATAACCAACCTATGTCATGATCACTTAGAGACGTGATGACCTTATCTCAAAAATCAAGGTGGAGTGTGACAGAGGAAGACACTAAGTAAGATAACAGATACTGACCTCTGGCTTACACACACAAACAGATGGGCTTCTGAGAACCCACACAACACATACAAAATATAAATAGCTGTTTACAGTCTTAGCATCTACACACAAAGTAAATATCAAAAATTGTAGTGCCTATAAAGACTAAGATGAGGTCACAGTAACAAAAGAGTTACTGGGCATGTAGGACTTAAACTTCCTTTTGAATTCTTAAACATACAAAAAGTAGGGAAAATTAACTTCCACATACCAATCAACAATGTTAAAAAATTATCATTACTTGATCAAACTTATCTCTTTACCATTTCTTTTGTTTTAAGGCAATTGTGACATTTTAAAGAACACGTACTCTTAAAATGATCTAAATCTTCATGAACCATAAAATACAGTTACAAATTTCTCCTGTGCCCTAGCATGAACTTATCTTGGCAATGCCATGTGGATGGTCTGGACAAGACATGGCCAACTTTTGCCATGCAAGTGATAATGTATTATTTGAAAAAGTCCTAAGTCTTATAGTTTGCATTTTCATTCCCCACATACTATCCTGAAACATCATACCATAAAAGATTACTTGGAATAGCAAGATCCAAATAACCAACACCACTAAGAGGTAGGGAAGCTAAATGTGGCAAATGAGGGAAGCCCTTTGGAACACATAACTTGTAGAGCCTTTTAGAAACTCTCCCTTGATACTTAGCTAACATAGACTTAAGGTATCCCTAATATGTTAAATGTTTTCTTAAATACTTTTAAAAGGCAAAAATTTAGCATCATGAAGTATAACTGTGATTTGTCTATTAGTACAAGGGCACTTAAAGACAGAATAAACCTATTTGAAATGAATTTGCTGTCTAGGTGTAACAATTCAATCCTCATTCAGCAACTAAAAACTATTTTAGAGTTTTGTGCAGAGTCAGAAATATATGATTCCTAGCTTTTACAAGCCTCTTTCACAGCTGTGGAAAAAAAATGGATGCAGAGGATTAGGGGACTTTTAAAACCAGATGTTCAAACTTATCTAGTCTAACCAGTAGTCACTGAAAATATATTTGAGAACAGGTAAGACCAGTTTTGGCCACATTAAGTTCATGTCAGTGTAGAAAATTAAAATCAGACATCAAATCTCAGTCAACTCTTAATTTATAAAGCAATTTTATCATTTCTGCTCAGTCCTTTTGTATTCATTCCCAGCAATTTTACTAATGATACAAATTTAACATACAAACAAACAAACAAACAAAAAAGATAAATGAAGTAACTCAAACAGAATTCTCCTTTTGTGATTCAACTACTTTAGTAGTCATCTAATTTGGTCCATTGTTGATCTAACAGTTTAATAGCTCATTACTTAATATTTATTTAACTTGTTATTTAAAATTGTGGCTTGATGCAAGCCTATACATTCTACTTAAGTGTTTCCAGGTTTCTTACTGACACACACAGAAGAATCTGTCAAGAGAGACAATCTAAAGATGAATTTTATTTGGATACAACAGTCCTCCATTCCACAGCACAGGGCACTGAACTTTCTAATGTATTACAGTCTTCCATGTCAAGCTCTAACCTTTCATTTTACCTTTCAGCTGTGAGAAGCGAATTGTCACCCTGCTAAAAATCACATAAGCACAAGCAGATCCTAGCCATCCTTCAATTTAATTCAAGCATATCTCCCTTTAACATTTTTCTAAGCCTACTACTGATCTGTTTGGGGGGAGTCCCTGGCAGTGTGACCAGGACCTATCTCGAGTACATGCATTGGCTTTTTGGAGCCCATTCCTTATGGTGGGATACTTTGCCCAGCCTGATTCAGGGGGGAGGGGGTTGGTCCTGCCTCAACTTGGTATCCCAGACTTTGGTGACTCCTGAGGGGAGGCCTTATTCCCTCTGAGAAATAAATAGGGAGTGGGATTGGGGGGGGGGAGCTAAAGAACGGGAGGGAGAGGGAATTGTGGTTAAAAAAAAAAACTATTAAAAAAATTTCCAAGCCTAAACATACCATTTATGCCTCTACAATTTCTGAATAGTATTTACAGTAAGCAATTGTTTACACATTGGCCTGATGACTAAACTGTGAGTTGCAGAAGGAGGATATTGCGTCAAGCTCATTGATGTAAAGGGAAACCCTTTTCTAGTAACCAAACAATGCTTTATACTCTCCATAAATTTTCCACAGTAAGACTACCTTCTTAAAATATGTTAACATTTGGACAACTCTTAACCATATAACAGATGAAAGAGGTATAAGATATGGGTATGGAATTGACTAAACATTGTCTATATAAATGCTACAGATGACTTATGTCCAAGTTGATTACCCAACACCTTCATGTAGAACACAAACAAAAAATGGTGAAGTTATATAGGAAAACAGTCCTCCTTATTCCAGACTCCTGACCTGGGTTTGGGGTTATAGCTCAGAGAATAAATTCTTAGCATGCCTGAGACCCTACATTGCATAAGACCCCCTAACTAAAAAACTTAAGATACACACACACACACACACACACACACACACACACACACACACACACAAAACTGTCAAAGGATAAAGAAAAACAAAAACCAAAAAAACTAAAAGTATGGGGGGGGGGGGGAAGAAAGGGATGTTGTACCAAACATTTGGGGCAAAACTAGAGCTGTGCTGTGTTGTTGGATCTGGTGGCACACTCCTGTAACCCAAGAAGGCTTAGGCAAGAGTTAAGTTGAAGTTCAGATCAGGTAGCATTGTTAAGTTGAAAGCCAGCATGAAATACAAGGTAAGACCCCTCAAAACAAACCCATATACACATGAAGCTATCTGGATACAATTCACAAATCCATTAAGGCTTTTTTCTGATCAGAATACTTGCTTGTAAACCTGTGGTAAATTTCATCTGGCTTATA
Source organism: Phodopus roborovskii (assembly GCF_943737965.1). Classification (NCBI taxonomy): domain Eukaryota; kingdom Metazoa; phylum Chordata; class Mammalia; order Rodentia; family Cricetidae; genus Phodopus; species Phodopus roborovskii. The sequence goes on from NW_026126418.1 coordinate 43,933,070, forward strand.
GTCATTAAAAATTCACACTTCAAGTATTATGCCTTGTAGAGTGTCTGATGACTGCTTCACACACTATCTCATTAAAGACACATTTCAGGAGTGGGGGAACCCATATGAACCAGGAAATCTGATGGGGGTTAAATAACCATGGTCACAATAAGACCAGAGCCTCTGAGCCCACTGCTACTGCCTCACAATCACTGGAGCTTTGAGGGAAGCACTGACCCCCATTTCTCGTTATCTTGTGAAAATACACAGAATCTTTTTAGTGATACTCCTACTGTTTGATTTGTAAGTCAGAAATTTATCGATACGCTTTTCTTCGTTTATGTATCTTCATTCTGGATACAAAAGGAGTAGAAAGGAGGGAGAAGTAAGGACATTTTAAAACAATAAAACAGAGTACCTAAAAACTACAAAATGGTGTGTGAGCCAAGGCCGGGTCTTCTAAAACTGTTTTCACACTGGTCTTGAGGATGCGTTTATTAACTGCACGGGTCCCCACCTCCAATATTCTAACATCTACTTTTGTGGGAAGGAAGGAGTGCTCACTGTAGTGGTTTCGGGGTGTGTCGTGTGTGTGTGTGTGTGTGTGTGTCGTGTGTGTGTGTGTGTGTGTGTGTGTGCGCGCGCGCTCTTCGTTTTCACTACGCAGTTTCTTCAAGATGAGAGAGCATTTTACTACTCACACCTTGCATGTCTACAGTCGGTCATTTGTACCTCTCGCCCCGGTTTGAAACTCAAGTGCCATCTTCTGCCACTCGTGCCAGAGTCACGCCACTCACGGTGCGGGACCACGCACAGGCCTATCACAATCGACTCCGAGGGGCTGGGAAACTAACCCAAAATTCCAGGTGGGGCTGCCAAGCCCGACCCCGTCCGTAGTCCCGCCGCCCGGCGCCGCAGATCGCCGCAGGGCCCGGAGGGACCACGCACCGTCCGCCCTCCCCGCTCCCAGGGTCCCGGGCGGGGGGGGAGGGGGCACCGCACTCCAGCGCTCCCCTCCCCCACCGCCGCCGCCGCCGCCGCTCTTTACCCTCTGCCAGCAGGCACAGCGCAGGGAGCGTCGGGCTCGCCGCAGCCACGCCGCCGCCTCGTCCCTCGGTGCGCTCGGTCTCAGGCTAAAGCCACAGCGGAGTCTGCGACGAAGCACAATGGCGGCCACCCCTCCGGATGCGGCGCAGAAGTGGCCGCCGCCGTTGGCAGCCCCGCCCTTCCTCCTCCCCCGCCCCCTGCGCGCTCTCGCCCGCTTCTCGCGAGACTTGGCTGCGTTGCAGGGGAGCCGGGAGCTGCGGGCGGGCTAGACGTGCCCCGCCGCGGGGTGGTGCTCTGACTGCGGCAGCCGTTGAGGGCCGCCTCGGGGGAAGCTGCCAGGCGCCACGGTAAGCGGCCGCAGCTGGTCGGCGGCGTGCGGGCGTGCGGGCGCCGGGAGCAGCGCGGGAGGCCGGGCGGGCTGGTCGCCGCCCGGAGTGCGAGGGGCACGGCGCTCGCCCCCGCTCCCGCGCCCGCCGCGGGCCCCTGCAGGCCCGCCGCTCCGGGTCCCGCCCGGCTGGTTGCGTGGGTGGATTTTGTCTCTTTGCGCTTGGCAAGTGGCGCAGTGACTGTTTACGGAATCGAGTCAAACACTGCCTTCTCCCACCTCCTCCCCCCCCCCCCAGCCTCCCCTGGCGCGTCCCTGCCCACCTGGTAGGATTTGACAGCTCCCCCTCCACCTACAGCCTTCTGATTGATTCCTACCCCCTTCTCGTAGTTTCTTTGGAGTAGATAAGTTTTAGTGACGGTATTTTTTTTTTTCTTTTTACGGCCACTTCTATCTTGAAAATTATGCTATTAAGCTTTGAGAGCGCAGCCACAGGTCTTGCAGCAGACGTGCACTTATTTAGAAAGAGCGAGGGGAATCTGTGACGTAGTCTGGGGAAATATGAGAGGAAACTTTCAAAGCCTCTGTCAGTGCGGTAAGCTAAGATGTAAATGAGTACTAATGAATACAAAAGGAGTGTGGGGCAGCCACACATCATGGGCAGTTTAAATGAAGTACCAAGCACAAGTTGTTTGACGGTAAGTTCTTACTGAAACTTAGAAACGTAGCGAGGACACTTGCTTTTATAAGTGACGTGTTTGATTGTTGTTGTTATTGTTGTTCTTGTTTTAAATAATCCCCCTAGATACAAGTAATTCCACTAAGTGGAAAGTGAAATGCCATATCCATATATATATATATATATATATATATATATATATATATATATATGGGTTTGTCATTTCATCTGAACAAAGTTAAATATCAGTCAGTAATCATCCCTGTTTCATTGCTCTCCACTCATCACTATAATACATTTTAGCTAGTACAAACTTCAGGGTTTTTGTTTTAATTTTGTTAAAGTTGACACCCAGGCATAAGCCTTTTAGGGTGTTGAAATGTAGACAAAGTCTCTGGTAGGGAATATAATTAAGTACAAATTCTTTTGAGGAGATTAATTTGTCCATTTGAGAAAATTAATTGTTCCATTCTGTTTGATTGGAGGTATAACACCCTTAAGAATCAGAACTCGGGTTAAAAATCTCAGCCTCTTAGTACGTTTGTCTTCAGCAATCATTTAACCTTGCTTAGAATTCTTTAATCCAGGCTTCTTCATGTGGATTAGGGTTAGCCCTGATCCACAAGCCTGTCTAAATTTCACAGTGTTGTTGAAAGGATTAAATGAGGTGATATATCTGTTCTAAGAACACAGCAAGCATTTCATAATTGTTCACAGTTATGTTACATGTCTAAACCACCACTTTTTCTTTTTGGAACTTAACAAAATTGTGTAGGTTCCTTAAACACCTTTTTTGAGTTTTTCTCTATGTTAAGTGGAGTGACTGCACCATTTTCCTTAGCTGTAGCAGTCAAGCCTGGTGGTGGGAACTTTTCTACAGAAGCCCTAACTCTGGCAAGGACTGTGCTGGTCCTAGCAGATTACAGCTGTGTCTCCTCTGAGCACTGAGGACGTTATTATGAGAGGTGAGTGTGGTACCAGATTCCTGTTGCACAAAGCTTCCAGATGTCAATTGTTTAAGACTTTTTAGTTATATTTATTTATATGTTTAGTAGGGGGAGGCTGCTTGCCTCCAGAGCATGTGTGATATCAGAGAGCAACTTGTGGGAGTTGTTTCTCTTCTACAATATGAGTCCTGGGGATCAGACTCAGGTCATCAGGCTTGGCAGCAAGGTCCTTTACCTGTTGAGGCACGTCACAGGCTCCAGATTGCAATTTTTAGTTAATGCTAGGCAATATCTAAAAACCACTAACATGTGTTTTTTTTTTTTTTTTTTTCCTTTGAGAATGGTTAGGGTGTGTGTGTGAGTGAGAGAGAGTTGGGGTGGGGGAGATTTACTCTCTCTTGTGAAATTTTAAGTAATGCTGTGTTAAAGACATTTTATATACTAGTGTCTATATGTTCCCTGACAATTATCAGAGCAAACAATTTGATAGGCCAGCATCTGAAATCAGAATTCTTTGTTTTGTGAGCTTTATTTATTTAATTTTTTTTTTTTTTTTTTTTTTTTTTTTTTTTTTTGGGGCTTTGGTTTTTTGAGACAGGGTTTCTCTGTGTAGCTTTGGAGCCTGTCCTGGCACTCACTCTGTAGACTGGGTTGGCCTCAAACTCACTCTACCTCCCATGTAGTGAGATTAAAGGCATTTGCCCATGTAACCCCCTCCAAAGTTGTTTGGAATTTTTTTTTCCCCTTAAGATATATTTATTATGTATACAGTGTTCTGCTTGCATGCATACCTGAGCACCAGAAGAGGGCATCACATCTCATAGGTGGTTATGAGCCACCTCATGGTTGCTGGGAATTGAACTCAGGTCCTCTGGAAGAGCAGCCAGTGATCTAAACCTCTGAGCTATCACTCTATCTCCTAGCATAACTCTTCTAAACAAGCTAGACTCAGCCCTCTTTCATCTGTATAGTTCTCTCACATGGCCCTTCTTTGATTATCTGTCCTTTATGACTGTGGCTCTGTGCTGAATTCAAGTGTCTTTGTTGACTTCTTGCCAACACTGTTCTCATTAGTTTCCATTTCTTAACCTCTCTACAGCAGTGTCTTATTGGCTTTTACTGACTTCATCCTTCTGCTTTATAAACTTGTCTGTCATCCAGCCATGGTCACACAGTCCTTTATTCTTAGGCTTAAGTGTTGTTATTGTTGTTTAATCCACTGGATTACTTAGAATTCTCTTTTGGATATTACATTTCAAATTACCTGTTGTCTTTTCATCGTTATGCCATGTAACCTTGGAAACTTCTCTGTTAGCCTTTTGCAAATTGATCATTTTCAGTGATAGATTATGTTAATTTTTTGAGAAACAGGTATCTCCAAAATGAAACAATATTTAGAGTAGAGAGTACTTTTTGGAGATTCCAGTTTCTTCTCAAATGAAACTCTTATTAATCCCTAGAGAAGAGAAACTGGGATCATCAACTAACTTGACAATCTACTATTTAAATTTATAGGTAGTGCCTGGCATGGTGGTGCCCACCTGTATCCCAGCACTCGAATTCAGGAATCCAAGGCAGGAGGATCACAAGTTCAAGGCCAGCCTGGGCTACAGAGTTCCAAGCCAGCCTGAACTATGAGACTCTGCTTCAAATAAACAACAAAAGAAAACAATAAATAAACTTATAGGTAGGTCTTATTTTCTAAATTGAGGATCCTTATTTGCAATAAATATGTTATGAAAGTCCTGTGTTGTACATGTTTGATAAAAAGAATTCCTTTTGTGCCAAAATTGTAATCCTTATATTTAATGATTTAATAAATTTTAATTTTCCTTAAAAATTATTATTGAAAACATGCAGAATTTAATAAATGAATATCTAAAGCATTCCTTTAGTTGACTTTTTGGCAGCAAAAAATTAATCTCTAAAGGTAATATTAAAAATATAAGAACTTGTGAAAATAATGCCAAAACCTGCAACCCTAAGAAACTGCTCTCACACTCAAACTTTAGTATAGGTCTCATAATTCGAAATCATATTCACTCATAGTTCCAGATTATCTGTCCTGTCCTAGCAAAGATGATTTCCAATTCATAGTGCAAAATTTCCATTATGTGCATGACACACCTTTTACACTATTTAAACCCTAGGATGTGGGGCTGGAGAGATGGCTCTGTGCTTAAGAGAGTTTGGAGTGCCCAGCATCCACATCCAATGTCACACAGCTCCCGCTGCAGGGCATCTGACACTCCCCCCTTGGGCCTTCGAGGGCACTGTATTCACATGCATGAACCCTCATACTCTTCTCACACACACACACATATACACACACCTAATTAAAAATTTAAATCTTAAAAAAATTAAAATGTGTTTAGTGAAAGCAGCTATGTTTTATTAATGATACAACTAGGGTTCAGAAAACTCAGACTAAATCTCACCCACCAGCTGTTACTGTAAATACTTTTAATGGAACAGTCATGCCCATTAGTTTATGTATTGTCTATGTATTAGTCAGGGTTCTCAAGAGAAGCATGGGCAGTCGTATACCACACATTATCTGTCACTTACCAGGAGATTTACTTTAAGGGTTGGCTAATACAATTGTGGTTGCTGACAAGTTTAAAATTTATAAGCAGGCTGGCACTTAGATTCGGGAGTCTTTGACAGTCTGGAGGGAGAATTTCCTTGTCTCTAGGAAACCTCAGTTCTTCTGAGGCTGATTGGATGAGGCTCATCTACAGCACTGAGAGTCATCCTCACTTAGAGTTAACTTAGGTGTTAACCACAACTACAGAACTCCTCCACAGCATCTACCAGATAAGTCTAGAGTGTATACCTGGGTACTCAAGTCTTGTCACCACAGTAAAGTCAGCATCACTTGGCCTTGATTATTTTCTTCCTACAGAGTCAGAATGAGACAGTATGACTGAAAAATGCTAGAATATTCATGTCTCAACCTGTATCCATTACTTTTCTTGTACTTGACAAAAGTAAAAAGAAGGGGTTTGTTAACTTTTTATGTCAGTTTGACAGATGCTAGGGTCATTTTGGAAGAGGGAACCTCAATTGATAAAATGCTGTCTTCCAGACTGGCCTGTGGGCAGTCATAGGGTGTATTTTCTTGACTATTGATTGATGTAGGAAGGGTCTGTCTCAGTGTAGGTGGTGCCACCCCTGGACTGGTGTCTTGTTGCCATGAGAAGGCAAGATGAGCAAGCCAGTAAGCAGTGTTCCTCCATGACCTCTGCATCAGTTTCAGCCTCTGACCATGACTTCCTCAGTGATGCAGTGTAATGAGGAACTATAAGCTAAAGTCCTTTTCCAAGTTCCTCTTGGTCATGGTGTTTTATCACAGCAGTAGAAGCCCTAAGATGGTGTAATTTGTATCACAGCTTGGGGTGGTACTCCATCATGGCAGGGAAGACATGATGGTGAGGCAGGGAAATGAGGATAGCTCCCTTCAGCATGGGTCCTCAGCCTCAACTAAACTCTCTGGAAATGGAAATGCCTTCACAGGCATTCCCAGAGGTTTGTCTTCTAGGTGAGTCAAAATGCCACCAAGCTACAATGAAGATTAACTACCACAGGTTTACAGAAAACCTTTGAACTTCTGGAGTGAATCATAAAACCAGTCTAAACCATTTGCTGTTCCTGTAATATAGTCTAGACAGACAAACACACACATACATATGCATGAACACACACAACACTATAGGTTTTGTTGTGATATAAGAACTACATTTAATCTCCTCTTACTCTTTATGTTTCAAGAGGTTAAAAGCAGAAATGGCTACAGATAGATTCTGTGGGCATTCCCTCAGATAATTTGGCTTTATCCCCCTTCTTACATTTTTATAAGTGTATGTATGATTAGTTTTAATTATCAACTCAATACAGTCTAGAATTCACTGGGACTGAGATCTCAGGAATTGTCTGGATTAGGTTGGCTAGTGGACTTGCCTGTGAAGAATTTTCTTAATTGAGCTAATATGGGTGGGAAAACCTACCCCAAATGTGGGCAACACCATTTCCTGGGCTGGACTCTGGGTTGGATGGAAAGAGGAGAGCTGGCTGAGCAGTAGTGTGTGTGTATTGATTCCTTGCTGTCTGCTTTTGAGCATTTTTCTTCCAGTTCTTGCTGCTGTGGCTTCCCTGCTGTGATGGTCTGTAGCCTGTAACTGAGCCAAAAGAGCCCTCTCTGTTAGGTTCTGTTTGTTAGAGTACTTTGTCATGCTAGTAGGAAAATAAACTAAGACATTTATGTATATAGATGAATAATGTAAAATTTAAAGAATATAGCAATTATATCCTAGATACTTTAATGTAGTGCTTTTGTGGAGGTCTTGTTTTCTCTTTCCTTCCTCATGCTACCTTCTTTTATTTGGCCCTCCTGCCTCTGCTGCTTCACAAGTATCCTTTGCAACCACACTGAGAAACTACTGTGTGTCCTTCCACTGTTCTCTGTGCATAGCCATGCAGTCATAAAGGAAGAGAGAGAGAATGTGTGTGTGTGTGTGTGTGTGTGTGTGATGTATGTATGGGACTGTTTGTGGGTGAAGGTAGAGATTTTATTGTTTGGATAAAACAGTAAAATGAAGCATCTTAAGGAATTGGGGAACTGTATAGTGGAAGAATATTGCCTAGCATATAAAAACCCCTACGTCAGTCCAGAGCACCATAAATTAATAAATACATAGTACAATTAGTAGATCACATACTTAACTAGCATATCTAAATAATATGTACAAATTTAATATAAATTTTACTTATATCTCTTTTTCTAAGAATAGATTACCCTATCATGTGAGATTGAGTTAATATTTATCCTGCCCATTAGTATAAAAAATTCTATTAGTAGAAACTTCTCTGGGCTTTTTTGTTAGTTTGATTTTTCAAGACTAGGTTTCTCTGTGTAGCCCCAGCTATCCTGGAACTTGCTCTGTATACCATGCTGGCCTCAAGCTCACAGAGATTCACCTTCCTCTGCTTCCTGAGTGCTGGGATTAAAGGTGTGTGCCACCACAACCCCACAAAATTTCTTTTATTATTGTTTATAAATTGTACATCTGCTGTTAGAGAAGTATTGTAGCCAAACTACAATAAAATATGTATTAAATTTTTAAAACTGTTTTCATGTGTTTATTTTGCATGCATATGTATAGTACATGTGTGTAAATATGGGTGTGCATGAGGAAGTAGGAAGAAAACTTGCGAGAGTGAGATCTCTCCTACCATGTGGATATTGAGGATTAAACTTAGGCCATCAGGCTTGGTGGCACACACCATTACCTATCCAGCCATCTTGCTAGCCCCATGTGTTGAAATGTAATTATCTATATAATCATATTAAGAACTAGAGACTTTGGGAGGCATTTAAATCATAAGGGCAAAGCTCCCACAGACAGGGTCAAAGCCCTGATAAAACATTTGAGGGCTGGACATAAGGTGGCATAGGCTTGTAGTTCCCAGACTGGGAAACTAAGGCCAAAAAAAAAAAAAAAAAAATCATCATCTAGAGGCCACCCTGGACTATGTTGCCAGACTCTGTCTCAAAACAACCAGAAAGTATGTGGTGTTGTTAGAGAAGATAATGTGTGGCTAGAAGGAATAGAATTACTCTTCTACTATACCACATAAATATAGCATTCCTCCCTATTTGTGGACACAGGCCTTGTGGAAATAGGGTAGCCTCTATCAGATTGTACTCTACTTAATACCTAGATCTGAAACGCCTTAGCCTCCAGAACTGTGAGAAATTAATTTCTACTGTGCACAAATTACTCAGTCTGTAATGTTTTGTTATAGCAGTGCAAATACAGTAAGAGAGGTACCAAAGTTGTATTTTAATGACCAAGTTTTGTTTAACTAATGAGTGTTTAGAGTAGAAACTATGATCTCTAAATACTAGGGTTCAGTAACAAAATAAAAATGATTCAACTATTCTATGTTGAATGTTTTGATAGCAAGCCATTAAAGTATGACATTTTTCTATAATTAAAAAGAGAATAATACTTAAGAGGTTAGGGATATAGCTCATTTGGTGGACTGCTCACCTAACATACTTGAAGCATGATTCAATTCCCAGGACTGCATAGAACTTGGCTCCATGGTAATCCATGCCTGTAATCCTAACCTGTTACACCAGTACTTGGAAGCAAGGTGGAAGATCAGAAGTGCATAGTGTTCTAGGCGACATACTTAATTCATGGGACACGAGAAACCTTAAGGGACAAAGGAGAAAGAAAACATAACACTTAAAAACTGTAATAAGGCGTTTTAAAAATTAGGTATGTACTATATGTCTGAGTGGCCATAATTCTATTCTAAATATTCTTCTTAATTCCTAACTTTTTTCAAAGTTACCACTACCCTTTTTTTTAATAAGAACTATAGAGTATTTTTTAAATCTTAGGCTTCAGTGAAAGAATACAAACTTTTCAGAATAAATATATAAAGCTTCCTCTGCAATAATTGTATTATCATAGCTATGTAGGTTGTACTCTAGAAATATAGTATTAGTGCCAAATCTCAAGTTGTTGGTGTTTTTTTTTTTTTTTTTTTTTTTTTTTTTTTTTCCCTTGTGCTATGGTTTGAACCCAGATTATTATACATGCTAGGGAAGCATTGTACTACTGAGTTATATGCCAAGATTCTCAAAGTTTTTGAAAAGGACATTTATCTAAAAGAACAGTGGCAGGGAATTTAATGTTGTTTTGCTTTACTTAAGACAACTGTATAGATGATTTAAAATAATTTTGTGTGTGCATGTGTTAAGGTGAGAGGACAACTGTCAGGACTTGGTTCTCTCCCACAGGCTGTCAGGCCTGGTATCAGACACTGTTGATCACTGAGCCATCTAGATGCCCCTAATTTCTTATTTTTAATTAAGTGTGTGTGTGTCTGTCTGTCTGTATACCTTTCTGTGTGTGGGGGTACATGCAGTACCTGTGGAGTCCAGGTTTGGTGGGTGCCTGGAAGTGGGGTTACAGGCTGATGTAGGTGCTGAGAACCTATCTAAAATACTCCAGAAGAAAAATGTGCACTGTTAACTACTGAGCCATTTCTCCATCTTCTATTAATAATTTTTAAATTCTTAATAAATAGATTAATGTAAGATGTGGAATTTTAAAGCTTTATGTATCCTTTGTTATGTTACTTCATTACTGTGATATACACCTTCTGTATGGTTTTCATTGACAGGTTGGACATTTTTTAGGGTCACTTAAGTGCCTTTGTGTGAGCTCTGTTTCTCCTTTAGACTGGTTCAATCTTGTATAGCCAAGGGTGGCCTTGAACTCACTCACAGAGGTCCATCTGTCTCTGTCTCTTGAGTGATGGGATTAAAGGTGTGTGCCTAGCCTCTATGGCTAACTAGTGGCTCAGCTCTGCACTCTGATCTTCAGACAAGCTTTATTTGTTTTAACTAAACAAAATACTACTACGATGACAGCTTATCTATTTCACCCTCAAAAGAAAACTAGAAGTCTATCATGTTTTTATTGCTTGACCTCTCTGATGTCTTAGAAAATGTTTTTATATATAACCTTTTTTTTATATTATAATGCCCTATAAGTAAATGTCTCAGCACAATTGACTTCTACAGTTCTAATGAGGAACTATGATCAGTACAGTCATATGGTTTCACAGTAGGAATAAGTTCTGAGAACATTGTTAGGCAATTTTATTGTTGGGAAAACATTTATTGTATTTCTAGGTAGTGTAATATTATGATACCACTGTGACATATGGAGCCTGTTGGGAAACATCATTATGTAATACATGTCTATAAATATACAAAGAAAACCTTTAAAATAGCATATTACAGGCTCAGGATGTAGTTTAGTAGAGTGTCTAGTGTACAGGAAAGGAGCTGTGAGTTTGGTTCTCAGCATCAAATTGAACAAAGCATATAGTTCAGGTCTAATGCCAGCACTTGGGAAGTGCAGGCAGGAAGGTCAGAGGCTCAAAGTTGGAACTGCATGACACTCTGCCTCAGTAAATAAAGAGCATATTGTAAGTGAAACATGGTATAAATAAATAAGGTCCTAGGAATTCTGAGTTAAAAATCACTGAAATTTTGGATTAAAAAAAAAATTTGAGACAGTGTTTCTCTGTGAAACAGTCCTGGCTGTCCTGAAACACATTCTAGAGACCAGGCTGATCTTAAACTTACAGAGATCTACTTGCCTCTGCTTCCTGAGTACTGGGATTAAAGGTGTGCACCACCACCATTCACCACTGGATGACTGGTGAATCAAATTTATTGTAACTTTATGGATATGATACTAAAGTCTGACCGAGAAGAAGGGTTAGAAAAGTAACTCAGAGAAGTAGAATGAAGCAAGAAGAAACATGCTGGGTCACTGTTGATCACAATGCTGGTATTCACTGAAATTTACTGTATGTTCTATAAAGAATAGAATTTGTTCCATTTTGATTACACTTTTTAAAATTTTTTTTCCTTCATTTTATATACTAACTACAGCTCCCCCTCCCCTCCTCTTGTTCCTCCCCCCACCTTCTCCTCCACACCTAATCCCCTATCCACTCTTCAGTAAGGGTTCTGCCTCCCATGGGGAATCAACAAAGTCTGGCATATCAAGTTGAGGCAGGACCAAGCCCCTCCCCACTGTATCAAGGCTGAACAAGGTATCCCATCATAGGACATGGGCTTCAGAAAGTCAGTTCATGCACTGGGAATAAATCCTGGTCCCACTGCCAGTGGTTCCACAAACTGCCCAAGCCACAGAACTGTCACCCACATTCAGAGGGCCTAGTAAGATCCTATGCAGGTTCCCCAGCTGTCAGTTCAGAGTCAGTGAGTTCCCAATAGCTAGGGTCAGCTACCTCTGTAGGTTTCCCCATCATGATCTTGACCTCTTTGCTCATATAATCCCTCCTCCATCTCTTCAGCTGGATTCCTGAATATCTGATCAGTGCTTAGCTGTGGATTTCTGCATCTGCTTCAATCAGTAACTAGATGAAGGTTCTTTGATGAAAATTAGTTAAGGTAGTAACCAATCTGATTACAGGGGAAGGCCAGTTCAAGCACCCTTTCCACTATTGCTGGAAGTCTTAGCTGGGGTCATCCTAGTGGATTCCTGGGCATTTCCTTAGAACCAGATTTCTCCCTAACCCCATAATGGTGACCTCTATCAAGATTTCTCTTTCTTCACCCGGGCAGTGGTGGTACATGCCTTTAATCCCAGCACTCTGAAGGCAGAAGCAAGCGGATCTCTATGAGTTCAAGGCCAGCCTGGTCTACAAATCAAATTCCAGGACAGGCTCCAAAGAAACTCTGTCTTGAAAAATAAGACAAAAGAAAAAAAATTCTCTTTCCTTGTTCTCCCTCACTGTCCCTCCCCTAAATGAACCATTCAACTCCCTTATGTTCTCATGTCCCCTCCCCTTCAATCTTCCCTCCCCCAATTTACTCTGGAGATCTTAATGTATTTCCCCTTCCCAGAGGCATCCATGCATGTCCTCCTTGTTACCTAGCTGCTCAGGGGTTATAAATTGTGGCCTGTCTAACCCTATTTTTAATAATAGTTTTTATGTGGTTAGGCCACCTTCGATACTGATTTGCCATATAATCCAAAAACATCTAATAGAAAGGGCATGCCAGCCTTACAAGAGAGGCTTCTAGTTGTATGTCATCACCCTCTTTGAGCACACTGCATTTGTTTGATTCCACCTTCATTGTTTGTTCTGTTGTCACATGCCACTTCTGTTGTCTGGAATTACCAAAGGGTAGCCTTGCAGGCAGTAGGCATTCAGTGTATGTTGCTGGGCTCATCAAAATCATCATTATGTTGCCATTTGTATTTTGGTTGCTTATGAAAGTTAAGTGGTACTTATCTGATAGAATTTAGTATGTACTTATGTATATATAAGGGAGTAAAATATTTATTATTAAAATGTCTTTAGTTCAAGATACTATTTCATTATTTCTAATTTTTATAGTAATTGAAAATTTTTAAATTAGTGTTTTAAAAAAACATTTTTAATCTGTAGGTTTTAATTCCTAAAAACTGTTAAATGAGAAAGAAAGCATTGATTCAGAGGGTTATTAAGTCACTGATTCAGAGGATTATTAAAGTCACTTATCACATTATAAAAAGTTTTAGGAAAAGTTGAGCATTCTGAATGTATAAAGCAACTATTTTATAATAAAATATTTTATGTTGAAATGAAAAGAGACTATTTTTAGTACTACATAATACTATTTGTTAGAATAGGCTAAACACTCTTTAGAGTATGTGAAGTAGTAGTACTTTTTAGGAAAATAAAATATTTTTAATTCCAGGGATTGAATCTTGTGCATAATGGGCAAGTGTTCTATCACGAAGCTATGAAAAAATAAACAAACAAAACAAAAGAATTGTGCTTTTTGTTTGTTTCAAACTGGGTTTCTCTGTGTAACATCCCTGGCTGTCCTGAAACTTGTTTTGTAGACCAGACTGACCTCGAACTTACAGAGATCTGCCTGCTCTTCCTCCCAAGTGCCGGTATTATAAAGGCCTGTGCAACCAGTACCAGCTAAAGATTTATTTTTTAATTAGCATGTGTGCTTGTCTATGCTTCACTGTGTGCATGGAGTGCAGGTCCTCCCTTCAGGGGTCAGAGGTATTGCATTCCCCAGGATCTGTAATTACAAGTGGTTGTCAGCAACCCAATATAGGTGCTAAGAACCAAATACTAGAAGAGTAGTGGGAATCCTTAACCACTGAACCCTAAAACAGCAATTTAATTACATATACTTAATAAAATGAGTGTTCTAATTTACTTGCTGTTAAGCATAAACATATTTACAGAAGATATTCAATTTTATTTTTAACAGCATGGCCTTTAAGTTGTTTACTTGGGCTCTTTTGTTGTTTTCTTTTTCTCTTTTTTGGTCAGGGTTTCTCTGTGTAGCCCTGGCTGTCTTGGAACTGACTGTGTAGACCAGGCTGGCCTTAAACTCGCAAGAGATCTGGCTACCTCTGCCTCCCAAGAGCTGGGATTAAAGGGCTGGCTGAGCTCTCTTTTAAACACAGGTCATAAAAGGTAGAATTGTTTAAGAGTGTGAAACACTTCCTTAAATAGACCTTACAATAAACTGCTATTAAGCTTGACCAATTAAATAAAAATAATTTTCCTAATGTAGAATCCTAAACAAATTTAGGAAACTCCTTTCAATTAGAAGAATTTTGGAGCTGGAGAGATGGCTCAAAACACCTGAGTTCAATCCCTAGGCCCATACAAAAAAGCCTACTTAGCCTGTAATGCCAGCCTTCTGGAGACAGTTCAAGACTAGTCTGGGCAAGTAAGGAAGGCCCTGTCTTTAAAAGGTGGGGGATTAATCCAGGGGATGTGGGTCAACTGTGGCCCTATGAAACTGAATATTCTTAAAATATCCCCTCACTTCCTCATCTTCTAATCCAATTAAAGAAATGAATTTTATAAAAACAGCGGACATTCCAGTTTTGCTTGTTTCCAAACACAGATTTTACTGATGGCTTTAGTTTATACCCTTCCAAAAGACTAGGTATGGCCACATAAAGTGATAAAAGGAGCACAGCTTGAAGAGTCCATTGTCTTTGTAAGTAAAACGGAAGATGAAGCTTAGAACTGGGTCACATACCCTACTTCTTTCCTCCCTTATTTGAGGTGTATTCTTTTAGATTTGCAGTTGAAGTCAACACATTCAAGCCATACCTCAACACATGCAAGCTTTGGCCTTTTCCCAGAAAATCAGTTTAATTGGCAGATGACAGACACTTTGCCTCTACCACTATTGTTGCTTTTGTGAGTATACAAAGGACCCTTGCCTTTCTGTGCTCTTTGTTAGGTTGTGGGATGCTATACCTTACAGAAAGCCCTCCAGGCTTTAGGAACACCATGTTTATTTCAGAAGTGCTGTCTTACATAGAAGCAGAGAAGGCATTCTTGAGTTGGTAAACTCTATGCAGTCAGTCTTGGTCAAAGAAAACAGGGCCAACAGCAGCTATAGCCATACAGTTTAAAATATCAAAGTGAAAACAAACTTTTTCATTACTATATGGTTTTAAAAGAAAATTGAAAGTGAGAAGAGGTCACTTGAGTGAATATTTGTGACACCTGTCTTCCTCTCCTCCCCTCAAAAAGACAAAAGCAGGCATAACGATAGATTTACAGATCCTTGAAATGGAAGTCAAGAATACAGAAATAAACATTGGTATTTATGGTTAACTTGATTTCTTTTCATCAATAATGCCAAGAGAGCAAGGTGTAGTGATATTTTGTTTATGTTTTAACAAATCTTGCCTGAGGATCAGAGTACAAAGCTAGCCACACTGCTTAGCAATAGAGGCCAGACAGTGGTGGTACACATCATTAATCCCAACATCAGGAGACATAGATAAATGGATCTCTATTAGTTCAAGGACGCCCTGGGCTACACAATATTGATACAATCTAAAAGAGAAACAGAGTTCAACCTAAGGTGATCCCAGCACTTGGGATCACAGTGCCTTTAATTCCAACACTAGGGAGGTGGAGACAGGAGTGTTATGGCTGGGCAGAGAGGAATATAAATCAGGAGGAGACAGGAGCTCAAGGCAGTCTGAGGTGGCAGTCTAAGGAGGCAATCTGAGGACAGGATTGCCTCTTTGGTCTGAGCATTGGTAAGAACTCTCTAGTGGCAGGCCACTTTGCTTCTCTGATCTTTTCCACTTTCACCCCCAATAGCTGACTGTGAGTTTTTATTATTAAGACCAGTTAGAATTCATGCTACAATAAGGAAAGAAAACATCTTAAAACAATTCAGGGTAGAAAGAAATTGACATGTAAAGTAAATTTGAACCCACACCTCACACTCTAAACACAATTTAAAGTGAGTGAGAGATCTACACATCTAAGTGTAGTAGCGCTTGCATAAAACCTCATGTCTTGGGAAACTCAAGTAGAAAGATTGCTAGTTAAAGCCAGTCTGAGCTACATAGAAAAATTGAAAAGAAAACCAAAACAAACAAAAAACACCAGGAAACCTTGTACAACTCAACAATGAAGAGAATTAACCCAACTTTTTAAATAAAAGATTTAAGGAGACATTTGTTTTAAGTATATATGTATGGATATACATACATATACACACACACATATATAATATATGTCCAAGCTAAACTGGAAAAACCTTAATTAGCAACAAGGAAAATAAAATAATAATACACATATCCAAGAGTGTACAGAAACTATTATAGAAAATTTTATAAAATATAAAACTAGATTTGAACTAATAAAAAGATAGTTCTAATTTATAAATGTAATATTACCTATATATAGAAATACAACCATGATTTTTTTTTAATTTTTTTGGGGGGGTGTATAAGAATGTTTTGGCTGTATGCATGCATGCATGCATACACTTGATGTGTGTGTGCCCTCTCCCAGCAGAAGCCATGGGAGGACATCAGATCCTCTGAACTAGAGTTACGGGTGTTTCTAAACCGCCGTGTGGGTGCTAGGAGCCAAACACACATCAGCCCCCACCATGGCATTTTTATGGCACTAAACAAGTTGACAGAAAATTTTGACTTTTTTAAAAATATGTAAGAATGCCAGGAATTGTTTCAGGCAAACATGAATGGTTTACTATAATAATGCATGCAAAGCTTATGACAAAAGTATTTCCGAATCAGAATTTTTCCCCTGCAGGATAGTAGCTAATCACATAATGGAAAAAAAAAAAAAAACAAAAAACAAAAAGAAGTAACTGCATAGTAGACACATAGTAGACCTGTACCATATTGTCATCAACAATCAATAAAGAGAAATATATCCGGGTAGTATCACTAAAAAAAATCTCTCCCCCTGAGATAATCCTGCAGGATACATGACATAAAGGTAAACATAAAAAAATTAGTCACACCCAAATTGAGCGATATTTCATAATGCCAATATATATATAAAAAAAAATCACATGCTGCAATTAAGCAGACTAAACGTTTGTTTTCCCCAGTGGACTTCTGCCTAGTTAATCTTGCCATTCTGATTGTGGAGCCTCATATTAGATTTTATGCTTTTACTATTGAAGGTATTTTAAGTACTTACTTGCCAGCAAAACTGAAAAGTCCATGAAAGATTTAGAACTAGAAAAAAACAAAACTGTATCCTATTTATTGATTGACTTTTATTGGAAAACATTTTCTTTCATACAGTATATTCTGATCACGCTTTTCTCCTCTCCCAGCTCCTTCCAGATACCCCTACCTCTTTTACCCATCCAACTTCATGCCTTCTCTTTAAACAGCAAACACACACACACACACACACACACACACACACACACACACACAAACACACTGACACCTAATCCCACAAAAAACACAAAATCAGAAACCAAAATACGCAAGCAGTAGATCAATAATGCAAATAAATAAATAAATAAATAAATAAATAAATAAATAAGATAAAATAAATGCCCAAACAAAAATAATGGCAAAGCTAGATGAGACAAAGTCTACAAAAATGTCATTGAGTTTGTTTTGTGTTGGGCATCGACTCCTGGGCATGAGGGCTGTGTTGAAATGTAGTTAATATAGTGAGACTCAATTGGAGAAGTCTAACTTTTCTTTTGCAAGCTGGTGCCAACAGCAGATGGCTTCTTGGTTAGGGGTGGGAGCCAGTTATCTACCTCCTTTTTTCAGCTCTGGGACCCTTGTATGTCTTAACTCTGTGCAGGCCCTGTGCATGCTGCCATAGTCTCTGTGAGTTCATGTATCCATCAGTCCTATTGTGTCTGGAGGTCATTTCCCTTGGAGTCCTCTATATCCTCTTTTACAAGTTAGCAAAAGAAGGCAGTTCTCTATACTTCTAACATTTCTGACACCAACTGATGTGTTTGACAAGTAAACTTAACTGGATCTAGCTTCAGTTAGCTCCAAACCACACAGTCAGTGGCTTGGACCAAGATTGTTTCACCCACTTCAGCCACTACTACAAGTCCCAGGCCTCCTATACAAATGTGAGGTTCTCATGACCATATATATATATATATATATATATCCAGTAGTTTAGAAAAGAGCTTTCATAACTAAGGGAGGACCATCTGTATCCTTAGCACAGGAACTTCAGTCTCAGTGGAATTTGAGACGTACCTTCCCTCCTCCAATACATATACGCTCATCCTGAAAGTTCTTTTCTGAGCCCCTTTATTGGGGGTTTGATGAAGGAGTGACTTCAACCTTTGGTTCTTCTCCCCTCCTCAGAGGTCCAGAGGTAGGATCAAAAGTCTCTAATTAAATGCTTAATTTCTCTGTCAACTAGCCTCTATTATTAGGCTATTCACATTATTAGCATAAACTCAGAGTTTGTTTATGAATTACAAAACAATGCCCCCTCACCTAATTTCACTCCAAGAAGTCCAGGAAGTTCAAAGAATCCTGAAAGCAGTGTGCCAGAAACTGGGGACAAAAGTTAATTATTGTATTTACCAGAATTTGAAAATAAGAATATTTGAAGACTGAGGACATAGGTCAGTGGTAGGGTATTTGCCTGCTATGTTTAAGGCCTGGGTTTGATCACAAGAGAGATGGGAAGAAAAGGGATGTGGAGAAGGAAAGAGACAGAGAATAGTATTTGAAAGTTCTGGTACAGGAATGGAAGATCATTAAAGTCTTATGGACAAACAAGATGGATTTGGACAGGAGAAGCTTTGAGGGGAAGGGTCACCATCTTTTTGTTTTGCTTTGTTTTGTTTTTTGAGACAGGTGTTTCTGTATTGCTTTGAAGCTTGTCCTAAACTAGCTCTGTAGGCCAGGCTGGACTGGAACTCACAGAGATCCACCTGCCTCTGCCTCCTGAGTGCTGGGATCAGAGGCGTGGGCCACCAATGCCAAGCTCTCCATGTTCTTTTGAATAAACCGTCCAGAGAGCCTCATTAACAAGGTCTGTGTTGCCTGGTAATCCAGTTTATGACTGCTATAGTATAATGTGATCACACCTTCTCTAATGTGGTAGTTCTGCTTGTCCCAGAAATTCTTACAGCTTTAGCTCCACTCCTCGCACCCTGCTCTCTTAGCTTTTTTCTTGGGAACAGGATAGATGTGCAATTGCACTTCAGTATATAAACCATATGAATCTCCACTGTCTGCCTCCTCTCCAAAGTCTGAATTCTAGAGAACATCTGTTTCCAGTATTTCTACTTTAAAAAAAAAAAAAAACTAGGTTTTCAATATTGATAGCATCTGGCTTTTCCTCCTGCAAGTTAAATGTCTCCTGTCAATCTTAATTTTCTCTTCTTTTTTATTCATGCTATCCACATTTCTGTTGTAAAGTATTTGAATATGACTCTATCCTGTTTGACACTGTGAATGTGACACTGTGAGTATATTATTGTAATCGTTAATTGCGTGGGAAATTTGGATTGTCATGTGTTAAATACTGTCCCTCCACTATTCTAAACATAATAACATAATTCCTAGATTATTATCCTGTCTCCTTTATGTTATTAATTTTGAATTTTGTTGTTGTTGTTGTTGTTGTTAGACAGGGTCTCATCTAGTGCAGGCTGTCCTGAGACTGTAGCTGAGCATGACCTTGAATTTCTGATCCTCCTGTTGGTTCTTCACAGTGCTGGGAACTACAGGCATGCACCTCCATGATCTGTTTCTGTGGTGCTAAAGATTGAACCCAGAGCTTTGTGTTTTGTGCTGGGCACACTCTCTACCTGTTGAGCTATATATCCACTCTGAACCTTTGTATAGAAAACTCATCCTATACTTGTGATAGATGGTATTGTCCAAATAAATGAGGTTTTCTTCATTTTTTCCTCTTAATTGCATTGTTTCCTTTGTTTGCACAGTGTGCCCCAAAGAAAAAAAATAAGACTACAACAAACAATGTCAGAGACAATCTGGCATTCTCTTAGAAAGCTAAACATGTCCCATTCAACCCAATAATTTCATTCCTAGATACTTATCCACTAGAAATGATGGTTTCACATTCATATGAAAAACTGTATATTGATGTTATAGCAGTTTCACTTATACTTGTTCAACAATTGAAATCCCCCCAAATCTTTCAGTTTGTGAATGGAAAAGTGTGGTACAACCTTATGTGGGAAATTCTCAGTGTTGTGATAAGCTACAGTTAGTTCTCCATGCTTGAGTTTACATCTGCAATTTCAGCTGTAAGTACATTTCAATATAATTATGTACTAAATATAAACAGACTTACCATTATTCTCCAACAGTACAACAACAATTTATATACCATTTACACTGTATTAGGAAATATAAATAATACAAGGGTGTTTATAGTATATGGTAATAGATTTTTAGTACCAGTGAGGGTTTCTGGAACTAAAACCTCCACAAGTACCAAGAAATATTGGGAAAAATGCAACAGTGTGGATAAATTTCAGGTACATCATGAGATGTAAAAAAAAGCCAGAGTAAAAAATCTACATGCCATAATTACTACATTTATAGGTGTCATAGATTCATAAGGATTGGGGAAAACAGATAAGCTGAATAGGTGTTTATTCAGGGAGAAATAACTTACAGCAGAGACAGATGAACACCAGCAGGTTCCAGTCCCAAG
Organism: Phodopus roborovskii; assembly: GCF_943737965.1. Lineage (NCBI taxonomy): Eukaryota > Metazoa > Chordata > Mammalia > Rodentia > Cricetidae > Phodopus > Phodopus roborovskii. The sequence continues at coordinate 43,953,612 of NW_026126418.1, forward strand.
GATGACCCCAGATGCTCTCTGTCTCTATCCAAAAAGTAAGAGAGCACACCCTGGTCCCTTAACCCAGACCTAGTTCTCCCAGGTCACATCTGCACCTTTCCCCACCCCTAATGGAAGTGGTCAGTGCAACAGAGTGCGAAAAGAGTGAATATCTTACTACATATAGGACATATTAGTAAAGGAGAAATTACAGAGCTTAATAGTAAGTGGTTGCCAGCTTTGAGGTAGTAGATTTGCCTCCTGTGATAGGCTAAACAATGGCTCCTAGAAAGTCCCATATCTTAATTTCTAGAATGTGAGATTGATATCTTATATGGCAAAGAGACTTTGTAGGTTTGATTAAAGATGAAGTGGTTATCTTAGATTAGCTGGGTGAGCCCTGAATGTAATCACAGAGCTTCTTAGGAAGGACAAACTTGTTAATGAGAGAGAAAGTACCAATGTGAAGACAAAGCATGGTAATGTTAACCAAAGATGTGGAAACTACTAGAAGATGGAAAAAGCAAGGAACACATCCTTACCTGAGGCCTCCAAAAGGAGCCAGCACTAGTCACACCTTGATTTTATTCCATGTAACTTGTTTGGCATTTCTGACATGGAAAACTAAAAATTTTGGAGCTGGAGAGATGGCTCAAAGGTTAAGAACACTAGCTGGTCTTCCAGAGGTCCTGAGTTCAATTCCCAGCAACCACATGGTGGCTCACAACCATCTGAAATGAGATCTGCTGCTCTCTTCTTGCCTGGAGGGATACATGCAGACAGAACACTGTATATGTAACAAATAAATCTTAAAAAAAAAAGAAAGAAAGAAAGAAAGAACTAAAACTTCTGCCAACTCACAAAGTTTTTGCTTATTTACTAGAACAGCGACCAGTAGACTAAGAAAAGCATAGGAGTGTTCATCCTTTTGGCTACTCTGCACCTGTTTCTATTTGCAGAAGGTTAACTGGTCTCTTGCTTCTTTTTAAGACATGCAGCATATTTTTGAGTAATCAGAGAATCTGTTAACTCTGGTGATGTTTTGTTTATAATCTAATAAATAAAGCTTGCCTGAAGATCAGAGTGCAAAGCTAGCCACACTAGTTAGCCATAAAGGACAGGCAGTGGTGGCCACATCTTTAATCTCAGCACTTGGGAGACAGAGGTAGATGGATCACCTGAGCTACATGAAATTGACCCAGTCTAAAAGAGAAATAGAGCTCACACAAAAGTGATCTCAGCAATTAGGATCCCACGCCCTTAGTCACAGTGCTGGAAAGGAATATAACGTGGAGGAGACAAGAGCTCAGTGTAGTCTGAGGTTTGGTGGAGAGCAGTACAGTCTGAGAAGCAGTGCAGTCTGGAGATGCAGTCTGAGGACAGGATCACCCTTTCAGTTTGAGCATTGGTAGAAGTGAGAACTTTAGTGGCTGGCCACTTTGCTTCTCTGATCTTCAGCATTAACCCCAATATCCGTCTCTGGGTTTTAATTAAGAACAGTTAGAATTTGTGCTATAGTTAACTGCTTGGCTTGGATTTATGACTAAAATACAGTCAGAATCAGCCATTTGTATTTGAATTTCTCTTCAATGTTTGGGTACATAGCTATGTGTTTTTTTGTCACATATGTAACTTCATTGTGTCGAGAAGACACTATTTTGCTGTATTCATCTATTATCCCTGACTTTTCATTCTTTTCTGCCTCTTCTCCCTCAGTGATCTCTTGAGCCTTGGGAGAAGGGGGTATGATGCAGATGTCCCATTTAGGGCTCCATACTCCACAATCTCTTACTCTCTGCTTGTCTACCAGCTGAGGGTCTCTGTGTTAATCATCATCTACTGTGAAGAGAAGTTTCTCTGGTGAGTGTTGAGAGATTTACTTTAGTAAATCTCTTTGGGTATAACAATAAATATTTAGGAGTTGGTTCATATCCATTTAGCAGAATGATTAGCAAGAGGTTCTCTGCTGGAGGCCTATGTCCTACCTATGCTTGGGTCCTTGCCCCAGTTATAGTATCAGACCCAAATTCTGCTTTGTGGAGCAGGCCATAAATCCAATCAGAAAGTGGTTGATTGTTTTCATGATATTTTAGCATGCCAATTCATTATGTTAGCCTACAGACTTCACAGCTGTAACCCTCTATATTAATGGATTTGCAAAGAAAGACAGTTCAAATTTGTCCTTACAGTCCAAAATCTAATCCTTGTAGTATAGAGAATAGAACAAAAGATGGAAGAGTAACTCTTAGTACAGTGTATGATAAGAATTTATACAGCTGGGAATGTAGCAAGATCTGGATTTGTTCTCCAGTGTTGCCCTTCCATGTCATCCTTTTATTGTTTTGTTTTTAATAGTTGCTCACAGTGTCTCTACACATTGTAACCTTCTCCTGTTTCTCCTTTCTTCCTGGATACTAGGGATGAGTGGCTATGCAGACCATCCTATCAGTGTTTCTTGCTCAATCTTCAAAAAAAAATATCACAAAACAGTAGACCCAAGATTTAAGAATGGTATTAAGCATTGTGGGATTTTTTTTCCTTTTATTGAAATGATTATTGCAAATATTTTTTTCTTAAACCAGAGATGAAAATTTGTTCAAATAGAAGTCTTATTATGTAGTTGATTTGTGCTTTGAGCATTCTGAGGCCACATTTGAAGCCTTAAATAGTTAGTGTGTACTGTGTGTAGAGAAAATGGGGATGGTGACACATTGTCATTTCCCTCTTAAGCTTCTAAGTAAGTTATGACATATGTCTGTGTTTAAAGGAAGTACGATTATTCAATCATTTCAGTTTTTCCATACAAGTAGGAATAATTGTCTTCTTAATGCTAATTTCTGAATAATCATAAAGTAATTTAGGCATTTAAATATTTATTAGGACTTTGTGATAGATTAGTAGTAGAATGTTTCCTCACATGTATCAGGCCCTGGATTTAATTAAATTCTCAGTACTAACAACAACAACAAAAAAAGATTATTTACATTTAAATCATTGTTCTTCTGAAAGTTTTATTTTCTAGGAACATTCTCTATAAAACACCAGAACCAGGAAATATATATAATATTAACCTAACCTATATTAAAAAATTAGAAAGGGGCCTAAACATAAATGCTTATGGTCATTCTACTCATAATCATCATGAACTTTAAACACCCCAAATGTTCTTCAGTGGCTGAATGTATAAACAAATTGTAACTTTATATTTCACACTACATTTCATATTGTGCTGTGTAATATATGTTATACTATAGAATAATTCTCAGCAGTAAAAGGAATGAACTAGTAGTACATTACACAAGAGGGAACTTGAAAGGCATAACAAATAGAAGCTATTCTCTGAACCATATAATCCATATGGTTACATTTATTAGATATTCATGACAAGACAAATGTTAGCAAATCAATGGTTGGTATCTGTTAAGGATTGCATGATTCCAAAAGCATAATCATGATGGGAGATGTCATTCTGTATATGTTTCTCATACTGGTTAATGAATAAAGCACTGTTGGCCAATAGGAAAGGAAGATAGGAGGATCTAGGAGACAAGGAGGAAAGAGGAGTAAGGAGGAGGAAGATGGAGAGACTGGGGAGACGAGATGCCTGCCCCATTCCCCGGTAAGATGAGACCACATGGAAATACATAGATAAACAGAAATGGGATAATACTTAAGACAGAGCTAGCCAATAAGAAATTAGTACCTGACCAGCAGCATTATATCAAATACAGAGTCTCAGTGTGTTAATTGGGGCTGGAGCGGCAGCAGGACAAGACCAGCAGCAGTGGGAAGAAAAAACCATACTCCTTACATAATCAAAAGGATTTGACAGAGGAGAGTGGTTTGGGGGAGGCTCAGAGATGTCTGTATCCTGATTGTGGTATCAGTTATAAACCCGTACATTTTGTTGTGTGTTTTGTTTACTGTTGCAGCTGTTTGCTTTGCTGGGTATCAAACCTTGAACATGTAAGGCAAGCATTCTACCACTTAAAGTGCTTCCAAGAACAGCACATGTTTTTGAATTCATAAAACAACTCAACTTGGTTACAGAATTTTAATCAGGTGTTTTATAACAACATAAAATGGTACTTTTGGCTTCAGGTTGTGAGCATGCTATGGAAAGGATGAAAGAAAGTTTCTGGGGATTGGGATACAAGATCTAAGAAACTCTATATGCAAAGAGACAATAAACTGAAATTTAGGGTTAGAAATGTAGCTTTAATGTGCATTTTGTATTAGGATGGTTGTAAAATGGTCTGTACCTTTGACTATCACTGTCTTGTTGATGGAACTTGATCAAGTAAATTAACCGCCCAGGTTATCAGCTTATTTTTCTGTAGTTGGGAAGATTGGGCCCTGTGCTTCTCAAAGTAAAATGCTCCCAATAAGCACTTTACACAAATAAAGTTTGCTTTGGTGCAGAAGTGTTTTAATTACTTAACATTAAGTAACAACAAAGCTAGGAAGATATTCCATGATTTTTCTGGTGACATATAAGTCCTTGATGTACATCCTCAGGCTGTAATTGAATAGAAGGTTACATCACAATCTTCTTGTCTATGAAAGTCTGATCTATATGATTTTACAGCCAGTGAACTTGAGTTTTTCTTTCTTTTTTGGGGGGGTGGTGATGGTTATTGAGTCAGGGTCTCTTTACATAGCCCTGGCTGTTCTAGAATTCACTATATAGACAAGGCGAGCCTTGAACTCTGAGAGATCCAATGTGCTTCTGCCTCCTGTGTACTGAAATTAAAGGTGTGTTCTTTTCTTTTTGAGACTATAATTACATTGTTCTTCCCTTTCTTTTCCTTCATCCAAATCCTCTCATATACTTCTTGCTGTCTTTCAAAGTCGTGACCTTTTTTCATTAATTGTTACATGTATGTATGTATGCATGCATATACTCCTAATTATAACCTACTCAGTTATAATGTTATTTGTATGTATGTTTTCTTCATTTTTAAATGCTTATTTTATAAATACTTTATAGACCACTAGGTGGGGTGTAAACAATATAGCACTTGTTTCTCTTATGATTTGCTGTAAAGTAATTTTATATAGCCTTCCCAGAGAATAAAGAAGACACGTCTATAACAGCACTTGGTTTATGTTTTTAAATGAGAGGTCACCTATATTTATAAAAATTCAACTTCTGAAACTATGAAGTCATTTTTGCTTAAATAGCATATTGTGAAACCATAATATAAGTTGAATAAAGGCTGTTTTAGAATTTGTGAGGTAATTTTTGTCTTGTGAGTTTTAATATATGTTTAATAATATTAAATCATAAATATTTGAGAATAAAAAGATAGAGGTGGCTTTGCTTTGTAGACCAGGTTGACCTTGAACTCAGAGATCTACCTGCCTCTTCTGGGATTAAAAGTATGTGCTGCCGCTGCCACCACCTGGTTGCGCTTCCTACTCTTTAGAGAGAGAACCTGAATTCTGTTCCTAGAACACATGTCAGGCAGCTCACAGCATCCTGGGACTCTAGTTCCAGGACACACAATGCCTACTTCTGGCTTCCAAGGCTACCTACACGTATGTGGCATACACACACACACACACACACACACACACACACACACACACACACACACACTAATCAAGTTTTTAGGAAGATAAATTGTAATTTTTTATTTCAAAAATTTTCAAATGTGTTTTATGTGTAGAGGTATTTTGCCTGCAGGTTTATGTACCATGTGTGTTGAATGCCTACAAAGAGCAGTGATAGAGTTTCTATAAGAACTATTTGGAAGCCTGTAACATGTTAGATTTAGGGAAATTCAAGGAAGTGGTAGTCTCATATGGCACGCATTCACCATTTGTGAAGCAGATGATAAACACATGGTCAATTTGTTATAGAGTTATCCTTATAGACTAGATAGACTTGATTAAAACTGTTTTAGAGACTGGTCCATAATTATAGTGGGCTTCCTGGTTCAGAGAAGAAGCAAAGAATATTGAACAACATACTAAAGCTAGAGGTATAGATATCTTCCAAGATTAAATTCTTGGAGAAGGAGACTATGCTGCTTTAGAAAGGCAATGTCTATATGATGATCATCTCTTGAGTTTATGCTGTGCAGCATGGGACAGAATTGGAGAAGTAGGAATGAAAATCTAGTCATTAACAAAAGTTATACAGGGCCCAAAGGAATCCTTCACAGATTTCTTACAAAGATTAGCATCAGCAGTAAGTAGAGTGATACCAGATTCAGAAGCTAAACAAATAATTGAAACTATTGCTTTTGAAAATGCTAATGCCCAATGCAAAAGGATAATTAGACCGTTCAAGGCAAGGTCAGCATGTTTGGAGGAATGGATCCAAGATACAATTAATATTGAAGCTCATGACCTTGATCATGATGCATGGAGGATAGGAGAGGTGATTTCAGAAGATCTGAAGAAAAGCCAAAATGTCATATGTTTTAATTGTGGCAGACAATGCCTTCCTTAAGGCAATACAGAAGGCAAAGGAATTCCAGACTGTAGAGAGCCCATTGGTTGTATCACCTTTTTAACAGCTCTTTAGATCTATTACCATTCTCCATTTTCCTGATTCCTTTTTAATAACACATACAGGAGAATTCCAAGGGCTGGTTGATTGCTCAAAATGCTGAGCATTTAGTTGTTCCTGTATCAGTTCTTCTAAAGCCTGCAGTTTCTCTGTTGTTAAAAGTCATTATGCTACCCATACAGGTTTGTCTGTCAACCATTTTCAAGGTAGGGCTGTTGGTGTCTTTGGAAGATCAGCAACAGTTGTATCCTGTTCTTGCACAACCTGAATGGTCAGTGATTATTCTTTATAATACTTCCTTATTTTCCAGAACCATATGTTAATCTGTGGTTTGTTTCTAAGATTGGGGGAATATTTATCTGTATTCCATTGCTGTAAAAAATCATGTCCCCACAAATTCATTGCAGTATTAGCAACATATGGTTTTAACATTCCTCTCTGTCCTTCTGGACCTATACATTTGAGCCATTTCACAATCTGTTTTACCTGAGATAAAATTCCAAACCCCAAAAGTTGAACATTTATCTCCAGAAGAGGCCAATTTGGATGCCAAGATTCTTGTGATATAATTATTTTGTCTACACCTTTGTCTACCAGATCTCTGGTGATAACATCACTTATTTGTACTTTTAATTTTGGTCTCTGCTCATTTATAGAAGTTTGCCAATATACTTGCTTTGTGATTTTTCCTGCCTGTTTTGTTCTTTCTTTTATAGCTCTTCTATCATCTTGAGCAGTATGATTTGTTACATAGGTATTAGGCTCTTTAATTGCTCTGAGAAGGAGTTTCCACAGTAACAGGAAAGGACTTGGTATAGGGGCCTGTTAGAGGCCCCTCAGGGAGTTTCCTGATGGCAAAGTATTGCCTTGATAACATCTTGATGACCTACATTCCTTTGTTCATTGCCTGCCTTTGCCACACCTTCTGCATAATTAACTAAAAGCTTCTTTGAGGCCACTGACCCAGGCCTAGCCTTGAACGGCATTAACTGCCACCTGAATCCCTGCCTAGCTAGCTCAGTTGATAGAACATGAGATTCTTAATCTCAGGGTCATGAGTTTGAGCACCACATCTAGCACTGATAGGTAACATGAAAAACAAAATTCCAGAGATAGATATTGGGGTTCAAGCTGAGGATCAGATAAGCAAAGCAGCCAGCCATTAGCTCCTCAGAGTGTAGTGCTATCTCCACAAATCCTTATAGACAATAGCTCTCCCTGTCTGAAAACTAAATCTCCACATAAGACCCTTTGGTTCTTCCTTTTATACAACCCTAGTGCTAGGATTAAAGGCATGTGATCCCAAGTGCTGAGATCACCTTTATGTGAGCTGTTTCCCTTTAGGACTGGATCAATTTCAAGTAGCTCAGTATGGCCTTTAACTAACAGAAATCCATCTGCCTGTGTTCTGAGTCCTGAGATTAAAGGTATGTGCCACCAGTGCCTAGCTCAATGGCTAGCTAGTATTGACTGCTGGGGCTAAAGGTGTGTGTCACCACTGACTGACATCTGTGGCTTATGGCTAGCTTTGCATTCTGAACCTTCAGGCAAGCTTTATTAAATCATAAATAATTGATCACCACAGGGCAGAAGAGGGCATCAGATCCCCACAGACTGGAACTACAGACAGTATGTGAGCTGCCATGTAGGTGCTGGAAACTGAGTCCTCTAGAAGAGCAGCCAGTACTCTTAACCTGTGAGCCATCTCCTCAGTCCCTCTCCCTCCAACACACACATTTTTGATACTCTAAAACATAAAGGGAATGTTTGCCTCTTTTAATAGTTATAAAAGTGTGCTAGTTTCATGGCTTTATCTTATAGTTGATTTTAAAACTATATAGGGATGGGCAGTGGTGGTGCACACCTTTAATCCCAGCACTTGAGAGGCAGAGGCAGGCAAAACTATCAAGTTTGAAGTTAGCCTGGTCTACAGAACAAGTTCCAGGACAGCCAAGGCTACACAAAGAAGCCCTGTCCCAAGAAACAACAACAACAACAAAAACCCATAGCTGGGCATCAGGAGGTAAGCAGAAAGCTATCTATGAGTTCAAAAGGTTAGCCTTATCTACACACCAAATTCCAGGAAAACCAGCACTACATTGAGAAAGAACCTGTCTCTAACAAACAAGTAAAAAAGAGCAACACAAAATAGTAAGGCTATCTTCATAGAACTGCTTTGAGACAAAACACCACTGTATTGTGTGTTCATTTTTATTGTATGAGTTTGTGTTTGTGTCTTTGCACATGATCACACCTCTGTTAATGGCCTGAAGAGGCCAGAGAGGGTATCTGATCCCCTTAAGCTGGAGTTTCAGGTAGTTTTAAACTGTGTGACATATGGGAAATATGGAAAGTAAATTCTGGCCCTTTGAAAGAGCAGCAAATGCCCTTAAGTTCTGAGCCGTCTCTCAAGTCCCTTACAGTCTTGATGTTTTTGTCTTTTGTTTTTTAAGTCTTTCCTTTTCATTAGGAGTCAGCATTGATGATGAACATCTATAATCACAGCATTCCAAAAGCCAAACCAGAGGATTGCTAGTTAGAGGCCAGCCTTAGCTACATAGCAACTCCCTACCTAAAGAAAACTTGTTAGAGATGGACCAGGGCTTTAATACTTGTATTGCTGTTTATTGGTTGGTTTTGTGTATCTCTAAAATGAAAAAAACGTATGTATATTTACTTGTTTTCTTCCAAAGATTCTTTTCTTGAATAGCTCTACATTTTTGCTACTTTTGCAGGCATGCATCTACTTGTTGACAGTTACATTTGCTTTGCTAATTAAGCATCATTACTGCTATTAAAGATCCTTTTTCATCATGGGTGGTTCCACACATGTAGTCTGTAAGAGCTAGTTCACTTTTGTTTTCATTCAGTCATCTCTCTTGGGTTTTTAATTAAATCTAAGTATTTTAATACTTGGTTTGGCTAAAATGGAAATATTTTAGCATATTATAATTAAAATGATTTAGTCAATAAAGAAAATCTTGTCAACTTCCAGGATAAGTGGGGGATAAAGATTATTACATAGCTCTGAAATTCTTTGGAAGAATCTAGCTCAGAAATGATTGTCTGAGACTGATACATTAAAGCATCTTTATTAAGTGTTACAGCTCTCAATAGAGTATTACTTATGATTAAACGACATTTTGTGTGTGTGAGAAAGAAAGGAGTCTCATTATGTTGTTCAGACAACAGTATCTTCCTGCCTCAGCCTCCCAAGTAGTTTGAATGACAGGTGTATGCCATACTTCCCAGCTTAAATGACTCAATCTGAGGGCTGGAGAGATACCACAGCAGCTAAAAACACTGGCTGCTCTTCCAGAGGACCTGGGTTCAATTATCAGCCCCACAGTGTGGCTCATAATAGACTGTAACTGTAGTCCCATGCAATCTGATGCCTGTTCTTGTGTGCAGACATACATACAGATAAGACACCTATAGACATAAAATAAATCTTTTTTTTAAATCTGTTTTTAAAAATATTTTATTTTTTATAATTTCATATAAATCTGTAATATGTTTTATAATATGCCCTATTACCCACTCTTTTCCCTCATGTTCTGTATCCCCTCCTCTTCCAACTAGTTCCCCTCATGCAGTTCATTTTAACTTGATAACCTGTTGAGTTTAGTTAGAGTTGCTTACATCGACATGGACAAAGGATTACTCACTGGGCAACTAAAGATAATTTTTCAAACCTATATTTGACATAGAAAATACAAAATTTGCTATGTTAGCTGTTATTGGGTATCCACCAATAGAAAGTCTTTAGTAGCTGGCCAGGAACTACACTGGTGTTTGGGACCCCCAGTGTAGTTCTAAGTCTTTCTCAGGGTGAAACTCAAATCCTTCAGTTAGCAAGAACAACCAACCAGAAGCAGAACTACACAAGCCAAAAAAACAAACAAACAAAAAAAAACAAAAACAAACAAACAAACAAACAAAAAAAACAATGTTAGCACACTTAAGGACATTCCCAGTACTATGATCTTGAATGGATGAGGTCTTTGTTTTCGTTTGACTGGGGAAGTGTCTACATGCTGTGTTCTATGCCCTTAGTACTTCCGTCATGGTGTCAGTTGTGCTAAAATTTGGGGGCCTAATAAGATCCTTCCCATATTTACATCATAAGATTTGCCATTGAAGTTGGATGTGGTGGCACACACTTTAATCCCAGCTCTCTGTAGGCAGAATTTCTGTGAGTTCTACAAATGTAGTTCCAGGATAGCCAGGGCTGTCACAGAGAAACCATCTCAAAAAGAAAACAAAACCAACAACAACAAAACCACATCGAAACTAGCATGAATTATATCCACAAACATTGCCCAACAGTTTGCCGTTTATAAGGTTTTTTCATTATTGTAAACTGAAACCTGGTGATGGCTAAATGATACTTCCCTATTGTCTCTGACATCCAGTACATTTTCTGTTCCTATTTGTCTGAATTGACTCAATTATAAATTAGATACAAATTATTATGAATTTAATGTGGTTATATTTTTTACTTTTTCCTTTGGACATTAACATTGAATATGATAAAAGTATAATATTTAACACCTAGATTATAATATAGTGTTGAGTCTATTAAGCATTTAAAACAAAAGTGCACACACCTTTAATCCAAGTACTGCAGAGGCAGTGGCAGGCAGATCTCTGTAAGTTCAAGACCATTCTGGTATACATAGGGAGTCCTGAACTACATAGTAAAATCTTATCTCAAAAAATAAACAGGGGGCTGGAGAGATGGCTCAATAGTTAAGAGCATGAATACTGCTCCAGAGGACCTGGCTTTAATTCCCATCACCCACATGTCAGCTAACAACAGTCTGTAACTACAAGTCTGACACCTTCACACAGGCATACATGCCCAAAAATCACCAGTGCAAATAAAAACAAATTATCTACAAAGCAAACAAAAGGTCCTAATATAAGTTAAGTTTACTGTGTGTTACTCACAGTTACTTAAGTTTAAGTTATTTTTACAGGAAGACAAGAACTAACAATTTGTTAGAACTGGAATGTACTTTATCTTAGAAAAAGGTTGGAATATATGCACATATATACATAAATATATAAAATAAACAGAAAATATGCATTAGTTGGTATAGTTTATAAAACACCTTTCATTTTAAGATACTTTTCCATTTTTTAAATGTTGAATATCAAATATAAGATACTTGAGGTGGAGTTATAAACAGGTGAAGACAATAAATACTATAAAATATTTACTTTCTCCGTGCAGAAAAGTAGTAAAAGGCTGTCCTGAGCCAGCCTGTTCTATAAAAGCTAGTTCCAGGACAGTCTCCTAAGCCATAGAGAAACCCTGCCTGGAAAAAAAAAAACAAAAACAAAAAAACAAGGCTGTTACGAGTAGGTTTTTCCCCCTGGCCTGGGCCCACCACCATGCCTTCCCCGAATAACACACAGAGACCCTGTATTATATATAATTCTGCTGGCCAGTTACTTGTTTCATATAGGCTAGCTCTGTCTTAAGTATTAACCCATTTCTATTAATCTAAGTATTTCCACATGGTCTCATCTTACCAGAGACTGCCTGGCATTGTGCTCTCCCGGGTCTCTACATGCTGACTCCTCCTTACCACTTCCTTGAATCCTCCTTGTCTCCTAGTTCCACCTATCTTGCTTTCCTATTGGCCAACAGTGCTTTATTCATTAACCAGTATGAGAAACATATTTACAGAATAACATCTCCCATCATCTCCTCTTTTCTGTCTAAATAAAAAGAAGCATAGCATAGCAACCTTAGCATAGCAAAATATATCACACAACAGTTACCAAATAAGAATCACAGTTAACAATATTTAGTCCATTAACATTTAGTAAGATTTAAAGGAATATTCTATCATCTATCTTTGTGAGTCTAAAGTCCTATATGTAACTTATCTTTAATCCTAACTGAGGAAAACTATAACCATAACTATTTGTCTTCAACTCCTTCAAAGACCACAGAAAGATAATATATAAACTCTAGAAATGACAGTAACAACTTGCCTGGTCAGTCACGGCCATAGTGTGTCTGGCAGACTCCTCAGCAAAGCAGGAAACTTTAAACTGTTCACCTGTATTGGCAGTTTGTCAGTCACTTTTCTCTGTGTCCTACAGAATGTCTGGCAGACTCTTCCATGAAGCAGGAACCCTGTAGCAATGTCCATCTTGTATCAACAGTCACTTTTCTGTGGGCCCTGCATGTCTAGTTTATACCTTATAAAGTCAAATAGTCCTGACAAGAGCAGTATCTTGTCCAAATGGCTAGTCTTGCCATATTGAAAGCAAACTCCATAATGTATTTCTTTGATGTCCATCTTCCTTTCTGACGCAGTGGTGTTGCCAGGAGCAGTTATGTCTCATTGTCAAGAAAAACCCTAAACCATTTTAAATGTCATATTCTGTAGGTCTTTGAAAGATTTGAAGAATGCCCATCTATCTCAAATACATCTCTGTGTATCTTGAAAATCTAACTTAACTCTAAGCTTTGACTATCATAGGTAATTATCTATAATCTATACTACATTATACATTACATTTCTAAATGAGCTATATAAACACAGTACCTAAATAAAAGGTGAAATATACATATCACAAAATTGACCTTAAATTGTATCAATAAATGAATATTCATTCCAAAACAAAGTATTCATATCTATACCATAATCCCCCTTTTACCTTTAAAAAGAGATTGGTGTGGTCATTAACCATTTATATATAACCAACCCAATTTAAATGAAAACAAACATTTATAAACAATATTTGGGAATTTGGCATTGTTCTTTCCAAACTGCTTCCTGCTGGCAGGGATCCTAAGAAGACAAGAAATCCTGGCTGTAGTCTGCAAGGCTGCTATGTCCCAACTGTTTTGAATGTTGGATCACCTGCAACTCTGTTTCAGGGGGTCTGGCTTGATCAAACCACATTAGTCTGGAAGGAATCATTTTCTGTGGAAACTAAAATAGAAATCCTTTTCCCGTAACTTGTCTTTAGACTTAAATTTTGAAGTCAAAGTATTTTTAAAATATATAAATTGGATTGATCCAGCAGCATTTGTTTTAACAGTTGTTATTTCCTCAGCAATCAAACAATACAAATACAATATAATGCCATACAGTATGCAGATTCTCTCCATCTTTATATGGCTTTTTTATTACTGTTTCTTTTACTTCCATGTTTTCATTTTTTGAGACAGGGTTTCTCTGTGTAACTTTTATCTGTCCTGGAATTTACTCTGCATACCAGGTTTACTTTGCAATCACAGAGATCTGCTTGCCTCTGTCTCCCCAGTGCTGGAATTAAAGGCGTGTGCCGCCACACCCAGCTCCTTGCTGTATTTTTAAAACCTTTTTATTCCTTTTCTCTCCCAAGCCTACATATATTTTAGAACACACTGTAAACCTTTAGCACGTTTTCTTAATGTGAATCTGTCTTTACTGTAAATCTTTATCTTTTTCTGGCCACGAGTCTTTTATCTGGTAAACAACAACATTGCTAAAATGAAAGTCATAGTTGTGTCAGCCAAGGTTTACCAAAAACGGTGGCAGGTACTTTTACTGCCAGCACTGAGAGCTGTGCTCACTGTCTTGGTCTACGCTGCCATCCAGCAGCAGTATGTTGCCGGCTTGGAGGTGTGGTCACTGCCATTGCCAGCTCTCGTACACACCAATAAATTGTTAGCAGTGCTTTTATAAAGCCGTGCGGTTTTTAGCCACATATGTTGAGGCAGGAAACCTCCCTTAAAGGAGCCGCAGAAATCTTTGCTTGTCTCATACAAAACAGAGTCCAACCCAGAAAAATGCTGTTAATAAGAAGCCTTGCTTGTCTTTGTTCTTTTGTTTATAAAACCCTTTTTTAAGCTTTTGTTAAATTTTAAGTGGAAGTTCATGTTAGCCACGTTGTGGCGCCATAATGTTACAAGTAGTTTTCCCCGCCGCTGGTCTGGGCCCACCGCGGCGCCTATTTATCTCAGATACATGTCTGTATATCTAGAAATCTTAACTAACTTAACTATAAGATATGACTATCATAGGTACTATCTATAATCTGTATTGAATTATACATTTCTAAATGAGCTATATAAACACAATACCTAAATAAAAGGTGAAATATACATATCACAAATTTGACCTTAAATTGTATCAATAAATGAATATCCATTCCAAAACAAAGTATTCATATCTATACCATACAAGGCTGTCTTGGAACTTCCTCTATAGACTAGTTTGGCTTTGAACTCCAGAATCTGCTTGTCTCTGCCTCCCAAATGCTGGTGTTAAAGGATTACCACTGCTTGGCTATAAATTTATATTTTAAAGTGGATTTAGGGAAGGGTAAAGAATAAAGTGGCCAGGCATTGGTTGCATACTTCCCAGCACTAGGGAGGTAGAGGCAGGTGGATCTCTGTGAGTTCGAGGCCAGCCTGGTCTACAGAGCTAGTTCCAGGACAGGCTCCAAAGCAATACAGAGAAACCCTGTCTGGAAATATAAAAACAAAAACAAACAAATAAACAAAAGGATTGATATATTAGGAATATTTCTCCTTTAACCTTGTACCTGGTGGTTTATGCTGCAGTTAATTTCTTTGTGATTTGTCTATGGGTTTAAGGTAGTCTTTATTGTGGTTTGCTTTGGTGTGCTTTGAGGCAGGGTCTCTCATAGTACTAGACTATTTGAACTTGTGACCCTTTTGAGTACCAGGATTATAGGTACATGTCATAAAGTCCAATTTATGGTGTGCCTGTTGTGCAACTTTTACATTTTTATGTATCACATTTATCAATCTTTTATTGTATCTGGATTTTGAGTTCTACTTACAACATTGTTCTTTTCATCTAAATTGAAAATAAATGGATAAGGCTGTGACTTTGGCTCAATAACAGAATACTGTTGTAGTCCTTCCATAGCACTGAAAAAAGGAAAGGGAAGGGACAGATACGGAAAGTGAGGGAGAAGTAAATAGAAATTAAGGAAGGAGAGAGAAGAGAATGGGCAGGATAGCCACATGCTCTTTCATTTTTGACACCATTTCATATTTTACATTTAGTTCTCTAGTCCTAGATTATAGCAGGCTTTTTCTTTTGGGCCACCAAGCAGCTCCCAAATTATGACACAGAGATTTCTTATTGGTTATGAATGGAGGGTCTAGTTTAGGCTTTTTTTTTTTTTTTTTTTTTTTGCTAGCTCTTTTAACTTAACCTATTTGTCTTCATCTACCTTTTTCCTCATGGCTCTTCACCTTTTCTTTCTGTGTGTGCTACTTGTCTTGATTCTTCCGTTTTTGGTTGGCTTGTCTCTCTTCCTGTTCCTCTTTTCATTCTTCTCAAGTGTAGATGGCTCCTCCTATTTATTCTCTTTGCCCACCAGCCCCACCTATCCCTCTCTTACCTAGCTATTGGCCATTCAGCTTTGTATTGGACCAAGTGTGTTAGGCAGGCAAGGTGAAATCTTCAGCCCTTGGTTTTCTGAGACAATGTCTCACTAACAGCCTAACCAGGAGGTAGCTCACCATGTGGTACAGGCAGGCCTCAACTGCATAGCCTTTCCATCTGCTTCCAGCACGTTCAGCTCTGTTATATCTTAGAATTGTTTGCTTGTTGATTTGTATGAAAATGAAAACATTTTTCATCACAAATATACAGTAATCATAGTAAATATATCTGGTCACAGTTGGGAAGACATTTGTAACGCATATCCCATAAATAAGGTTTTCTTTCCCTATAATTTGTTCAGAATTGCTGAAAAGATATTTAAACATGTAATTGTATGGGTAAAAAAACAGAGGTAAGAAGAAACTTCAGATGAAAAAAAAAAAAATAAAAAGAAGTTCAGGGACTGGGGAGATTGCTCATTGGTTAAGAGCACATACTATTCTTCCAGAAAACCTGATTTCAGTTTCAGGTATGCAGGTCACATGATTCACAACTGATTGTTGTAACTCCAGCTCCAGGGATCTGCTACCCTTTTCTGGTCTTCATGGATACTGTACTTACATTCATAAACACACACACATACACACACACACACACACACACATACACACACACACACGATTACAGTTAGAGTGAGCGTCTCTGTATTCTCTGTGTGTGGTTTCCTGGGGTGTAACTTGTAGAGAGGGACTGTCCAGATTGGCTGGTGCACAGTTCTTTGAGGCTAGCATGAGCCTCTCTTCTTGCACTTCCCATTTGTGTGATCTCTGCCATGCAAATAGTGATCCTGGACAAACTTTTGAGTCACAAGGCTGAGGCTTCAGCGCTGCTCTTGTCGGGGTGCAGTGTTCTGTGGCCAGCAGCTTGAGATTCTTGTCTAAATTACTAAGTGGAGCAGCTGTATTTCCTAGCCCCTTAGTAGTATCCTTCCCTCCACAGTAATAGAACCGCTGAAAAGCAGACACAGAAAGGTTAATCCAGGAAAAGGGAGGATGGGACCAAGGCTCCAGCTGTGACTCCCTGAGGGGAAGGGGAAGCTGAAGCCAAGAGATAAATGAGGCAGCCCCTCCTGAGGATAGGCCAGCACTGGAGAAGAAATCCATTTTGTTGCCCCACATGTGTTGAAGGACTATAGCTAAGTGTCATGTTAAAATGGCACAATGTTAGAGAATGAAGTGCTGTTGGAGACCAGAAGATAAGGACAGTATTATCTGAGGCTGTGGGTGGAGATGACTACAAGAAGTAACCATGGAGGAAGGGGCTAGTTGTTTTATAATGGTTGAGCTCACACAGGTTCTTTTTGTTGTTGCTTGCTTGCTTGCTTGCCTGCTTGCTTACTTGAGATGTGGGTTTCATTATGTAGCCCTGGATAGCCTGGAACTATGGTCTCTGCCTCTGCCTCTCAAGTGCTGTGGTTAATCACCAGCCTATTTTCAGGTTCTAGACATTTTATCCAAAAAATTAAAAATAAAGGCTCACACTGATGTGCACAAGGGTAAGATAACTTCAGAATAAAACAGTAGTGCCATTTAGGAAAGGAAACATGTCCAGAGTAACAGTGGATCACATGAGTGAGGGTTCTCGAGAGCCCTGATTATTGTTTGGGGCTTCCTTTTATGGGATCCAAGTGATCACTAAGCTTCTCTATTTTTGTTGATAGGTGGATCATATAGTCATTTTTGTACTGTGCTTGTCCCATAATGCTTCAGATTTTAATCTTAAACACAACTCAGTCATGTGTGGGCATAAGATGGTAAATAGGGTTCCTCCCTAAAAGTTTACTTGAGGACACAGTTTTGCATTAATGCACAAATGGCTGAAACAAGTTAGGCTGGATTTACACTACATTGGGAATATATTTAAAAAGAAACTGTCTATGCTTGATTGTTGTTAGGGGAAGAAAAACATCATTGTCCAGAGAGGGGTAAATGTGTACACTAATATAGGTGGTTGCTAGGTACATTTTTAGAGAGGGGTTTGTGTGCACAAAAAAATACAAGAAAAGGAGCTGGTCTGCCAAGTCCATTATTAGAAAAGATTGGTGTACATAATTCAAGTGGAGGTTTAGGTTATTAAGCTATCCTGTGCTTGCCGGCCTCAGCTGGATATGAAGAAGTTGAATTTAGATAATGGATACTTGGGCAGCTCTGCTGTGCCAACCTCAGCAGCCTAAGAAGTTCCATTAATCTCTTAGTGACCTCAACTCAGGCCTAATGAGGTTCTGTGGTTTTGATGTAGAAAAGAAGGACTAACTAGTATGAAACAGTTGGAGGGTTTTGGTTTTGTAGTAGTTTGTTTTTGGGTTTTGTTGTTTTGTTTTTCAAAACATGGTTTCTCTGTGTAGACCTGGCTGTCCTAGAACTTGCTCTGTAGACTAGGCTGGCCTCAATGTCAGAGATCCAATGACCTCTACCTCCCAAGTGCTGGGACTAAAGGATTGTGCCACCATCTCCTAGCTTTATTAAAGATTTTTTAATGTACACTTTAAACATGAAGGTTGGGGGGAAAAGTGCTTAAAAAGACACACTAGAGATCATGGATGAGGGCTTGAGAGAGTTGCTAAGTGCAGATCATGGCTCTAGGGAGAACTGCATTTGTCTTAGCAGTGGCCATATATACCATTTTGGTGGCTCTCAAGTTACATCTTAAAGATTGCAAAGAACCCTTTTGTTTTGTTTTGTTGTTCTTCTTTTATCTCTCTTTAGATAAGTGAAATTATAGAGTGACTTCAGGAATAGCTATGATGAAATTACTATCTCATAAATTAAATTCTAGAGCCACTAGGGAAGGGGTTTAGGACATGACTTTTCCCTTCACTTTTCAGGTGAGGGACCTAGGCAAGTGCAGGTTTATAGCTATGAAGGGAGAAGGGCTCTAAGCAGTTGTTAATTGTGCTGCAGTTCTTGTGTATCTGGGGGAAAGACTCTGAGTGAGGGCTCCTCTCCTCTTCGTGTATCTATACTTTTCTCTATCTTGCTTCAGTGTGATAGTCACTTCAGTCTCATTCCTTACACAGGTGACTTACTGCTGGGTGGGACTGGAAAAGCTTCACTCTGGCCCAAGGTCTAAGTTCTTCCTCTCAGTACAGAACTCTGCTGTCTGCTTCTCTGATACACATCAGAAAACTTCTATTGGCTGGGATCTTAGCCAATCTAGGCTGCATAAACTCAGTTATGTCTAAGGGAAGTGAGAACATCCTAGACCCACAGATCACAAAGTGAAGTTGTTAGTATTTAGGCATTTGTACTAGCCTGGCCTGCCTTTGGAGTTCTGAGAGGATATGCCCTCAGCTGCTGCCACTAAGAGCACCACCTGTGCCGATTCACTATGTTCCCTTTGAAAAGGGCCCTGCCCACCTTCTCTCCCACAGCCTCCCCCTCTCCTTTTCCTTTTTTACAATTCTTTTCCCTTAATTAAAAAACAAAAAACAAAATCCCTCTGCTTGAACTCTGTCTGTTGCATGGTATCTTTCTCTCAATCCACTTTTTTAAAAATTACAACGTAAGTGGCCAGCAACAACTGGGAGGGGAGCAGCTAACATGAATATACTGTGAAGGGCAAGTGACTTTTGACCAGCCTTCTAACCACAGTTGTTAGGCTCAGAGCCTAGACCTACCTTGGTTCAGCCACCACCCTCCAGAGGTCAATGAAAACACTCAGATGCAGCACAGTGAAAAACAGAAAAAGGAAATTTGTTTTGTCTTGTTTTTACAAGACTTTCTTTGTGTAGCAGCTCTGGCTGTCCTGGAACTCATGCTGGTATTAAAGGTATGCACCACTACCACCCATCCCAGAAAAAAGGAAATTTATCCTGTGTAGTCACATATGTATCGGAAGAGGAATAAAGCTATAGTGAACCTCCTCTCCTCAAATCCATCTTCAGCTTCCTAAGTTAAGTATTGTTTATCGTGTGTGTGTGTGCGTGCGTGCGTGCGTGCGTGCGTGCGTGCGTGCGTGCGTGCGTGTGTGTGTGTGTGTGTGTGTGTGTGTGTAGGTATGGGTGTACATTTGTCATCCATACTTGTCCATGTGCATTTGGCATCCAGTGTCTTTCTCAATGACTTTATTTGGGAACAGGATCTTTCACTGAAGCTTGCTAAATTGACTTGCCTGGCTTTGCAACAAGCTTCAAGAATCTTCCTGGCTCCAGTTACTTAGCACTTGACTTTCTAGGAGCATGCCACACACTTAGGTTTTTGTTTTGTTTCACATGAGCTTTGAGGATCTGAACTTCAGTCCTCATGCTTGGGTGGCAACCATTGTACTGACTCAGCCAGCTTGCCAGCTCAGGTTTAGATTTCAATAGGAGACAAGGGTATGTATGACTAAGCAGCCCTGGCCAAGGTATGGTCATGTTGGCTCCAGTCCAGTGAAGTGCAATACTAAGTTGTCAGAACCAAGTGACATAAATGCCTTTCTGAGAGACAAGCTCATCCTGTTATTGGCACCAGCCATCCAGTCTTTTCCTTCCCACAGTGTAAGGTACCTGAAAAATTCCAATTTGGGCCAGACCATTTTTTTCAGTAGTATGATGGGAAGGTACCTGTGTGTCTTGAATATTTTCAGTACTGATAGGATAGCTTGAGCCTGAACAGAGAACAAGCCTGAATGTATTGAATGACAAAGACTCCAGCTTCAACACTCACCCCCCCTACACACCACAGATACACACACACAGACACACAGGCACACAAACACACACACACACAGACACACACACACACACAACACCTGGCAGGCTCAAATCATTAAAGGATCCAGGAGGAAGCCACTCCAGTTCTTTATTATGTTAACAATTGATTTTACTGCATCTAAAGTATTTTTAAACTTTATGTGTAAAAGCTTTTATTTTTTATTCTTATCTTCATCTGATCATTTTATTCACAATTTTTGGTGTGTGCTCAGATTTCATCTCTTATTCTCTTCCTCATGTTTTACTTTCTTTTGTTTAACCTTTCTTCTTTCTTCTTTACTTTCCACATGAATTGTGTTCTTAGCATAACTTGTATTTTTTTGTTTACTTGTTTGTTGAGACAGGGTTTCTCTGTATTGACTTGGAGCCTGTCCTGGAACTAGCTCTTGTAGACCAGGCTGGTCTCAAACTCACAGAGATCCACCTGCCTCTGCCTCCCAATGCTGGGATTAAAGGCGTGCACCACCACCTGGATTTTATCGTAACTTTTTACTTCCTAACTTAGGCTACATTATCTTTTGCTGTATTGTTTTCCATAGTTATTGGTGGTACACAGTTAACTTTAATTCATTTTGGTTTTCTTCAGTGTCTGGTTTGCTTTATTTTTATTGCTGTTAAAATGGTTTGTTCTCCTCTCTGCGTAGTACATAGAATTAATCTTTCAAAAGAAGACTACTTACTCACTGAGAAGATCTCCAAATAAAGCCAGAAGGGATGTCCAGCCCAATACATGTTCAGATCACAACTTAGGAGCATAAAAATGTGGAAAGGCAGGGCAACATGACTCCCGCAAAGTACCACAACCCCTAAGCACCAAATCTGAGATAATAAAATGGGTACAGTTCTGAGAAAAGAATTCAGAAGTCTATTTTTAAGAATGATCAATGACCTCTGGGCAAGAAAGTCAGCAACATGGAAAAGAAAATCAGCAAGTGTTAATAGAGTTTCTGTTTCACCTGGTCCTGCAGCTGTTTGGTCCCAAATAAACACACAGAGGCTTATATTAATTATAAACTGTTTGGCCAATGGCTCAGGTTTCTTATTGGCTGTCTCTCCCTTAATTAGTAACCCATTTTTATTAATCTGTGTATCTCCATGTGGTTTTGACTTACCAGAGAATGCCAGGAATACTATCTTCCTGATTGCTACATGGTATCTGGCTGGTGACACACTCACTGTCTTCCTCTTTCCAGCATTCTCCTAGTCTGGCAGCCCTGCCTATAATTCCTGCCTGGCTATTGGCCAATCAACGTTTATTAAACCAATAAGAGAAACATATATTCACAGCATACAGAAGAACATTCCCCATCAAGGAAGGAAACTGAAACTTTGAAATACAAACTCAAATATTGGTAATGAAAACTCATGAATCAAATTCACTAAAAGACTAGATCAATCAGAAGATAGACTTTATGGCATTGAAGACAGCCAAGGAAATTCTATATTCAGATATCAATAAAGGAAAGGCCTGACTATTTTAAAAATTCTGTCTCTGTTAAGAGACAAATGCTAAGAAACCAAGGGAGTAAACAAAGGTCCATACACACACACACACACACACACACACACACACACACACACACTAAGGGCATTGAAAGTGTGTGCAACTAATTCATAGCAGAAAAATCCTTGAATTTAGAAGATAAAGACATCAATTAAATGTAAGTTTCAAGTAAAAAAAATGACTAGGCTGGGCTCCAACTCACAAAGCTCTACCTGCCTCTGCCTCTGCCTCTGCCTCCTGAGTGCTGGGATTAAAAGCTTGCACTACCACCTCTCAGCATCACAACCTATTTATAAAGAAGGAAAGCATGTAATGATACATTTCATGCACAAAGAATAAATAATTGATAACCAATACAACCATGCCTCA
The DNA here is from genome assembly GCF_943737965.1 of Phodopus roborovskii. Lineage (NCBI taxonomy): Eukaryota > Metazoa > Chordata > Mammalia > Rodentia > Cricetidae > Phodopus > Phodopus roborovskii. The sequence continues at coordinate 43,976,111 of NW_026126418.1, forward strand.
AACTTATCTTTCAGAACCATTGGAGCACAAACTAAACAAATTTACAAGTTATACTCTAGCACTGCAAATGTATTCTTGAAGAAATGTTATGCATGGGATAAGATAGGGGCTCAGTTAATAGAGTGTTTGCCTAGTAAGCACTAGGTGCCCAGATCCACAGCTCCATATAACATTAGGTAAGGTAGTACATGCCTGCGATCTTAGCACTCAAGAGGTAGCGGCAGGAGGATCAGAAATTCAAGGTCATTTTCATTTATAAATCATGTTCCAGGCCAACCTAGGATGTGTGATATCCTACCAAAAAGGAAGGGAGGGAGGAAAGGAAGGGAAGGGAAAGGAAGAGTTGTAAGGTGGAAGAAAGAGTAGGGGAAGGAGGGAAAAGAAAAAAAAGGCGGGACATTCATAGAAGAGGAAGAAAGTCACACATTAGCTCAAGAAAGAATGTTTCAAGAAAAGAGGACCTGCTGGGAAAATGTTAGCATATCTATTTCAGTATACTAGTAAACTCCTAGGATGAGTAAAACAAAATAAAAAGATGCAGACTCGCTCACTAGATTTAAAAAAAAAAAAAAAAATGAATCCCAGGGCTCGAGAGATGACTCAATGGTTAAGAGCACTGAATGTTATTGCTGAGGACCTAAGTTTGGTTCACAGCACCCACATAGTTCTCCTGACTGCCTGTAACTTCCATTCCAGGGGGTCCAGGGTCCTTTTCTGACCTCTCCGGGATCCTGCTGTGGTGCACATACTCAGGCATATACACATACATGTAAATAATAAAAACAACTTCCAACTGTTTATTGTATGCAAGAAGTACACCTCAATAGTAAAAACACACATGGACTGGAAAGGGAAGGTTGAGAACAGATACTGTGGTGTTTTGAATGAGAATGGACTCCACAGGCTTATATGTTTGAATGCTTTGTCCTCAGTTGGTACAATTATTGGGGAAAGGTTAGGAAGCATGGCCTTGTTGGAGTAGGCGCAGTCTTATTGGAGGAAGTATGTCATTGTTGGTAAGCTTTGAGGTTTCAAAACCCCAGGCCAGGCCCAGTCTCCCTTTCTGTCTGTCAGTCTCTGTTTCTGCCTGCTGCCTGTAGAACAGTATGTAGAGCTCCCAGATAGTGTTCCAGCCTGTCTGCTCTCCACCATGATGACCATGGACCAACATTCTAAAACTCTAAGCAATTAAGTGCTTTCTTTTCTAAGAGTTGCTTTGGTCATAGTGTCTCTTCACAGCAGTAGAATAGTGACTAAGACAAATATTAAATTTCTCATCACTTGGGAGGCATCTGCTTGGCCTTAGAGACCAGCCTTAGATACAGACTGAGTCCCAAGCCAGCCAAACTAGAGTGAGATTCTGTATCAAAAAAAATCCCACAAGCAATTGGTATGGTGGCTCTTGACTGCATCCCAGCATTCAGGAATCTGCAGCAAGAGGGTTTCTATGACCAGTGCCCTGATTTTTGGTAAACCAGAAAACAAACCAAAAAACAAAACTCTAAACCAATTTCCTTGATGAACATTTTTTTTCAAGTTCTCAATAAGATACTTGCAAACTAAAATCAGCAAATTTTTTTTGTTTTGCTTTTGGGTTTTTTGTTTGTTTGATTGATTGATTGGTTTTTCGTTTTGTGTTTGTTTGTTTGTTTGTTTTGAGACAGGGTTTCTCTGTGTAGCCCTGGCTGTCCTGGAACTCAAGGGTGGCCTTGAATTCATAGAGGTCTAACTACCTTTGCCTCCTAAGTGCCACAACTGCCTGGCTCAGCAAAATATTTTTAAAAGTCATGCAACATGATCAAGCTTACTTCACTCCAGATGGGCAAAGATTGCTTTAACATGTACATAACAATAAATTTAATTCAGCACATAAATAACAGGGAAAAGTCACATGATCATCTTAATAGTTGTAGAAAAGACCAAAACAGAATATAAACACCCTTTTATCATAAAATCTTTGAAGAGATTGGGCTAAGAAGGAACATACCTCAAGATAATAAAGACTAAACAGAACATACCTGTGGTGGTTTGAATGAAAATGGCCCCTAGGCTCATAGGGAGTGGCACTATTAGGAAGCCTTGTTGGAGGAAGTGTGTCACTGGGAGTGGGCTTTGAGATTTCAGAGGCTCAAGCCAGGCCCAGGGAGTCTCACTCTGATTCAGATGTAGAATTCTCAGCTGCTTCTCCAACACCATGTCTGCTGGCATGTTGCCATGCTCCTCGCCCTATTGACAATGGACTAATCTCTGAACTGCAAGTCACCCAATTAAATGTTTTCCTTTTAAGAGTTGTCGTGGCCATAGTGTCTCTTCACAGCAATAGAAACCCTAAGACAAAATCTAATACTAAATACTAAAGCCAACATACTAAATGGGAAAAACTGGATGCATTTCCTTTAAAATTGTGAGCAAGGTAAAAGTATCTATTCCAGGGCTGGGGAGGTGACTCATTAGGTAAAGGTGCTTGCCACACCGGCCTGACAACCTGAGTTTGATTACCAGACCATACACAAAAAGTTGGATACAGCAACATGCATCTCTGTCACCCTGGTATCCCTACCATGAGATGGGAACCAGACTAACAGCTGAAGACTTGTCTGAAAACTTGAAAGCAAGCTACCCTGAAGTATGCAGCAGCAGAAACAGCTAGATACCCAGTCTCAGCAAGGTGGAAGCAGAGGACATATGCTTAAAAGTTACAGTGTAAAACATGCTTTTAATACCAGCACTCTGAGGCAGGCGGATCTCTGTGAGTTCATAACCAGCCTACTCTCCAGAGTGAGTTCCAGGTTATGGCCCAAAGCTACCCAGAGAAACCCTGTCTTAAAAAACCAAAACCAGCTGTCTCCGGTCCCCATCGAGAGCACCCTTGGAGCTCTGATACACCCCCACCCATCCCCACTGCCAGCCTACCCCCCCCCACCCTGTGCCCTACTCTACCCACGGTCCTGCCGCTCTGGTTGAGCACTGGGACAGAGGGTGGAGACAACAGTCCACCCTACTTGGGAGACTTCTCTGAGCAACTCTGAACAAAGGAGACCTAACTATCCTCCATGGACCACTCACCACCGGCTTAGTCTCTGACCCCGCCTCCAGTCCTCTGCTGGAGTCCCAGGCCCCTCCCAGAGATCCGCCTATCTCTGCAGGCCCACTCGGAGTTCCTGCAGGCAAGATCCTTGACCCCAAAATCCTGGCCTTTCCCAAAGAACCAGGTCTCAGCTGGAGAGCGCCAGTTTCCACTGAGATCCCACTATCCTGCAAAACCTTCTCAAGTCCCAGCTCAGCCCCTGCCCTCTTCCGCCAGCTATTGGCCAGAGCTATTGGCCAGAGCTATTGGCCAGAGGACCACTGTGAGTACCTGCTTACATCTTCTGGATCCTCATCCTTGACCCCATCCCTGGATCTCTGTCTGCGGAGAAACCTCCTAGAGAGCTTGGACCACACAGAGCTACAGATATTGAATCTCAGACCCACATAAGCCCATCGGGGAAGTACCATAGGGAGAGGGGGGATACACCACCAACACCTACTGGAAGAAGCTATGGGAAGAAGGCAATACAAGAGAACACCTAAGAACAGAAAGACAAACATGACACCACCAGAATCTAGGGAATGTACACCAACTAGAATGGAATACAACAACAAAAAAGCAGAGGAAGCAGAAGGGTACGACTTAAAAATTACCATCATAAAAATGATAGAGGCCCTCAAAGAAGATGTGAGAAAATCCCTTAAAGAAATGGAAGAAAAAACAAACAAAAAAGTGGAAGAAATGAACAAATTCCTTAAGGAAAGTACAGAAAGCCAAGAAAAAACAATTAACTAGGTGAAAGAAACGGTTCAAGACTTGAAAACTGAAATTGAGAAACTAAAGGCAACACAAACGGAAGGAATGCTGGAAATTGAAAAGCTGGGCAAAAAATCAGCAACTACGGACACAAGCATAACCAATAGAATTCAAGAGATGGAAGAGAGAATCTCAGGCGCAGAAGATAAACTAGAAGAAATAGATTCATCGACCAAAGATAATCATAAATCCAACAAATCCTTAACACAAAACATCCAGGAAATGTGGGACACCATGAAAAGGCCAAACCTAAGAATAATAGGCATAGATGAAGGTGAGGAAGCCCAGCTCAAAGGTGCCGAAAACATACTCAACAAAATCATCGAGGAAAACTTCCCAAATCTGAAGAAGGACATGCCCATGAAAGTACAAAGCATACCGAACCCCAAATAGGCTGGACCAAAGAAAAAAGACCCCTCGACATATAATAATCAAAACACCTAGCATACAGAATAAAGAAAGAATATTAAGAGCAGCAAAGGAAAAAGGACAGGTAACATATAAAGGCAGACCTATCAAAATTACACCTGACTTCTCCATGGAAACCCTCAAGGCCAGAAGGTCCTGGATAGATGTTCTAAAAGTATTAAGAGAACATGGATGCCAGCCTAGGCTACTATATCCAGCAAAACTCTCAATCAATATAGATGGAGAGAACAAGATATTTAATGACAAAACCAGATTTTCCCAATATGTATCTACAAATCCAGCCCTACAGAAAGTATTGGAAGGAAAACTCCAACCCAAGGAAGGTAACTACGCCCACAAAAATGTAGGCAACAGATAATCCAACTACACCAGAAACCAAGGATGAAGCAGAACAAATATATTCACAATACCATTGCCAACAACAAACCTAAATCAAACAAGCATCAACAATCAATGGTCCTTACTCACCCTCAATATTAATGATCTTAACTCACCTATAAAAAGACACAGGCTAACAGAATGGATACGAAGACAGAATCCATCCTTCTGCTGCATACAAGAAACACATCTAAGCTTCAAAGATAGACGTTACCTCAGGGTGAAGGGTTGGGAAAAGATTTTCCAATCAAATGGAAATAAGAAGCAAGCAGGTGTAGCTATCCTAATATCCAACAAGTTAGACTTCAAACCAAAATTAGTCAAAAGAGATGAAGATGGTCATTTCATATTCATCTCAGGAGAAATCCATCAACACAAAGTCTCAGTTCTGAACATCTATGCCCCTAATACAAAGGCACCCACATTTGTAAAAGAAACACTACTAAAACTCAAAGCTCATATAAAACCTCACACACTTATAGTGGGAGACTTCAATACACCACTCTCAACACTAGACAGGACCACAAATCAGAAACTCAACAAAGAAACAAAAGAATTAACAGAAGTTATGTCTCAACTGGGGTTAACAGACATCTATAGAACATTCCATCCAAAGACAAAAGAATATACCTTCTTCTCTGCTCCACATGGAACCTTCTCTAAAATCGACCACATACTAGGTGACATAACAAACCTCAACAGATACAAGAGAATAGGAATAGTCCCCTGTATCTTAGCGGACCACCATGCTTTAAAATTGGAATTCAACAACAACACAAATAGCAGAAAACCTGCAAACTCATGGAAAATGAACAATGTGCAATTGCACCACTCCTGGGTCAAAGAAGAAATAAAGAAAGAAATTAAAAACTTTCTAATATTCAACGAGAATGAGGATACAACATACCCGAACTTATGGGACACCTTGAAAGCAGTGCTACGAGGGAAGTTCATTGCACTAAGTGCCCATATGAAGAAAACAGAGGATAGTCACATAAGAGATTTAACAGCCCAACTGAAAACCTTAGAACAGAGAGAAGCGAATTCACCCCGCAGGAGTAGATGCCAGGAAATAATCAACTTGAGGGCTGAAATCAACAAAATAGAAACCAGGAAAACAATACAAAAAATCAATGCAACAAAGAGTTGGTTTTTTGAGAAAATCAACAAGATAGACAAACCTTTATCCAAATTAACGAAAAAGCAGAGACAGAACATGCAAATTAACAAAATCAGAAACGAAATGGGGAACATAACAACAGACACAGAGGAAATCCAGACAATTTTCAGGTCATACTTTGAAAATCTGTATTCCACAAAAATTGAAAATTCAAAGGAAATGGACAAGTTTCTGGATAACTATCACTTACCAAAACTAAATCAAGAACAGACAAACAACTTAAATAGACCTATAACCCGCAATGAAATAGAAGCAGTCATCGAAAGCCTTCCAACCAAAAAAAAGTCCAGGGCCAGATGGATTCAATGCAGAATTCTACCAGACATTCAAGGAAGAACTAATACCACTACTCCTCAAACTGTTCCACAAGATAGAAACAGAAGGTTCATTGCCAAACTCTTTTTATGAGGCCACAGTAACTTTGGTACCCAAACCTCACAAAGACATAACTAAGAAAGAAAACTACAGACCAATATCCTTGATGAACATCGATGCAAAAATACTCAATAAAATACTGGCAAACCGAATTCAAGAATACATCAGAGAAATCATCCACCATGATCAAGTAATACCTGGATTGCAGGGATGGTTTAACATACGAAAATCTATCAACGTGATCCACCATATAAACAAACAGAAAAAGAAAAACCATATGATTATCTCCCTAGATGCAGAAAAAGCCTTCGATAAAATTCAACACCCTTTCATGATAAAGGTATTGGAGAGGTCAGGGATAACAGGAACATACCTAAACATAATAAGAGCAATATACAGCAAACCAACTGCCAACATCAAACTGAATGAAGAGAAACTTAAGCCAATTCCTCTAAAATCAGGAACAAGACAAGGCTGTCCTCTTTCTCCATATCTCTTCAATATTGTACTAGAAGTTCTAGCTAATGCTATAAGACAACAAAAGGAGATCAAGGGGATCCAAATTGGAAAGGAAGAAGTCAAACTGTCTCTATTGGCAGATGATATGATAGTTTACATAAGTGACCCAATAAACTCTACCAGGGAACTCCTACAGCTGATAAACACCTTCAGCAAACTAGCAGGATACAAGATAAACTCAAAAAAATCAGTAGCCCTACTTTTTTCAGACGACAAAGAGAAAGAGAAAGAAATCAGAGAAACATCACCCTTTACAATAGCCACAAGCAACATAAAGTATCTTGGTGTAATGCTTACCAAACAAGTAAAAGACCTATATAATAAGAACTTTGTGACTCTAAAGAAAGAAATTAAAGAAGATACCAGAAAATGGAAAGATCTCCCATGCTCTTGGTTAGGTAGGATTAACATAGTAAAAATGGCAATCTTACCAAAAGCAATCTACAGATTCAATGCAATCCCCATTAAAATCCCACCACAATTCTTCACCAACCTTGAAAGGATTATAATCAACTTTATATGAAAAAACAAAAGACCCAGGATAGCCAAAACAACCCTATACAATAAAAGAACTTCAGGAGGCATCACCATTCCTGACTTTAAGCTCTACTACAGAGCTATAGTTCTGAAAACAGCCTGGTATTGGCATAAAAATAGACGGGTAGACCAATGGAATCGAATTGAAAATCCTGATATTAATCCATGCACCTATGAACACCTGATTTTCGACAAAACAGCTAAAATTATACAATGGGGCAAGGACAGCATCTTCAACAAATGGTGCTGGCACAATTGGATGAGGGTGTGTAGAAGACTGCAGATAGACCCATGTTTGTCGCCATGCACAAAACTCAAGTCCAAATGGATCAAAGACCTTAACATCAATCCAGCCACATTGAACCTCTTAGAAGAGAAAGTAGGAGGTACCCTTGAACAAATTGGTATAGGAGACCGCTTCTTGAACATAACTCCAGGGGCACAGACACTGAAAGAAACAATTAATAAATGGGACCTTTTCAAACTTAAAAGCTTCTGTAAGGCAAAGGACACTGTCGACAAGACCAAACGGCAGCCCACAGAATGGGAAAATATTTTCATCAACCCTATATCCGACAAAGGGCTGATCTCCAAAATACACAAAGAACTCAAGAAACTAGTCAACAAAACACCAAATAACCCTATTAAAAAATGGGGTACAGAACTGAAGAAAGAATTCTCAATGGATGAAATCAAAAAGGATGAAAGACACTTAAGAAAATGCTCCACATCCTTAGCTATCAGGGAAATGCAAATCAAAACAACTTTGAGATACCATCACCCCTGCCAGAATGGCTAAAATTAGAAACACCAGTGATGACTTATGTTGGAGAGGATGTGGAGAAAGTGGAACACTCCTCCACTGCTGGTGGGAGTGCAAACTCATACAGCCATTTTGGAGATCAGTATGGCGGTTCCTCAGGAAAATGGGAATTAGTTTACCACAGGACCCGGCAATCCCCCTCTTAGGCATATACCCAAAGGATTCCCATCAATGCAACAAAGACATCTGTTCAAATATGTTCATAGCAGCACTATTTGTAATAGCAAGAACCTGGAAGAAACCTAGATGCCCCTCAATTGAAGAATGGTTAATGAAGATGTGGCACATCTACACAATGGAATACTACTCTGCAGAAAAAAATAATGGTATCTTGAAATTCGCAGGCAAGGGGAATGGCACTTGAAGAAACCATCCTGAATGAGGTAACCCAGTCACAAAAAGAGGAACACAGTATGTACTCACTCATATATGGATTTTAGACCTAGATCAAATGATCACCAGCCTATAATTCACATCACCAGACGAACTAGGATACAAGGTGTATTCTAAGAGATTCATATAAAGTCCCTCACAGAACTGGGAAGGGACAAGTCCCCCAGAGCTCAGGTGAAGTGGGGGAAGACAACGAATGGAGAGACAAGTAGGAGAAAATGAGGGGGAGGAAAGGAAAACCTGTGCGACCAGGAAGATTGAGCCTGGTTAGGAATAGAAGATAGGAAAGAGAGAGAGAGAGACAGAGACAGAGAGAGAGAACATAAAAGAGGGAGCCAATATTGGTTTGAAGATAAAATTGAACACAAAGAAAGGTCGAGAGAACTATAAGACTGCTCCCAACTAACAATCTCAGCTTCCATGGAAAGGCTATCATAAATGCCCTTCCCGGAGAATGAGATCAACAACTAACTTCTCCATGGAGCCCTCAACTCATGCCTGTTGAAAATAGGAGCAAACACCCATACATAAACACTGAGTCGAACTAGAACCCAGAAGCAGATGGAGAGGACAAGACCACGGGACAGAAGCACATAGAGACAGCTTACCTGAACAAGGAGGAGCTAACGGGCCCCCAGACTGATAGCTGGGAAGCCAGCATGGGACTGACTCAAGCCCCTCTGAATATGGGTCTCAGCCAGAAGGACTGAGCAGTCTAAGGGACCTCAGACAGTGGAGCCAGGATGTATCCCTGGTGCACAAAAGGACTTTGCGAACATATCCCCCATGGAGGGATAACTGCCTTAACCTAGAGACAGGAGAGAAGCCCTAGTCCCTACTTCACAGGACCTGTCAGATCTACATGACCCCAACTGGATGGCATTCCCCTATACATGGAATTGGGGTGGGGGGATGGGAGGGGGCAGTGAGGGTAAAAGGGAGGGAGAGAGGGAGGGAGGGAGAGGGAACTGGGATCGACATGTAAAACAATAAATTAAATTAAAAAAAAATGCTTTGACTCCAAAATTTAAGTTGAAGGACAAGTTACTGGGGAAAAGGATTTCTATTTTTATTTCCACAGAAAATGAAAAGATGTGGATTCCTTCCAGACTAATGAGGTTTGATCACGCCAGACCGCCTGAAACAGAGTACAAGCTAATCCTACATTCAAAACAGCTGGACAAAACAGCCCTACAGACTAGAGCCAGGATATCTGAATCTTCTTCAAATCCCCCCAAGACAGCATCCCTTACCAGCAGGAAGTAGCTTGGAAAGAACGACGCCCAAATTCCCAAATATTGTGTATAAATGTTTGTTTTCATTTAATTGGATTTTGTTATATAAAATAAAAAAAAAAAAACCAAAACCAACCAAACAAAAGAACTAACAACAACAACAAAACTGCTCTGTGAGCTAGGTGAGGTAGCACACCATTTTAATCCCAGCACTTGGCAGGCAGGTGGATCTTTGTATGTTCAAAGCCAGCCTGGTGTACACAGTGAGATTCAGGACATTTTTAAAAATGCTCATCTGCCTCAACATTTGGGAGTCTCAGCCTACCCCACAATAAAGAAAAAGAAAAAAAAAGTAGTCCTATTCTTCTTAACATAATGGTTGAATTGCTAGCCAAAGCAATCAGGGATAGACCTAAAACTGACACCAGTGAAATGAAGTCAGATTCTTCAAATCTGAAAACAGTATGGTCCTGTATTGAAAACCTGAAACCTCCACCGAGAGTTAGAGATGTGGTTTGGTTGCTGGGATTCTTGCCTCGCATGCATTAGGCCCTAGGGTTGATCCTAACATGCAGTAGCTGGAAATGGTGGCACAAGCCTGTAATCCTAGAACATGGCTGTAGTAACAAAAATCAGTAGGTCAAGGTCATCTTTGCTTACAAGCTCCAGGCTAGCCTGAGCTACATGATGTTGAGTCTCAGAAAAGCAAAACATTTCACTAGAAAGCCATCAGATCTTATAATCTTTTGGTAAAGAAACAGGTTACAATACGAGTGTACAAAAGTCGTTAATTTTCTATGTAGCAATAACAAATTGAGAAAGAAAGAGAATCAGTAGAAAATACTGTTCACAGTGATCTCAAGACAAAAACAAAATCCAGGTATGGCCTAAACAAGAAGATGAAAGGCCTCTGTAGTTAAAACACTGAAGCAAGATGTCGAAGGGGGTCACTGGGATCGGGAACTAACGCATCAACAGAGTTAGTATGGGGAAAGTGACTAGGTTACCAAAAGCAATCAATACAGTCAATGTAATGTCATCAAATGTAAATTTGTAAAAACAGTCCTAAAGTTCATTCTGAATTACAATAGGTCCCTAAAACCCAAAGCAGTCCTGAACATAAGAGTATTGCTAGGCTGGCCATAGTGGTGCTTTTGGGGGCAGGCAGATAGATAGATAGATAGATAGATAGATAGATAGATAGATAGATAGATAGATAGATACATACATACATACATACATACATACATACATACATACATACACACATGCACACATGCACACACACACACATACATACATACATATAAATCTAGACTGCTGGAGAGATGGATCAGCAGTTAAAAGGGCAGAGGACTTCCAGAGGCCTCACACTGGACAGCTCACAACTGTTCCTTAATCCTATTCTAGGTGGATTCAGCACCTTTAGCCTGTGGGCCTCTGTACACACCTACAAATAAACACACACACACATAATTAAAAGAAAATAAAATCTTTTTACTGTTATCCCTGATTTTGAATTATATTATAGATATAGTAACAAAAGCAGCATGGTACTGATGTTTAAACAGAAACCGGCCCGCATAATTAAAGTGAGGACCTAGAACTGAGGCCTCATAGCTGTAACCATTGAATTTTTGACAGAGATGCCCAGTATGTACATTGGAGGAAAGATAGCATCTTCAACAAGTGCTTGCTGGCCAGTGAGAGGGCTCAGTGGATAAAGGCTCCTGCTGCTGAGCCTGGTGCATGAATTTGAGCCCTAGAACCCATATGGTGAAAGGAGAGAACCAAGTATCTCAAATTATTCTCTGACCTCAACATAGGCACCATGGCGTGCAGATGTACACATCACAACAACGATTTTTTTTTTTAATTTAATAGTTCTAGGAAAAATGGATATCATGTGGAAGAATGAAAGTAGATCTCTCAGCCTACACACACACACACACACACACACACACACCAAAAAAAAAAAAAAAAGCTACTGAAAATGGGTCCTTAATGTAAGCACTGAGGATTTTAAATCTCTATGAAAAAACACTTCAAAGCATTGGAATTGGCAAGAATTCTGAAAAATGGACACATCCAATTAAAAAAGCTTCTATGCAACAAACAAAGTAAGTGATACAATCGCCTACAGAATGGGAGAAAACCTCGGCCAGCTATTCATCTGATTGGAAATTAATGCTTAGAATATAAAGACCTGAAGAAGTCCAGCACCAGCTCTGTGTGCTAGTCACACCAATGATCCAAGCACTTGGAGACAGAGACAGGTGTTGGGAGTACATAGTGAGACTCTGCCTCAAAAAAAAAAAAAAAAAAAAAAAAAAAAAAAAAAAGGAGCAACAGTGCTCAGGAGGCAGAGGCAGGGGGATCTCTGTGAGTTCAAGGTCAGCCTGGACTACAGAGCTACAGACCAGAACAGCCAGAGCCACACAGAGAAACCCTGTCTCAAGGGAAAAAAAGCAATACCCCAAATAAGGAAATGGGCAGATAATTTTCAGCCACATCTCTCTGATGAAATAGAAATGATTACCTAGGTGAGGTGACTCTGATCCTTAATTCCAGAACATCGAAGCTCAAGCAGGAAAATTATGAGTTTGAAAATGTCATAGTGACAGCTGGAGAGATGGCTTATTGGTTAAGAGTTCTGGTTTCTCTTCCAGAGGTCCTGAGTTCAATTCCCAGCACTCACATGGCAGGTCACAACCATATATGGTGGGATCTGATGCCCTCTTCTGGCATAAAGGTGTACATGCAGATAGAGCACTAATATACACAAAATAGATAAGTAAATATTAAAAAATAGAAAATGTCATAGTGAAATGCATCATTTTGCACAATGAGAATTCTAATGTAAGATGGAAAATGCAGTAATATATATTTCTTACCAAATTTAGAGGTTTTTTTTTTTTTTTGGTTTTCTTTATTTGTTTGAGACAGTGTCCTACTGTGTAGTCCTGGATGGCCTGAAACTTACAGAGATCCACATGCTTCTACCTCTCAAAACACTGGAATTAAAATTGTGTGCCATCATACCTTGCAAATTTAGAGAAACTTGAATTTTTAATGTTCGTGATCCATATAGAAACAAGCATTTTTATACACAGCAACAGAAATTGCTATCATGCCATGGAAAGGGACTTAATATGATATGTGTTCACACTTTCAAAGCAACAATTCTGTCATTTCATTTAAAGTTTTTTTTTGAAAATTTTATTCAAGTACTCTATTTACATTATTTCCAGCTCTTTCTCCCACCTCCAACTATGTCCCTCCATCACCTCTCAAATTCATGACGTTTTCTTCTTTGATTATTGTGTTACACACACATACACACATACACACACACACAGAGAGAGAGAGAGAGAGAGAGGGAGAGAGAGAGAGAAAGAGAGAACCTTCTGATCTACTGAGTCCATTTAGGGCTGCTCATATGTACAGCTGTTAAGGGATGACCACTTGGAATTGGATAAACTGTCAGGGAGTTTGCCCTTGGAAAGAAACAGCTTTTCTCTCTCTTAGCAACCATTGATTGCTTAGAGCTCTTCCTCTGGGGTAGGGCTTTGTAAAATTTCTGTTATCCACATTGGCATATCAACAGGTGCTATCATTCTAAGGTCTTGCCTAGACAGTTATAGTTAAATGGGTACAGCTTCTCTTTCAGGTCTAGAAGACACAAACTTATAAGTATTATGGTCCTCTGGCTCTTATAGTAGTTTCACCACTTCTTGAATGATGTTCCCTGAGCCTTAGGTATAGGGGTTGTGTGGTATATGAATCAATTGAGGATGGGTATCCTACAGTCATTGACTTGGAAGCCTCCTTTCTGAACATCACCTCTCAAATTATCAGTAGGTGTTATGCAAACTGCCAAGAAAAAGCTATCAGTATTTCTGCCAGCTGTAAAGCCTATGAACTGGTACAATAACTGGTCTGGAAAGGTATCCTCATATGGTGGAATAATGGCACTTTTTCTATAGGCAACCAATAGCTGACTAATTAGATTTAAAGCCTGCTCAGAAGGAGGGAATTGATGCCTGGTACTTTAAACCTAGACAATTTCCCATGGCTGATGAAGACCCTAGAGGAGAATCTACTCTTGCCAATAGGATCGATCTCTCTTTCTCTCTCTGCTCCCTCTCTCCCCCTCCCTTTCCCCCCTCCCTCTCTCTCCCTCCCCTCTCCCTCTGTCCCTCTCTCCACCCTTTCTGTCCCCCCCCCCGCACACTGGTGTCAAACTCACAAACTCACAGGGATCTGCCAGCCTCTGCCTCTCTAGCGTGTTTATCACCACCATTCAGCTCTTTCTTTCTTAACATTATTTAATTAGAGGTGGGCAGGGTGCCATGTCATACACGTAGAGTTGGTTCTCTCCTTCTAACCTGTGGGTCTCAGAGATTGTACTCAAGTTGTCAGGCTTGTCATCATATGCTTTACCCACTGAGTCATCTCACTGTAGCCCTGCCAATATGATTTCTAACTGGAATCTGAATAGGTATCCTTTTGATAAGTGTACTTTTCATCCCTATAAAGCTTCTTTTTACAAATATGGAGACTATTATAGAGATCAACAGTTCAGTTTTTAAGAGTATAAAATATTTAAGAGGCTGGAGAGACATCTGAGTGGTTAAAAGTACCTGCTGTTCTTATAGAAAATCAGAGTTTGGTTCCACTACATTGGGTGGCTCCAAACCACCTGCAACCCCAGATTACAGGAGACCCAATGCTTCTGTCTTACAAAGATTATAAAAATAATTTGAAAATATTTATAATTACTGTGCATAAGGACATTTTTAATGATATTAGTAGCAACAGAGAGGAGACAAACTGTGTACCTATCAGAAGGAAATGGTTCACTAAACAATTACATATCACCACATCTGTGAAACACCAGGCTATTAATGTGAAGGAGAAATACTGCTATAAATTATTGATCTGGAACTGGGCACACTTTTAGTCCCAGGAGGCAGAGGCAGGTGAATCTCTGTGAGTTTGAGTTCAGCCTGGTCTACTGAGCAAATTCCAGAATAGGCTTCAAAGCCACAGAGAAACCTTGTCTGGACAAATAAGAATAGGAATAAGAAGAATTACTTACATGGTAGAAAGAGAGAACCTATATCAGGAAGTTGTCCTCTGGCCTCCACAGCCACATTGGCTGTGGCACATCTTCCCCCTTCCATAATAATTGAATGTAATAAAAACAAATTTAAAGTGAGGGTCAGAAAGCTATGCAGCTCCTCTATTTTATTTTGGGAGTAATTCAGTAGAATAGAACTATAATAATGGAAGAAATAAGAATGAAAGAAGTGTAAAGAGTTTCATACACAGTATAAACATGTAACAAAATATATAGAGATAATGTTTGTGTATTTGAAAATTAAGCCATACATCACCCTACATGTGGAGTTGGGGGGTTAGGAGGGGAGGGTGGTCAGGGTGCATGTGAGGGCGGGAGAGAGGGAAAGAGAGAGGGAGGGAGGAAGAGGGAACTGGAATTGATATGTAAAATAAAAATAAAATTTAAAAAAAAGATACAAAGCTCTTGCTTAAAAAAAAAGAAAAAGAAAATTAAGCCATATACTTAAAAAGTGTCCTTAGCTCAAAGCATTAACTACAGTGGAAATTATAAATTATTTTCAATGGAATAAAAACAAATACATACATAAGTATATATGCATATGTAAAAACATGTGAAACTGCAGGTGGTAGTTCAAAGTAAAGCATATACATATCATAGTCAAGGCACTGAATTCCATATTTAGCACCACAGTAAACAAATTTCTGGGATACATTGCTTAGAGTCAAAGTAAGAGTTTTATATACATGTATTTCAAAAGAAGAAAGTCCCCAGCTCCAACCCCCAAAAAGCTAATGATCTCAAAAAAAAAAGTCTAAGATGTGAGAACAATAACAAGACACATTCATGGAAAATAGAAGATGAATATCATAGAGGTAAATGAATTAGAACATGTGTGGGGCATATACCTTCAATCCCATGAGTTCCAGCCTTGTCTACATAGTGAGACTCTGTCTCAAAACACACATAAAACAAATCAAAACAAACAAAAAAGAATTTAGCAAAGAAATACTTTAAACATGGTATATTTTTAAAAAATGAAGTATCATGGTCATGTCTTTATCAGGGAAAGAAAGGAAGGCACAGATCACCAGTATCCAAAGTGAAGGAAACACCATTACAAATCTCAAATACATCAAAATAAAATATTTACAGCACCTTATGCTAATGTGTTTGGAAATTTAGCTGAAATGGAAGAATTTCTTGATAAATTCAGCCTACAGATAGTTATTTTATCTCTTTATTACTGACAATGATTAAACAGTCTCTGAGTTCTCATTATGTCCGTACTATTAGGAAGAAGGAACGGGATCTTCAAAACTTCTTTTAGAAAATAAAATACAAGTAAAACTTGCCAACACATGATGAGATTAGATGGTGTTGACCCTGGAAGCTGACAATTACACTAAGAAGCTGAAGAGACTAGTGTGGTGATGTATTCCTCTAATCTTGGCATGTGGGAGGTGAAGGCTGAAGACCACATCAAGGCGGCTACAGATACAGAATGGCTCAAGAAGTTTGAGACCATTCTGAGCTGCATAAGGCCCTATTTCATATACACATACCCCCAAAAGGAAAAGAAATAAAAGAATGAGATCTAGCTATCATTTTTTCATTTAATTTCAGCTGTGTATGATTCAACTAGAGTAATTGTAAATGTTGGACATTGTTAACAGACAGCCCTATTTTTGGAAACTCCTTGTATATACTTCACCTTTCATTGCTATTTCTAGGTATACCCAATGAAAATATGTGCATCAAAACATATGTAAAAGAATCACAGTTAGCTGGGCAGGAGGAGCTCTATGAGCTCGAGACTAGCCCAGTCTACAAGAGCTAGTTCTAGGACAGCCTCCAAAGCCATAGAAAAACCCTGTCTTGAAAAACAAGAACAAACAAACAAAAACAACAACAACAACAACAAAAAAAAGAATCACAGTAGCACTGTTCTGCTAGTCAAAATGATAGTTCAATGAAAATGCCTATTGTTGCTATATTACCAGTGTGTAAGTATTGCAGCACATGTCTGTAGAAAGTATTGGGAGGGAAGTAGGAGGATCATGTGAGGTCACGAGTTTGGGCATTTCTATTCGGAGAGTGAGATAATCAGTGAGATCATGCCTGCAAATGGCCACTGTATCTGGGCAATGTAATGAGAACCATCTTTAAATTTTGTTGCTATTGGTTGTCTTAGTATTTCTATTTCTGTGAAGGGACGCCATGAGCATGGTAACTCTTAATAAGAAAAACATTTAAAGGCTGAGTGGTGGTGACACAGGTCTCTGTGAGTTTGAGGTCAGCCTGGTCTACAGAGCTACACAGAGAAAGAAATCCTGTCCCAAAAAAAAAAAAAAAAAAAAAAAAAAAAAAAAAAAAAAAGAAAAAAAAAAGGAAGAAAGGAAGAAAGAAAGAAAAAGCATTTAATTGGGTTGGGCCTGGCTTACAATTTCAGAGGGTTTGTCTGTTATCATCATGGTGGGAAGCATGGAGGCACACAAGCAGACATGATGCTACAGGAGCCAAGATTTCCACATCTGGATCATGAGACAATAGGAAGAGAGAGCATCACTGGGCCTGCCTTGAGCATTTGAAACCTCAAAGCCTATTCCCAGTGACATACTTCCAATCCCAGTGACATACTTCCAACAAAGCCATACCAACTCCAACAAGGCCACACCTCTTAATAGTGCCACTCCCTATGCTCCTATTGGAGCCAATCTCATTGAAGCCACTATATTGGCATACATAAATGAAATACTATGCAATAATAAATAATGGATAAAAAACTATGACTATGCAACAACATAGATTAATCCTATAAGTATAATCTTCAATCAATAAAATTAGGTATAAAATAATGCTACATATTATAATTACATAGTATTTTGAAACCATCATAATCTATGATGTCAGAATTCATAACATACTATTTTTCTTTTTTTAAAGATTTATTTATTTATTATGTGTACAATGTTCTGTCTGCATGTATCCCTGCAGGTCAGAAGAGGGCACCAGATCTCATTACAGATGGTTATGAGCCATTATATGATTGCTGGGAATTAAACTCAGGACCTCTGGAAGAGCAGCCAGTTCTCTTAACCTCTGAGCCATCTCTCCAATCCCATACTATTTTTCAAAAGTGTTGTGGGAATTGAAATGGGGTGTGTTAGAAACTCTTCTTATTTATGTGTGTTCTAGTTTTTTTTTTAACTTTAATGTTTTAAATTTTAAACTAAAACTTTAAACATTTATTTCTACTATTTTTCATTATGCATATGTATATGGGAATGGGTACATGGGTCCAGGTACACACAGAAGCCAGAGGTCTTTGATCCTCCTGGAACTATAGTTACAAGCATTTGTGAGTCATTGGACATGATTCCTAGGAATTGAAATCTGGTCCTCTGCAAGAGCAATAAACACCCTTAGCTGCTAAGCCTTCTCTCCAAACCTGTGTCCATATCTTCAATGCTTTTTTCACTATATTTACTGTGTTCTTCTGTTCATTATACTTCAGTTTAAATGCTTTCGAAGGATTGGGGATGTAGTTTCTTTGGCAAATTGTCTAGCATGTGCAAGGCTCTTGGTTTGATTCCCAGGACTAGTGAACAAAAAGTATATTAGATAAAATTAACCTTCCTCTAAAAGTCTTCAGAATGTATCAAACAGACCACTAGATAGATGCCGTTTTTGTTTTGTCATCTCAGAATCAGAAAAACTGGCACTAAGACAAAAAAAAGTTGAATAAGTAGCACATGTATATTAATGTGAGGAGTCCCTGCCGGTGCTGTGGAAGACAGGGACATGAGCCTTGAAGAGATGAGAGCGAAAACTTGGTTCATCCCAACTGAGTGCACAGGCTGGATCTAATGCCAGGCAGTTTATTGCCAACATTCGTAAACACAGTATCATTTGGGAAGAAGTTTCCTGGTGTAGTACAGTCCCCCCCCCCCCCCCCCCCCGTGCACAATGAAGCATAATTACATAGAAACTCAGCCCATGGTACATGTCATTTTTTCCAAGAAGATGGGTTCTGGAGATACCTGTACTAGCTTAAGGGCCTAAGGAAGCATCTGGCCTGGTCTCAGTCATAAAGATAGTGTAGAGGTCATTTGGTCTATTAGCCACCATCAGGCCTGGTTTTGGGAGCTTGCGGGAGGCCCTGCCTATATGAAAGATGATGTAAGGGTCATTTAGACTACTAGCCGCCTCCAGTCTCGGTTGTGGAAGCTTGATATGGCCTGGCCCAACAGATGACACAGATTACCAGGCTATTAATCACCTCCAATTCCCAGCCTCCTGGATGGAAGAACAGGTATTTCCTCCTTTGAGGAGATGGCCCTTTGTAATTAACATTCCTGGTTTCCCTAGTGATCTGTAGGGGCAAGGACCTTCATGTTCCCAACATTAATGTTATTAAAATTACTGTTGTCTTGAGATGTCGAATTATACAGTGTGATGCTATTAAGAAAAAGTGTTGTGGGTCTAGAGATATAGGGCAATGCATGGAACGCTTGTCCTGTATGCATGAAGCCTGAGCATGACTCCTGGTAGTATACTCACACAGAAGTGAATGATGGTGTGTGAGATTTACTTCAGATAATCTGTGAGACAAGAGATAGATACAAAGTTCATTTTGAACCCTGTCTCGAAAAAAACAAAAAACAAAACAAAACAAACAAACAAAAACACAAAGTTTATTTTGCTAGTATCCAAAACTGTTTGAAAGGATATTTGGGTTGTTATACTACCATTTCTATTATTCATAATCCTTGAAGATTTATCTAATAATATTTAAAAGTTTAAAAATAAATCAAATGCTTTCTTTTAAACCAGAGGAATGTCTGTTGCCTACATCAGATATTAAGCATTAGAGATACAGGGTTAGGGTTTATTAGCAGGGGCTGGAAAGATGTCTCAATGTTAAGAGCACTTGCAGAGGACCCAAGTTCCTTCCCAACACCCATGTTGGGCTGCTCACAAACTCCTGTAACTTCAGCTCCAGAGGTGCCTGATGGCTGTGTGGGACACAAGTGCACATGTACACACAGTGACATATGCATACACATAAAGTAAATCTTTCAAGAACAACAGTAGGAATAATTATTTCATTAAAAAGCTTTTGGAGGCCTGTGGGATGGCTCAGTGGTTAAAAATACAGGCTGCTCTTCTAAAGGACCTGGGTTCATTTCCCAGCCTCCACAGGGTGGCTCACAATGATCTGTAACTCCAGTTCCAGATACTCCATTGCCCTCTTCTTGTCTCTCTGGGCACTGCACTCATGTGGCACACATACATGGATGCAGGCAAAACACCCATACATGTAAAATAAAAGAGCTTTTAAATTAAAAATAAAAACAAAAAACAAACAACTTTTGAGCCAGGTGGTGGTGGCAAACACTTTTAATCATCACAGCACTCAGGTGACAGAGGCAGGGGCTCTCCCAGCACTCAGGAGGCAGAGTTCGAGGCCAGCCTATTCTACAGAGTGACTTCCAGAACAGCCAGGGCTACACAGAGAAACTCTGTCTCAAAAAAAAAAAAAAATCTTAAAAAATAAAAACAAACAACAAACAAACTAGGAGTTGTTTCTGTAGAAATTTTTGGTGGCATGAGAGATGCTAAATGTTTAAGAACATTCACTACCAAGCCTAATGACATTTCAATCCCCAAACCCTGAAAATTGTCCTCTGACCTGCATAGGCCTTTCCCTCAAAAAATAAATACAATAAAAATAATTGTTTGAATGGAAGTCACAATGAGACAGTTGTTGAATACAGGTTTCTAAACACAAACACTAGATACTATATACTTCTTAGCAACAAAATTTAGCTCTCATCAAATAAGAGTGTAACAGGCCTGAGAAGTTCCCTGTGGGCAAGATGTAGTCTAGTGACATATTACTAAAGAGTTTCAATAACTCCAGTAAATTATACAAAATTAACTTATCAGTCAGCACTTACCATTACCACACATAGTTTGTAACTGAAAAAAGCCGATAACAGTGGGGGCCAGATTTAGAGGACTTACCTATTATTAGACATGACACAGTGTGGAAAGATGAGGTGACTTAGGTACAGTTTAGAACTATGAGGGCTGTTCTTGGAAAGGAAGCCTAGACACATTACAGGTGAAACAGCACAGAGAAAATCTGGAAACCAGACTAAGAAATGCTTTTCATACAGAAGACTAATAATTCAAGTGCCAACAGTTTTTTTTTCCTCAGAAAAATGTAGATGCCAGAAGACAATAGACCATCATCTTAAAAGCTGCCAGAATAGATAAGTTATCCCTGGAGTCCAGTCTGTGTCCAATGGTAGTATCCTTCAGGAATAATGACAGAATTAAGACAATTTTATAAATGGAAAACTAAGAAAAGTTTGTCTTCAGCAGACCTGTGCTACCTGAAAGGATAATGGAAGTTCCTCGTGTGAAAAGGAGAGGATATTAACAGAAACGCTTGGATCCTCGGGAGCAAATGAAGGACAGCAGACATGGTAAATATCTGGTTAAATAAAAGACTTTTTATCTTTCTATGTTCTTTTAAAAGATATATGCATCATTAAAGCATAATAGCGCTCTGGAATTTTCAATGTAATTATTACCTAAATATATAATAAAGATAATACATAAAACAGCTATAAGAAGTTGGGTGTGGTGGTTCATACCTCTAACCCAGCACTCAGGAGACAGACACAGGAGGATCTCTGGGAGTTTGATGCAGGCCTGGTCTATGTATTGAGTTCCAGGACAGCCAAGACTACACAGTGAGACCTTGTCTCAAAACAAAACAAACAACCCCCCCCCAAACAAACAAACAACCACAATAAAAAAAACTGCTGTTAAGTCAGAAGAAAGTATACCATATTGGAGAAAGTAAGAAGAGAGATCTATACATTTTCATGATGGTATCCATATTTTATATTAAAAGGACAGTGTTTCATTTGAGCTCTGAAAGAATGAGACACAGGGACTGGAGAGATGACTCAATGGTTAATAGCATTTGCTATTTTTTCAGAGGACCCAGGTTGGGTTCCCAGCACTCACATGGTGGCTCACAGCCATTGGTAACTCTAGTTCTAGGAAATCTATGCCTTCTTCTGACCTCCATGAACATGCACAGTCATGAATGTGGTAAGCATACATATATGTATCATACACACAAAATAAATCAAAACATTTTTTAAAGACCTTAGAGAAACTACTAAATAATACAAAGAACTATAGTTAATGAAGCAATGAGAATGTTAGAATGAGCTGGGCATTCAGAGAGTCAGAGGCAGGAGGATTGCTGAGTTCAAGGGCCAGTCTGGTCTACAGTTCCAGACATACAGGACAGTTACACAGAGAAGCCCTGTCTCAAAAAAGAAAAAAATCCAAAAAATATTTGAATTATCTTTTAAAATGGTATGAGGAGGAAGAACAATTACAACAAAGATTTAAAAAAGAATAGAACCAAATGGTAAAATTACATTAAATATTATATATTATATAGAGAAATTGTCAGCACAGATATGAAGAACATCAGACTGTACTTTCTGTAAGAATTAGTGTGAGGGCTGGAGAGATGGCTCAGAGGTTAAGAGCACTGACTGCTCTTTCAGAGGTCTAGAAGTCAATTCCCAGCAACCACATGTTAACTCACAACCATCTATAATAAGATCCAGTGCCCTCTTCTGATGTGCAGACAAACATGCAGATAGAATACTATATACAGGGGCTGGAGAGATGTCTCAGAGGTTAAGAGCATTGGCTGTTCTTCCAGAGGACACAGGTTCAATTCCCAGCACACATGGCAGGTCACAACTGTCTGTAATTCTGGTCTCAGGGGATCTGACACTTCCATACCAATGCAAATATAATAAAGTTAAATAAATTATTAAAAAAGAACACTATATATATGTATATATATAATAAATAAATCTTAATAAATCTTAAAAAAAAGAATTAGTATGAACCAGCTGGTGGAGGGTGGAGGTGGCATTGACAGCCCCAGCTTTAATTCCAGCACTCAGGAGGCAGATGCAGGTTGATCTCTGTGAGTTCAAGGCCAGCCTTGTCTACAGAGTGAGTTCCAGGACATATTTCAAAGCAACAGAGAAACCCTCGAAAAATAAAAACAAACAAAAAGAAAACAAAAAACCAGACTATGTTCTCTTAATGTAATAACAGTAAATGTATCCAACAATAGTGTTATAAAATATAGCAAATATTTTTAAATGTAACAACATATTCCTAAAGAAATTAGTGAAAAAAGGAAAATTAGAAAATACTTCTAGCCAGAGGACATGAAAATACAGTGCACCAAAATTTTGAGAAGCGAGGCAATGTTTGCCGCTGACAAAGGTCTATTTACTTACATTAGGAAAGAAGGAAGCTGGTTGTGTAGCTGAGTATGCTCAGCATTTTCTAGAACCTGGGTTAGATCCCTCTCAGAAAATAAAATTAAAAATGTCTAAAATAGACAGTCCAAAATTAAATCATAAGAAGCTACATGAGAAAAGACAAAGCACATCCAATAATGAAAGACAGAGAAGAGCAGACATCAGCTATCCAAAACCAGAAAGTAAATAACCCAAAGTCGGACTCTTTGAAAAAACAAAACTTCTGAGCCACATATGATCACACGTGTAACCCAGTCTGGTGAGACTGGGGCAGGAGAGACCAGCCTGAACTATGGGGAAACCCTTCTTCAGAAAAGCAAAAACATGCAACAAAAAACATAAGCAAAACCTTCACAGTATTGGCCAAAAATAATCCTAATTTCTTCTCTCTCTTTCTCACCTTCCCTCCCTTTCTCTCTTTCTTTCTCTCTTTTTTTTCAAGACAGGGTTTCTCTGTGTAGCTTTGAAGCATTTCCTGGAGCTAGCTCTTGTAGATGAGGCTGGCCTCGAACTCAAAGAGATCTGCCTGCCTCTGCCTCCCAAGTACTAGGATTAAAGGCCTGTGCCACCAACACTCTGCTTGAAAACTACTAATTTCAGATGTTCACAACCATTTTAGAAAACAGAAGTGCTTGAAAACACAGTGGAGTATAAAGTTAGTTATAACATCAAAACCTTACAGACATTGCCAAAACAATTACTTCAGGGTAGTATCTGTTATGCCGAAATATAAAATAGTACATAGTGCAGTATCTGTCATGCAGAAATATAAAATAGATCAACCTAAGTATAGATCATGAGCACAGTGGACTTAGTACAGCAATGTAAGGTTCAAAGTCAGCATGCAACACTGCTGATAAAACTTTATGCTAAAAGAAAGACTACATGATTTCAAAATGTGCAAAAATGACTGACAAATATTTAACATATGTTTGTAATAAAAACATGATATATCAGAAATACAAAAACTTTCTTCCTCTTCTTTGAAAACCCTCAGTTAATATCATACAGTTAGAAAAAGACCAAAGATAATAAACATGGAAAGAGTGACTAATGTTACTACTCACATTTACTGTTGGACAAATTAATATTGATACACTGGAAGATCACAAATGAGGAAGTAACATCATGGCTTTTCAAATGATGTTTTACTAAAAAAAAAAAAAAAAAAACTTAAATAACCTACAAAATAAATACTATAACAAATGAGAGAATTAATACAATGGGTATAAGATTAAGATTTAAAATTTTTATTTTGTTTTTCGAGACAGGGTCTCTCTGTATTGCTTTGGAGCCTGTACTGGAACTAGCTCCGTAGACCAGGCTGGCCTTGAACTCACAGAGATCCTCCTGCCTATGTATGCTTCCCGAGTGCTGGGATTAAAGGCATGTGCCACCAACGCCCAGCTCATTTGTATTTTTTATACACTGGTAGCAACCCTTTTTTTTTTTTTTTTTTTCAGGTGAGAGGTCCTGGGGATTGAATCCAAGCTCTCATATGCATACTAAGTGTATGCTATATTCCAACTGCTAGATTTTGTTTTTTAAAATTTTGCTAGATAAATAGTTTTTAAGAATAAGACAAAAGCATGCTTGCTACCTGAAAAATTTGAACCATTGGTCACAGACTTTTACTGTATGTGCTGCTGAAGAGAGCATAAGTAGAAATTTTTAAATAACTTGAAATAGCAGATACAATACAAACTACATTTATGTGTTACAATACTCAAGATTCTTGAGATGCTACTTCTAACCATATTGATCACTATAACAAAAACAGTTTCAAAATTCCAGTAGGGGATTTGAGAGAACATGATAACCGGATCAAAAATGAATCTGGAAATTAAAGACCAAAACCAAGAGTAGGCTATGCACTTTTTAAATCATATGTGCACATGTAATGATTTGTCACCAAGGGTGCCTAGGTAATTCATTGAGGACATAAGTAGAGTCTCTTCGATAAATGTTGTTGACACAAACTGTCCAGTCCACACAGCATAAAAAATAGCTTTTCCCTCACTGAGTGAACAGAAATGCAAACATAGACTTAAAATTTAAACTTAACATCTCCTAAGTTAAAACAAACAAAGTGCTGGACAGTGGTGGTGCACACCTTTAATTCCAGCACTCAGGAGGCAGAGGCAAGAAGATCTCTGAGTTTGAGACCATCCTAGTCTACAAAGTGAGTTCCAGGACCATCAGGGCTACACAGAGAAACCCTGTCTCTAAAAACTAAACAAAAACAATAAAAAGATACCTGACAAAAACAACTTAAGGGGAATAATTATTTTTTCAGTTTTCCTTTTTTAAATTTAATTTAAATTTTTTTTTAATTTGTTCAGTCTTCAAGCATTTAGTACATGAGGTTGCTTGGCCCCATGGATTTGGGCAGAATGTCACAACCTTAGGAATATAGTTGATGAAGACTTTTACCCTGTGGTAGACAGAATGCAAAGAGAAGGAGCCCAGGACAAGATGTATACTCCAAGGACACACCACCAGTGACCTACTTCCTCCAGCTAGTTCCTACCTGAGTTTCAGGAACCTTGCAAGAGTAGAACCAGCTGCAGATCAACCCTTAATATATAATATAGAAAGCTGTTGGGAGATACTTCATATCAAAGTATAATGAAACTTAAAACAGGTATGTAAATCTTTTTTGTTTGTTTGTTGTTTGTTTTTCAAGACAGGGTTTCTCTGTAGCTTTGGAGCCTGTCCTGAACTTGCTCTGTAGATCAGGCTGGCTTCAAAGTCACAGAGATCCACCAGCCTCTGGCTTCTGGGTGCTGGGATTAAAGGCATGTGCCACCAATAACAGGCTAGTTGTGTAAATTCTTGTACAGCCACACTCTTCATAGTAGCCACAAGACGAAAACAAGCTACATACCCTTTACTACATGAATATGTGAACAAATGGTGATGTGTTCATATGGTAAAATAGTAGTCAGCAAACAGAAAAGGAAGAAATGCTGATAAGTGCCACAACACAAAAGAGCCTTGATAATATCATGCTAAGTGAAAGAAGCAAGATATGAAAGGCCACAATTGTTAGCTCTGTTTACATAAAGTATACAGAATAAGTACAAAATAGATCGGCAATTTCCAGTTTTTAGGAAAAGAATGAATAACATATCTGTTTCATAGGTATGATATTTATCTATATTATAATAAAATGTTTGTTATTATGATTGCTAGTACATTATAAATGTATTAGATGTCACCAACTTGTTCTCTTTAAAACAGTCTATTTAATTTTTACCTGTGTGTGCACATGTGTTCTTGTGTTTGGCCCTGCATATCTAAACACAGAGCCTATGTACACTAAAATGTGTGTTCTCCCACTGAGATGTATCCCCAAGCCTAACATGGATTATTTTATATTGCATGAATTCCTACATTAAAATGCACTCAGAAAGACAAGCTCACAAGGACACACCTTTGCAGTGAACTAGATATAATTTAGAAGCCCAGTTACCCTTGCAGAGGAACTGAAATATTTGTTTGCTGCTGACAGGAATATAAAATTTTAAAATCACTTCAGTAAACAGCTTGTCAATTACATAAAAAAATTGGATGTAGGCCTGAGGAGATGGCTCAGTATGTAACATACTCAGTATGAAACAACATACACCCACCCCCCACCCCCCTCCCCCCCACACACACTTGAGAAACAACTAACAATAACAAAAATACTGGCTCAGTGCATCTATTCCCAGCCTGGAGGGTGGGGATGGGTAAGTACAGGGGGTTTTCCACTGACTAATCACTAAGCTCTAGGTTCAGTAAGAGACACTGTCTCAAAAAAAAAAAAAGGTGGAGAGTGATTGAGGGAGATATATGTGACATTAACCACTGACCTTCACATGTACATACACATACGTGCACATGCACCCATCTACAGATGCACAGACACATGTAAACATGCACCCCAGATTTCAACACAAATAAACCACATGACCCCCAGCCATTCTTCTTTTAGAAATTTGCCCATGAATAAAGAGTGTTTGTCCATGCAGACTCCTGTAACTGTAATACAGTGATTTACATAGAAGCTTTATACTTTCTCAAATTGGGAACATTTAAACTGTTTAGTAGTGAGTACATGAATAAAGAAATTATAGACAAACCCGTGCAATACAAACTTGATACAATAACGTTGAAGCATAAAACAATTCTGCTAAATGGAGAAACCCACCCGTTTTTATTGTATGATTTCATTCCTAAATAATGTGTGTCTGTAATTCCAGCACAATAATCCTGCTGCAGAAAACATAACTGACTAAATGACTAAATAAATACTTTTTGAAAACAGAGAGTAGCCCAGCATTTGAGGTACACACCTTTAATCCCAGTATCAGGAGTCAGAGGCAGGCAGATTTTTGTGAGTTTGGGGCCATTATGGTCTACAAAGCAAGTTCCAGGATAGTCAAAGCTACACAGAGAAGTCCTGTCTTAAAAAAAAAAAAAAAAAAAAAAAAAAAAACTTAAAAAAAAAAAAAAAGGTAAGTGAAACACATTCATTCTACTTGCTGTATCCATATGTCAAAACAGGCTACTTTCTTATCATTATTGATCTGTTTTTTTGGTTTGTTTAAGAAAGTGTCTCATGGAACCCAGGCTAGTCTTGAACTCATTATACAGTCAAAATGAACCTTGAACTCTTAATTCTACTGTTTGTACTTTGCAAGTGCTGGCATTACAGGCATGTTCTTCCATGTCCACCTCATAATGTTAATTTAAAATTAAATATTAGAGAAGATATGGAGTAATTGAAACCACCAAACAATACTCACTGGAGTAAAAATGTATAATTGCCTTGTACAATCAATTTTGCCATCCCTTAAAAGACTAGCCATAGGGTTATCATATAATCCATCAATTTTATAGTTAAATGTATAGTTAAGAAAATGAAAATGTGACTGGGCATGGAGGTTCCATGCCTTTAATCCCAGCACTTTGGAGGCAGAGGCAGGAGAATCTGTGAGTTCAGTGCTAGCCTGAGCCACAAAGAGACTGTCTCAGAACAACAACAACAAAACACCCAAAATGAAAAAGTAACAATATAATATTCATAGCAGAATAGTTTGTAATGGACAAAAGGTAGGAACAATCTAAGTATTACCAAATGAAGAAAAAAAAATAAATGTGTTCTACACATACATGAGGATGAATTAAGAACTGATAAAAAAAAAAAAAAAAAAGCAGTAGTGGCAAGCACTCAGCACTCAGCATTCAGAAGGCGGAGGCAGGCAGATCTCTGTGAGTTCGAGGCCAGCCTGGTCTACCTGGTCTACAGAGCAAGTTTCAGGACAGCCATGGCTACATAATGAAACTCTGCCTTGAGAAAAATAAATGAATGAAGCAACTGACTATTCTGCTTCACAACAAAACATTGAGAAAATTATCATTCCTTAAAAACAACCATAGTTGGAGCAATTATGTTGGGAGTCTATGGTATACTTACGTCTGTTCCCAGGAACCTAGTGAACCAGATGTGAGCTGTAGACATATAAGTGCTACAGCTGAGCAAGTGCTCAGGGGTGGGGTACTTGCTAAGCCTGTGTCAGGGTCTGACCAGTTCCTAAGGCCAGCTAAGAACAGGATGAAGGGTCTTCTTTTGGTCTGAGTGTCATCGTCTTCTCCAGGCTCATGTATTGGTGTGCAGTTAGTGAGAGGTGGAACTTTCCAGAAGCAATTACATCATAATGGCTCACTTAATGAATGGATTGATCCAATAATGGACTTAAAGTTTGATGGTATTGAGAGGTAGGGCCTGATTGCAGGACGGGGATCACTGGATTTTGAAGGCAATTTCTTTTCTTTTTTTCTTTCTTTCTTTCTTTCTTTCTTTTTTTCTTTTCTTTTTTTTTTTTTTTTTTTTTTTTTTTTGTCTCTTCCTTTCCATGTACCTCTCTTTGCTTCTCAGTATTAGAAGGTGAACAACTTTGCACACCTTCTAAATGCTCTGTATTGACTGAAAATACCAAAATGACCTGTACGTGTTGAAAAAAAGACCTCTAATCCCAGCACCTGGGAGGTGAAGCAGGAGTATCTCAGGTTCATGGGCAGCCTGGGCTATGTAGTGAGAGCTTGTCTCAACAAATCAACAACAAATAGTGCCACTAAAACAAAAAACATTCACCAAAACAATAAAAACACATTTTATAGATAAAAAATTTTATGATGAATAAGCTACATTGCACTAATTAAAAGGCAAAAATAATATATTCTTACCAATCCTGTTAGCTGATCTTACAAATGTACTTGGGAAAAGAGAAATACACAAAAATCTACAGTACTGAAAAGAGTAAACAAAGGGTATGGGAGCTCAGCAAAGGAGTGCCTGTAAGAATGCAGCAAGGATTTTCACTAAGGAGAAAGAAGGTAGAGTAAGAAGTGTAAATCACATGTTCCTTAGGGACACAAACAGTTCTAGTCATTAGATAAAGGATGATTTGCAGTTGGTGAGGTGACTCAGTAGGTAAAGGTGTTTGCCACCAAGCCTGATGACTTGAGTTCAATTCCTAGTTCTCAATGGTGGAAAGAGGGAACTGACCTCTGCAAGCTGTCACTGTCCTGTGACAATACATATGTGCTACACACACACACACACACACACACACAATAAATTAAGTTAAATGGTAATGTAAACTCTTTTTTTAAAGGACCAACATTTTCTTGTGCTCCTAGTACTCTGTCTGATTGAAATGAGTTTTGCATTATGCATAAAGGTTCCTAAATGTCCCATTAGTCCCTTCTCAGATAGCTATTACATGCAGCAGCCCATTCTCACTTTTCTATATTCATACTCTATATTCGTAAGAGCAATGATGAAATAAGTAATTACATACTTGAGTATTATTTATTAGAGGAGCTTATAGGCTGGGAGTCTGACTATTGCAACAATGGTTATTTTCTGACAGAAAGACAAGAATTCAGTAGTTTTTCAGTCCATGAAACTGTATATCTCAGTTTGTCTTTGACTTATTTTGGAATCTCAAAGAGGTGGATCTGTACTGGTTTGAATCAAAATGGCCCCCATAGGCTCATATAGTCACACCATTAGGAAGCGTGGCCTTGTTGAATAGAGTAGTTATGGCCTTGTTGGAGGAAGTGCATCACTGCAGTGGGCTTTGAAGCTTCATATGCTTAAGCCAGGCCTAGTGGTTCTCCCTGCAGCATGCTTATCCTAATGTGTAACTCTCTGCTACCTCTCCAGTACCTTGTCTGCATGCTGCCATGCTTCATGCCATGACAACATGGATTAAGCATCTGAACGATAAGCCAGATCAAGAGTTGCTATGATTATGGCATCTCTTCAAGGTAATAGAAACTCTGACTTAGACAGGGTCCTAATACCAGGGAAGGAATGCCTCAGCAGCAGGGTAGATGAACTTGCCAGTGAGAATGTGGGCAAGCAAAATGCAGAAGCTTCTTCCAATGCCCTGTTATATGGGCTGTCACCAGAAGGTGTGGCCCAGATATAGGATGGGTTTTCCCACTTAAAATAATCCAATTAAGAAAAGTCCCCACAGGTTCACAGACACACTGTAGCAAGTGCTCAGCCCTTGGGTTTCAGTTGATTCAGGTGTAGTTGACAACCAAGACTAGCCAAAATATTAGATACAGTTTGAATCCCTTAAGCAGGACCATCCAGGTCAGTTGGGTAACCTGGAGGGTTGGGCCCACATGATGAAAGGAAAGAACCTATCCCTGCAAATTGTCCTCTGGCCTATACACATATGCCACAGTATGATCACCTACAAATATGTATACACCAATAAAGAATAAATGGAATTTAAAAAACATCTAAAAATCTGGTGTCTGATGGGAGATGTCATTCTGTAAATATGCTTCTCTTATTGGGTGATGAATAAAGCACTGTTGGCCAATAGAAAAGCAAGATAGGTGGGACTAGGAGAGATGGAAGATTCTGGGAAATGTAGTAGAGTCATGATGTGATCTCAGGAGGAGAGGAAGCGAGTCTGGCATTCTTGGTACGATAAGACCATATAGAAATACACATATTAGTAACTATGGCTTAATAATGTATACAGAGCTAGCCAATGACCAGGCTGAACTCTTAACTCACAGATTATCTGCCTGCCTCTGCCTCCCAAGTGCTGAGATTAAAGGCATGTGCCACCACTCCAAGGCCTGAAATATGATTTTAAAAAATAATTATCATGATCTCTTTTTTTTTTCAAAATGAAGGAGTAGGCTAGTCCCCAGAAAACTTCTATATACTTACTAGGGTTTGTAAGAATGTACCCAGGTAGTGTTTCTTTGTCTTAAATCTTCGAGGAAAAAGAGAGGATGGAGCCAACTGGGTTTTCCTTCAGGCCCTAGGTATGCCTCTCTCCACTAAAGGAGCTAGATCTAGGGAGTTGTGGGTTTGGGTTCCCCTGAAAATATTTCTTGTATTGCTACGATCTGTTCCATGAATCTGGCGAAGGCCTAGAAATTGAAATAAAGAGACAAGACAGCAGGTCATTCGTTCAATGGCAATGTTGGAACGCCGAATGCCGTTTATTGAGGGGATGGAAAGGGCTTAAATACTGACTGACAGCACAAAGGAAAATTACAGGATTTTTAGGTTTAGCTCCTCCCCTCGAGGTGTGTGGTATCACGAGGTGTGTACCAACAACAGCCTTGGGGCAAGGAGTTCCAGTCAACAGCTTCAGGCTTGCTCAAGGTGCCTCAGGGGTCCATGCAGGGCCCTAAATTTCCTACCTCACCTTTTGGACAACTTCTCTGCCTAGGAGGTAGAATTAAAGTTTCTGGAGTAAGCTGTAATTATAGATAGCTTGGGTTTATGAATCCATGTGGCATTTTTGACATAAAACAGGTTTATCATCACTCAAAGCAAAGAAAGCTTGCACATAAGAAACCTCAGATCTTCCCCTTCCTGACAGCAAAACAAGTATAATTGTAAAATAATATGATGTTTAATGCTTCCCTCATGGGGCCACTTTTCTCCATCTGCCAACTGATATTCAGGCCAAACTTGATGGGAGAAAAATATCTAGGAGGTGAGGGTTTGGGGTCAGTAGTAAGTATTCTCAAGGATACACTGCAAAGGAGAACTCGGGGTTGTTCATCAGTAAAATAGCAAAAGAGAAAACACATCCTTGATTTCTTTTCTATTAGTTGCATCCCTTCACTTCCCTCATTTTTAACCACAAGAGGGCCTTCTCCTTTGTCTTTAGAGACCTCATTAGGGGTCCTAGGCTTGGGATTGCTGCTGGCCTTGTCCTGCTGAAGGTCAGAAGGCATGGGCCTTATGCTCAGATTTTCTAATTATATCTGGGTGAAAGTATCCTTTAAAATGTCCTGGGCCAGATGGTTGTTGGTAGCGCACACCTTTAGTTCCAGCACTCAAGAGGCAGAAACAGGTGGATCTCTTGTGAGTTTGAGACCATCCTGGTCTACAGAGATAGTGCCAGGATAGGCTACAATGCTACACAAAGAAACCCTGTCTTGAAAACAAAAATAAAAAAAAAAAAAAAAAAAAAAAAAAAAATGTCCTGAGCCAGTAAAAAGGATCTCTGTAGGAGGCTCTTCAGGATTACTCCTAGCAAGGAGGGGCATTTGGCCTAAGAGATGTTCAAATGGGAAGTCAGTCTTTAAGAGTTGAAGAGGGACAAACATTTGTTGTGACATTTTGTTTATGATCTAACAAATAAAACTTGCCTGAGGATCACAGCGAAGAGTTAACCACACTAGTTAGCCATAAAAGCCAGGCACTGGGGGCACTCAGCTTTAATCCCAGCACTCAGAAGACAGAGGCAGACAGATCCCTGTGAGTTCAAGACCACCCTGGGTTACATGAGATTGAATCTTTGTAAAAGAGAAACAGAGCTCACACAAAGGTGATCATAGCACTTGGGATCACAGTGCCTTTAATCCTAGCAGTAGGGAGGTAGAAACAGGAGTGATATGGCTGGGAGGAGAGAGGAATATAAGGCAGGAGGAAACAAGAGATAAGCAATGTGAGGGAGCAGTCTGAGGAGCAGTGTAGTCTGAGGATGCAGTCTGAAGACAGGATCGCCTCTTTGGTTTGAGCATTGGTAGAGGTAAGAACTCTAGTGTGGATGGCTGCTTTGCTTCTCCAATTCTTCAGTTTCACCCCCTGATAGCTGACTCTGAGTTTTTATTATTAAGACCAATTCGAATTCAATCTACACATGAATATCAAGTTAAAAAAAGGAAGAAAAGAAAAAGAAGTGCCACTCCCAGAAACTTGTGAGTGTAGGGCAGAAGCCTGCCTTATCTTCCCTGGTCCACATTATGCCATTATATAGTAGAGGGTCCCAGCTAAGATTTGGAGTCCCCATTGGCAGAGCAGCAAGTGGGTAAGTAGTGCATTTTCCTTTGAAGTCTGAGGGTAGATCTGGCCATTCTGCCTGTCTGAATGAATTAATGGGACCCAGAGTCAGATTTCCTCCCTATAAGTTTGGGCCTGATAGTTGTCCTGTTTTCCATTGCCCTTGGAACAGGAGGGAGCGTTTGGGTGTTTCCCATCAAGAATCTTTTGAGGAATTCAATTCCTTCGATTCTTTCCTATTGTTAGAGATTTTTTCCTGCCAAGCATCTACTGTTTCATATTGTAAATTGCTGTGAGCATTGTCTACCCTGTAGGACTCCACAGGTAATTCATCTGAGCTTATGCAGGCCATCCAGGACAGAGGGATTTGACTTGTGCCCCAGGGGAGAGCCCTTCAGAAGGAGAGTGACCTCCCCTCAAATGCCCATTCAGGCAGCCATGGATGGCCTTTCACCAGGGAACTTTCAGGATTGCGTCCAATTATTGAAACTTAGGGAGATCCTGCAAGCTTTTATCAGTCAGGAGAGACTTCAAATGTTAGACAAAGAGTTGAGAGAATGCTTTTATTATAAGGGAAAGCCCCTGCTCACTGGTGATCACAGGCATTCTCGGCACTGGACTTCCACCAAGTTTGGGGAGCACATCTCGTGGGCACACTTAGTCTTTTATTGGGGAGAAAGGGTAACCTGTAAAGAGGATCTCTGGTGCAAAAGTGGAGCCTACTGTCTGCCTAGTAGCTGGGGCTCTTAAACTGGAGAAAGAGGTGGGTAGGAAGGAGATTAAAAAGTTTCTTTTTTGGAGCCTGCTGTTGGCCATTTCTAGGGGTAACCAAGGCATATTAAGTTAAAGATCCTTGGATGATATAGACATCTCTCCTGGCCTATATACCATTACTGGGAGTTGATAGCACAGAGAAGACAACAATCCAGAGAACAAATTATTTTTAGGAGATAATTTCCTTTAGGTTTTGTAATTGTCAGACCAAACTGGAGGGGCTTTACAAGATGTCAAAGCCATGGTTAACAACAGGGAGTTTTCATCCCTTTCTCTTAACAAATGAAGAAAGGTACAAGTCTAGTTCTGAAATCTTTTCTTCCTTGGGAGTGGAAATCTTAGGCGCATGATGTAGGAAGGCCAGATGCACTATGTGTGTCTCTTAAATTAGAAACTGGAAAACGTGTAGGGCTATCATTTTAGTGTGGCTATTGGAGTATGGAAGCTGTACATTTACAGACAGGTTAAAAGTGAAAGAACTGCTGGGCGGTGGTGGCTCACACCTTTAATTCCAGCACTTGGGAGGCAGAGGCAGCTGGATCTCTGTGAGTTCGAGGCCAGCCTGGTCTACAGAGCTAGTTCCAGGACAACTAAGACTACACAGAGAAACCCTGTCTCAAAAACAAACAACAACAAAAGAGTAGGTATGAGGGGTGGAAGAGTCCTTACCAGTTGGTTAGGTTGACTTAAGTGTGGCTTAAACTGAGCATTCCATTGGCTTTTCTTACTCTAATGGAGCAATTGAGGTTTGTTGTATGGCTTTTGTACCTCTTCCTGTGTCTGACTTGTAATGTTAATGAACATACAGCAGGAAGTACTAACAAGGACACAGCCTCTGCTCACTTAGAAAGGACCCAGGGCAAAGTGGTTGTCCAAAGTTCATTAATCAATCACATGACCTGCAGTGCTTTGAAGTCACTACCTGAAGGTTCATATAATGGCATCGACGCCGTGACAGTCTGTGACGACCAGCATCGTATGCTGTTCCTCCAACTGTCCCACTCAGTGGCATGGGGTGGATTACAACTCTGTTTATTCCAAAAAGATGGGGGAGTAGTAGTGAGAATTGGGGCTTATAAATAATTATGCTCTCATGTAAACTTTATATACCCCAACCTTACCCTGGCTGGAATTGATTAAGAAACATCAAGGTCATTTGAAGCAGAAGAAGCCATTCTCTAGAACTAAGTTTCACTTGGAGATAAGGTGGGCTTTTGAGAGAAGATAAGGAATCCAGGAACAGGCTGCTGAGAGTGTGCCTTGATGAGGGGCTATGGTTTTGGTCCAGTTGAGCCACCTGTTAGGGGCTTCTCAGTGTAATGTAAGTATGTTTTGATACAGGACAGTGTAATGGGAAGCTTGATCACACATACCTGGGTACCGTGAAGGGAAGAAATATGTAACACATCTGAGAATTATGGGATTCCTGAGGACTTCGTATATGAGAAGGGCTCAGGTCTCCTGGTGTTGTCTGTGTAACATGAGCTCTTTTACATTAATGGGTCTCTAGTGATACTGAAGTTAGCTCCAACATTAGCATCTGAAATAGAGTGTTTAAGTTGGAAACAAAAGGAACCCTTATCCCCTTTGTTGGTATAAGGGATAGTGTATCATTATTATGAGGAAAGTTTGCTTGACTACTGTCCAAGAAGACATCTCTTATGGTTTGCAAGGGTTCCAAGAACAGATGGCCAGATTCCCAGTTGTGGTTGCTGGTTGTGTTATAGGTGTGGATTTGAGTCCCAGGGTACCCATTGGAGTTTCCAGGCTCTTGTGTCTAAGGACAAAGAATTGCACCAGAGACATGATTAGAAGAAGAAATAGAGACAGTTTATTAAGAAAGGAACACACTCCGGAGAAATGGGAGTGAGCTAGTAAGTTGAAAAGAAACCTGTTCAAAAGACCACAACCCCTTATAGGTCATTTATATAGCACTACCGGTCCTGTGTTTGTGTACTGTAGGCCTTTCTAAAGTTTATTGTCGCTTGTATGTAGCCCAGGTTGTGGAGGGTTTCCAGTCTTTCTCTGCCAATTGTTTTCTTTTTCTTTCATGTTAATGATGGTGTCTCTTTTTCCAACCTCAAAAAAACTGGTCATATTTGGCCCCTAAGTATAGTTTGGGAAAGGAGGACACAGATATTACTCCTTTGCCTTTGTGTTTGGAAGACCTGGGGTAACATGAATAAGTAAAACATTAGTTGAGAAACCTTAATGAAAGGGGTCATGAGTGTAGACTGGGCAAGGTGGGCAATAGGAAAATCAGTTAAAGCACCAGAAACAAGTCAAGTTGTCAGCAGTGATGATACAAGGACTTCCAGCTGGGTGCTGTTGAAAACATCTGCATTCTAAATGTTTGCTTTTATGGTCCTTCATAAAGAGAAGGCTTAGATATCTAAAGTTATAGGTCCTGGCAGAGGTGTTTTCTGTTCTCTGAGACCCTCAAAGAGATAGGTTTTATTTTAGAAAGGCAAATCCAGACACTTTCCACTTAACTTGACAACAGAGACTGTATTTAAAGAACCTGGTATGGCTGGGCAGTATGGCTCATGCCTTTCATCCCAGCAGGATGGTGGTGGTCCATGAGAAACCCTGTCTCGAAAAACCAAAACCCAAACAAACAACAAAACCATCCAACAAACCTGGTATGGCCCTATACATCAGGGTTATCAGAAGATGTGACTTTTCTCTGTTGAAGATCTAAATCAGAAGTTCCTGAGGAGCTGTTTATAGCCTTGCAAAAGTAGTCTGAGTGAAGGCTATTTGCCATTTCTCACTTAAGTAGGTATATCTCCTTTGGACTGAATTAAAATCAGTAGCAGACTTTCTTCTTTTTTTCTCTCTCTACCTCCCTCTTCTTCCTCTCTCCTCTTCTGTTCTCTGGTTCTCTGTGTGTGTGTCTGTCTCCCTCTTTCTGGTTTTTGGAGACAGGGTTTTTCTTTGTAGCCCTGGCTGTCCTGGAACTTACTATGTAGAGCAGTTTGACCTCAAACTCACAGAGATCCACCTGCCTCTGCTTCCCAAGTGTTGGAATTAAAGGCATGCACCACCACTGTCCTGCTCTGTTTATTTGTTCATCCTGCCTGTCCCGTCTGTTCCCCCCCACCCCCTGTCCCCCAGACAAGGTTTTACTATGTAACCCTGGTTAGCCTGGCACTCAGTCACCTGAGTACTATCTTCCTGTTTCAGATTCCTAAATGTTGGGATTACGGGTGTGAGTATGGACCTTCTTTCCATATTATATTGTAGCTCCCTGAATCTTTCCTAGATTCTCTTCCATAATTGCCAATCTCTTGGTTCTCTTGGTCAAAAAGTAAACATTTACTTTTTGTCATTTTGTAAATGTTTACTTTTTGACTCAGCATATCAAAAAAGCTAAATTGTAAGGGATCTTTAGGAGCTCTTATTCTGGGAAGGGCTGTGGGTAGCAATTATAGCCAGGACTAGAAGCTCACTGACAAGGTCTTTTAAAGTGTATGATTAGCTTTTTCCATGCTGAAGGTGACAAGTGATACCAAGTGCAGTGGCGCCTGTCCTGTTACAGTTTCTGTTGGGAAGGAAGATTGCTCAACACTCTATAGGAATGATCTCTTTCAGTAACAGCCTTAGAAACTTCATGTACCTCTTCAGTTCTGTAGAACTCAGTCTACCAGGTGAAGGTGCCTGTGAAGTATAACTGTGTACATATAGCCTTGCACTATTTGAAAGTATTAGAATGATTAGGAGGTGTGGCCTTGTTGGAGGAAGTGTGTCATGGGGTTGGGAAGTGGAGGGTAGGGTTTGAGGTTTCAAAAGCCCATGTCAAGCTCAAAGTCTCTTTCTTTCCACTGCCCCAGTCCCTGCCTGCATGCTGCCATCCTCCCCTCCATGATAATGGACTAAACCTCTGAACTGTAAGCCAGCCCCAAATTCAGTGCTTTCTCTTATGTCATGTGGTCACATTGTCTCTTTAGGAAGTGTCTAAGGCATTTGTTTTGTTTACAAATAACCTCAAGTACAGGGACCACAGAGGAATAAGAAATGATGAGTTCTGAAGTTTGTTTGTAAGATATTGACTTTTAAGTTTGAAAATACTAGTTTTTTTAGTAGTAAATTTAGTAAACATCTTACAAGGATTGTGAAAATTTTAGCATTTCAATAGCTAACCCTAGTTTCCATAGAAGATTGCTTTAGTAAACATAATTAATGTCTATGTATATACTATAAAATTGCTTAAAATTTGTCTTCTAATGTTACTTGTATTTTCAAAGTTTATTGTAATGAACCAATAAGGTTTTCATGTTTACCACATAAAGAGAATGGCATTATAGTGCCTTTACGCTGTCCACCTTAAAACTCACAGATACACTGTGGGGGCACACTGACCTGGAACTGTTAGTTTAGGCCAGTGATATTTTAATTTTTCAATGATATTTTTAAACTTCTTTGAAAATCTATTCTATTTTGTAATGTGATATATATGTATATGTTTATACACGAACACAGACTTATATGCATATACATTTATGCAATTTCAGATTTGCCTTTCTGTCAACATATATTAGGGAATTATTTTCTTTATTTACCAATTCTTAAAATAATGACTTGGGGCTGGGCTTTGTAATGGAAGAGCACTTCCGTATTATGCATATGAAGCTGTAAATGCTGTAGACTCCACCCCCAGCATTGCAAAAGAAAATCAGTGGGCTGCTCTTTCAAAAGACCACATGACAGGTCACAACTGTCTGTAACTGCAGTCCCAAGGGATTTAACACCCTCTTCTGCCCTTCTCTGGTACCAGGCACAACTTTGGTGCACAGACATACATTCAGGCAAAACACCCATACACATAAAAGAAGCAAACAGATAAAAGAACAGCAACAACAAAACCCTAAGGAACAAATAATCACTGGTTCCTCTTATACTTGCGTTAGAAATGTCCCCTTAGGCTCATGTGTTTGAACTGTTGGTGTCCAGCTAGCAGAGTGTTTTAGGAGACTGTACTCTTAGGAGGTGGTGCCAGTTTGAAGAAGTAGGTCTCTTGGTGGCAGGCCGTGAGTGTTATATCCTGGTGCTACTTCCTGTCCTCTCCTTGCTTCCTGCTCTGCTGAAGTGCCTGCAGCTACCATGTACTCTGGCCTCTACCATGCCTTCCCTGCCATGCTAGACAGGCTGTGTCTTCATCCAGAGCCAAAGCCCACTTCCTGATGTTGCCTCTTGCCAGGAATTTGATCAGTGCAACAGAAGTAACTAATAGAGACCTTTCCCTAGCTAAAAATCTGAGTTGCTTTTTTTTTTTTTTTTAATATTATGATTTGTTCTAGTACAGTTAATTTTAACTATGCACATTATTTTCTGTGGCCAATGGGACATTGGTCCCATCAAATTGGCTTCCAAGTCCTTTTGACAATTGTTAATGGTTTCCATACTTAGTATGGCAGGATATTCCAAATTCGTCCTAAGTATTTCTTCTCTCTCTCTCTCTCTCTCTCTCTCTCTCTCTCTCTCTCTCTCTCTCTCTCTCCCTCCCTCTCCCTCTCCCTCTCCCTCTCTCTCTCTGTCTCTCTCGTTTGTTTGTTTTTCGAGACAGGGTTTTCCTGTAGCTTTGGAGCCTGCCCTGGAACTCCCTCTGTAGACCGGGCTGGCCTCGAACTCACAGAGATCTGCTTGCCTCTTCTTCCCGAGTGCTGGCATTTAAGCCGTGCACCACTACCACCCAGTCATCCTAAGTATTTTGCCCCAAACTTGGAATTAGCTCTTACTCCTGGGAATTCTCATAGGCAGATGTTTTTTAAAACGAGAGTGAGTACTATGCGTGTGTGCTGGTTGAATTCTCACCAGTCCTTGCTTCTAGATATTTTCAGTGGGCAATGCTAAGAAATAGTTTTAAATATAACTATAGAATGAGTTCATTTTACTGTATAACTGTTTTTCATGTTTCTCATTTGTACCACACCAAAAGTTAAATTTTCCCTGAACACCAATTCATTTGTTTACTTATTTTCTATGCTTGAAGAACCCCTCTGGACAGCAGTGATATTGTTACTGATAACAGAGTTGTTTCTGTTGTTTCCTTGAAATTCTTTCTTTTAGGTATTGCAGGAGGATTGTATTGTTAGAGAAGATGACTCAGTTTTGTTTTCTTGGTGGCTGCTGCGAACTGGATGTAGGCTTTCTCACATGTTGAGCATATGTTCCACATTGAGCCACACCCCCAACTCTCATTATAATTATTTAAAAAGGATACGGCTCATTCTTCTCTATACAGAGCTGTGCCACCAAACACAAATTCATTAGTTCATGTGGGTGTTTTAAGTACTCGAGTCTTTTAGAATATTTTATATAGTTTGCCGACCATGTCTACTGAACAGATTTTATAAGAAAGTCACAAACGAATTCTGTTTCTCTCATTGCCCTGCTCATTGCCCACATTCTCTCATAGGTAACTTGCTGTTGTTTTAATGTATCATCTCACTTGACAAAAACCTAGGTAAAATACAGATTGTAGATAATGTACACGTCTTTCCTCTAACCTGCTTCATTTAAATGCTGTATTATCCTAAATTTACAAAACAATATTAAGCACAAGCACTCCCTTTCATGGTCATTATCATTCCTGTGCATAGTATTCTGCTGTGTGGGTGTGCCATGAGTCACTCATCCATTATCCTACAGCAGACACTTGGTTTATTCCTAAGCTTTTTCTATAATGAGAATGCTTCTCTGAATAATTTCCTATATACCTATTTTCATCATTTTGAGTCAGATTTTTGAAAGTGAGATTTTACTATCCCAGAAGTACATACATATATAACTTTGTTAGAAACTGTCAAATTCTCCCATGTTGGGATTTTCTTTTCCATTTTGTATTCCAGTAAGCTAAATGTAAAAATGGGATGTGGGCTACTCCATTTCTCATAAGAGCTGTTCAGTGAAAGTTAGATTTTTGCCAAACTACTGGATGAGAAATGTAATTTTTTTTTTGTTTGTTTGAGACAGGGTTCCTCTGTTTTCCTTTGGACCCTGTCCTGGAACTAGCTCTGTAGACCAGGCTGGCCTCAAACTCACAAAGATCTGCCTGCCTCTGCTTCCCAAGTTCTGGGATTAAAGGCGTGTGCCACCAACGCCCAGCTTCAAATGTCATCTTTGATAAAGCTTTTGAAAGTCTTGTAGTCAGAACTATAACTCCATTTTTATTCTCATAAAACTTTGTCATTTGTGTCTTTATAAAATGGTTTGTCTCCCAGGCATTCCACACTTACAACATCAAACAGAAAGTGAATTCTTCATATTTCTGCAGCTTCTAGCACAGTGCATAGTATACAGCAAGCACTCAAATGTTTGTTCAATGAGTGAAAACAAATAAAGCTTCATTAGTGATTGAGACAGAATCAAGATATGACTTTGGACAGCTCAGCACACTATATAGAGCAGTGGTTCTCAAGCTTCTTGATGCTTCCTTTGACCTTTAATACAGTTCCTCATAAAATTATTTTGTTGAATCTGGCAGTGGTGATGCAGGGAGATCTCTGTGAGTTCCTGGTCTACAAGAGCTAGTTCCAGCACCAGCTCCAAAGAAATATAGAGAAACCCTGTCTCAAAAAATAAAATCCTTTATTTTATTATTTATCATCTATCTATCTTTTCATTTTTGTTTTTTGAGTCAGGGTTTCTCTGTATAGTTTTGGAGCCTGTCCTATAGACCAGGCTAGCTTTGAAGTCAGAGAGCCTCCTGCCTCTGCCTCTGGAGTGCTGGGATTAAAGGAGTGTACAACAATTGCCTGGCTTATTGGCTTATTTTGCTACTTTTATGAGTAGTAAAGTAAATATCTGATATTCTACCCCAGAGAGGTCATAACCCACAGGCTGGGAACCTCTGCTGTAGTGTTTTTCTTTGCTCAAACAGAATTCTTACTTGTTTGAGAACCACTGACAATATTTATTCACAGTAGTAAATTGGATCTCTCCATGTCTCTGTCTGCCTAGGTCCTAAAAACAGATGCTGCTTTATGGAAACAAGTACCATGCACTAGTTCACAGTAGTGGCATAATTAGTCTGTAGGGCAGGCAGATTGTACATACAAGTTCAGAATTATCATAAGATTAGGAAAGATGGCGCCATCATTAAATCCTCTCACAACTGTGCACATGGTTTAGGGCTAAACTTGAGCAGAAGACAAAGTGCTGTGGAAGCTGACTTATTGTATACCTAATTTTATTTGATTTTTCTCAGCTCTATGAACTAATCAATGGTTGAATTTGTAAACATGAAAAAGGAACCACATGATCTCAACAAGACATGAAGCATAGCTTTGTAAGGTGTCAAGTACTTGGAGTAATAGTAATGCACCTTACGATTCCTATTACATCATTACTTTAAACTATCAGTTTAAAAATAGAGGCTAAGTTCCGGTGTGGTGGCCCACATCTTTAATTCTCACACTCAGAGGCTGAGGCAGGTGGATCACTGTGAGTTTCAAACAATCAAAACAAAAAATATATATAGGTTATGTTGGATAAGTAATTCATTTCAATGACCAAATAATATGAAAGGCCCAAAATGTATTTTAATATTAAAATGTTTTTTACTATTGATATGAAAATATAGAAATTTGTTTATAATAATTTTGGGTGTCATTTACTGATTTCCATCAAACTTTGTCTTTGAAAATGCCACAAAAATATTTTCAAGATTAGACAGAAAACTCTTGATAAGTTTTCAAATGTTCTGAGTAGACATTAAAAGTAAAATTCTTCACTATAACACTTTACTCTTGTGTTCAAATCTTTTCTGGATGACAAGGCTCATTTTACTTTTTGTTGCTGGTGGCATCAACTTAAATTGCATGTACATACTTTTAAGACATTTTGAACTCTGATTCCATAATCATCCAAAGGAATGATACTCTTTTACAGTAACTAATTGATTATATGTATATTTATTAGCTATGTTTCCACAATTTATTATTAAAAAAGTTACTATACTTTCCCCCCATGAGTTTTTCTTCCCTAAAAGCCAAGCAATGTAAATTACATATCCTTATGAAA
Organism: Phodopus roborovskii; assembly: GCF_943737965.1. Taxonomy (NCBI): domain Eukaryota; kingdom Metazoa; phylum Chordata; class Mammalia; order Rodentia; family Cricetidae; genus Phodopus; species Phodopus roborovskii. The sequence continues at coordinate 44,019,419 of NW_026126418.1, forward strand.
CCCATTATTTGGGGACCAACTTAGCACCTATAGACCAAATTTTACTTTAAGTAGACTAACACTCTGGGCTGTATAAGTCATGGTCCACCACTCCTCTGAATTTAAGGAGAACTGCATCCTGAGTCAACTCAGTAAACGAAGACAACTGGAAATCATCCTAAACCGATGTTAACTAGGCAAAGTGTCAGTAACATTTACTAAAATAGCAACATTGAACTTTATGTACAGAAATATTGCTAAATTCCATTTGAGTAATGACCACCATCCCAGAATAATACAAGAACTTGTATGAATTTGATTTAGGATCATAGTCCACGTATTTACATTTATTCTGCTTTTCATGTGGACATTATTAGTAAATTTTGAAATGGTGGGATTGTTGACCTAGTCATACATGTCTAAAGCTTGGCCTCCGAGTTAATTAAATATGAGTTAATAATATATTGTAAGGAAATTATTGTCTTTATTACAGTTATTAGGTAGTTACTGAAATTATAGTTGGAAATGAATGCAGGGCATGGAAAACTCAGGATTAAATTATGCATTTGAACCTTAGGCCAGCTTTTACTATAGAGACAGTTTTCTGCTAAAAGAGAAATTGTATGTCATTGAAATTAAATGCTTTTCTGGGGATGGAAGATTCCAGTTTTTAATGAAATTACTGAGTGTGGTGTAGTGAAATGATTAAAATCTGTATTCCGGGAATGTGGCAGGGAAAAAAAATCAATAAGTGCTAGCACAGCTTTGCTGCTCAATGTGAATCCTAGGATTGAAATAAACTACTACAAAAATAATAATTAAAAACATATCAGCACATTAATTTATTTAGCATCAGTCTCCCGAGACATCATCTTCACTAATTTTTAGCATACATTACTATGTAATGAGCAGCGTCTTTTCAGATGCCCCTATTAGACAGGCAGTATCTCTGCCCCTCCCCCAGGCTCCTGCCTGCAATCATTGTACTTGCGCTTATTATGTTACAAATGACCGAGGTAAGGCTGACATTCTCCGCGCTTGCAGAAAGACCTAGTCTGCCAGCTTTTTTTCTTCCTAATGAAGGAGCTTTGTGAAATCTCCCCATGTGTTAATACTAATGAAGATCCTCCAGCACAATTAAAATCACAGCCAGTGGTTGAGGAGGAAACATAAAACAATAGCATCTTTTAAGATACATCTAGCCACATATGTATGCATAAAATAATATATGGTCAAATTATTCTCCAATAACTAAATTTTTACTTGGTCTTCTTCCTGAAAACCAAATTACCTAATTTGAAATTATATAAACTTCAAGACTTTATTGTGTTCTTAAGGGAGTAAAACACCTTAATGAATATTTTTTAAAAATTACCTTTCTTGCCGGGTAATAAAGTGTATCATGGTTATGAATTTTTTAAATCGTTTTTAGTAGGCTGCTGGTACACTGTTGAAGAGGACGGGCTGCACTTTACCTTTGGTTTAATTTGATTGGTTGAAGGGAATTGGGGAGTGGAAGGTTAAAAACTCAATCAGCTCGCTGAAATTCTGGGGATCAGATAGTACACAGCGTGTTTAGTTGGTAATGGGCAACTGGTCTTTTAAAGTGTTTTTAGTTCTTACAGTTAAACTAGTTCTTTGTTTTGTATTTTTCCCCTAACAGAAACTAGAAAAAAAAAATTGAGATTACGGCTTACAATTTATACCAGTAACTGCAAAAGAACTTTCTGTTTGAATGTCTTTAATTTGAATCTTAATTTTGACTCAAAGCATAAATATTACAACCAGTTTAACTCCATGGAAAAACAGTGGTATACCTTGAGATCGCCTTGCGCTCTGGTTTTTGAGTCCTAGCATGCACAAATTCTTGGCACATTAATTTAGCTTGTAGGCTCAACATAATTTCTAGTTTACAAACATAAAAGTTGGTGGAGATGGCTAATCTATGTTCCTTAATGTCGGTTTACGTTTTTTAAAAAAAATTTAAATATTCAATTCTGCCCCCTCCCCCTTTGAAAAGCAAAACAAAACATTTAAGTTTCTTAACTTTTTCCTGGGACCAGGAGCGGTGCAAACTCAAAAGATACAGTATTCTTGGAATGAAGAAGCAGCCCCCTCCCTTGGCTCCTTTTAGAGCTGATAGGTCATTTATTATTGGAACTGAAATGGTATAAACAATTCTCTCGCTCTTTTTCCCCTTGTTAACAGCAACTTTCATTGTTAGAGAGAGGAGAGAGAGAGAAGCCTTGTTGGTTGACGTCACTTGGTTCATGAAGCCTTCGCCTAGAAGTGAAGCTGCTGAACAAACCTTGAGAAGAATCATCTGCTTCAATCTGCTGCTGGATAGGAACTAATCAGAGAGCGAGCGGCGGAAGACGGGGACGGAGGGAACCAGGGCTTTCGCGATCACGGATCTCACCTCCACTCCAACTCCCTAGACTTTCTTGCAGAAATTATAAGAGAAATAAGGAGGCGGTGGGGATTCCGAAAAGCTTAATCTGCACCCGGGAAGGGCGAAAATCCCTTCCACCGCAACTCAGTTCGAAAGTGAAGGTGAGTTTGAGAGCCAGGGTGCGGGGGTGCGGGAGAGGTGGGATCCGGGCGGAGAGCGGCGGCTGCGGGCTGGAGCCTTCCCGAGGCGCCCGCCGCTGTTTACCCGCGCCGCCTGGTGTGTCCCTTTGTTGTGCGGGCAGCGACGCCGCGGTGGCTCTGGGGTCCCGAGTAGAGTTCCGGGCGTTGGGCGCAGGGCGCAGGGACCTGGTCCCGGGCGGGGTGGGGGTGCGGGCTCGGCGGAACGGAAACTTTGCTGGGAGTGCGGGCGCGGGACCGGGCGGCCGGGCCTCGTCCCTCCATTGTGCCAGCCGCCCTCGCCGCCGGCCTCGCGGCGTTCTCCTGCCCGGCCCGCTGCGACGCCCCGCGGGGCGGTTGGCGAGGCCAGGGCCCTGCCCGCCTCCGCCCCCGGCCCGCAGCCTCGCGCCCGCGCCGCCGGCCCGCGCCAGGCCGCCGGGTCTCCGGAGCCGGGTGGGGGTGGGGCTGCGGCCCCGGGCGCCGGGAACCTGGCAGACCGGGTCGAGCGGGCTCCCCGCGTCCCGGGTCCCCGGCGGCCTGGCCAGCAGGTCCCGCCGCGGCGGGCTGGCCTCCCTGCACTCGGTCCCCGCGCCCTCCCCCGCGACGCCCCACTCCCCTCCCCTAAAGTAGTTCGGCGAACCCCAGAATTGGGATCTGGGAAGGCTAGGAAGTGTGCGGAGACTCGGAGCCGGCCCTGGGGGTGGGGGCTGGCTCCTCTGCCCCTCTCCCTCCTCGGTATTTATCTTTTGTGTGTTGTTTCCTTGTAAAGAGAGAAGCAGCTGCAGCCCGTGGCCGAGTTGTTGAAATTTATCCCTTTGTGTATATTACAATATCCTCCATTTTTCCCCCTGTCCTCTAAACAACAAGCGTTTCGCCATCTTGGGCAATTTTTATTCCCAAGTCTGTCTCTCTCTCTTTTAATTTTTGAGGAAGGTAAAGAAGCCATAGAAATGCAAACAGTGTGTCTGGATAAGGCTCAAAGTTTAGGAACGGTTCAGGGGGCCATGTGACGTCATGTAAACTTTATCAAGAAAATTTCCCCAAAGTGTGTGTGTGTGTGTGTGTTTTGTTTTGTGTTTTCCTCATTTTTTTCTCGTTTTATGGAATCGTGTAACTTAGAGCCTACTGATAAATTATTGGTTTATTTTTTTTATTTTGCATTCAGAACGCATCGCAAAATCCGTACATTAAATGTTTGGTAGCAATAGGAAGATTATTTTTAAAAATTATCGGAACTTTTATTGTGCCACTTAATATTCACCTAATTCTGAGCATTCAGATTTTATTTAAATTGTCAAATGTGTTTGTACCAATATATTTCTTTTCTTATGTGGTATCATAGATTTAACAAATTTAGTTTAGTTGATATTTACGTATCTTGGGTTATGTACCTTCCCTTTTGTAATTGTACTAATCTTTCGTGTTTTTGTTTTTGTTTTTTTTTTTTTAATTTTAAAAGACCTATTCAGAATATCATGAGACTCTTGATGCTTTTAGTAGTAAATATTAAAGTCAAAAATGTTAGCAAAAAAACCGTAGTTTAGCATATAAAAGGCAGAATTAACTTTAAAAGATAATTTGTACTCTTTTCCTGTAAACTTTATCAACCATCATAAAAATGATTAAAAAGTACTATTAAATTTTCTCTAAAATAGTTTTTCACCTTACAAAAAAAAGTTGAGCTGGTCACATGACCTCACTTAATGATACACTCAGTGAGGAGTATATAAATAGGCACAGTAAATTGAATGGGAAAGTGTAATTCTGTCTCCAGTAGTCATTTTCAGTCAGCATATTTACATCTCTTCTAACAAGGACATGAAACTGTCTGTATTTAATTTGCATTCCCTTTGTCTTCTGTGTTGGGGAAAAAACATTGCTACAGTGAACTTAAAAAAAAAGCTAATAGAAAAAATTCTAAATGCATTAAGATTTTCTAATGTGTGAAATTTTACATTGTGAATGGTATGTTTTACATTTCTGTAACTATATTCTTTGCTGTCTTCTGTTACTTATCCAGAAATTTGCTATATGTAAAATGTTACATAGAAATCTTGACTGAATTGAATGTCTGCTATTTAATGAATTGTAGGTAGGTGAAAAATGTTTAAATAGTTAAAAGCACATAGAACAGATGGTTCTAAATTATACATGCAACAAAGGACCAGAAGATTTGGCAGATTATAAATGGAAGCAACAGAGGATAAGCAGTTTAAGAAAATGGTAGTTAAGTACGGTGATGTCTCACACCTATTGTAAACACTGCGGCACAATCAATAATTTAGATGGCATTACAAATTTGTGTGCTTCAGTAGAAAAGTAAGATTTTACAAGTATTTGAAGCAAATGTTAAATGTAAAATTTTCTAAAGCTACGATGACAAAGAATTTTTTTTTTAGGATATCAGATTGTATGCTTTTAAAACAAGAATTTATAAGAACTTACTATGTTCATATAATGGTTTCCAGAGAAATAAGGATAGGTACATATTTTTAAATCTAGATAATAGTATCTGCACTGTTGTGGGTTAAACTAATAACATTGACTATGTTAGCTTGTGCATTCACTTTTTTTACTAGTGAAAAATGGTATCTTAGCTGCTCAGTCTTGGGAAATGCATTGAGTACAATGCTGTCTGCTCTCATTTACTAAACAGTATGGAGTGAAGGGATGTGTTTTAATTTTGATATTTGAATTTTTTTGTACATATACTGACTTGACGAATATAGTTTGCTATTTATAAATGTAAATATTTTGTGTAATGCTGCTCTTTTTGGAAGAATGTAAGTGTATTTTTTGCTTTTCCAGAAAACAGAATATTCCAGAATATTTTAAAAAGTATTGAACTTTGCAGAAATTTGTTTTTAGCCACACATTTAAAATACATATAAGCTGTAATGGAAAGCTTGGGTTTCTGATTCTATTTCCCTTTCTCTATTTCTTTGTTTGCATGTTTGTTATAGAATTGCAGTGTAAAGGAGCAGATGTTTTGCCAAACATCCTGATGTGTTGCTTTTTCTTATGGGAGTGCATAGCTGCTCCTTCTGATGCATCAACTTGACAGCTGGTTGATTTCATGGAGCTGCTAAGAAGCCATTAGTGGTGTCATTGAATTGAAACAGAGCAGTCACTCCCAGCTTGAACTGCAATTGTTAATGTCTTTGTTGCTACTTTTGTGTTACTATACAAGATGTGGGATACCACAGTTGCACTGAATGAAGTTCAAGGTTTTTGTCTTATCTCCTTGAATTAGTGGAAGGTGGTGCATTAGACCTTGGTGACTCATAGATTTAAAGTTTTCATGAAAGAAAGGGTGAGTGTTTGAACTAGTCCTTCTTAGAAACTACTAAAAATAGAAACAGCATAGTACAAACAAAATCATAAGGTGGTATTGACCCCTGTAAGGAATTATGTAATCAGGGTTCAGTGGTTTTTAATATACTTAATTTCCTGAGGGATTAATCAAATTGTCTAGTAAGTATTTTAGGAGGTTTTTTAATTACATAAAATTAAATATTTTGAGTACTAAAGTCTTAAAACATTGTGGTTTATTTAGTAAATATTGGCTCATTTGGCTTAATGTTTCTTTAAACTTTTACTGTGGGAAATGATTAGAAAAGAAATAATTATTGGCAAATAGACCATTTTGCTTGTAATTTTCTGATGAGGCCAAAATGCTGTTTAAAAATTCATAATGTTGTTCTAAATTATTCTCCTAGTAGTTATTTAATGATTTTCTTAAGCTAAAATCATGTTTTTATTGTAGAAATACCATTGTTTGTTAAGAGGCAAGGTCCTTAACTGTAGCTCTTGCCAGCTTTCATTGAAGTCTATCCTTGGCTTCCCGAGGGCTGGCATCACATGCTTGTATCATTTCTACCTGTAGCTTCAGTTCTTCTAGAACTCAGTATTCCAACCATGTCTTTATCCTAGTGGTGCCTGAGCTTTGTACTTTTTAAAAATTATTTGCACTATTTTGTAGGAGGAGAAATAAGATGGAGAAAAGGGTAAGAATAAATACAAATGGTCTCAGTAGATAGCAGTATATACTGTAAAAAACTGGAAAGAAAACAAAACTTTAGGATGACACGGTGCCTGAATGCAGTGTATTTATTATTTTGTCAAGAACTTTTTTAGTCTCAGTATTTTTTCAAAGTTTTAGATCTTAAAATAGAAAAAAAATTTAACAACTCTTCAAAGAGCATAGCTTCCTTTAAAAAAATACTTAAAATGCAAAAGTGATCATTGGAATATGTAATTTGCTGAAATAAGTTTTATTGAAGAAGCTTTCCTTATAATATGAGCAAATTTTCAGTTTGTATAAGATACCCCTGACTGATTCTGGGATTATTTCTGGAATCATGAATGTATGGAGTCTTTGATTTTAGGGAAGTCAGGCATTACTGTCATTAAAGCTAGATGTTGTATTGAGACAATGCAACATTTGAGCCTTTTCATATTGTAGCCATAAAATTTCTTAAAAAGAAAGTCATTCTACTGCCTTAGACTGTGTGTGACTCATTTTTGAGAAAGATTTATTTGTATTATTTTAAATTGTGTGTGTGTGTGCGTTCGTGCATGTGTGTTGTGGGCATGATGGACAGGTTTTGTGTGAATTAGTACAGGTGCTCCCAGTGGCTGGAAGAGTCAGAGAAGCCAGATGTCCTGGAGCTGGAGTACAGGTTTTGTGAGCCACCTAATGTGAGTGCTGGGAACTGAACTCATGTCCTCTGAATAGCTGAGACATCTCTCCAGCTCTGTGACTTAACTTTGAAGAAACATAAGTCTTTGTATCAAGGCAGATAGTTACACAAACTAAATTAGGTAAATAAACTATTAATTTTAAAGAAGCATGGAAGTTTAGCTCAGTGTTAGAGGCAGTATAGTAGTTCCAGTAGATGCCCTGCTATTTCAGTAGAATTTTCAGCATGTTGTTAAGGGAGGGCAATGGTGGACCAGTCTGTATGAGTTTGAACTTGAATTCACATGTTTTTCTGTTGCCCATGTGACTTTGAAACTATGACTAGCTGGGTATGATGGCACACATCTTTAATCTCAGTACTTGGGAAGCAGAGGAAGGCAGACCTCTGAATTTGAGGTCAGCTTGGTCAACAGAGCGAGTTCTGTAGGACAGCCAAAAAGCTAGTGCTACAGAGAAACCCTGTCTTGAAAAAGCAAAAGAAAGAAAGAAACTATGATTAATAAATACATTTATTTCATTTGCAAAAACAGAGACTGTTATAAAATATTGGGAACAGTTGCTGAAAGTAGGGAAATTAAATGAATATATATGATTTTTAAATCTGCCCTGAGTGTTGTTTGATTTGTAATAACTCAGAGATTGAGATGTACAATACTTATTAATAGTCCAGATAAATTAAACTTACAATATGTTATTCATTATGAAGTCTTTGTTGTCAGTTAAGCATCCAGTTCTTAAAATTAATAGGCTTTTATGAGAGTATAAAGTGAAATAGTTTTATCACACATACTTTGTTTTTGTTACATAGTTTTGAAAATAGTTCTTACATAAAATTTGGCATGTAATTTGGCCTCTGAATGATTTTCATTCAAATAAAAATTGCTTGGCAATGAGGATAATAACTATGAAGGTAAGGTGACGATATGAACCCTTAATTTTGTTTGTGTAATGATAAGTGTAATAGTGTAAGAAAGTATAATAATAAGTGTAATAAGTAATAATGTAAGAAAGAGGCGCATATGGTTTGAAGACAGTTTCTGCCCTGGTACCTTCCTATATGTCTACATAATTATGTATTTTTTTTCCCCCTCTTTCTGTTTTCTCCTCTTAACACTTTTCTACAAACATGCACTCATTAATCAAAGACCGTGCACTCCTGCTGAGGGCAGAGAGGTTCATCAAATTGGCAGTCAGCTTGGTGTAAAGAACGGTGTACTGAAGCTCTTAACTCACTGGGACATAAATAAATCTAAGGTCTTTGTATGCAAACCCTGGAGGTTAATACTGTATAATTCAATGTCCTGTCTTTGTTTTTATGATTGATGTTTTTAAATGTTTCAAGCTTAGTGCAAGTCTTCTAGTGGATCAGGTCTGCCTATCTGATTGGCTATAGTGAGAAAGCATTAGGTTGTCAGAGGACTTCGGAGTATGCTGCAGAGATTTTGATTTTTCCCCCTGCAAGATCATTGTCATATTGCATGAGCTGTTATAGGAATGTACTGATGATTGACATTCCCTGCTGTGATAATGGACCCAGTGCATGAAATGCCAATAGTTTGGTTCTATTTGTTCGGAAGCTTACTGCTATTTGTATCCTTAACAGAGCTAACATGGAGAACAAGCAGAACTACTGGGATTTCTCTGCAGAAACAGTGCTGGGATTTGACTTTAACATGAATTGGTTGCATATTCATAATTTAAGAACAGCTGGTTACAGCAAGCACATAGTCATTTGCAAGCTATTATAAACCATTCCACTCACATGGAGCCTGTGCTTGGTGATTTTTTTTTTTTTATTGATCTACCTGCATTTAAAATCTAGTCACTGCTGCTATAGAAACTCTTCATTTTAGCTGTGCTTGCAACACAGAACAGCTTCAATTTTAAATAATCTACTTAAGTTGGATTTTGAATAAAACAAAGGACCTTAGAATAAAACAAGTATAAAAGGTTGTATCTTATCTGCAAAATATTTAATCTTGACTAAAAACCCAGTCAGTCACCTAACAAAACCTAAACTATACAACCATTACAATTTTTGGACAGTAAGATTTTATAATTTTGTTCAGATAAATATCTGAATTGTCTTTAGTTGAGAATTTAATTATTAATTATATTTTACTAGTTAAATATAATTTGAGAAACAATAGATTGATATTAATTACTTTGTAAAATAATGTCTTATGTAGAAAAGATGTAGTACTTTTAGCTTATGGCTAGTGTAAAAACCAGATAGAGAGATGACAGGACTTTGCAACTGGATTAGAATAATGTAAAAACTATATAGCCACCCCGGTTTTTGCAAGTACTCAGATAAGTAAGTTTTTCTGTATTGAGGGTATCTTACACATTTTAAAAGGTACCCATTTATCCAGCTATCATAGCTTCCTCAGTATTCCAAGCTTCCAGTAAGAGTAGGGGAGAACTGGGAAATGCTATTTTATATACCCTTTTAGGAATGACAGGGAAGAACACATTTCTTTGTATATGTGGTATCATGATTATGCTGGTATCCAGAGCCATCATCTACACAGCATGGTAGACACTTGTGCTTGCCTGTGTTTGTCCCTATACTGGAATGATGAAGTAGTTCTCACACCTCAAGGTTGAGAAATAGTCCTAAGAGTGCATTTTGCTCTTTCTTGGCTTCACAAATGACTGGATATGTTGGTAATATAACAGAATATATGGCCAGTTTTAATCCGGTTGATAGTAGGTTGTCCTTTTTTCTAAATAATAAATTCAAAGGGTATTAAAGGACAAGGTGTTACATTTTAGTTTTTGGTTGCAGAGGATCACGATTTTGTGTACTTAAACTGCCATTATTTAGATTAGTCATTTTGTGAACTATTCTAATGTCCTTTCCCCTTGGACGACTGTCCATTCAGATAGTTCTCTGTTCCACAGAATTTCATCAAAGAATAAACAGAGGAAATAAAATGATTTTGTTGTTGTTTTGTTTTGCCCTGGGGATTGAACCCAGGGCCCCAGGTGAAGTAAAGGCTCAGTAAGCCTGGCTTGCTTTACCAAAATGGATAGCTGGGTGAAATTAGAGGTGGCATACGCCTCTAATCCCAGCACAGATGCAGGGGCAGAGGGATCTTCAACTCCTAGGACAGCCAGGGCTATACACCCTGTCTTAAAAAACAAAACAACAACAGAAGACATTAAGATGGAGAATGTTCCTTAGTATTTCACTAAAATGAAGGATTGGGATTTTGCCTTCCAGTTCTTATCACACAGGTAATTGAATGGAGAGAAGAAGCATGCGGTAAATCAGTAAAGCATAAATTTTAGCATTTGTTTGAAAAATGAGTGGACTCAACATCAGCCACAAGAAAAATTTTAGATACTTAATGTACTTTTATTGTTGTAGTAATAACAGAGGGAAGAGAGGCAGTGACATTAATTCTCCATGTTTATTTGAACCCTTAGTCTAAGCATGCATTTGGAGAGCTGTGGATAAAAGTTTAATGTAAGTTCAGAGTAGAAGCCAGGGAGATATCTAAGGGAGTGAAAATGCTTGCTGTGTATGTCTGACCATCTCAGTGGGGACTGAATTCTGATCTATGCCATGTAAAAAGCATGATACAGTGTCCTACAGCCAGACAGGTCGTGGAGACTAGAGAATTGGCCAGAAGAATGAGGATACAGCTGAGTGACAGAAACAATAGACCCTGCCTCAAGAACAAGGTGGAAGGAGGGAACTAGCTCCTCCAAGTTGCTGCTGACCTCACATTGATGCAGTGGCACACATTTGACTACATTCATACACCCAATAAATCTTTCTGATTTTTGGTTTTCTGTGTAGCCCTGGCTATTCTGGAGCTCACTACTTAGACCAGGTTGGCATTGAATTCAGAGATCCACCTGCTTCTGCCTCTCCCAAGTGCTGGGATTAGAGGTGTGCAACACTACTGGTTGATTACACACAATAAATCTTTGAAAGATCAAAACAGGAGAGAGGTGGCTTCTGCTTGGAGTAATTAAGTCTCTTTGTTTGGGTAGCACTGAATTAGTCAAGAAAACTGAATGAATTTTTAGTACTCTGTGGTAAGGAGGGATCCAACAAACAAATGACAGTAGGAGCTGAGCCTCTGTTTAAGCCCGTTAAAGCTATCCCACTGGGAACCTTGGAAGGGTTCTGCAACTTATTTTGAGATGATCTCAAACCCTTTTCACCAGAAAGATGATATCATGGGAACTTTTCCTTCCTCCCTTGCTTTCAGAGTTGACTGGCTTTCTCTGAAGAAAGTGGGTTAATGAGTCAGGCTATTCAGTGGTAGGCTTGGCTTGACTCTGCAGACCAGGTTAAAAGCCTCTGAGCAGCAGCCTTTTCTGGTTAGAGGTATTTTGGCCTTTTTATGATTATTATGATTTTGTTCTCTGTGTTTGTGATTTTTTTTTCTTTCTCATCTGCTATTCATATCTGCTATGAACAGGCAGCATAGTGAAGAATGGCGACTTAATTCTAAGAGAATTTGATAGCACTAACTTGAGAAACATTTCTCTTTCTTTTAGGAAGACCAGCTGAGCAGCCCATCATAGCTACCTATAAGGACAAAAGGCAACAATGCATATCCCTTACTTTCATTAGCGCCAATATGGAGTTTCAGTAAAACCAGAAATCTCATTACAAATAGAGATCATAAGGGCCAGAGAGATGGCTGAAGGTGCCTGTCATTAAGCCTGATGACCTTAGTTTGATCCTCAGAACTGACTTCAAAGTTGTCCTTTGACCTCTACCTATGTACATATATACAATGTACATATATACAATGTACATATATATATGTACATTCATACAAAATAAAATAGGTAACATAATAAAAATTTAAGATAGCATTGAGAACAAAAGGAGTAATCAAATACTTTTCACACACAAAGGTGTGAAAAGGTCTTGTGTATAGTCTTGGTGGTCGGTAGAGGAGAGGAGAATGGAGCATGGGTGGTGGGACGACAGCTGTCTTCAGCCCTTCCTTCCAAAAGGCCTCTCAGTAGGTGTACTTGCCAAAACTAGTAAACTGCAGGAGTGTTTGGGAGCATAGGCAAATGTTTCTATATTATGTGGGAAATGGGAGGTAGGAAAAAAGGCCCAATAGAATGTGTCTAGAACATCACGTTTTAATTTTTGGTAGTTCAGGCTAGTCTAAAATTTGCCATTTTTCTGCCTCACCCTTGAGTATAGAGCTTTTTTTTTTTTTCAGATGAAGTATGTAAGGACTTCAGTATCTTGCATTTGAGCTTTTCATTTTAATCTGAGAAACCTTTGTGAAATTTTTCATCGTCATACAAATTTTCAGGTTTTTTTTTTAAAGAAATGGATATGTTCATGTGTTTGTATATTTGAGTATATGTACACATGTACCACACGTGGAGGCCAGAGAACAAACACAAACGTCTCATATCTTGACCAACACACGCATAGCCTAGCACAGTTTAGCATATGAAGACAGGAGCTCTTGTTTGCTGCTCCAAGTGCTAGGCTAGCCTGCTCCAAGCTTCCAGGAGGTGCTGGAGTCCAACTCTTAGCTGCCCATGGGAGCGCTAGGACCAGAGAATACTGTGAATAGGGCAGCAAGAACTGGAATATAAAGTCACTTGGAAAAGAATAAACACAGTAAAGAGACTATTGCAGTTATGATACTGGATACTCAGCCTTAATCCCAGATACACTTAGTGAATCTACTGAGGAAATTCCCAGTTCAGACATACATAATTGACAGGTGTGAAGTATACTTATTAGAAAGATCTGTATTGGAATTAACAGGTTTGTTTTCACTTAATTTTTTTTTATTAATATGAGTTCTATAAAACTCATAAACATGTATGAAGTTTAATGATCTTCATACATGTATATGATACACCTTGATCATCTCACCATGTATATTACCCTCATCATTCTGACCTCCCGCTGGCTCTTTCCCTCTCACACACACTCAGTCCCCTTCTGCTTCCATGCCTTACTTAAGGTAAGGAGCGCCCAGAAGTTACTCTTCAGGTCATGCTGTCCTCAGATTTGCAGTCCTCCTGTTTACTGGCATTACATAGGCATGCATCATTCACAGTTGTGTCTCATGTCTTGTTTTTGTCTAGATTCTGTATATGAATTACAATATGATAATTCTTCTGAATATAGTTTATTTAGCTTAATATAGACTCAGTTCTATTCACTTTTCTGTAAATGGCATGATTTTGTTCTTTATGTAACTAAATACATCAGTGTGTATGTGTGTGTGTGTGTGTGTGTGCGCACACGCACGCACGCACGCGCGCGTGTGTGTACGTGTACGGGGGTGGGGAACAGAGGACAGCCATGGATGCTATTTCTCAAGCATTGTTCACCTTATTTTATGAAAAAAGATCTTTCACTGGGACCCGTGGCTCAACAACAGACTAGACTGCCTGGTCAGTGAGTCCAAGGGTTCTGCCTGCCTCTGGCTCTCTAGTGTTGTGCTACTGGCACACACTGTCATAACCAGCTTTTCATGCTGGTTCTAGGTCCTCATGCATGTAGGGCCAGTATTTTACCATCTGAATTGTCCCCACAGCTCCTTTTTGTCCGTCTATTAATTGTGTTATCCTTTTTCTAATACTCTTCTTTTTATTAAATACTTAATATTCTAATGTGCATATGAGTTTGGATTCATCCCCCCCCCCTTTCCTCCAATTCCTCTCCTATACTCCTCCAATTTCCTCGAAACACTTTATGTGGTCTCTCTCTCTCTCTCTCTCTCTCTTTTTTTTTTTTAAATGAATACCGACTGTGTTTATTTACTTCTGCCTGTATGTATGTGGGTGTGGAACTATTCATAGAAACATTGGTAGGCTCTCAGGGATTATATCATCCAGAAAAAGCAACTTTTCCTCCCATTAACTAGTAGTCATTGACTTCCAGTGGCCCCTCTGGGTGGGGAGGGGGGAGTCAGCTTGATAAGCCCTTCCTCCAACCATGCTGGGATTTTGGCTGGTTTAAATCATGTGTAGGTCTGGTGCATGCAGCCCGGGTCTCTATGAATTCAAGTGTGCCACTGTGCTGTCAAGTCCTACAAAACTGTTTCTCTAGAACATCCACTCTCTGACTCCTCCAATCATTCTGTCCCCCATTCTAAGATGATATCTGAACCTTGTGGGTAGAGTGGGCTATAGACATTCTGTTGAGAGCCGAGAGTCCAGTCTCATTTTCTGTACACTGACTAGTTTTTCTCTTTATACATTGTTATCTGCTATAAAAAGCAGCTTCTCTGATGACTGCTAAGACACAACAACTGTGTATTCAAGAGCTTAGGGACAGTTTGCTACTGTGTCCATTTAGCAGGGTGGGAGTTCTAGGGTCTCCCTATGGTCTATAGCTGTGGGGTTTAGCCTGTTATGGAGTGGGCTTCATCTTATGGAGTGGCCTTTTCTGAATTCCTTATGTATTGTGGTTACTAATTCCCAGCCAGGTAAGTAGTTGACAAGGAGTCTCTCATATTTTGTGGCTCAGTCTCTTCTGTTGATTGGTTTCTTTACTATGCAGAATTATTTTTAATTTGATGGATCTCCAATGCTAATTTTTATTATTTCCAGAACTGTTGGAGTCATTTATAAAGCAGTTGTTTTCCTGTAGTAGCTTCAAAGCTCCAGCTTTATGTTAAGGTTGCTAAGGTTGTTATGTTTTGAATTGATTTTTGTTCATGGAGGAGGGCAGTAGGAACCTGATTTCATTTGTTTTTATGTGGATATCAATCTTTTCCAGCACCAGTTTTCTCCCTGACACAGGGTTTCTCTGTGTAGCTCAGTAGACCAGGCTGGCCTCAAAATCAGAGATTGCCTGCTTCTGCCTCTCAAGAGCTGGGATTAAAGGCGTGTGTCACCACCCATTGCCTGTGTCCAGTACCCATTGTTAAAAGCTCTCCACCATGTGTCTAACATGTTTTGTGAAGAAAATGGCTGTAGCTATGAGTTTCTTTGTCCTCTGCTGTATTCTGCTGGGTCTGTATTTCTGTATCTGTACCATGCTCCCATTGTTACTATGCATGTAGCATAATATGAAATCAGGGATTATGATAACTGCAGCGTGATTCTTTATGTTCACGATTACTTTGGCTATTTGGGACCTTTTGTGCTTCTGTATGATTATTAAGACTTTTTTCTATTTCTACAAGAGATGTCATTAGTGTTTTGATGGGATTGCAATGTTTCTATAGATCACCTTTGGTAATATGGCAATTTTTTGCAATATTAATTCTGCCTGCACATGATTATGTTAGGTCCTTTCATCCTGTGGTGATTTCTTTGTTTTCTTTCAGTGTTCTAGAATTTTCATTTTCAGTGCCTTTTATCTGCTTGGTTATATTTGTTTCTAGTTTTCTTGAGGCTAAAGTAAATAGGATCATTTTCCTGAGTTCTTTCTTGGCATGCTCAGTATTGCTATATAGAAAAGGTATTGATTCTTCTATGTTGACTTTGTATTCTCTTACTTTGCTGAAAGTTATTTCTGAAATCCAAGAGTTTTCTGGTGGAGTCTTCAGAGACTTTTTATTTTAGTATGGAACACTCATGCAAATAGGGATAATTTGATTTATTCCTTTATTTATTTGTATCCCCTTTGCCTCTTCTTCTTGCTTTATTGCTCTAAAACAGTAACACCTATGTAGACTAAGAATGGCAAGAATAGATCCTTTTCTTGTTTTGAATTAAGAATTTTCACCCTGGTTATGGTGGCCCACACCTTTAATCCCAGCACTTGAGAGGCAGCTAGATCTTTGTGAGTTCAAGGCCAGCCTGGTCTACAAAATGAGTTCCAGGACAGCTAGGGTGGTTACACAGAGAAACGCTGTCTTGAAAAATCAAAAAAACAAAAAAACTTTATTTTTTTATATGACTTTTATGATGTTGACATAATATTCCTATATTCTTCGTAGATTTTTTTCTTAACTATTAAAAGCTATGGAATTTTATTGAAGCCTTTTCTGTATTTATAAGATGATTGTGTGATTTTTTTTTTTTTTATATCACTGGAATAAAAACCACCTGGCTCACTTTTTAAATTTAATTTTGGCATTTTTCCATTTGGTAAATGTGTATGGTATGTGTGTGTGGGGGGGGGGGTGAGGGACACATGCCAGGGTGCATGTATGGAGATCTGAGGACAGTTTGTGGGTGTCCATTCTCTCCTTCACTAAGTGGATTCCAGAGATTGAATTTAGGCCTCCAGGCTTTGGAACAAATGTCTTTACCTGAAAAGTCATCGAACTGTTCCCATTTGTCTTTTTTTCATGAACTGGCCTTGTTTTTATGAGTAGATGATTAACAGTAAATTTTTCTTGTGAGGTGCTGTTTTCTTTAAGTCGTATTTGCTGTAAAATTTCAGAAATTTGGGGTCGAAAAGATGGTTTAGTGGTTTAGAGTCCTCACTGCTCTTGCAGAGGACCAGGCTCTCACAGCTGCCTGTAACTCCAGTTCCAGGGATCTGATGCAGTCAGTCCTCTGGTCTTTGCAGGCACCTGTGTATATGTGGTGCACACACATACACACTAAAAGTTCCTTACAAGATTTCAGAAATTTTTTCACTTGTGGGATTGATTTTTTTTTTTTTTTTTTTTTTTTGTGTGTGTGTGTGTGTGTGTGTGTGTGTGTGTGTGTGTGTGCGCGCAATGGGATTGAATCAAGATCTTTGAACATGTGTTGCATGTGTTGTTGGTCTGGGCTACATCCTCGACTTATCAAATCTTGTAAAATGATCTCTTTTTGGACTAGATTATGCTTTCTTGTTAGAAAGATGCTTTGGAGTATAGATTGTCATCATAGGTATATTTGCTTATAAATTGAATAAATTTACTATATTCTAGCAATTGATTTGTGGCTATACTATACACACAGAATAGCCACAAGTATAAGACAGGATAGGATAGGTGTGATACATAATGCGTTGAGACAGTAAGAGAGTTTGCAAAGTTTGTTGTTGCTTTTGGACAGGATCTCTTTGTGTAGCCATGCCTATTCTCTCTCTCTCTTCACCATGTGGGTCCTAAGGATCAGAATTAGGTCAACAGCTTTGGCAACAAGTGGCTTTACTCACTGAGCCATCTCACCAGTACAACTAGAAGGTGTTTTTGTTTGTTTGGTTTGGTTTATTCAGAGGCAGGGTTTCTCTGTGTAGCCTTGGCTGTCATGGAACTTACTTTGTAGACCAGGCTAGCCTTGAATTGAGAGATCTGCCTCCCTCCCAAGTGCTGGGATTAAAGGTGTGTGCCACCACACCCAGCAACTAGAAATACTTTAAATTCTTGGGTTCCCCTCCCCTCCCATAATCTTTAAAGTCCTTTTTTTCTTTTTCTTTCTTTCTTTCTTTCTTTCTTTCTTTCTTTCTTTCTTTCTTTCTTCCTCTTCTTTTTTTTTAATGAAAATTGTCTTAAGTTATTTTAACTTAAAAATTTACCTCATATATTTTGATTCTAGGCGAGTAGGAACACCTCTTGGGTTTCTGTGTAGTATGACCCATACTTTTTGCATCAATAGCTCTTGTATGCATATGAAACATAAGCTGTTTGACATTCAACTCTGTAGTGGTTGTGGTCTCAGTCTACACATGGTACATTCACAGCACAATTTTCTCTAAATCATGATAAGATTTGGCCTCCATGATTTGATTTCATCTGACACTAAAAGCTGCCTTTACTATTCCAATTTTACAAAATATTATTTTATTTATTATTATTTTATGTCTATATGTGTGTACTAACTACATGCAGTGCATGTGTGGAAGCCAGAGAACAATTTTTAGAAGTTGATTTTTCTCCTTCCATTTTAACAGTGGAACTCAGGTCATTAACCTAGGGGTTCTACCTACTGAATTATCTCACCAGGTCCAATATATCACTTTTGAATGTAGACTTTAACTTCCCAAGAACATTAAAAACATTTTTTTTTTCTAGATTTTGCTGCTTTAGCCCAGTTTTATTGTTTGGTTGTCCATGTGAATCTCAGAAATGCCATTTCTTAGTAATGAACTTCAGACATGTAAGCTTTAAGGAGAGCGTTGGCAAGATATATCAGTTGGTAACAGCACTTGTTGCTGTGCAGGCAAGAGGACCTGAGTTCAAATCCCCAGAGCCTGCTAAAAAGTGAGGCATGATCACAATGTGCCTTTTAACTCTAGTGCTGGGGTAGATGGAGATGGAGGGTCTCCAGGGCTCATGGCGGCTCAAAACCATCTGTAACTCTTGTTCTGTTGGCACCAGGCATTTTACACAAATAAACATTCAGGGAAAACATTTAGACACGGAAAATTATAATGAATCTTGCAAAAGAAAAAAAAAAATCCTATTCTAAGTTCAAAGCCTAAGTAGATGCTGTTTTTAAAGATAGGCAGTTTTATGCCAGGCCTTGGTGGCATAGGACTTTAATCCCTGCACCACCACCACTACCACCCAGCTCAAGACAAAGGTTTTAAGCTGATACAATAACTGTTTGTTTGTTTTTTTGTGTGTTTGTTTTTCAAGATAAGGTTTCTTTGTGTAGCCCTGGCTGTCCTGGAACTCACTCTGTATACCTTGAACTTGTAGAGATCCACCTGCCTTTGCCTCCTGAGTGCTGGGGCTAAAGGTGTGCGCTGCCACTGTGTGAGTTCCTTTAGGATTAGAAGACTGGATGTGGCCCCTTTCATTCTCTGTTTTCTCTGAACTTCACTGTTTGTTTATAGAGACGCTCTGGCTAAGTGTTCCTGGCTGGCCTCAAACTTGCTGTTCTACCCCCTCAGTCTCTTTTGTGCTAGGATTGCAATCAAGAGTCACCATGTCCAGCTTTACATGCTTTCATAATGCTTCATCTGGTTGACTTGGCCAGCTAGACTAGCTTCTTGGTTTGTTGGGTCAAATTTCAGACATACTCTTGGCCTAAGTTATTTGCATTCACTGTTCTTTCATTGCCTTTAAGCCCTTGCTCATATATCCTTCAGTGTGACTTTCCCTTAACAAAAATTTCAGAGTCTCCATCTTGCTTGCCTCTGTGCCTTTTTCCACTTTAATTTTTCCCCAAATATATTGTGCTTGTCTGTTTCCATAAAGAAGGCAAAATTTTCTTTTGTCACATAATAGTTTTCATACATTTTTTAATGGAATAAATGAGTCAAATCTTACTAATTTTTTTTTTAATTGTTTTTTTGAAACCAGGTCTCTCTATATAGCCTGACTATCTTGGAACTCAATATGTAGAACAAGCTGGTCTCTAACTCAGATCCGCCTGCCTCTGCCTCCTGAGTGCTGGGATTAAAGGTGTGGATCGCCAAGCCCAGCCAGTAAAATCTCTTATTATCTTTATTTTACTTGATACTATCCTAGGGAATCTTCTCCTATTTCATTAGACACTATCTAGCTAGGCTAGCCTGGAGCTCAGTATCTCTCAGCCTCAGCCTCCTCAGTGCTGACATTACAAGAATGTATCACTCTGGCCAGCAATGCTAAGATTCTTTGTTTGTTTGTTTTTGAGACAAGGTTTCTCTGTAGCTTTGGATCCTGCCCTGGAACTCACTCTGTAGATT
This sequence comes from Phodopus roborovskii, assembly GCF_943737965.1. Taxonomy (NCBI): domain Eukaryota; kingdom Metazoa; phylum Chordata; class Mammalia; order Rodentia; family Cricetidae; genus Phodopus; species Phodopus roborovskii. Next base: position 44,039,191 of record NW_026126418.1, read on the forward strand.
AGGCTGGCCTCCTAAGCACTGGGATTAAAGGTATATGCTACTACCACCTGGCTAATGCTATAACTCTTAGTGTGTGCGTGTGCGTGTGTGTGGTTTTTTGAGACAGGGTTTCTCTGTGGTTTTGAAGGCTGCCCTGGAACTAGCTCTTGTAGACCAGGCTAGTCTCAAACTTACAGAGATCCACCTGCCACAGTGACAAAGGCTGTGTTTTTGTTTTTGTTTTGTTTTGCCTTTTTTTTTTCCCCTTCAGTCTGTTCCTTCAGTGTTTAGCACATGTGGTTTGCATTGTACATCTGCAGTTTATGAGAGAATATACTTTTGTTTTATACACATCAGTCATAACAACTTGTCGGAATTTTTTTCTTTTATGTGTTTAAGTGTTTTTGGTATTGTTGCTATATATTCTATGTAATTGTACTTAATATGTTGAGTTTTCAAATTAGGTGGTTCATGAGAAAATTAGATAATATTGAAAAATTCTCTTAGATTGAAGTTTAGTTATTTAACTATTTTTATGAGTATATTCATTTTGCTGATTGTTTCTTGTTACAAATAAGAATTAATAGGTGTCTTAGGAAGTCTTTATTCCCGTCAATCACAGTTCCAGTCATAAGGAATGCAGATAATAGGCTACATATGTAGCTCAGTGGTATAAGTCTAGCCTAACAAGAAAAGACTTAGATTTCATCTCCAGGACTTCAGCGGAGAAAGAAAATGTAAGTGAATGTTTACAGTGCATTTACTCCTTGTTCTTATTACAAAAGTTGCATTTTTATTGGAATACTCAATCAAATATATCCATTGATGAAGTCAACTGCTGTTGCTGAATTGTTTTTACTAGTGTGCTAGGCTAGGGATGTCTTTGTAAGTTATGTGCTTGCTGCAAACATAGCCTATGTGGGTGGCTGTGTCTGGAATCTCACAGCTGGGAGGTGGGGGTGTGAGCATCTCTTGGGTTCACTGGCCCTCCATTCTAGCCAGTGTGTGAGCTCCAGCTTCATAAAAAGACCTTGTGTCAACTAATGAGGTGAGAAGGATGGAGGAAGTGACATTGACCTCTGACCACACATATCTTAATGGGTGTGTGCACGCACATCAAGTTTACCATAGGTCCTTTTACACTTTAAAAATTTGGATAATATATGTATTAATTTGTAGTGTATTTTTTCTACTTGTGTTACAAAATGTCAGTATGTTTAAAAACAATTTCCTCATAAAAGTACACAGTAGCACATAAATATTTTTTGAGCATTCCTTTATAGAGAGCCATTAAATTTGTCTCTACGTTTGGGAAACCAGAGGCTAATACAGAATTAAATATGTTCTTTTTTGTGCATTATGGTCCTCCAAAGAGGATAAATGGTACATATAATTTTCTGAGCATATTTCACCATAGGAACCTCCCCTCCTTTAATGGACTGTGTAATCTTTACAAAGAACAGACTGTACCATTGATATACCCCCTCCCAAGACAGGGTTTCTCTGTGTAGCCCTGACTGTCCTGGAACTCACTTTGTAGACCATGCTAGCCTTGAACTTCCAGAGATGCCTGCCTGTTTCAGGAGTGCTGAGACGAAAGGTATACACCACGACACACACCTTTACAAGTAGGAGCTGTCATCAATAATTTTACCTATGAGAGTAAGACCAAGTTAGTAGAAAGAGCCATATTCCTGGCATCCTGAAAACTGTTCTTTTTAAACCTTTATTACATTTGTTTGTTTATGTTTGTGGAGCTTGAGGGAGTAGGTGTATCTTCATGTGCAGTGGCACATGTATGCACTTCAGAGGACAGCTTTCAGGAGCCCATCTCTCTTTCCACCATGTGAATGAGTGCCAGGGCCAGATGCAAAACATCAAGTTTGAATGTTGGGTAATAAGGAACTTAGAACCCAAATGTCCTCCTTGTTGGTTTTGGTCTATTCCAATTTTTGTTTTATCTTGTTCATTAGAGATCTAGAGTTCATATTTTTCATTTTATAGTTTAATATTTTTTTGTGTTTTTTGTAGTTTTTTGTTTGTTTGTTTTTTCGAGAAAGGGTTTCTCTGCCTGCCACTGCCTCCTGAGTGCTGGGATCAAAGGCGTGTGCCACCATTGCCAGGCTACTTTAAGATCTTTAGACACAGAGAAGTTCAGTAATTAATTAATTAGTGACAAATCTTTTTCTTCTTTAAACAGTAATTTTACATATTTTATTTTGGGCTTTGTGGTATTTGCCAGTTGGTGAGGCAGATTGCTAAGCCTTGACAACTTAATGAACTGTCTATTCTATTTACTTTTATTTTAGTGCATGATTCTGTCTAGAATAAGCAGTTGGCTACTGTCTGCTGGATTAAATTCACTTCTATTTTTCCTTATTTTTATTTGAACTATTCATTCTGTGAATTCTCAGTTTTTGTTGGTGTGTGTGTGTGTGTGTGTGTGTGTGTGTGTGTGTGTGTGTGTATTTGAGGTCTGAGGCAGGGTCTTGCTGGATAGCCAGGTGGCCTTGAACTTGAGACCTCCTCCTAGTCCCATCTCCTGAGTGTTTAGATTAAAGGCTTGAGCCATTTGCTTGTCCGTTGCACCTTTCCACTTTTCCCCCTGCCATTATTTCTGTAGGTCTTCAGTTCTAACTAATAGCTAGCTGTGTAGTGAAAAGTATTCTTGAGTTCATTGCCTTCCAGAATTCATGCTGAAGTTATAAATGCAGGTAAAAGTAAATCATAAATATATAGAGAATATGAACTAAGATGCTAATTTAATTTAAATTTAAAGAGCAGTACAAGATACATATTGCGGTTAAATACAGATCAAGATAAACAAATAAGCAGAATAGATGCTTATTCAGGAGAAATAACTTACAACCTAGACAGATGAACACCAGCAAGTTCCACCGGATGCTCTCCTCTCCCTGTCCGGCCAGCAAGAGACCATTTCCTGGCCTCCTCCTCAGACCTCCTTCCACAGGTCACTTCTGCCCCTGGCTCCACCTCCAGTGGGCGTGGTCAGTGCCACAGATAACAAAAGTTTTAACATTAATTCAATAACTATATAGTTTATATCCAAAGGAAAAATTTAAAAATCCCAATGGTTTAGTCTTGCCCGAAGCAGCAAAGCTATTTGCAATTCTTACTTACTTTTATAAAGATCTATACTGATAGTTTGGATACTTGACACACTAATGCTAGAGTAAAACATAAAATCAAATTAAATGATTTTCAGTAGTTTTTTTCATTTTTCTTTTTAATGTACTCTTTCTCTGTCTCCCCCCTCTTTTTTTTTTTTTTTTTTTTTTTTTTTAAAGTATGAGTGTTCTGCCTACATGTATGCCTGCAGGCCATGGTTGTGAGCACCCATATGATTGCTGGGTATTGAACTCAGAACCTCTAGAAGAGTAGCCAGTGCTCTTAACCACTGAGCCATCTCTCCAGCCCCCAGTAGTTTATTTTTAATGTTCAAGATTAGGTGGGGTACAGAGTCCCTAAACCATATGTCAGTCAACATTCATTTTTGGTTAATTTTTTTAGTTTCATTGCCAAGTCATGCATGGTATTGATTAAGCTTCTAAGAATAATCAAAATACTGAAATACTCAAAGTCAATCATGGAGATACATTATCTCCCTGTAGATTATTTTGAAACAGAAAGTGATGTCCATAGGGAGACATAGCTTTCTCCTGTTTAGATCTTTTGACATTCATTTTCTTAATTTATTTCTCAATTTTAGAGGCATTGAGATTTATTATAGTTACTTAGGATATTTTAAGTAAATGCAAAGTGACAGGAAGCTCTCTAAGTGCCTGAATTCTATCCATGACACTGTACTAAAAATCCCGATGGCTGTGAGTATAGCTAGGTTGTAGGGCACTTGCCAACCAGACTTTCTTGGAGCTCTAGGTTCTATCCTGAGCACTGAAGAGAGGGGGCAGGGAGAGAGGAAAGAAGGGAGGGAGGGAAGGAGGGAAGGCAGGGAGGGAGAGAAAAAGAGCTGTGTTTGATAGTAAGACTTATATATAACATGATGGATTATGGAAATGCTGGCTACATGGGGCTAGAGAGACAGCTGCCAGTAGACTTGCCTTGTGAGCACAAGGACAGAGGCTCCGCCCCTAGAACCCATGTCGAAATGCCAAATGTGGTGTATGCACCTGCAGTCCCAGCACTAGGGAGGCCTCCATAGGAGGTCACCTGGGACTTGACCAGCACTTCCTGCCTAATTGGTGAGCTCCAGGCCAGTGAGAGACTTTTTCCTCAAAGGAGATGGATGACGTCCTGAAGGAAGACACTGAAGGTGGTCCTTTGGTCTCCAGATGCACATGTACAGACATGTATATACAACTACACATACATATTCACATATACACACACTCAAATATACGCATACAGGATTTAACAAAAAAGCAAAAGGAGCATACCAGGGATGTGTTATATTAAGATAAATAGGAATGATTTCCATAATAATTATGTAGACATATAAACTACTGTGGGAACTCTGTTAGGGACAGATGAGCAGGTCTTGTAGGTAAGATGGGAGTCTGGATGAATCTTGAAATTACGTTCACTGTTTTATCCAGTTGTGGCTTAGGCAGGTGTTTAAGGATGGAAGTCTGCATTCTACTGTAGCTTGTCTTGTACATCCTTGCTGTGCTGTCAGGTAGTTCTTAGGAAAGGACGTATGGCTAGCTGTGTGAGAAAATTTTAGTTCTCATGTGAGCTTTCTTTGCAGAAATTGGCATATTGATGCCCTCCTTTTGTGTTACTGTTTATAAAGGAAATGACTCCTCCCACCTGACTTTCACACAATGCTGTGGGAATTGGCATATAGCTAAATTGTACAGTGGGTTTAAAATATCTAGAACAGCCGGGTGGGTCTACACCTTTAATCCCAGTACTTGTGAGGCAGAGGCAGGTGGATCTCTGTGAGTTCGAGACCAGCATGGTCTGCAGAGCTAGTTCCAGGACAGGCTCCAAAGCCACAGAGAAACCCTGTCTTAGAAAAAAAAAATAAAATTCTAGAACTGCTACAGACATGTACATTTTCTTTACTTTGTGACGCATTGACTTAACCTAGAGGCCTAGGTGCATCTAGGCTACCTTTATTGTGGAAGTATTCCCAGCTTTTAAAGTGTACCAAGCAGATTCACAGGCTCTTCATGGTCCTTTCTTAATTGCTACTCCTTCTCCTTTAAAAAAAGAAAAATTATTTTTATTTTATGTGCATTGGTATTTTGCTTGCGTGTATGTCTATACAAAGGTGTTGTATCCCCTGGAACTGCAGTTACAGACAGTTGTGAGCTGCCATGTGGGTGCTGGGAATTGAACCCAGGTCCTCCAGAAGAATGGCCAGTGCTTTTAATCACTGAGCCATCACTGTAGCCCTTCTAAATTGCTTCTTGATCATCTTGTTATTCCTCAGTAGCACATGATTCACTGCTAACTCTGTGGACTTTGCTTTTGCTTATAGACTGCCATCTTTACACACTTATTTCAGCAAGTTTTTGGTTCATATATTTTTGCATGTTTTGATCATTTCGTAAGATTGCAGAATTTATCTAAAGTTTAATTAGGACTGGGTTAAATGTACAAATTTTGCTTTGTACTACTGTGTTATTTAGTTTGTAACAATAAAATAGTCTTAGGTCATCTGGGCGCTGGTGGTGCACACCTTTAATTCCAACCCTCGGGAGGTAGAAGCAGGCAGATTTCTGTGAGTTCAAGGCCAGCCTGGTCTAGAATGAGTTCCGGGACAGCAAGGGCTACACAGAAAAACCCTGTCTTGATCTCCCCAACCCCTACCCCCAAAACTATTACGTCTTCGTTATTTTCCAGGTATTGTCATTGTTTCATGCTTCTTTATCATTGTGTGTGTGCATATACATGTGTGCACACATAATGTATACATGTGGAGGGCAGAGGACAACTTTTTCTTCTGTGTTTAGGTGGCATCCAGGGATTTAGCTGAGGACCAGGTTTTCATGAGAAGTGCTTTTACCTGCTGAACCACCTTGTCAGCCCCATGTCATACCTTTTAATGACAGAATTTTTGTTCGGCTTCCTTTTTTTCATGTGAGTGTGGGGAGGTTAACTCGCCTGCAGATAAGAGTATATAGGCCATGGAATAGTTTGAATGACAATGGCACCATAGGCATATATGTTTGAGTAATTGGGCCCCATTTGGTGGAACTGTTTGGAAAGCAGTAGGAGGTGTGACCTTGTTGGAGGATATGTGTCACCAGGGTGGGTTGTGAGACTTCAGAAGCAAGCCTCTTGCCATCCCCAGTGTGCTCTCTGCCTTCTTGTGGTTTGAGATGTAAGCCCTAACTTAACTGTTCCTGCCACCAGGAGCCTTTGCTCTGCCATTGTGGACTTGAACCCTCTGAAAGTGTAAGCCCAGTTAAATGCTCCTTTTAATAAGTTGCCTTGGTCGTGGTGTTTTATCGCAGCAATAGAAAAGTAATACAGACCTAAGAATATGCTTATGAATACTCTTCAGCTTTCTGCCTCTTTATCTGCAGTCCTTGTTGGTATAATTCTATAGTTGTGAAGTAACTCCTCAGAAGATTGACATATATTTGTATTTCTTCTCTTTTTCTCTTCCTTCCTTCCTTCCTTCCTTCCTTCCTTTCTTTCTTTCTTTCTTTTTTTTTTTTTTTTTTTTTTTTTTTTTTGAGACAGGATTTCTCTGTGGCTTTTGAGCCTGTCCTGGAACTAGCTCTTGTAGACTAGGCTGGTCTCAAACTCACAGAGATCCACCTGCCTCTGCCTCCCGAGTGCTGGGACTAAAGGTGTGCACCACTACTGCCCGGCCATAACTATTTTTTAATTTTAAGTTTTAGGTTTATTTTTCATTTTAAAATTGTGTGTTGGTGTGTGTCTAGGCACACATAAGTTTGGGTACACTCAGGGACCGGAAAAGGATGTTAGATTCCTTGAAGCTGGAGTTATAGGTGATTGTAAATTGCCATGTGGGTGCTGGAAACTGGACCTGTTTCAATTTGTAGCATCCACATTGCACCTTATATCCATTTGTCCCTCCAGGGAATCCAATTCCTCTGAAGGCACAGACATATATGCAGTCAGAACATCCATACAGATAAACTAGAATAATAAAAGTAAATTTAAAAATAAGAGGAAAATATGTGGTAGGTACATTTATGTTCGCTGTATTATTCACACACAAATATATATTTGCAATGTCTTTGCAAGAACAGCAATAAGAATAAACTGTAAGCACTAATCAGAATAAAGTTAGAGATAAATGCTAAGAAACTGCTAGGTTCATTTTCTTCCAGCCAAGCTTCTGCAACAGTGAATGTTTTGGATCCACAGCAAGGGGAAGACTGGCAGGCCATCCCTTTTTGGCTCCATGATAATGATAGTGGTGCGAGCTAAAACTTGTCAGTCAAGAGCTTTCCCAGAAGATGCGGAGCTGATGTCTGTTATATTGGGCAATACCTACTACTTGCCTTCCTATCGATTTTCATGTGTGTGCTCCCAAACAGTGTGCTTGTTTTTCAAATCGCCATTTAATTCAGAATCTTCTTACACAGTACACTTTTACAAGTGAAACATATATTTTTTGCAGAATGGTACAAAATGCAGTGCCAAAGCATATGTGGTGCCATGAGGTGGCTAGGCAATATTGCAGAAATAAATGTATTGATTTAGATCTTCAGGATAGTGCTGGAGGTTTGCTTTTTGCTTCCTCCCTCCCTCCCTCCCTCCCCTTCCTTCTTTTCTTCTTCTTCTTCTTTTTTTTTTCTTTTTGAGACAATCACTGGTTGTCCTGGAACTCACTCTGTAGATCAGACTGACCTGGAACTCACAGAGATCTACCTGGCACTGGCTCCCAAGCGCTGGGAATTAAGGCGTGCGTCACCATTGCCTGGCTCAAGTCAAATGTTTTATAAACATACAATATTAAGTACAGTATGGGGAATCTAGAATAAGTAATTTTATAGTTTAATGTTGTTTCTGAGAACCTTTGTTAAAAGCTTAAAAGACATTGCAAATATATATGTGTGTGTGAATAATACAGCGAACGTAAATGTACCTACCACATATTTTCCTCCTATTTTTAAATTTACTTTTATTATTCTAGTTTATCTGTATGGATGTTCTGACTGCAGAGGGATTGGATTCCCTGGAACTGGAGGGACAAATAGATGTAAGGTGCAATGTGGATGCTACAAATTGAAACTGGGTCTTTTGTAAGAGCAGCAAATAATACTCTTAACTGAGTGAATCTCTCCTAATCCATTTCATCTTTTTTTTTTTTTTAATAAATAACAAATAGAGTTGACCTTAGATACCACCTTCTCAGTCTCCTGAGATATCTATTAATTGCTTTGATGCAAGTATTTCTGCATCCTTGTACTACATGAGTAAATAATCTGCAGGATTACTTGGCATATGGTAAAACTGTACAAGTTGAATATCTCTTATACAAGTGCAAATATTTCAGATTCCTTTTACTTTTACATTTTAATGCGTCTAGCTATATACAATGAACTGTCAGGTTCAGGACCCAGCTCTAAGCCTGGAATGCATTTATGTTTCTGCTATACCTTAATCACATAAACTTAAGATAGTATGTATACAGTTGTTTGGTTTTTTGTTTGTTTTTTCCAAATGCCTACATTTTGATTCCAACCTGTTACATAAAGTCAGTCAGGTGTAGAATTAACAATTTGTGGATTCACACTGATGCTCAAATGTTCTAGAATTGGGAGCATTTCAGATTTTGGTTTTTTTAAAGATAGGGGATGCTTACTTTGTATAGCATTTTATTGTCTGCACTATTTCCACCTTACCCTTTTCATAGTCTTTGCTCTTCATATTTATGTAGTTTATGGCTGGTGATTTTTCACTATTATGGTGTGTCTTATTCACTGTTTTATTTCTCTGAAGATGCACTATGACCAAGGCCACTCTAAAGAAAGAAAGCATTTAATTAGGGACTTGCTTACAGTTTCAGAGGCTTAGTTCATTATCATCATGGCAGAAAGCATGCCAGGTGGCAAGAAGGCAAGTAAGTGAGCAATACATCCTGTTCTGTAAGCATAGAGGTGGTGGTTGGTAGGGGAAAAGAGGAGGGGAGGGGAGGGGAGGAAAGGAGAGGGGGCTTAGCATAGGCTTTTGAAACTTCAGAGCCCATCCCCAGTGACACAAGGAGAGGGGGCTTAGCATAGGCTTTTGAAACTTCAGAGCCCATCCCCAGTGACACACTTCCTCCTTCTAATCCTTTTGAACAGTTACACCTCTGGTGAGTAAGCATTCAAGCATATGATTCTACTGGGGGTCATTTTTATATAAACCACCATATGGTGAAAGGGATATTCTTTTTTAAAAATTCATAAAATATGTATTGATCATGTTTTTCCCTTCCCCCAATTTATCCCAGATCCTCCCCATCCAATTTTATGTTCTTTTTCTTTAAAAAAAGAACAAAGAAAAAAAAAAAAAAAAAAGGCAAGAACGACCCCCCCCCCCATACATTCAAAGTAAAATAGGTTGGTGGTGGCAGTGATGGTGTACGTCTTTATTCCCAGCACTTGGGAGGCAGAGGAAGTCGGATCTCTGAGTTTTATGCCAGTATGGTCTACCAAGTGAAAGCCAGGCTGTTACACAGAGAACCCTGTCTTTAAAACAAACAAACAAACAAACGTCTACAAAAAATATCATTCAATGCATTTCGTGTTGGCAACTACTTCTAGGCATGGGATGCCCTGCAGTATGGTTGATATACCCAGTGACACTCCATTGGAAAAAACAGACATTTTTTTTGCCAGTGTGTGTCAGTTGTAGGTAGCTCTTGGTTAGGGGTGGAACCCCATGGCTACACCCCCATCTCAGTGCAGGGACCCTATCTGGCTTGAACCTGTATAGGTCTTGTGTGTATTGCCATAGTCTCTCAGTTTATATGTGCATGAGACCTGATGAGTTTGGAAAAGGGATATTATTGAACTTGTCTTTTGCAATAACTAAAGGGTATTTATCGCAAATTTAGTTTGTACCCTGCAATGATTTGCTGTTGACAAGTTGATTTCTTCAATAGTTGAGCAGTTAACTATTTATTAAAAGTACATGAAAGTTTTAATTTCTTTTTGGTTTTTTTTGAGACAAGGTTTCTCTGTGTAGCCCTTGCTGTCCTATAACTTGCTCTGTAGACCAAGCTGGCCTCGAACTCAAAGATAGGCCTGCCTCTGCCTCCCTAGTGCTGGGATTAAAGGTGTGCAACACCACCATCTGACCAAGTTTTAATTTCTGAAGGAATCCTAAATGAATAATTTAATAATATTAAAATTATTAAAATTTGAATTTGATTACAAACTGGGAGCTGATTATTTTTATTTCTCATCACCTGATTATCTTTCATATATTTAGTAATTTATTTGACAACTGTTTGCTCACATGCTCTTGATCTATATTTTTCAGTTGGTTTGTTTCTCGTATAGTAGAATATTCATTGGAGAAGTCTTTTCTCATATCATGTTCTTTCATTTTGTTTAGAGTGTTTTTGTTGTATGTTAGTTTTATTCCATTAGGTTCAGTGAATGGCTTGGTGGCTAAAAGCACTGGCCCTGAGATATGATGGCTTGAGTTTGATTTCTAGTACTCAGGGTAGAAAGGGAGAATTAACTTGGGAAAGTTGTCCTCTGACCTCCAGTACAGACCAAACTCATACTTGTGTGTCTTTGTCTCTGTTTCCATCTCTCTCTCTCTCTCTCTCTCTCTCTCTCTCACACACACACACACACACACACACACACACCCACACACACACACCCACACACTCTTAAACATTACAATTATTCATTTAGTTAAAGTTACAAGTTTTTACTATGATAATGCTTACACACATGGGGGCTTCATACATTAGTTATGATTTTTATGTTTTGTTTTTAAAATATTTATTAGTTTGCGAGTAAACAAAAATCTTAATGGCTTGAAACAATGATTTTATTATATGTCATGGTTTCTAGGTGTTAGGAATTCAGAGCTGGCCTTGCAAGGCTGCTTTGTGTCTGTTCTGCAGAGCTCAGATTGGGGTGGGGTGGCGGGTGGACAGCTGTGTCACGTGGTCGATGCTGGTGTGATTAGACTTCAGCTGGGCTTCCAGCCAGAAATCCTACATACTTGTCCATATTGAGTAGCAAGTCAAAGGCCATGCTGAACAGAATTGATGGTAATAAACACGTAGTTTTTTTTTTTTTCTTGCCCATAATGGGAAAGCTCCTTAAATTCATCATTCATGACTGCTAATATGTTGTCACATTGAGTTTCCTGCTCCTAATCCTACTCGCCTCCTTTCTGTTACCCTAAATTGGATAAGAATTTTTAATCACGACTTGAATTTTTGCATATTTTGAAAGGATAATATAATTTTCCCACTTCCATTCATTAATGTGATCAGGGTTTATAGTTTTAAAAACATATTTGTCCTTGAATTCTTCTAGTAATGTTTTCATATTTTGATGGATTTGACCTACCAAAATAGTTAGGTTTTATAACTAAAATTGAATTTGATTTGAAATTGTCCTAGCTTAATACAATGTCTTGCCTTTGCTTTTTCTCTTTTTATAATAATTCCAAAAGAATGATAGAGAAAAGAAAGAAAAAAGAACACATATAACAGAAAATGATGGTAAATTAAATCCAACTGTATCTCCAGTTAAATAAAATGTTAATGTCTTACATTTACCAATTAAGAGGAAATTGATTGTCAACTTGGATGAAATATAAGACATAACTTTGTGTTATCAAAAAAGAAGCCCATTGAAAATATCAAATATAAGTAGACTGAAAGTAAAGACTTCAAGATATGCTCTGCACGTATTAGTAACAGGAAACATGAGTGGCGGTGGTAATTTCAGACAAAGCAGACATTAGAATATTACAATAGAAGATACGCATTAATGATAATGAATACCATCAGAAATTTCCAAGAAATGACACATGTACTTACAAAGTATATAAAATCATCAACTGTCTTAGTAAACTAAAAGTCTGACCTAAAATGGATAATTTCCAAGAAATATATAAGAATATAAGTAAGCAAAATTATTTCAGGATTTAAAATCCCTATTAAATGCATAACCACTAAATAACTGGAGCAGGAGGTGTGGCCAACTCATGGTAGAGCTTTTCATGCATGTACAAGGCTCTGGGTTCAGTTCCCAGCACTGAAAGAAAAGTGATGTAATCAAGGCTGTACAGGTTAACAAAATAAACACCACCAATTTGTATCTGTTACTTTTCACTCTTAATTCTCTAGTTGTATAATATCAACTGTGTCCTGCCATGAAAATCATTTCTGACAGTCTAAGTTTAGGTCTCTTTCTAAAAAGTCTGCCTCCAACACAGGTGTCAGCCACAAATGGACATCTTGTGCCATTTCATTTCTACATGGATGGCTACCATTGCAGGTTCCCAAAATCTCCTCGTATTCCATTATTTGATAGATCTACACATTGCATTTTGGAAGGTGCTATAGTTATTGGCAGTATTTTGAACGGATATAAGTGAACATCTAGATGAAGAGGTATATAGGGCCCAGTCCAAAAGGGTCTTCAGCACAGGGGCCTCTCCTCTCCATGGAGTCAAGGTGTGCTTCCCTCTCAGTAATGGATCTTTTACCGATGGAGAAGCTCCCTGGCTTCCTTCCTTTGGTTTTTAAATGTGTTTCATTGCGCAAGCATAACTGGTTAAATTATGAGCTCCCAATCCAGTCCCCCTTCAGTCTCCTGCTGTTGGCCTTTCCAGAGTCTCACCACATTGTGACAGCATTAGCCCTTCCACCCTGTAAAAGATTAAGTCATCTCAAGGTTGCAAAAGATGATAGATGTGAGGGTTTTAGGAGCTATCGGTTAGAAACAGAGGCCAAAGACTTCTGGGTAACATCTCGTGCATCCCGTTTTTCCAGATTCCTCCAGCTTAAAGCGCTGAGTGTGCCAGGGGTTTTATAGCAGGCGCTGAACTCTGTCCATAGCAAGATAATTCTTACTACTGAGGAACCTGGGAGTCTAATGAAAGGGAACAAACCGGCTTCACTATTAGTGGGTTTGTTTTTGTTTGCTGGCTTTGATGCTGGGGCTGGAACCCAAGCCTTGGGCATAGAAGACAAGCACCTTATTGCTGAGCTATATTCCCACCATTTAAAGGAAAATAAAACAAATTGTTAAAGGAACATTCTAGCTGGGCTTGGTGATAAATCCCTTATTTAGTGATAATACTAATATTTAGTGGTTGGAGGCAGAATATTATGAGTTTGAGTAAAGCCAGTTCTACATAGTAAGACTATCTCAAAAATGAAAACAGAAACGAGTAGAAAGTTCTGATAACATTAAATTAGTGACTCAGTGGTTATGTTGGGTCAGCCAGGACACAGGAGATGCAGTCAAGTGTAGCTGGGGTCAGAGGCTGCAAGGCAGAGGTTAAAGAGATTTTTCTGGAGGACACTGCTCTTCACAGAGGGAGGAAATGGTGGGGGAAGAGGGGAGAGGGAAATAGAATGTTCTGGGATATAGATGGCAGGAAAAGGTCAGTAAAGGTAGGGGAAGTCACTCCTAGGGTAGATTTTCAAATTGAGTACACCCTACTTTTTGTCTCTTACCGTTTCTGTATAGTGGAATTTCATTAAAATACTGGATTGAAACTGTCAGTTTTGAAGAATGAAATTGTGTTTTAAATAAGAGGACTCTGAAGTTTTATTTAAACCAAGGATAAGAGTCCATTTCCACACATTGGGTTACACCACAGAGGAAACTATTGACAACATCCTGCATGTTAGACAGCATACATAGAGTTTCTATTTGTATTTTAATGTATTGAGTTAACATTTCGATGTAGGCAGACAAATAGAAACATCTCCTAAGTGAATTGACTGCTAATAATGGTCATTTTTAAAAATAGACATTAAAAAAAAAATAGTAGATCTGCCTGCCTCTGTCTCCTGATTGCTGTGATTAAAGACTTGTGCTACCACAGTGCAGCCCTGCTTTCCTTTATAGTAAGTCCTCTCTCAATTATTTTAGAAACTGAAGGTGGCTATTTTTTTTTTTTTCTGGAGAATCCCAGCTTTTTTGTTCATTTAGTTTACTAGCAATTTGAAGACAGTAGTAGCCTTCTTTTCACTTCTTCATCTCCTTATACTTAGATGGGGAAAGGCTTTATATCATGTAAGTATATAATGTTTCTGTGGCATGGATAGTATAATAAATACATGTGAAATTAGAGGTCAAGACATAATAAGGGTGGGTGGAGAGATGGCTCAGTGGCTGAGAGCATTAAGAGGGCTTCCTGCTCAATTATGAGGACCAATGTTTGGATCCCAGCTCTCATATTAAGTGCTTATGACTGTCTATAATTCCAGCTTCAAAGGATCTAATGTTGTCTTCTGACCTCCCTGGGTACCTAAACATAGGGCATCCATCACATAGACACAAACCCATAAATAAAATAAAAATAAATCTTTAAGAAAAAGATATAATATGACTAGGTGGTTGTAGTCAGAGTTTCTTGTCAGATTTTCTTTGGACTGCCAACTGGCAAATAATGACGTGGAGTCTTATTAATGAAAGCTTGTGCTCAACTAGCTCTTAAAACTTAAACTAACCCATTTCCATTAACCTACTTTTTGCTACATGGCTCTTTACCTCTCTTCTGTATGTCCTACTCTCTCCCTGTCTTAATGGCTTAGTCCTGAGTGCCTCAGATTCTTCCCAAGTTCTTTTCTATGGAAGTCCCTCCTATTCTCTTCTGCATGGTTTTTGGCTATTCCACTCTTCAATGAAACAATCAGAAGGTGCCTTAGGCAGAGGCACATCTTCACAGTATACAAAATGATTGTCCCACAACAGGCAGTGATGGCTCATGCCTTTGATTCCACTACTTGAGAGGCAGAGGCAGGTGGATCTCTTGAGTTTGAGGCCAGCCTGGTCTACAGAGTGAGTTCCAGGACGGCCAGGGCTGCACAGAAAAATTCTGTCTCAAACAACAACAAAACAAAAAGAAAAAAGACAGACAGAAAGACAGACAAAAAGAAAAAAGACAGAAAGAAAGAAAGGAAGGAAGGAAGGAAGGAAGGAAGGAAGGAAGGAAGGAAGGAAAGAGAGAGAAGGGAAAAAAAAGACACAATAGAGAAGAAAAGATATGGCCAGTATGATGCCACATGACTGTAATTACAGCAGTTGGGAGACTGAGGCAGGAGGATTGTCATGAGTTTGAGGCCAGTCTAGGCTGCACAGCAAGATTGTCTCAGCAGACAAAAAGATTAGTTTGCTGTGCAGAATTTGACATTGGTGTGTTCTTGAATAAATGCTGCTTATGCATCTAATGGTAGACTAGGTGCAGGTAATATGGGGACATCATAGAAACATGCATGTGATTGAACATTCTAAGTGGGATAAGAAAACTCACGTGTTTATTTACAACGACAGCAGTGAATTTAAAATGACATCTAGTAAAGTTTAGATACTCATCTAAAAGTGTCAACCCGTCATTATCTCTCCTCTTCTGTCATAAATCAAATCATATAATTTTAAATTCTACTCTTAGAGCAATTAGGACACTCAGAAATCAAAGTAAGAACTTTTAAACTCATCAGTCTGCATGGAGAATTCTTTCTCATACATGACAGCTTAATTCACTCAGCTAACTTACAGTTAGCTTTATATAAATAAAAGTGTTTTCAGATTTATCAGCATTTTTTTGCCCTCTTTCATTATGTGAGGATGAATAAATGATGCTATTGTTTCTCAATCTGTAAACTGATTTTGGTAGTTTCTCATGTGATGCAGGCTATTTTAATATCTATTTTCTTACTGACAGTTTTAAGTTTCTGTTGAGTGCTAAACAATATGCCTTTCTGAAAATATCCTTTGATCCATAGGGCAATAGATCTTATGTGTGAGGGGAAGAGAATTCACCAGGGGCAATACAAAGAGAAGGGGACTGGACTGCTTTAGAGATGTGTTTCTTTTGGTGAGGAGTAGTGATACATATTCTGGAATTAGCCATGATGGTTACACATGAATGTGTATAACTGAATCACACTTTGAACTGATTAAAAGTTGAATTTTTATCTCAGTAAAAGGCCCTGTAATTTTAAAAATTGAGTATTTCAGATCTTATTGATTTATAGTGATGGGCATAATAGCTGCTAACATGCTCAAGCATTTGACTTACTGACAGAAGTTGTTCTTCAGAATGCATGACTGTATCTTGTGCTTTTAAGATGATTTTCCCTCATGAACATTGTAGATAACATTAAAATTAAAACTGAAGACAGCTCTTATTTTTTATTGATTATAGTAAATATAAAAGCACATGCCACTCTCCAAGTCATAAGTTATTGTAACATTGTCTTTGATTACAAAATTATGGGCTTTATTTTATTTTCAACTTACTCAGTTCTCCTTTTATTTTGTATATTATATTGCATATTATATTCCTTTATAAAATATCTCCCATCAGATAGACTAAGGCAAATTGTAAAGAATAGACTAAGGCAAATTATAAAGATACACCAAATGCAAAAGGGTCTTTTAATTACAAGGAAAACATTTCCCTGTAATTTTAGTAGTGTGCCTAAATTAATTCTATACCAATGTGTAATTAATTGATAGTTTTTATAACTTAACTGTTTTTTGAGACAAGAAAACATGGTGGGGATCATGGGTAGAGGAAAAGGAGCTTGGAAGATGATGAAGACTTGCATGAATGATGGATGAACCGTTTCCTCTTTGAGTGTTTGATGATTTACAGAGTAAGGGGACGAGGAAAATCGAAATGTAGAAATGGGTCAATAAGAGGAGCACAAAGAAGGAGGATTGTGGAGATGCTTCTTATTCTTAATTGCTGCCATCACTCTTTGTCTAGTGTTGATCCTATTTAAATCCCACTGTATGCAATCAAATAAAAGCTGTGCATGGCATTATTTTTATTCTCCACAGCTGCATGCAAGTCGTTTAGAAGGGCATTGTTGTCGTATCATGAGATACATCATTACACAATATTTTCAACATGACAGCCTCTATTATAAGATAATGTTTCTAAAGAAATTTTAATTTAGTTATCTATATGTGGTATATTCTCTCCAGATTCTCGATAGTTTTCAAATAACCCTTTTAACTATTATATCTTATGTTCATTTATTTTATAATAGTAAGAAAAATTTTATGCATTTGTTAGGTATTTATTAATAATTAATCATGCTTCTGTAGTTTTTGCATTTTCCCTGTAGATCAGATGTGCTGTCCTGGTCTTCTAAATGCAGGCCTTTTAGATCATTCCCTTTTGCAGGTTACAGTCCCACCTGTGTGCCCTTCATGGGAAAATCCCTTGCAGAGTTTCGTGTATGCTGCTTCATCCTTATCTTTTCTGCTTTGTTTACCGTGCTCATTCTTTGTCCTCTTGATTCCAGGAAAAACTATGGTCATGGGTGCCATTAAAATTTACCTTGCTAAATTCAGCCGTCAGGTGTTTTCCTAGCCGCATTTTTAAAAAACAAGTTTGTCAAGCTGCTTTTCCTGTAAGTCTTCATTTTATTATTTAGCTTTATGAAAACTAGAGTCTTGATTTCTTACTCCATCCCCAGGAGCATCATTTCCAGTGCTGTGATGCTCCTCCAGTATTCTTCATCTTATTGTTGGACAATGTAATTCACTCAGTTCTTACCCCTTTCCTCCAGTTCTGACCATTGAGCCCTGAGCCTCATACATGTGCTTAAGTTATTCTGGTCTATGAGCCCTTCATTTTGTCTGTCAGCAACCAGGTCCCTGCCATTTGTCAACATCAGAGATAGTTCTGTGAGAGACATTTTCTGTGTCCCTTAGTCTGTGTTTTGGTTTTTCTCTTCCACCCCCACCCCCAACTCCAAGGTTATTTGACAGTGGTTAGTGATTTTGAAAGAAAAAAAAAGACAAGCTCAGACCTTACCACTCTTAGTGAGAACATCCTATGTGGCTTCCAGTGTCTTTGGGAATCTATTCCAAACTATTTACTGTGGCTTTCCAGGCCTTCTGTGATCTCTGCTTGCTTTTCCTACCCTTGGTTTGTGTATTTGTTTGTTTTAAACACCAAGATTTCCCACTTGAAAGTCTTGGCAGTTGTTAGTCTCCTCACCTGGAGTATTCCTTCTGACTTCATTCTCAGGATGCTTCATTGTCATCCCGAGATGACATCTCTGACCTTGCTCTTCAGTATTATAACTATAAATTCTGTGAAGATAGACACTTGTCTTGTACACTGTTCCAGTTCCAGGTCTAGAAAGTACTCAGTAAAGTTAGGGGTGGTGGTGCACACCTGCAATCCCAGCACGCACAACGATTGTGTTTCAACATTTACTTGGCACATATTTGTCTCAAAACAAAAAGAAACACCCAACAAATATCTACTACACCAAAGACAAAGAATTATTTGATTGTTTCCAGGAGCAAATGAATAAATTAGAAAATTGTCTTAGTTTGCTTTCAATTACTATGATAAACACCAAGATGAAAAGCAACTTAAGGAGGAAAGTATTAGTTTTGTGTTAAAATTCCAGGGAAAAGTTCATTGCTGAAGTACATCGGGGCAGAAAACTGGAGGCAGAAACCGAAGCAGAACCATTGAGGAGTGCTGCTTACTGGCTTGCTTCCTGTGACTTGCTTAGTTTGCTTCCTTTTATAACCCAGAACCACCTGTCGAGAGGTGGCAAGGCAGGCTAGTTCCTCCCACACCCACATCTATCATTAATCAAGAAAATATCTCCAACAGATCTGCCTAATGGCTAGTCTGTTTGAGTTAATCCTCAAATGATGTTCCTTCTTCCCAGATAACTAGTTTGTGTCAGGTGGACAAAAAATTAACCACCACAATTGATTCCTTGGCCCTCTTACACACAAATGCATCACTGTTGAACATAATCTTTTCATACGTATTTGACCCCAGTATTCTGCCCATCTATTTCTGCCCTCTTAAGCCCATGCAACTTATCTGGAAGGCTCAGGCTGACTCCATTTACTAATGGCCTCTTCTGACCCTGCCTTATGGTGCCAAGCCTCAGCTACTCTCTATGATGCCCTCAAATCCAGCACAGTGTGGAAGACGCTTACCCAGTACCACGCTTGGCTGCTAGCTTGAGATTCAGCCATGCCCTCCCCTGTCCTTCCCTACTCCATCCTGATTCTGTGTGCTGATATTGAAGAAATACTTCCCAGAAGATTTCACCTCACCGATTCTAATTTATTAGTGATCACAGCTGGTTTTTCAGCTCCAGCTAACCATCCTCTGTTGTCCTAGGGAAGGAGTTTTCACCTCGGTGCTGCTGGATGCCTGTTAACCATAGCTGATTCTTCAGCCCCGATTAACCAGAAACTATGGATTCTTAATTCAAATGTATCACATGGGTCCCCACTAGAGTCTACTTCCTTTTGAAACAAGCCAGCTCTACCTCATCTCTAGTATTTCTTTCAGCACTTTTATCTTCTCAGCTCCCACAAAACTGCGCATTAATGGAGTGTTCAATGATTTTTCCAGCTCAAAGTTTCAAACACTTTCACAAGATGGTCAGGTTTGTCACAGCAGCACCCCAGTCCTGGTACCAGTTTCTGACCTAGTTTGCTTCCCATTGTTGCCACACACTGCATGACCAAAAGTGACTTGGGGAGGGAAGTGTTTATTTCATGTTACAGTGATAGGAAGAGGGCACAAACTCAAGGCAGGAAGTGAAGCAGAACCACAGAGGATGCTGCTGCCTGCTTTGCTTCCCCTGGCTTGCTAAGTTTGCCATCTTCTACAATTGAGGACCACCTGCCTTGAGTGGCACTGCCCACAATGGGCTTGGTTCACCCACATTCGTCATAATCAAGAAAATGCCCCCACAGACTTGTCTAACCAGATCCTAACCTGATGTTTCCTTTAATTTGTGTAAAGTTGAAAAAAAAAAAAAAAAAGTAGCATAATGGTTTCTCATATATATCCTGATTTTCATACATTAAAATGTGTGTTATAACACATTAAATTTAATATTTTAGGTTGGGTGGTGGTGGTGCACACCTTTAATCCCACCACTTGCTAGGCAGAGACAGGTGGATCTCTGTGAATTCCAAGCCAGACTGCTCTACAGAGTGAGGTTCAGGACTGGCTCCAAAGCTACACAGAAACCCTGTCTTGAAAAGTCAAAAGAAAAAAAAAAATAAATAAAATTAGCCATTTAAATATGTATTAGTGATTTTAAGCATATTCCTATATCTGCACAACCAGTTACCCCTGTTTTTTCCCAGGACATTTTCATATTCTCAGCTGAAATTCTGTACCCATTAAATATATCCAGCTGTTTATTTTCAGTATCTATGAGTTTGACTTTCATAGTACGCTTGTCTTTTGGGACTGGCTTATTCCAGTGGTCGTAATGTCGTTAAGGTTCACCTACATTTTTGTTGTTGGTTGTGTTTTATTTAGTAGCATGTTTCATCAGGTACACAGCAATTAATTGCATGTAGGTACACAGTTCTTTCATCTGTTTAACTCAATTTTTATAATTCTGGTTAACTAAATTTCACAATTTCCCTGTGAAGCTAGTAATTCTAATATAGTAAACTGAAGTACTGATAGACAAACTTGAACAGGAGTCTACTCATAAGTAAGGACCAGAGTTACATAGTTCCTTGTTAGCCAGAAGCGTTAAGTGTGAGTTCTTATATAGCATAGCATCATTCTAAAAGTCCTAAGTGGAGAAAGAGAAAACCCAAGCCTGTAGAAGTAATAATTGTTTAATATTCCCAATTAATCATAACAATTAATTTTAATAGAAAAATGTTTAAATGTCCCACAATCTAGTTCAGCTTAGTTCTAAGTGTATATTTCTTTGACCCATGTGTTGTTACATTGCATAATTGCCTTACTAGTCCTCCTAGCCACCTTCTGAAGTAGATTTTTCATTGAAGTTGGAATAGCATCATTTCATTTTCTTAGCTATGGTACTTAAGTCTTTATAAAATTGTGAGCATATGTTTGCCTTGTTTCTGGCTTCTACTGTTATTGCCTAAGATGTTTAGTTCTGAGGGCCTTGTGCATGGGAGGCAAGTACTCTGTTCCTGAGCTAGCCTTCCAGCTGGGGGTCTTATAAACGGAAATAACTGTAGACCTGATATCTGTTGAAGGGACTATGATGAGTTTAGTTTGTTAAAATAAATGGATTTTTCATATTCAGATATTGTGATTTAATTTAAAGTGGTTCTTGGATTATAAAGTTTCTGTGTTGCTACAATTTGAATTCCCTGAAGAACCTGTTGTTATAGAAATAAAGGTATAGCTGAAACAGCATATACTTGTCCTCAAATGAAATGCTCATTACTTCACCCAAGCGATTGGCTCACATTTGGATGTAACCTCTGCAGTGTTTCGGCACCCCTTGGCAGTGCTCCCACCTCCTTCCTCTAACGGATGTCCATTTGTGCTCACAAGTGGAACTGTGAACAAGGGAGTCAAGGTTTTTGGGACGTGCTAGTTTGTGTTGAAAGAACAGAGTGGAAAAGTTTGGGAAGGCAGGCAGTTTGTATGCACTTTTTAAAGAAGGTTGCCAGTTCAGCAGACAGTTCTGCCTTGTGTGTTTTATGAACAAGAGAAGGAAGCTGTCATTTGACTTCTAGCCAAAAGTATTGTGCAGCAACTGAGGGGAACTGTATTCTAGAGAGGCTTTGGCCACATAAAGCAGAAGGTAAAGATATGTACTTGAAGATTCTGATACATTTTGAGAGAGTGCTGTGTGTGTATGTCCCAAAAGAGTAGTGAGAGAGATTTTTTTTTTTTCATACAGTTTAGCAATTTGAGGATAGAACCAATAGTTTTATTCAAAGCAAATTGCTTAGTTTGAAGAAGTGGTCAAGAAAAACCACCTCTGTTGCTATATCTTTCACTTCTGGAGGAAGCAGATGTGTTTCCCACATTAAGCCCCTCTTAAGTCTGGATGTCAGCAACATTTGTTGCTTAGATTTGGTCTCAGATCCCACAAGTTAAGGACTCATTGCCACAATATTGCCTCCTCTTCAGATGCCAAATTCTGATCAATAAGCAGTGAATTAGGGGTTCTCCTTATGTATGGTTCATGTAATTTGAAGGAATGATTTACAGAACTCAGAATCATTTTACTTACATTTGCCAGCTTTTTAGAAAAATATTTATGTGTAAGTACATGAGTCTGTGTGTGTATGTGTGTGTGTGTTTGGGGAGAGAGGATACCTTCGGAGATCAGAAGAGAGTTTTGGGTTCCCAGGAGCTGAGTTATTATAGGTGCTTGTAAGTCACCTAATGTGAATGCTTGGAATAGAACTCCAGCATCCTGCTGGGCAGCAAGCACTCTTAACCACTAAGCCATCCTGCCCAGTCTATGTTTGCCAGTTTTTATAAAAGATTGTTTTAAGGGATGCAGATAGTCTGTCAAAGGAAAAGGTGATGGGAGATGCCATTATGTATATGTTTCTCATACTGGTTAATGAATAAAACACTGTTGGCCAATAGGAAAGGAAGATAGGAGGGACTAGGAGACAAGGAGGAAAGAGGAAGTAGTAAGGAGGAGTCAAGATGGAGAGTCTGGAGAAAGCAGAATGCCGGTCAGCTCCCTGGTAAGAGAAGACCACGTGGAAATACATAGAAATGGGTTAATATTTAAAAGACAGAGCTAGCCGATAAGAAACAAGTAACTGGTCAACAGAATTATATCAAATACAGAGTCTCTGTGTATTAATTGGGGCTTGCGCAGCGGCGGCACAAGACCAGGCGGCAGGAGGAAAAACTTTACTCCTTACAAAAAAGGTGCATGGGACAATGTTTTGTGCATGTCTAAAAGTGTTTGTTTCTCCTTGGAGTAAGGGCTGAAGTACCCTCCTGGTGACTTTATTTAGAAGTGAATCAAATCATGTAAGTCACATTGAGTAATCCCTGGAGCATTTAATCTCTAGCACCCACATTTTACTCCCTGAGATTAGTGAGTGAGCTAAAAGTTCAGACTCTTGTTCTTTGACCTCTCTGGCGACTGGCCCCATTCATTCTGAGGCTATCTTTGGTGCTCTGCCCAGCCCTCTAATTAGCATAAACTCAAAAATGATTAACAGAGGCTAGTAATGAACAAGAAAAGACTGGAACGTTTATGAATTTTGAGATTTTTAAAGAATGGGGAGAATAGCAAGTATATTTGTCATTTTACCAGTGAGAATTAGAATCTTGATAATGCATTGATTTTCATTTTTAAAGAGATTATATTTATGCTTCTCTATTTTTCCACCTTTGATTTTACTACTGAAGAATTTTTATTCTTAAGAAAACAGTCTCAGGTTGTAATTTGACAATCTGGGAGTGGTTAAATAAGACTATCATTTGATTTATTTGTAGATTTTTCAAGAAAGGCTAGCTTTTTGAACAGCTCCAAATAGTTGTATTTATTTATTTATTTATTTATTTATTTATTTATTTATTTGGAGACAAGGTTTCTCTGTGTAACAGTCCTGGCTGTCCTCCAAATAGTGGTCCCTATCTATCTGTCTGTCTGTCTGTCTATCTATCTATCTATCTATCTATCTATCTATCTATCTATCTGGAGACAAGGTTTCTCTGTGTAACAGTCCTGGCTGTCCTTCAAATAGTGATCCTTATTTATTTATTTATTTATTTATTTATTTATTTATTTATTTATTTGGAGACAAGGTTTCTCTGTGTAACAGTCCTGGTTTCTCTGTGTAACAGTCCTGGCTGTCCTTCAAATAGTGATCATTCATTCATTCATTCATTCATTCATTCATTCATTTATTTATTTATTTGGAGACAAGGTTTCTCTGTGTAACAGTCCTGGCTGTCCTGGAATGCACTTTGTAGACCAGGCTGGCCTGGAACTCCCAGAGATCCTCTCCTTGACTCAGTCTCCCGGGCGCTGGGATTAAAGGTGTGCCACCACTGCTGGGCTATAATCAGGGACAGATGCTGAATTAGAGGTCTAGTTATCCCGTTATAAAAGCCCACAGGGATCTCCAAAGCCATAGAATACCCAACACATATTGATATTCTTGCTTTTGTTGATAAGGAATTGTCAACTGGCTGCTCTTGCAGAGGATCTGGATTGTGTTCCTAGCATACACGATGGCTCACAAACATCTATAACTCCAGTTCCTAGAGTTCTGACACTCATTTGACCTCCATGGGTACCAGGCATACAGACACATGCAGTCAAAATAATCTTACATGTTTAAAAAAATGATAACTTTGTATTGTTTTAACTCACAGATTCAGTAATTCACAGCTTTAAGGCATATTCTCTTATTGATTTTATTGTAGTTTAACAGGTATTCACTTGCAACATCAGGAATCTTTGAAAGTGTTGCCTTTACACCCTCTGTGAATCTTAAGGAGAAATCCTATTTTAATTTTGCCCTTTCTTGTTAAATCACCCAGTACATTCTTGTACTATAGTGCAGGCTTAGAATTAGAACCCTACTCATGCAACCTGGCTATTTCCCTTCTCTTTCTATTTTGGATGTGTTAATGGTTCTGTTTGTTTTGTAAATTAGGAAGGCAGCTCCAGCTCTTTAAATAAGGCCCCCACCCCCACCAGCAGATGCTCTGTATTAAAAAGTAGGCATCAGAAACTGGAGGCTTTCTAGTCAGACTCCAAGTGCCTTAACCCTGGACCAGTTCATCCAAATTAGGTACATGCATCTTGTCTTCTTTCACGTTTGTCTTGGATCTTGTCATTACTGCAGAGCCATTAGAACCTCTTGATTCTGAGTGCAGCTTGCTTCATGAATTCTTTGTTCACATGGCTTCTGTTAATGCTTTACAAAATAGTCTATTTTTATTTTGTTTATGTTTGGTGCTGGAATTGAATGTGTGGTCTCATGTATGCTTAGCTCTGTCTACCTCATGAGTAAGCCTACCACTGACTTCCACTGATACAATAGCCCTAATAACTTTCATTTTATGCTTGTTTTCTTCTTACCCACATGCTAATCTTGCAGTTAAAGCTCTGCCTGAAGTGGGTGAGTCGGAAAGCTGTAGTCCTAGCTCTTGGAAAGCTGAAGATGGTTGAGTTCAAGGCCAGCTTGCGTTATATAGGGTAATTGTCCCTAACAATAAAAACCCACAAAACTAACAACTAATCTCCAACTTTGTCTTGCTGTTAAAGCTGCTTACTTTTTTTCTGCTATTATTATACAGAAACAGGAAGTATTTTCTAGCAATTGAGGTTCCCAATAGCCAAAAAACTATTCAAAGTGTTACTAAAATCACCTTATTGCTTTCTGTTGAGATTTTAGACCTTAGCATTGCTTAGAGAGGTAAAGAATTACATATAGCAAGTTCACCTAGCTGAATACAGTAAAGTGAACTGAAATTTAAGTGTCATGCAACAGTGTTGCAATCTGAAGAATTTTAAAACACAGTTCAACCTGGGTGTGGTGGCATACTTTTCTGTCATCCCAGCAATTAGGAAGATCACTTGAGCCTTTGCTAGTTTGGCAACATATTGAGGTGCCCATCCTCAAAATTAAAACAAACAGCAACAAAAAGCCTTGGTACTCCAAAACAAAGAATGTTTCCTTTATAGGCACTATTTTATATTATGGATTCCTTGACAAAAATACATGTTTTATTTTTTCCCCTAAAGGTAAACTCGATAATTGTTTGAAGATAAGATAGTTCCTTTTTTGGAGCATGGAGACTTGGCTCAAAGTTTTAAGAGTACTTGCTGCTCTTACAGAGGACCTGGGTTCAGTTCCCATCACCCAGTGGGTGGTTCACAACTGCCCCAGAGTCCAGTTCTGACCTAGTGGGTACCCGAATGCTCATGATATACATACATTCAGGTACTTACACATACACATGGATTAAGCACAAATAAAAATTTAAAAAGATAAAGTCGTTTTTTCTAAATTTGGAACTATTGTACTGAAGTGAACAAATTCTATCCCATAGAGTGCTTTTTCTCTGCCTTATTAGAAATGGGGAAATTTGTTAGTTCTGGAGCTTGAGCTCAGTGCATTGTTTTTATTGAGCATATACTGAGACTTGCCCTCAGTGCCTAGAAGAAATAAAAGTGCAAATGATTAAGAACATGATTTTAATTTGATATTGGTATGCTATTAATAGATTCAGAAATGCATTATTATTATTCCTCAGAAATAAGTGATTATTTGTATCTCTTCTGGGATTCAAAAACAGACTGTATACATGTTAGGCAAACATACAACTACAGAGGTATTTTCAGCCATAGTTTTCTTCATTTAATAACTACCTCTTAGAGTGTATAACACAGGAAAGCAAAACAAAACAAACAAACAAAAAACAGTAACTATTGCTAACTATTGTGATCAATGTTTATTTTCGTGTTGAATTGGTTGGTGAATAAAATAAGTAGGTTTATTTCTTTCAGTCCTTTCAGTAGACATAGATAGTCTTTATATATATGGTTACAGAACATTGTCAAGTTCAAGTTAAGATAGCATACTAAAACTGATTACATGGGAAAGGCCTGGGCAGGTGAGATGGTTTAGTGGGTAAACATGCTTGCTGCTAAAACTAATGACCTAAATTCAGTTTCCAGATTGGTAGAAGGAGAGAACTGATTGATGTCCAAAAATTGTTCTCTGACTTCCACACATATGCTGTAACCACCCCCCCCCACACAATGATATTATATAAAACATTCTTAAGAATGTCCTTCTGATTTGAGGCAGAGCAAGAGAAAATGAGTGGGGTGGTAGTGGTGCAGTCTTTAATCCCAGCACTCAGGAGGCAGATGCAGTCCTATCTCTGTGAGTTCAAGGCCAGCCTGGTCTACAGAGTGAGTTCCAGGACAGCCACACTGTTATATAGAGAAACCTTGTCTGAAAACAAAGCAAAACGAGTAAGCTGAAAGAGTAAAGATGAAGGTGGTACATGCTAATTTCTTGAAAGTTGCTCATTATGTTATAACAAAAAAAATGTTCTCTCATATCTGTAGGTGGGGACATTGGTATGTATTTTCCGAAGCTAAGCATAGTTAAAGGATCTCTGTGTATACTATAATGGTGACTTGTAGAGCAATGGTACATAACCAATATATTAGTTGAATTATATTTTCATAAAATCAAACATTAATTTTTATATGTGTAAATTGAATACATTTGCAAGTTTTAACATGATTTAAAAGAGTTATCTATTGCTTATGAAAGCCACTTGATTTTTATGGAAAGTTTTAGTATTTGGCTTTATTATCTGGAGTCAGTTCAGTTATGCACAGTTTTTTTTCTCCCATGCAATTACCCGTTAAGTTGTGTGTAAAAAAATTGCTACGACCAGGGAGGAATGATTTAACTTATTTATAATACTATGAGCTTAGCATTTTAGTAAAGCATATATATTTAACTATATATTTTAAATAAAGTATGTATATTTTAATACAGTCATAATTTATTAAAAATAAAAATGGAGCATGTTATCTTTATCCAGTTATGAATATTCTTTCAATCTGTTTACACTAATTTTAATACCTCTTCAAAATTACAGAATTTTTCTTGAAATTACAAAATTACAGTAATTTTCTTGAACTGACTCTTACCACTTACTGTATTGATTAAGGGGAGACCATATTGTTTCATGGGTACAGAAGAAGGATACCATGTCTACTGAACTCCCTGGAAGTACAGAGAGAAATGATGAATACCTGCTTGTTTTATTCATCACCTAGTTCAATATGGAAACAAATGTTTACACCTGAAATTCATTCCAAATAGTAGTCACCTTTTCTATTTGAAAGGCATGGTGTTCCTTGGGGGCAGTCCTTTGAGTACAGACAGTACAGTGATGTGTTCCATCTGTGAAGCCTCTTTTGATATGCTTTGTTGGTATAAGGTGGTTTAGAGGGAAATGTGTTCATTCCCTGACTCCTGTCTACATTGCTTGAAGCTACTCAGTCCTCTCTGCTCATCAGAGATGGCTCTTCACTTGTCTTTGCAGTCTTTCGCATTTTTCTGTTGGAGTCAGCAAGCCTAATGATGCCCTTCTTTGTCACTCATGAGCCTCATGTACAAAAATCCCTCAAATTCCGCTTCATATTCTGCCCTTTCTCCAGTCACCTTAGTGACACATCTTCACTCTTGATTTGAGCTATAATTTCATATCATTGATTTTCAAATCCTGGGTTATTTAAAAAACAATTAAGTAAGGGCTGGAGAGATGATTCAGAGGTTAAAAGCACTGGCTGCTCTTCTAGAGGACCTGAGTTCAATTCCTAGCAACCACATGGTGCCTCACAGCCTTCTATAATGAGATCTAGTGCCCTCTTTTGGTGTGGAGGTGTACATGCAGGCAGAACACTGCATACATAATAAATAAATAAATCTTTAAAAATATTTTTAAGTAAACTTTTGTAACAAAGGCTTACAAGGAATAAAAATGCTACATACTAAAATTAATCATACTCAAAAGTGTAGACAGCTTAATGAACTTCTATATTGAAATGGAAGCTATGACTGTTTTGCCTGTATGTATGCCTGTGTACCACATGCGTACATGATGCCCACAGAGGTCATGAGAGTGTATCAGATGCCCTGAAACTGGAGTTATGGGGGGTTTTGAGCTGCCTTGTAGGTGCTGGGAACTGAACCTGCATCCTCTGGGAAAGTGGTGCCAGCGCTCTAACTGGTGAGCCGTCTCCCCAGCCTGTTTGTTTTATTACCTGGCTGAAGTGAGAGGATCCATTTTCTAACACTGTAGAGATCAGTTCTTCAGGTCAAGGGACTGGCAAATGTCAAGGTTTTGAAATGAGACGTTTCTTATGTTTGGGGGTGTGTCACTCATGGTCATTGTGACTAGTGTGAGAGAGTGGCAGAGACATAGTGGAGGTCGAGTTGTCAGAAACACTCATAAGCCTAACAAGTATTGTGAGAATTCTTTCTCCTAAGCAATGGTAGAATTCTGGCATGGTTGGAAAGACTAAGGGTGCATCTCAGTGGTAGACCACTTAGCTATTAAGAATGTCGCACTGGGTTAGATCTCCCACAACTGAAAACAAATCAAAAAAACCTGATAAAAAAGAAATTGTTCAGTTTTCAGTGATGCAGTGATATGAGATATCAAGAATGGGAGCAGGAAGATTCTACATGATAATGTAGGTAAACAATATCTTTTAAACCTGTATTTATTGGTTTTATGTGTTGTGTGTGTTTGTATGGGGGTGGGGAGCACATGCATGCTATGTTGTGTCATGGCGTGAGGTGAGGGTAGAGGTCAGAGTACTACATGCATGAGTCTTCTCCTGCTAACATGTAGTTCCTGGCTCTTGAACTGGGGTCCTCGTGCTTGGCAGCAAGTATCTTTACCTCCTGAGCCGAGCCATCCGTTGGCCATTGAGCAGTATCTTGAACTAGTGGGATAGCAGTGATAGGTTTTATGTTAAAGACAGATGAGGAAAAGGAGTGGGATGAATTGTGTGGAAAGAGTGTAAGGGCAAGGGCAGCTCCCTTCTGTGTAATGAAGATTACTCATCTTCTGTTTCTTTGAAGGGATTATTATGAGGATTTGTTAAAACAACACATGAAAGCTATTAACCTTAAAACATTGAAGTGTGTGTGTGTGTTTAAATACTAAACCATTTGAGAGATGTCTTCAATAAAGCCTTGTTAATGAAGAAGTTTCTAGAAGGTCAGATTTCTCAGGGATAAACTAAGTCATTAATAGCTTAGGAAGTGGCTTAGTGTACAGGTTCCCTTGGGTTCATGGCTTACACTGGATCTGTCCCAAAGATACTTTTAATCTTTGATAAGGATTGATGTGTAGCTATTTCTCTGTTTTCAGTAAATGACATTTTGACTCTAGGTAAGATTGCTAATCATAGGGAAAGTATGTATAATCAGTCCCTCATTGTGATATATTTAAGACATAGAATTCTTTTTTTATATATATAATTTTTTTATTTAATTTTATATAACAAAGTCCAATTAAATGAAAACAAACATTTATACACAATATTTGGGAATTTGGGCGTCGTTCTTTCTAAACTACTTCCTGCTGGTAAGGGGCGCTGTCTTGGGGGATTCGAAGAAGATTCAGATATCCTAGCTGTAGTCTATAGGGCTGTTTTGTCCAGCTGTTTTGAATGTAGGATCAGCTTGTACTCAAGACATAGAATTCTTTCCTTGGTAAATATCTCAAAATAAACAAGACCTGTAACTCAGATGTCCTATAGTTTATTTTTAAGTATGTAGTGTTGCTGAGTCTGAACAAGCCCACCTGCCACACTAATAAGCATCAGGCATTTTGTGCTTATTGTGTCTTGCCAGTTTCATGCTTCCTTCACTTTAGGTTAACGTGAGTAGAATACAAAGTTCTAAAGACGTTGTTTCTGAAATGACTTATTCAAATGAGATTCAGCTGATTGCTAATTCTGCTTTCCTGTTGCAGGTGTGTCGACAGTGATGTCACAAGACTGACCACATTGATCACAGTAAGACCAAATGACAGTGCAGCTTCAAAGCATGCTGTGTTTTCCTCGAGAATAAGAATTGAGCTGGGAGATATTTATGACATAAGCTATTGTAATTTCTCCAGCCAGTCCATTGAATGCTTACATTTTTAGCGACTCACATTTCATATTTCTAGTTACTTAATACTTGTAAAATGCTTTGAAGGACTTTAAAGTCATTTAATATGAAAATTTATAACTAAAATTATTACATACATATTTCACTGTGAATCATGCTGTCATCTCTTTTCATTTCTTTTTTTACCAAAATGTGGCAAAAGGTTTAAGGTTATTCCATATTAGGGAAAAATTAGAAAAATAAAATGACTTGAGGCCATTATGGATTATTAAGGACTGGTTATGGAAGCATAGCAACTTCAAGGAATTCTCAGGCGTCTTCCTTCAAGCCTTACTGATACCCAGATACTCTTATACAGCCTCCCCCATGGGAGTGTATAGAGAAAATGCTTCTTCTGTTTAGTTTTATTTGTAGGTCAAGGAAATGTGTTGCCTAAACGTAGCCCCTTAGCAACACCTTGCTCCACAAGTGTTGGTTTTTGGTTTGTTTGTGGTGCTGAGATTGAACACAGGCTTATACACAGGAAAACATGAATTCTAAGACATGCCCCAGGCCTGGCACAGGATTCTCAACTAGTAAAGGCTACATTATAGTCATTAAAAAGGTGTCTTCATAAGTAACGAAGGAATGAGCTTTGAGTAAATTATAAATTGGTTGAGGCTACTTTAAGCATGCTTTAATTGTTAACTAAGCATAGAAACAGTAGTAAAGAGGTATTTCAGTTATGTGTAAGGCAAAAGCCATGTGTGGATGATCTTTGTAGTAATGTTCAGAATTTCTTTTGGAAATTGTTTTAAATTTGCTGTTTTGCACTGACTAGAGAATTTTTATTGTATCTGGAAAGGTTTTGTGATTATTTTGTTTCACTGAGGCTTATGGAAGCTGTTTTACTTTGTCCCCCGCCCTTTCTCTTCCTCTTTCCTTCCACCCTCAGTCGACATTCTTTGTTGTGATAGGGATGGAATCCTGGAAAGACATATTAGGCAAATGCTGTATCCTTGAGTTATGTCTTCAGGTTTCTTTGCTTGTTTTTTTGTTTTTTAATAATCAGAACTTTATTGATATAATAGAATATGTTACTACAGCATACTAAAGCATTCCATGTAGCATGTCCTGCTACACAGTAATCAAGTTAAAATTATCAAGTAGCTAATTGCAGTTGTTCTAAATCCAAGAATTTCACAGTGAGGTGATGTTCAGTGTTGTTAGATATTAAATAAAGACAAGATGTGTTCCTTTGCAGTTAAGTAACTGCAGTTAGAAATGAACTTTGTGATGATGGCAGGGTTGTGAGCCTTTCTTCACACTCTCCAGTCAGGAGAGGAGGATGCATGTCAACCCTGACTCATGGGGAGTGCTAGTGAAAGGGTAGTTCACCACCGCTGTCTTAGTTCAGGGTTTCTGTTGCTGTGAGGACACCATGACCATGGCAGTTTTCAGAGGCTCAGTCCTTTACCATCAGGCAAGGAGCATGGCTTTGTGCAGGCAGAAGTGCTGGAGGGGTAGCTGAGAGTCCTGTATCTTGTGGGCAACAGGCAACAGGAAGTCAACTGAGATACTCAGCAGTATCCTGAGCATAGGAAACCCCAAAGCCTGCCCCCACAGTGACATTCTTCCTCTCCAATAAAGCCACACTTCCTAATAGTGCCACTCCCTATGAGATTATGAAGGCCAATTACATTCAAACTACCATAGCTGCTAAGCCTAGGCCTGAGGTATGGTACTATTAGAAAAAGGCTGATTTATTACAAGGCAATGAGAAGCCAAGGGCATAGTCAGAGATCCATAAGCTGGTGTCATAGATGACATAGTCATTAAAGTTGTAGACTTTAACTATTCAAGATCTAAAGTGATAGGCAACATTAATATTGTCTATAATATGTAAATATATTTTAATTTAAAACATTTTAGTGATTTTTAGACAAGACAGAATTTACAATTACTATTCTTTCCTCTATACCACAATCCACACAGATAACAAAACTGTTTCACTGAACATTGGGGGGGTGGGGAGATTGGGCATTGTCAATTCCATCAAAACTTGTACATGATCCTCAGTTTAGTCTTAGTAAAAGATTTTCTTATTAGAAGACGTTTGGTGACTTCCTGGTTTTTTTTATTATTTCAGACCCCATACTCTAATTTGATGTTCTAATTGGCTCCTGTATACATTACAATATCCAAGAATAATAGCTTTATATTATACTCAGTATAAACTGCATATGCTATATTAAATGGTCTTATGCCATTCTTATATCACTATTTTTACATAGAATCTTCTTCTATCTTTAAAAACATTACTGTGAGGAAAGCAGTTAGTTCTCCCTTCTAATGCTCTGTCTATATTTAGTCATCTCTCTGAGGTATTCTGTAATCATCCTAAGTGAAAGCGATTCTTCCTCTCTAATAGTTTGGTAACAATTTTTATTAGTCTTATGTCACTGATCATTGACTTTAATAGTTTGGATTGATTTTAAGTACCTAAACCTTTCTACAGTACTTAGCAAGTATTGGTAGTCATAAACATACTAAAAGTGTCAAATTACTTAGTATCTAAGTTTTGCCTGTATTAGAATTGAAATCAGGATTTTAGCATATGCAATTGAACATTATGGTACAGGGTGAATAGGAAGGAAGGTAGGTTTTAGGCCCATGTAGAATGCAGTTAATGAGGGCATTCTGGGCTATTTTGCAACTTCATGTCTTGTTATAGTCAACTATGAAGTGATGCATTGCATCTGTTTGAAAGGATTGGACTAATATTTAAATAGGATGTCGTGTCTTTCTTGCCTGTTACTTGTGTTTACTGTAGCTTGCTCTTTTATAGATTGTATACCATCAACTATAAAAACCTCCTAAATTTATGCTATTCATTGTAGCCCTTTGATGTATGTTTCTATAGATTTCTACCTTCTGTGTGTGTTTGTGCATATTCCTGTCTGTATGTGCACAAGTGTGTTCAGGTGCCAGCCTTGGTATCATTTCTCAGGATCCATTCATTTTCCTTTTTGAGTCAGGGTCTGTCCCTGGGACCTGAGGCTCTTTGATTAGGTTAGGCTGGGTAGACAATGAGTCCTATTTCCTTAGTAGTGGATTACAGTTATGTCTACCACACACACCTTTTTATATGGTTTTTGGGATTGAATTTGAGTCTTCATGCTTGAATGGCAAGCTCTTTACCAACTAGTTTTATCTCCCAGCATCCAGATTTCTACTTTTTGATATGGATTCATGTACGATTATTACAATCACACCTCAACCTTCCAAATTCTTTGATTTCTAGCCAAGAGGCATTCAATTAGAGTTACTGATGTTATGTACTTTTATCTGGGAGAAAGCAGTCATACTTGGCTGGAATGATAATCTCTTAAAAGACCAGAATGAACTTTAGACAGTTCTGACTGGATACTGTAGTATGGGTAGAGATTGAGGGGTGGTACTGTGGACTGTAGTTTAGGAACATGGACATGGGTCAGAAAATTGTTGTTTTCCCTCTGCAGTTTATATAATAGTTTCAGTCTCTGCTAATTATTAAAGATCCAGGTTTCCTTCTCTAGGACTTAGATCTTAGGAGTGTTGTGAATATTAGAAGTACTATTCACACAGCACTTAGCACCAAGGACAACACTTACAAACTTCTTTTGACTCTCATACTTGTTACCTGCAAAGTTACTTCCCTAAGATATTATGTAGTTTTGTCTTGTGCTATAAAATTTGTATTGTATTACTGTTTTATGATTATCTCTTATTTGATTAAACATCTCTACATAGCATCTATACAAAGCATAATAGAATTTCATTAAAAATTGTGTGTGTGTGTGTGGGGGGTCTTGTGCAGGGGGTGGGGGTTATGCTACAGTGAGCATAAGGAAGCTATAAGACAACATGCAGGACGGGGTCAGTCCTCTCCTTCTACCACGTGTGTCCCAGTGATGGAAGGAACTCAGGTCATCTTGCTTGGTGATAGCACTGTTACCTATTGTGCCATCTCACTGGTTCAGGATACTTCTATTTTTTCTCATCTCCCAATCTTTTTCTGTAAGAAAATATATACATTTAATTTACATCCAATTTTATATGCACTGAATTGCACTGAATTTTATTTCAATGACTATTACTATAGTGTTAATTTGTATTTAAAAACAATCCTATTTAATATTTTGCTATATACATAATGTTATAAACAATCTTTAAATAACTAAAGTAGTCATTCCTATCTGATTAAAATTATATTTTTCTTTTTGATTATTTTATTATGAATATTACTTCAGTTTTGTAGAATAGTTAACATCATAATTGATACTTAGAATAATATAATTTTGTAGTGCCCATGATTAGAAATGTCAGTGTTAGGTTGTAAATTTTAATGTTAGTTAGGTTATCTATCCCCAGGTAAAACATCATCAGATATAACAATAACTGATAACTTTCCTAACACTTTTGCCTTTCTAACTTATGTCCATAGCACACCACTACCTGGAATAAGAAACATTCATTCTCCTTGCAGCTAAATGTAATGAGTAACTGGCTTTCCTGTTGTGTGTCTGCTGTTTAGACAGGAGGAATCTCTGTGTGGGGCTTTAGTGGGCCTGGAACTCAATGTGGAAGGCCTGGTTCTCTTGTGTCTGAGACATGGGGTGGTAGGCTCCATGTGCCCAACTGAGTAGAAAGCATCCCACAGGAAGAGGTGGGGCACAGTGTCTTCCTCCTTTCTTGTTGAAATGTAGCTATGGTAACTGAACCCTGGCTGGAGGCCATGTACTGAGAAGGGGGAAACAAAAACAGTCTCCAGATCTTTATGATGCCACCTGGCTTATTCTGGCTTTTCACATCTACACTTCTTTTTTTATATGACAGAGTTAAATTTATGTGTTCCATAAACTACTGGTTTTGTGTTACCATTCATGGCTTAAACTGGCTTTGATAACAACACTAAGATGGTTTGTTGTTTGTTTTTTGATTGGTTTTTCAAGACAGGGTTTCTCTGTGTAACGTCCCTGGCTGTCCTGAAACTCGCTTTGTAGACCAGGCTGGCCTCGAACTCAGACGTCCACCTGTCTCTGCCTCCCCATTGCTGGGATTCAAGGTGTGCAGTGCCACCACCAAGCAACACTAAGATAATTTTAGGGGATTATATACATATACATATGTACATATATATACATATGTGTGTATGTGTATGTGTGTATATATAGTTGTAGGGTTTGTTTTTCACTTTTCACTTCTTTGAACTCTGCTGTTATTTTTTGGTGGTTTTAGTTTTAGGATATTAGAGAAATGATGAGTCACTTTTTAAAAGAGAGGATCAAGCTGTTTCCTGGAGGTTTGTTTAGTCTGTAATCCCAGCTACCCAGGAGGCTGAGGCTATTGAGGGCCTCAAGTTCAAGGCCAGATTCCCAAGTTTTGTGATCTCTCTCAAAATAAAAAAGGAAAAAGAGCTATACATGTAGCTTACTGCTAGTTCTTAGTAATCATGCGTGGAGAGAGGTTGAGATTTACAGATGCAGGTATTTTATTATAATACTGTTGAAATACAAAGTTTTGTTAGTGAGAGATGAAATTGTCAGGAAGGAGATCAGTGTCTAGTGAGTTCTTTTAATGTTGACAATTTCAGTATTATTTACTGTTTTTCTGTTAAATATTTTAAGTAAATATATCCATGTGTGCATCAAAGCTCATTCTGTTTGAACCTTTAACAATTTAGAGGACATAGTATTACATTTTACAGTTGAATAAGTTGAGATGTCCCCAGCAGTCTAGTGGTTGTTAAATCAACCATTTCCATAACAGTTATCTGATAACTATTTCCCCCTTCTAACACCAAAACTAGAGTAAGTACAGTTTAGTTAAGTCTACACAGGAATTTCAGTCTTTATGTAAATCAATACATCTAACATTCTAAAAATGTCAATAATATAAAATAAATTTAAATAAAGTATAAAGCAGTGTATAGTATATAGTAGCTATAAAATATCTTAGATATTTTGATATCTAAAATCTGAACATTTTGAAAAAGATCTTCAAAATTACTACATAGCAGCCATTTAAATTACTTGATATAAAGCCCTTTCCATTCACTAGTGCAGTGTCTTCTAAAGTTTTGCACTGTTTTATCATTTACAATTGAAGGAGATGGAAAACAAATGAGGTATTCTGCAGTTGAATAACTGCAGCCATAAATGATGTCATGTTTCACAGACTCAAGTTAATACCCTTGATTGTTTTTAAAACTAGGATCTCTCTAAGTAGTCCAAGTTTACCTCAAACCCGTGATCCTCGCACGCGTCCGAAATGCTGAGATTACAAGGGTATGCCACCACATCTGTCATCTTTTGAAAATGTGAAAGTGTACAAAGTTAAAACATCAGTTGATTTAAGGACACTTTCTTATTTATATGCCTGCCCAGAAAAGGAAAAAAAATTAACAGATCTAGGAATAATCACAGACGTATTAGGGAATGTAAAAGAAGAACATTTGGATGATGATGATGATTATAGGGCAGAGACAAGCACCTAAATCATATAAGTATTTTTAAATTCAGGCTGCATGGAATTTTATTTGGTTAGCATTTTATTGTCTTCTTTAACACTTTGTAGGACACCAAGATGTATTGTACTACATGGGTCTGTACAGGGAAGCATAGGGAAGTCTATCAAAATGATGTAGTGCTACATACTGAGTTATGGGATTTTGGTGTTTCACATTTTGGTTCTTTTCCTATAAACAAGAATAATCTGTAGTAATGAAAGCATTTTGATAAAAATGGAGGAAAGCTTTTTATTGCATAGTCACCATCTAAGTTAGCATGGTATGACTGCTAAAAAGCTCAACACAAATATTGCTGATGTTTCTTTAAAAAAAAAAAAATCACATCCAAAGGTATATTTACATGGCATGTAAGACAGTATGTTTAAACTTTGCAGTCCATAAAGAGCACCACATCTAATGATTGCAGTTATGTTCCCTAATTTTTAATGTTCGAGACCCCTGAACTTGTCATAATAAAATTCATAATTTTTGTTTCTTCATTGCTCTTATCAAATATCCCCCCCCTGTGTGTGTGTGTGTACGCGCGTATGTGTGTGTGAGCGTGAGTGCGTGCACATATTTTCTCTAATAGCTTCATATTTTTTGTGTTAGTTTTGTGGAAAGAAAAATTAGAAAACATACAATTGGCATTAATGCTATATACTTATTTCAAATTTCATTGTTTCCGTAGATCCTCTTATCCTCAGAGTTAGAACTGATCTCTCCATCATGTGTTTCTTTCTAGTATTTGTTGTTTCTCTTATAGTAGTGTTCTTCTGTGTTGGCGTTCTGGAAATATGGACTAAATAAGCCCTTTCTCCCTTAAGTTGCATTTGGACAAGAAACTAGGACAGAAAGTAGAGGAGGGTATCAGTAAGTGCCCTATTTATAATGAGTGTAATGGTTAATTTTTGTAAAGCCATCATGTGATACCAAGTTGAATCTACATTCCTAGCTTTTGTGAACACAGTCATTCATTTATTATGGTATTATATTTGGATAAGATCCTGGTACCAAAGGAACATTTCACCCCATCCAGTTTTACCTTTCTACCTCTCATGATTGCAAGAATCTAATTAAGTCGGTACAGGCCATTGTAGGGTTTTTTTCCTTTCTGCAAAAAGGGTTTGTGTACAAGTTTTGTAACATTATTATTAGTATTCTTAGATGCCTTGGGTGTTCAGCTATTTCCTGTATTAATTGTTGATCTTTTCCAGCCTAGTGAAGACATAGATGGGTAAGGGGCCCATGCTAAGTGTGATATAGAGAGAATTTATGGACCCCTTGCTTTCTCAGTGTGCTGATAAATCTGTCACATTTAAATATGGAGAAGAGAGAAGGATGGGGGAGGGGAAGACGGGAAGGAGGGAAGACCAGAAGGAGGGAAGACCTGTATTGCTGTAGAGTTCAAACTCTGGGCCTTGCACATGCTAGGTGAGTGTAAAGTTAAACATCTGTTAGGGTTTTGATCACGAATATTTTGCTGTTTTCATTTAAACTGAGATAAATTCATCTTACTGTGATACACAGGTTCTGTTTCAGACTACTCTAAGAACACAAATATTATAATAAAACAAGTAACCCAACTTTTGGGGGTTTCTCAGTGCTTATAGGTCATATTTACATTATTATGTGGTCTGTTTGTTCTATTAGTAGCACTATCTGTACCAAAAAATAAATACATTTTAGTTAAAAGTACTTCATTACTCTTTTAGGGTTGGGGTGGGGAGGAGAGACAAGGTTTTTCTGTGTAGCCCTGGTTATCCTAGTACTTGTTTCTGTAGACCAGGTTGGCCTTGAACTCACAGATCCATCTCCCTCTACCTCTTCAGAGTGTAGGGATTAAAAATGTGTGTCAGTTAGTACTTAAAAAAATGCCATCATCTAAGCTTCAGGCATACTTATCTTCCTTCTGTCAGAGGGTCTTACCCTGACAAAATCTAATGGGTGCTGACTGGCTACTGAAGTTGTCTGTGGCAGCTTTTTCAACTAAGATAATGAATTTGAAACAGATTTCTCTGTAGCATCTGTTGCTATTTGATGGCATTTTATCCATAGTAGAACTTTGAAAATTATAGTTGTCTAAGCCCTGCCCTGCTTTATCATTAAGTTGATGTCGTATATTCTGTATCTTCCTTGACATTTTATCGCTGTCAGTAGTATCTTTACCAGGAGGGGATTCAATCTCACTTTCTATTATTTGCTCATGCATTAAAAACAGCTCGTCACATTTTATGACAGTATTATAGCATTTGAGTCACATTTTCATGTTCTACTTAAAACCCCTTTGCCAGCTTCACCAGACACCTGTGTTTGTTTCCTTCATTGAAATCGCAAAACCGTAAAGTCACCCCTGACAGCTGTAATCAACCTCTTCCAAATTCTTGGATTTGCTGATATTTTGAATTCTTACCATGAATCATGGATGTTCTTAGTGATATATAAAATGGGGAATCTTTCAAGAATTTTTCCCCCTTTTTTTTGAGACATAGCCCAGCATGGCTCCAAGCTTGGGATCTTTGTCAGCCTTCTCATTGCTGGGATTAGAGGCATATGCTACCATGCCCTGCTCCTTTATAGGTTTTCAATTTTCTTTATCAAAAATTCATTATTTGGGACTGTAGAGATGGCTCGGCAGTTAAGAGCAGGGCTGCTCTTCCAGGGGACCTGGGTTTCATTCCCATCACCCACATGGCAGCTCACAACCGTCTGTAACTCCAGTTCCAGGAGATAATGTTGTTTTCTTCTGGCCTCTTCAGGCACAAAGAATGCACATGGCCCGTAGATACATATGCAGGTAAGACACCATACACATAAAATAAAATAAAATTAATTAATTATAGAAGTTATTATCTATGGCAGGTTTGGCTCCACTGAATGTATTTCTTCCATAGTGATGCTTCAAAGTTAAAAACACTACTCTATCATAGGTTACAGAGTGGATGTTATTTTGATAGATATGAAAGTAACACTGACCTTATTTTGTATTTCACTGGGTAACTAGTATCAATGAGCAGTAATACTCTTGTGTGGTATATATGCATACATGTGAAAATGTGTATGCGGTGTGCCTGTCTGGATGTAGAATCCAGAGGCAGATCAGGTTCTGTTTTCTATCATTCTTCACTTTATTTTTTTGAGACAGGGCCTCCTAGTGAAACTAGAGAGCACATCTAAGCTGGACTTGCTGGTGAGTGAGATGGGTGGGACAAGTTCCCACCCATGTCTACCTGTTTTGCACTGCTCTGCAGTATTGGAGTTACAGGTGTGAGTTACAGGTGTGGCTGGCTTTTATGTAGGTGCTGGGGACCTGAACTCAGACCCTTATGTTTTCACATACTTTACCCACTGAGTTGTTTTCCCTACCTAAGTAGTATTATGATGAAAGGAGTCATTTTCTGTGAGCAATAGGTCTCAACAGTGGCCTTATTCATTAAACCTTTCAAATAGATGTATTGTTATCCAGGCCTTTCCATAGACAGACGTAGCTTTAAGGCTCTAGGATTTCAGACTGGTAAATTAGCATTGGCTCCAACTAGTTAGTTTAGTCTGCAGTAAGAGAGTTGGCCTGAACTTTTAGGCTGGCATTAGGCATTGCCCTCTCTTGAGGGGAATGTCTAGTGGAAGGCTGTTATGTGGACAGCTGTGCAGGATAGGTTTTGTTTTTTTGGTCATCTTGACACAAGTTAAAGTTATCCAGGAAGAAGAAAACTTAGTTTAACAAAAAATCCTCCTTCCAGTTGGCCTATAGGCAAGTCTGTGGGGTCATTTTCTTGATTAATATTTGATGTGGGAGGGCCCAGCACTGATAGGACTTTGAAGTTGGTACAAGATACCCCAAGACCAAGTTCTCAGCATAAAGGAGATATTTATTTGCCCTGGAGGGACAAAAGACAGGGAATAACAAAGACAGGAGATGGGGGGCATCAGTGGATACAAGAGTGAAGAGGATGGGGGGTATTTGCCTGTGGACACAGAGGTGATGTGGCCCATAGGCAAGTGACAGTTTATAAAGGGGAAAAAAAAAGAAACTCAGGTTAGGATGAGTTGGTTTTTGCTAAGTAGAGTAGCCAAGAGGGGGCTTTGATTGCTGGACTCCAGACCTTTGATAGCTGGATCCTGGTTGTCAGCCTCAGGAGGAGGAAGTGGCCAAGCAAAGGAATGGCCCTTGGTGGCTAGCTTTAGGGATATAATCTTATGTTTTAATGAGGCAGAGGGGATGGGGGTGAAGGGTAAGGCAAAAACTGCTGGTACCATGTTTGTTATGCTTGGGTCAGCTAGAATCCTTCATCACCCTGGGCAGGTGGTCAGGGCTGTCTAAAAAAGCTGTCTGAGTAAGCCATGGAAAAAAAGCCGGTAAGCAGTGTCCTTCATGGCATCTATTCCAGGTGTTGCCTCAATCAAGTTGACTTCCCTTTGTGACCGATTGGGAGCTGTAAACAAAAGTAAACTCTTTTCTCTCTAAGTTGCTTTTGGTTGTGTTCCTTATCACTGCACTAGGAAGCAAGTGATGCCAAGTTACAACTTAATGTTTTGAATGGCACCTTCTTCAGTTATCTTAGTTGATCTGGAAAAATGGACTGTACTTTCTAGATCTGTGTTTGTTGCTTCACTTTTGTACTATAGAGACAAAGTCTTTCCTTAAGCCTCACGAGTCATTCTCTCTCTGTAGCTTCAGACTTTGTATAAGTTTGCCATACACCTTCATCCACTCTTGGGCATCATGACATTGAAGCTAGTTAGGGCTTTGCTGTGGGTTAGGTTTGTCTCAGCGAGTGTGGCTGGAATAAGACCATATTATTACTGATTCACCATCTTAATCTCCTTCAAGAACTTTCTTCTAGATTTATAACTTGGCTATTTGACACAAAAAGCTTAGCTTTTTGCACGTGCGTGTGCGCACACACATACACACCTATTGTCTATGAATTATAGAAAAGCAAAGTACAGTAAAATAAAATATGCCTGAATAGATGGTATCAGAAAAGTATACATTTCATAGCAGTCTTAAAGTTGATCATGGAATATATAACTTATCATGGAATAAGGCAATATTTCATTGCAAAATATGTAGGTCTGTAAGCTTTATATTTATGGCAGCTTGAGAAGCATTGGTTCCTAGGAAAGAGGAGAGACATGAGATGGGGCTGGAAGTGAGTATGGGAAAGAACTGCAGACACCTTTGAGGTATTGACCAAAATCACAGTACCCAAGTAACATCATCCCCTTTCACATAGAAGTGAAACTGGCATAAATTAAAACCCCGCACAGTGGCATTATTACAAGTATATTTTCTACCTTTCCAAGTCTGTTTTCACAGACTTTATTTTGCTCAGTTTTAGGGACAGGTTCTTAATTTGAACCTGCTCATCTTTGCCCTGAGAGGTAGAATTCCTGGCATGTGCTACAATACTCAATCATAGAGGGGTGTGTGTGTGTGTGTGTGTGTGTGTATGTGTGTGTGTGTGTGTGTGCTGGCATGTGCTACAATACTCAATTTATCATAGAGGTGTGTGTATGTGTGTGTCTGTGTGTGTGTAGAGAGAGAGAACCTAGAGTTGGGGGAATGAATGAAAAAATTTAAATGAAAGATTAATTTAAAAATTATTTTATGCTGGGTGGTGGTGGCACATACTTTTAATCCCCAGAACTCAGGAGGCAGAGACGTGTGGATCTCTGTGAGTTTGAGGCCAGCCTGGTCTACAAAGTGAGGTCCAGCCCAGCCAAAGTCTTCAGAGTCTTACATAGAGAAACCCTGCCTTTTTTTTTTTTCTTCATAATTTATTTAAATTTATTTTGTGTGCATTGCTGTGAATGTGTGAGATCCTCTGGAACTGCAGTTACATACAGTGCTGAGCTGCCAGGTAGGTTCTGGGAATTGAACTCTGGTCCTCTGGAAGAGCAGCCAGGGCTTTTAACTGCTGAGCCATTTCTTCCCCAAGAAACCCTGTTTAAAAAAAAATAGAAAGAAAAATAAATTATATATAAAAATAACTTTACAGTGTTTATATCTGAAGCAAAAGTCTGTATTACAAAAGGGTGAGTAATCAATCTTGAGGACAAAGAAAAAAATTTTTATTTTATAACATTTCTCATAAAAGAGAATTTCCTAATAGAGGTGATAGAACATTGACAGAACCATTCCTAAGATACAGTTTCCTGAAAGTGAAACAAAAACTTACTTGTGATTATTATAACTTCCCCACTGCTATGTTTTTTTTTTTTTTTAAATAAAGCCAAGCATTATGCTTGCTTTTCCTAACACATATACTAAGCCTTTCTAAACACAAATTAGTTGTACATTGAATGCATTATAGTAGAAACATCACTGTCTCTGGTTAAAAACTATGAATGTAAACCTTAGCTATAACCCTTCTGAAGTGTGTAAAATTGGAATTGTTACTTTATAAATTAATAAATATATTCTAGCTGTTTAAATGACAAATAGTATTATAGAAAATTATAGATAATTTCTTATGGTTTATCTGTCTCCTCCAAAATTTATCTTATAGATTAATTGCCACTGTGACAGTGTTAAAATGTGCAGACTTTGGGAGAGGTTTAGGTTGTAGAGCAGCACCCTCTGAAATTAAGGCCTTTATTATGATAATAACAGTGTGTGGGGGGGAATGTTGATCTCTCCCCTTCCCATACACATTTAACTCTGTCATACATATGTGGTGCTTTCTTCCATGCTATGTTGCAACAAAAAGAACGACAGGACTCTTTCACTTTCAGCCTCCAGAACTGTGAACCAAATACACTCATTCATCATTCATGATTGACCAATTCTGTTGATCAGAAGAAACAGATAAGACATACAATGGCTACTGAGGTAATTTTGAGTCACATAAATAGACCAGTTTATACTCTACTAATCTCTGTTTTACTTAGCTTTATTTTTGTGGAGCTCTGTTACACTATAAATACTAATAAAAAAGATATAAAGCTAGATGCCAATGGAAAATTGCTTGTTCTCAAATAGTCCCCAGGGAAAAATTATGAGCCTTCATTAATTTAGTCACAACTCTTTGTGTGCTAACAGTCATTCATTCATGCATTTTTTCATTGTACAAATATCTACAGTGTTGATCTGTGTTTTCCTTGTCCATGTGCTTGAAATGCTATGATCAATAAGACAGAGTTCTTTTGTCATTAAGTTTACCTTGGA
Source organism: Phodopus roborovskii (assembly GCF_943737965.1). Classification (NCBI taxonomy): domain Eukaryota; kingdom Metazoa; phylum Chordata; class Mammalia; order Rodentia; family Cricetidae; genus Phodopus; species Phodopus roborovskii. The sequence continues at coordinate 44,083,424 of NW_026126418.1, forward strand.
GTGTGGGAGAAGAGAAGAACAATTGTTGATAAGTATTTCAAAGGTGAGAGAAAGGAAGGTGGTCCTGCTTACTAGGGTTGGTGTTAAACCTAGGGCAGTATACACCTGAAAGATAGGAGTGGTCCCCTTGGTAATGTGTTATTGTGTTGAGAAATGAATTCCCATGAGGGTCCAGCCACGTGAAGAACCAAGGGAATAGGGGCTGTAGAAGCAATAAGGCCGGATGCTGTAAGCAAGGAGAATAGAGGTGGGTGGAACATTGACCTAGAGTCTGAAGCCTTAGGGTCAGTCCCTAGTGCCACATCCTTCACATGTGACGTAAAGCCATTATTTTAAGGTTTCCTTTCATTAGATTTCTACTGCCTCCCTGGTTAATATTTAATGAGATTGTTTTATAGTCAACATTATTCATATTTGATATTTTTAAAGAATGCAACTATGTTTAATTCACTAGTGACATTATTATTATAATGTCATTATAAATCCTCAGGCTTTGTTTGAATTTCTATTTTTGTCAATATTTTATGATTTTTTTGTAAGTTATACTTGTAGCTCATTTAGGAAAATTCAGTCATCTTGATTTAATAAATACTGTAGTCTTTTTAGCTTGCTAAACTTATAAAAGTAGAAAATACACTGTTTTATTCTTTCCAAGTTTACAGTCTAGTGAAAAATAACTTGTAAAATGATTGTTGTATTTGCTGTATCCACGAGAAACACATATGTAATGTGTCTTGTGAACATGAAAAGATGGATGAAGGGGTGAGTTGATGGCTCAGCGGTTAAATGCTCAAGCATTGGAACTAGAGCTCAGATTCCCAGAATGCCATGTAAATGCCAGATGGGTGTGGTTGCTTGCTTATAGTTTTACCCTGGCAAGGTAGAAACCGGAACTGAGAAGAAACGGCTAACAAAGCCAGCCAAATCGGGGTGCTTTGGTTTCTGTTGAGAGACCCTGCCTCAACTAATAAGATAAACGTACCACCAAAGGTCTACCTTGGGCCTCCACATGTGTGTACATGTGTGTGCTTTTTGAAGCAGAGCAGCAAGAGTTAGTATCGTTTAAGCCAAGGATGCTGATATTGTAACCTGTATTTGAAAGAGCTTATGATTTCTAGATTTCATCAATTTCTACAGGTGTATACTACAACTTTATATATACAGAAATTGAATTGCTTTTCTAAGCTAAGGGTAGAAAAGCATATGTCATTGTGTTACAGACAGTCCTGGACCTAGCATGGTTCCATTACAGTTTTCCAAGATATTGTACAAGTAGCATGCATTAAAGAGATGGTACTTGTGATTTGAACTGTGATCTCTTCCCAGCCTGCTGATATTCTTATAATGCTAGACAATGGCAGTGAGTGCAGCTAGTTCATCAGTTGTGCATTTACACCACACTGCAAAATTATGATACTCTATATCTTACATATATTAACTGTACATTTTATTTAACATATTGTCAACTTATTCTGGGTTTGTAACTGCACAGGATGCTGATTGTTCATATTACCCTTCTCCTCCCCCCCCCTCTTTTCTTTCCCCCCTGAGATAGGGTTTCTCTGTATAGTCCTGACTGTCCTGGAGCTCCCTTTGTAGACCAGGCTGGCCTCAAACTCACAGAGATGGCTTGGTGGATAAGAACACATAATACCTGTATTCATGTTTCTCAACATCTATAATAGGTGTCTTCCAGCCTCTGTAAGTCCAGCTCCAAAATTGTCTGATGATTCTGGCCTTGTGGGCATATATACACATATGCAGAAACCCCTTTAACTGCCCTCCCCTTCCACACATAAATAATTAAAAGTAAAAAAGAAATCTTAATGCATATCACAGCTTATGAGAGCTCCGTCCTAAAACTTTCTTCCCCACTATGCCTGTCCCTGGTGTTGGGATAGAAGCCCTCAATCTTTTCTTCCAAGTTGCTCAATTGACTAACTTTTAAAATGTATCTTTGTAGGCATTGCTTATGTGCTTAACCGATGTTTATACAACATTATTGTACAATACTGTAACTCAATTATTTTTGGTTTCTAAAGTGCCATTTAGAGATATTAATAAATTTAGACTTAGGGACTAATAGTAGCTTACCATAAACAAAGAGTCTCTTACATCCTTGCCATACATACATACATACATTAAACACTGGCCAAAGAATTATAAATTACAATATAGTTCTAGATGTTGACTTCTCCTTTTCCTCCCCCTTCTCCTCATTGTTCTTCTCCTCCTTCCTCTTCTGTTTTTCAAGAAAGGGTTTCTCTGTGTAGCTCTAGCTGTCCTGGAACTTGCTTTGTAGCCCAGACTGGACTCTCATTCAGAAATCCGTGTGTCTCTGTCTCCTGAGTGCTGGGATTAAAGGCTTGTACCATCACTACCTTGCTCGAGACCACTTCTTGATGTGGGACTTGTATGAAAGTTAATGTAAAGAGAATGTTGGAATTGTCATCTAAAGTCGTACTTGCATTTTTGATAGCTAACACGATATTTTTAGCTAAATTACTGTACTGTGATCATTTTTACAACAGGAATATTAACTTATTAGTTGTTTTGGCTACTTTTGCATTGGTATGGCCAAAATACCCAACACAAACAATGCAAGGGAGAAAAGGCTTATGGTTTAATCTGGTAGGAAAAGTACAGTGGAGTATGTGACAATAGGAGCATATATATGACAGACTTCTTATGTGGATGCAGGTAAGAAGATGAGGGCCAGAGCAGAACCAAGACACTTGTAACCTGTGGTCCTGCCACCTGGTGCATACTGCTGTGCAAAGATCCCAGAGCTCTCTGTACTGCCCTCAGAAGCCTTTGGGGGAACTTTAGATTCACACCTTAATACTAGTTACCCTATTTTCGCATAAAACAAAGGCATATTTCAATCAGAAAGAAATGATTTGAGAGGTCAAAGACCTTAAATAGAAGGACATATTTTCTTCCCAGAGAATAAGAATTTATCATGCTTGAATGGGTGTAGCACTTGCCAATTTAATTATGTCCTGGGTTGAGTATAATTTTAATGGCAGATAAGTATTAAGGAATTAAAAAGCTCTGGAATATAATTTTATTTATTATCATACTCTTTAAATGAAATAAAACAAGTTACTTGAAGTTAACCCCCACTTTGTATGTTTCTTAAAATTAATTAAATTCCTATCAAAATTAAAATCACTGATTTAAAGATATGTTTGGAGTAAAAGTCATTTCAGAATGTTATTTAAATTCTAACTTCACTTGTAATAAAAATAATTATGTCACTTCTTTATACTTCTGTCTAGGAATAAACATCATATCATGGGAACAAATGAAGTTTTAAAGAAGTTTTTATTTTATGTGTATGGGTGTTATGCATATATCATTATTATACCACATGCATGTCTGGTACCTCCTGAGACCAGAGGGGAGTGTTGTGCCCCCAGTAACTGGCATTACAGATTGTTATGAGTCACCATGTAGGTGTTGGAAAGTGAGCCCAGGTCCTCTGCAAGAACACATGCTTTTAACCATTAAGCCAACTTTTCAGCTCCCCAAATATGAACTTTGTATTTGAAATTATGAGGAATCATTGTGCATACTGTAAAACATTAGTACAATTTTAATTTAACCACACCCCCCTTATTAAAAGATGCACTTTGCTGATATTTTCATTGACAAGTCTTCATATGACCATTTTCCTGATTGCAGCTCAGATGCAGTCTCTCCTTGGAAGTGATAACAGATTCCTTGGCATTGAAATACATTTTTATAAAGCAGTTTTTATTATCTTACATGCCGCCCTGCCCCCTCTTTTTTCTTCTTCCTTTTTAAATCTTGCCAGTCAAATTATGTTTAAACTCAAAGACAGTATCTCTCATCGCTTTCTCTTTTTCCTACCAAGGGGTATGTAGAAAGTGTCTCTCTTCATGGCTGAGAGAACAACAATGCAGGGGTCATTTTCAAAGTGCTGACTTGGCCGTCGGTGTCTGGGTAGTTGTGTAACTGTGTGTACCTGTTGGAGAAAAGCCACTAAGTTTCCCTTTGTTCTGTTTGATAGAGTGCTTTTTCTTGAGTCTTAAATCTGTCAGAATTAAGATCTTTAAAAGATGGGCCACACCTCCATAGCTTCTAATCTGTAGGGAAGGAAGGCAATGCATTACATACACCTAAAGCTGAAAGGTCTCAAAATGCATTGTTAAATCCAGTGTCCTCAGTTTGGAGAAAAGGAACCTCAGAGTGACATTGTGTGACAGTAGTATGGTACAGATTGTGGCATTAGTGTCTTAATTCTGTATTTAGTATCCTTTTCTGAATGTTAGGTGACTTTCTTTTTGGTGTGTTCTCTCTCTCCTGTCTCATTGTTTTAACAAAAATTCTGTTTCAGGTCTTCTTTTGTGATTAAAGTTGCCAGTTTCTACATCAGATAGGAGATCTGATCTTGGCATCTCTGGATCACTCTCTTCTGACTCCAGGAAGTGAAACCTTAAAAGGATTTGTGATCTAGCCCCAATGTCACATAAGTCCTTTGTTTTCCTTCAGTCCCCACCACAGCCATTTCCAGCTCATGCTGAGATAGCTCTGTTTGTTCATTTAGCATTTTCTGTTTCCAAGGCCATGTTGTCTCTTCTCACACTGTGGATAACATTGCCACATTAACATATCTGAAGTCATGATTTCTTTTTCTCACACTTATTTATGCTATCCTTATTTTGTGGAAAAATCATTTCCCACCTCTGTGTAGTCAAATGCTGCACATCCTGGAATATCCAACTCAGATTTCATTTCCTTCTGGGTTCTGGCCCAAAGGGAGTGTGAATTGCAAAATCTGGAGTCAAGTGGCTGTTTTATCATTTGACGTCTGGACACTTGGTGTTCTCTTATCATGGAATGCTGGAGCAGGAAGTCTGTAGACGTCATCTCTCCCACTCACTTTACTTTCTGGTGAGTAAGGGCCTTTCCTGGACCAGAGCTCTAAACATATGCAGCTCTCCTAATCACAACTCCAGAATGCTTTCTTTTGTCTTTGACTTCCTCCCACTGTAAAGAACCTTGTCATTTTAGATGACTTTTCAAGAGAGAATTTATTATTTGCTTAGCTAGAAACCAAGAACTTTGTTTTCAACTCTTTCATATTCCTCATAATAGTTTGCATAAGTAGAGAATACTTAGCTTTTCAGATAAGAGCAATAGTTTAAGCCCGATGTGGTTGATTATACTTGTTGTCTCAGCCTTTAGGAACCTGTGCAAGAAGCTACTGACTTCAAAGCCAGCCTAGGTTACTTAGTGAATGAAACATGTCTCAAAATAAATACATAAAGTAGACTAAAATTTTAAATCAAAATGTGAAATGTGTGTCCATTTGTAAAGATACCAATGATCAAATGTTATGGTATATTTGTTTAAAAGGGGATCAAGGGAGTATATATATATATATATATATATATATATATTTGAGTCAGGATCTCATATATTCCAAGCTGGCCTTGAATTCATCATGTAACTAAGGGTAGCCTTAAACTCCTGATTATCATTGTAATGTCATTCTAAGGAGATGAGCTATTTTATTAAAAAAATAAGTTTTGAGTGGCTAAGAATTTATTGCAGTATAAGCAAGTATAAGCAAGTATAAGCAAGGAAGGCACTTGTCTCCTCCCCCCCATAGCAGGTTTTATTAACTGGAAATGTGACATAATTCTTTAAATTATTTATTATTTTGTGTGTGTATGTGTATGCTTGAATGTGGGCAGTGTGGGCATATACATGTCATACTATGTGTGGAGGTCAGAGGACAACTTGTGGGAATTGGTTTCTCCTTCTACCATGTGAGTCCAGAGGATCAAACTCAGACGGCTTGGTGACAAGAGCCTTTACCCACTGAGCGATCTCACCAGCAGAAAAATATGATGACATCCTGTTGTTTTGGTTCATAAGCCATTGTTGAGAACTGCCTTGTGAATATGCTTGTTTTAAAGTGTGTAGGTAAAGCAACTCGAATCGTAGGACATAGATGCACCCTCTAATTCCTTTGTGACCCAGAATGAATGAAAATGGGCGTTAGAGGGCAACTAAATACCTCTTGGGTGACTAAAGCACAGGCTTCATGTTTGTAGTCGAGAGGATTCATCATCTGCTGTAGCTGTATTACAGAGGTGACATCAAGGTGAAAGCAGGCTTGCAGAATGGTCGGAAATCATTGATATTCTAACTTGGAGGCTGTAAATGGCTCAGTGGCAGATGGAGTCTTTGTCAAGGAAGAAAAATGGCAGCTTTCTCGTGTGTAGATGCTTTGCTAGCACCTCAGCACACAGGCTGTGACCTTCTCGGATTCAGAGCCTCTTCTGCTGCTAATAAATTGTCCTCGCTTTTATTCACCAAAAGTAGATAAATAGCAGTCATTACATTTGAGTACAAATTGAGGTGTTTCATTATGAAGAAACATAAACCTGTTTTATTGTTTACTCTGTAAGGAAGTAAGCTTTTAAGGGAATTTGCATTTCTTATCATTAGAAACCCAGAGTTTCTCAGTTGATTTGCTAGATTAAAAGCACCTAGTATAATTTCAAAATCTTTGTTTTAAGATAAAAAGGCATTACAGTTTGAAAGTATTAGGAAGTCCTAGATCGACACACTCAGTTTACAGATGAAGAAACCAAGACTCAGGCTGATGTATTCAGGACCCATTTTACCAGTTCATTGTTAGGTCTCAGACCCAGGACAAATGGCTAACTAAGGTGCCTATGCCAAGTTATCCCAGCATTCCTCAGTCCCTACCTGTTATAGGGTATGGCTGGCAAACACTGCCCCCTACCCTAAATTTCTTCAGTCCAGGGACTGGACTGCCTCTACCCTAGCCACCCTTCCTTATGCAATCCAACCATTTTGGTTATCCACACCTTTTTGTCTACCCTCTATCCTCCTGGCCTCTTGGTCTCCTGGCTCTCCCCTCCCCTCATGAGTCCCTGCCCATGGTCATGTCCACTCTGGACTCTGTCAGGTGTCTGTGTCTCTGTCTGTGCTCTCCCTCATGTCTATAATAAACTTTCTCCTCCACCAGACCAAGAATAGTCATATTCTTCTTCTTTTTTTCTTTCTCTCTTTGATTCATGGCTCACAGATTGATTGATTGATTGATTGATTGATTATGATTTGTTGTACTTACAAGTTATTTTTAATTTTAGAGATAGTACTTTAAGTAAAATTAAAAACTACCATAGAAGGCAAACACTTATTTAAAATAGCTGCAAAATAAAAGCAATTGCAGAATCTTTCATTAATTATTCAGTTCCAGGTATTTTATTAGAAATAATTCCAGCTTTTATTCTAATCTGATCACTAGAGTGAATAACAGCTTTGTAGTTGTCTATCCATGGAATATGAAGTGATGTAGCTTTGTTTTTGTTTTTGTTTTCTTCCTTTTGGTTTCCCTGTGGCTGTACTGGAACTAGATCTGTAGACCAGGCTAGTCTCGAACTCACAGAGATCTGCCTGCCTCTGCCTCCCAAGTGCTGGGAATAAAGGCGTACAACACAGATGCCTGGCTAGAATCAGCTTTGTTATCTCCTAATAAATACTTGTTTGTGTCTTAACCAGCTGAATCATACAGACAAGTCTCAAGCCTAAAATGGCTCACCCTACTACTTACTACTTTCTAATGCTGTGGGAGCACTGTACATTCAGCAGTTACTGCACTTTGAAGTTTGATCTCTTGCTGTGCTAGCAGTACATGGGAAGATACTATTGGTGTCAAAGAGCCAGAAGTGACCCACAGCTCTGTCAGCTGTGAAGTTACAAGGCTAAACAGCTGTAATCTGTGATACTGTGTTGCTAACTTTTGATATCATCGGTGAGACAATAAAGTACATTTCCACTCACAACATTTCTACCTTTTACTGGATTTATTGAGCTATAACCTGATTAAAAATTGAGCAGTATTTGTTTTGTATTGTGAATTTTAGAAATTTTAGAACTGCTTCATTTGATATTAAAACACTTAAGAGTTTTATAGGTATTCTGAAATTTGTATTCTGAAATATTTTTGAAAAATGGTCATATGTGTCAGTGAGAACTTACTTTGACTTTTAGTGGAATAGGTACCTATAAGAGTATATTATCATATAGAGTATGTTCAGTTGAACAACTAACCTAATGAAAAATGGAAACACCACACCCCTGGAATCTACTCCAACACTTGGAAGTCTCTAGAGCAGCAGTTCTCAACCTTCCTGATGCTGTGACCCTTTAACGCAGTTCCTCCTATTGTGACCCCAACTAGAAAATTATTTTCCTTGCTACTTCATAACTGCATCTTTGCTACTGTTATGAATTATAATGTTAATATCCATGTTTTCTGATGGTCTTAGGTGATCCTTGTGACAGGGTTGTTCAACTCCTAAGGGGTCATAACCCACATGTTGTGAACAGCTGCTCTAGAGCTAGAGAAGGGAGTCATGAATATCAGTGAAGAAAAAGGCCCCTAGCTTTAGCGGGTCCATGCTTTTCCAATCAGACCTTCAGAGGCAGACTTGTCCTGTCCTGTCTACAAAAAGTGCAGCTACAGGAGGGAGACGCACTGACATGCTGTCTGTACACTTACAAAGCAAAGGTTATAAGCCTTAAAATTGGTTTGAATAAGAGAAAATGAGTTCAAGCTAAAAGTTTCCAAAATCCTGAAATGACTTTTTAAAAACAAATCCCAATCCTGTGTTTTACAAAGAATGGAGGCATGAAATATGAACCAGAATATCCTGATGTAACCACTCCTTGGGAATATGCCGATAAGTAGCTGTTTGACCTGTTAACTACTTTACTATTAAATCATTATACTCAGACATTAAATGAGTTATTCAACAACTGATTGGTGAGTACCTATTTATAGAAAGCGGCAAGGTTAATGACTGGACAACACAAAGATTTACTCATGTGACTTATCCTATGGGTGAAAGACGAAATGAGCTTTAATGTACTGCTTGACAGTCAGCACTGCGGAGAAAAACAAGGTGAATTAAGGGCCCTAAGTGTAGGGTGTAAGTTGACACCTGTTAGAGATGTGCCCAACAAGGCTTCTCTGATGGAACACCAGCCTAGCTGCATGAGCAGCACTAAAGGGAACTGTTTGGCACTGTCCCAGAAGGGGAAGTGAGCTGGGTGGCTGGCATTCTGTGAGTGACTCTGAGTAAAATGCTAGTGCAGAGGTTGTGTATTACTTGGGTCTTTTTGTTTTGCTTTGCGACAGGGTTTCACATTGTTTCTCAGGCTGTCCTAGAGCTCATGATGTAGCCTAGGCTGCCTCCAAATTTTTGACACTCTTCCTGCCTCTTGAATGTTTCGATTACAGGCATGAGTCCACCGTACCTGATCCTTGGTGTCAAGTCCATGTTTTGTCAGAACATTGGTTGTGTGGAGCATTACAAAAAAAGAAGGTGACATGGTTAAATGGACATGGGAGGTGTAAGATTAACACTAAGCCAGGCACACAGGTACTACTTTCTGGTGGTAATGGCAGTTTAGGAATTTCAGATGGGAAGATTGTGAGTTGGATGCCAAGATACTGTCTCAAAGGAGTGGAGGGTTGGAACTAGGAAGGGAGAGCAGAGTGGTGGAGGGAGGGGAAAAATGAAAGAAGAGTTGTTAAACAGGCTCTATTTTATTTAGCAGCTGTTTCTGGGCATCTTTTAAAGCATTAATGTGTTTATGAATTACAACATATTTGACCCTTCAAAGAATATCCGATTAAACTGCATCCTTCATGCTGTGGCAAATGCATACTAGGCAGTGCTAGAGGCTAACTAAAGGTCAGTAAAATAGTCCCCAAGCTTGCAGTTGCAGTGTCTCTGTACTCCCTTGGCAATCCTTCTGGTCTGTGCTCTCATTTAGACATTCCTCTTTTTTTCACTTTTTCTTTTCCTTTCTGAATATTTCTCAAATGCATTTTTCTTATATGTTTATGATACTTAAAACCTCTGACAAATCTCTCTCTCTCTCTCTCTCTCTCTCTCTCTCTCTCTCTCTCTCTCTCTCTCTCTCTCTCTCTCTCTCTCTCTCTCGTCAGGGTCTTATTCTGTAGTCCAGACTGGCCTCAAACTTATGAAAATCCTCCTGCCGTAATCTCCCAAGTTTGGAGTTCAGGGGTGAACACCCATGCCCAGCTGGATACCTAAGTATTCATGTCAATTGATGTCTCATTCGGTCTGTAGCAATAAGCTGAGTAACTGGTGCCTCTTGCCATGCCCTGTTCATCCTTGTCTTAGTGATGATTTAATTGATACCACCGATCTAACCAGGTCATTCACATACTCAAATCCTGCACTGACTTGCAGTCACTGTAGATAGAGTTCATGTCACTCAAGTCTCATGAAATCATTCATAAACTGTTCCTTTTATGTGAAGTTATACCTCTACCTCTTGTACTTATTGGTCCCTACATTTAAAACCATTTAACTGTACCAGAGCAAGTGCTGTGTATGCAGTCCCCCTCCCCCTTATTCAGATCAGGGAGCACAATTTGTTTAACCCCCCCCCCCATCACGCCCCTACCCCTTTGTTTTTTTTTTTTTTTTTCTGAGATATAGTTTCATATATAGCTCCGGCTATCTTGGAACTCACTATGTAGGATAGACTGGCTCCAAACTTACAGACATCCACCTGCCTCTGCCTTTGAGTCCTTGGAATTAAAAGTGTACACCATCACACCAGGGTACTTTTTTTATTTTTAAAAGTTTTAGAGTGAATATCATCTACAAAAACTTCCCAGATCTTCCTGGGTAAAGCAGGTACTCATGCATACATTGCATCAGAACACTGAGTGTGATGAAATAAAAGTTCAAATCTGGGTTTCCCCACCTACATGTACTGCACTTTGTAATTGTGTTTAATGTGTAATCACATGAGCAGATACTGTAAGAGTTGAGATTGACTAACTAATGGAAAGCATTCTGGTGGAAAGACCTCAAGTCCTCTTTCTCTACTCATAAAACTGATGGATTATAGATTCAGATATCTAACTGGAAAATTATGAGCCCAAACTCGGGAATGAATTCCCATACGTGATACACAAAATATGTTGTCTCTATAGGATAACAGTAAATTGGTTCCTTTGTGGAAGATCCTATCACAATTGTAAAAGATCCAGTGTGGATGGAGGGAGGGCAAGTCCCCACCTATAGTTGAGCGTCGGCCAACAGGAAAGAAGAAAGAGTGTTTGTGGCCACTCCAAGCCTCCCTGCCCCCAACCTATGATACTTCTAGTATGTAGATAAGGACAGTAACAAATGGACTCTGTGTGTTTAAAAAAAAAAAAAGGTGTATAATTTTTTTAAAAAGATGATAAAACTATGAGGAAGTTTTTGAGAATAGCTATGGTATGAAAAAGTATACAAATAATACTGAGAATGAATATTAACTGTGCAATTAAGAATGGACAAAAGACAAAAACAGTTTATCCTGTAGATACTTTGAGTCTGTGGAGAAATGATTAATTTTGCTAGGCATGGAAAACCCCAAGATGACCTTTCGTTCCCCACTAATGAGAGCAGTTATGACAAAATTTAGGGGCTGTAAAAATGGTTCAATGAGTAAGAACGCAGGACCTGAGTTCAAATCCCTCAAATCATGTTTAAAGCCTTAGCATTGGAGAGCATGGAAGACAAGGGAATGGATACCTGGGGCTTGCTGGCCCTCAGCCAAGCTCCAGGTCAGTGAGTGACTGGTCTCAAAAGAATGAAGCACTGATAGAGGGCCCAGCATCCTCCTGGCCTCTACACGCATGCATTCCAGGATACACATGACCGTATACTGCACTTGTATACCACACACACAAATCAAAAATGTTTTATTGTAGTGGTAATACCACATGCTGCCAAGAATGTTGAGAAACTGAGTTCCAAAAACATTACTGGTGAGAAAGTAAACTGATACAACTATTCTGAAAAACAGATTTGTTAGTTTATCTCTCCATCTTTCTCTCTGTGTCTCTGTCTCTGTCTTTCTCTCACATGCACACACACCTAACACATGCTATTATATACGTAGTAGCAGTCACATTTCTGAGCATTTATTTATTCCACAAAGTAAAGCTTATGTACACATAGGAACTTGAACATGTCCATAGTAACTTTATTTGTAATACACCCAAGCTAGAAACAACCAAAATGGCTTTCAACACATGAATAAATGTAATATGGTACATCCTACATGGAATACGACTAAGCAGTAAACAGCCTTTACCAGCTGATGCATCCAACAGCTTGGATCCATGTCAAGTGTATTTGAGTAAAGGAAATGAGCCAGTCATAAAAGGCGAGTGTATGAGTCCATTACTGCCCTGTCTCAAAAGGGCAAATATGATTGCAATATATAAGCCAAGAAAAAAAAAAGTGTGGTTATTAGGGGTTAGAGATGTCAGAGGGAAAGGGCTTGAGTGTAACTTAAGAGTACAATGCGAGGCCTTTCTGGTAGTGTTGGTTATAGGATGTACAGAAATGACAGTTGTAGCTGGGTTCATGGCTCTGAAGTGCAGGCAGCATATACAAAGTGTGGTTATTAGGGAAACAGCGTCTGATATGTGGGACTTCATTGTGTCATCTTGTCATTTTCTACAAACATGGTTATTTAAAAAGACAATGCTTTTTAAAATTGCTGTTCTATGTATTGAACCTAGAGCCTTATACGTGTTAGGCAAACAGTCAACTATTACTGATCTACCTTTAATTTTTTTTTTTTTTTTTTGTTAAGACTCTCAGTAAATTGCTTCATCTGACCTTGCTATCATTCTTTGTCCAGGTAGCCTTTGAACTTGGAGCCTTCCTGTCCCAGTCTTGTTATAGGCCTCTGTTGCCACACTGGGTCTTCCCCTTTTTGTTCACCCCTGAGAAGAACAAAAGTATTTTACTTCCTCACTCAAGCCCATACTTTTTATGTTTTTGAAGCATTTTTCTTTATTTTCATTCTTTAAATCTGTTTGTCAGGTGTACAATAGCCACCTATTATATGTGCTATAAATAGCATTGTATTGACTTTCTTCTAATTTATTTTATTTTTAAATTTTACGTATCAATTCCAGTTCTCTTTGTCCCCCAATTCTGCTCCTTCCACTTTCCCCTACCCCCCCCCCCACTTTTCTCTACCCCCCAACAGCTGCTCAGAGAGGATATGGCCTTCCGTGGGAGTCAAGGAAGTCTGTCCAAGATGAGGCCTGACCAAGGCCCTCTCCATTGTGTCTAGGCTGAGCAAGGTATCTCTCCATAGGAAATGTGCTCCAAAAGGCAGGTCATGTACCAGGGATAGATTCTGGACCTACTGCCAGTGGCCTCATAAACTGCCCAAGCCACCCACCAACACCTGCATTCAGGGGGTCTATTCCGTCCTTTTCAGGTTCCACAGTCAAGCCGAGACTTTATCCACTTCATGATTTGTGTAGCCTCCTACCTCCTCCAGAGATTTTGTTCACTGATAGACATAACACATATCTACTGTTTCCCTCTTGAGTACCGTTTCTTCATTGTCAGCTGTTGATTGCTCTGTCCTAAACAAGGTGATAAACGGAAACATAAGGGTTATTCTATCCCTAACATCTCTCGATGAGTTGGCATAGAAAAAATACCAATCTCAATCTTTTTAACTGCGTGTGCTATTTCATAATAGAAACATCATAATATTTTAACTTATTCACAACATTTCTAGCCTTTTCACTCTACCTTTAACCCACAATCTTAGTACGATTCTTTCTGTTCACAATTTCTGAACTTTCCTTACTTATGTATCTGTTAGTAGAATTACCATGTTATAGGTTTTGTGCAGTTTTTACTTTATAGCATGGCTGCTAGCTTTGTATTGTCTGATAGCTTTCTATATTTATTTTACCAGGTTATACCACCTATATCAAAGGGTTTCTGGCTCTGCGTGTTAGGTGTTTTCTTAGTTCTTCCTAGAACTGTTATGAAGTCTAACAGATGTGATTCTATGGCCATATGACTGAATTTGCCCAGTCTTGTCTGATATTGGAAGATAAGCAGAGTTTTGTTTGCTTAGTGTTGGATAAGAGGTTTTACTACATCTGTATATTTATAATTTCTTCTACTCTGATCAGTCAAAATATTAAAAAATGCATTATTTTTGTAGCTTTGGTATTCATCTGTTTATGTTTTTTTAAGACTCTAATTACAGAATCCTATTAAACTAGCTCAATAGACAAAAATATCACAATATCCTCAGAAATTCATTCCTGGCCTGGTGCACGCCTTTCATCCCAGCACTTGGGAGGCAGGGGCAGATGGATCTTTGAGCTCCAGGCCAGCCTAGTCAACAGAGTGAATTCCAGGACAGCTATGGCTTTATACAGAGAAACCCTGTCTTGAATTGTCCCCCCAAAAACAAAAAAAAAAAAAAAAAAAAGGTAAAAGAAATGTATCCCTGTTCCAGTTTGTTTTACTTAAAACCATTGGGTCTGTTTTTGCATGTGTGGGTATGCATATGCCATGGCCCTATTTGCAGCCATCACAGGATGTGGTGGCTGGCCCTCTTCTCCCTCTGTGCGGGTTCTTGGATCTCACAGATTGTTTGCTGCAGCACCTTTACTCACTGGCCACTTGGCTGGTCCTTGCTTTTAGAACCTTTATCCATTTCCTTATTCTAAAAGCAAACTAAAAAACCTTACTTGTACTCTTGAATTACCTTTATTATTATTTTTTTTCTGTACATGACATTTTATTTAAAGAAAGGACTCTCCTGATCAAACCATTTAAAATTGTTGCATTTAGCTACCTAACATTTCCCAATCTATTAGAGAAGGGTTTTTAGTCATTTCCTCCATGCATGACTAAAAATTTCCAAAGAGAAATCCATATGAATGAGACTTTTAAATAATTAAGCAGGAAGTAGTCAGTAGATTAGGGTACCACAAATGATTTATTTGCTGAGTATTCTGTGTTTCAGTATGGATTTTAGGAGCTGTTAGAGTATCAAAATGACTGAAGTTGGTGTGTAGATTGTTGAGTACATTATTTTTCCCTCCCTCCCCTACCTCTTGGTTTTTCAAGACAGGCTTTCTCTGTGTAGCTCTGGCTGTCTTGGAATTTGCTCTGTATACAGACTGGTCTTGAACTCAGAAAAATCACCTGCCACTGCCTCCCACCTGCTGGGATTAAAGGTGTGTGTGCCATCACTTCTAAGCCATAGATTAGTTTAACAATCTTTAATGCACAGAAGATTCTGGTTGGTAAGTGTGGGATAAGTCTGAGATTTTGCATTTCGCAAAAGTCCTTACAGAGGTTTTTGGCTTGTGGCCTATGTTTGATTAGTTAAGAGCCCAAAGAACTCCTGAGTAGTCACACTTAGAGTTGTTCCTTGTACCCCAAATAAAAGCAGTGTTTTCACATTTCTATCGCCATCTGTTTTCTTTAATTCTGTATAGCTTGATATTTTGCTATATTAATGGAAATTTACATAATTCAATAAATACATTGATTATGGGTTAGTTTTTGCTCTGAGGTTTTTCACATCATCTGTTTAAAACCACCCTTCAAGGTCATCATCGTCATCATTTTGCTTGAACCCTATAGATTAACTGAGGGCATCACTGTTGAGTGACCCTGTCAGTCCCCAGAATTTATAGTGGCCCCAGCAGCTATGAGAAAATCAGAGGCAGCTCCCAGAAAATTGAGCTTAATAAGTATTTCATGTATTTTTCTGGTAGAACTAGAATTCATAATTGCTTTTTGTTATTTTTAGGACATTGTTCTAATTTAGACATTAATATGTTACTAAAGTGAGAATAGGAAACAATTTTCCTTAATTTAACTTTGGCCATTTGTGGCTGTAGGCATTACCTTCTCCCCCCCCCCCCAAAAAAAAAAAAAGGTATGAGGTAGTAGAAATCATACAGCAGAGGCCCCCAGACAGCCTTGTCTGCACTGGAGGTGAACGGAGACTAGTAGTACATCTGAGAGGACCGTCAAAGGAAAGGGATGGATTGCTCTGCACTTAAATAGATCTTACTTCCAAGGGTGGAAATTGATTGGGGAGTTCATACTTCAAGGTTAATAATACCAAATATTCTACTCTACTCACAACAAAACTATAAATTTTTGAGTAAAGTGTTCAGAATTACCTAATTTTTGACAAATGGAATTAGTAATCAACATATATAGACCCCAAAGTAAAACATTTTGGGAGAAACAAGGTTTTTATTTAAAAGTGTTAGACTAATTTTCATGTTCATAGTTAATATACAGCCCTATATTATTGCATTTAGTAATTGTCGGTAGTAGAAAGCTCTAGAGGACTTATTTAAAAGTGACTTAAAATTTACTTCCTGTTTCCTAATTCTTACTCATCATTCACACTGCACTGAAAGTATGCATGTGGAATTTACATCAAATGTTGATAAAATTTTCTGATCAGGTCTAACACTTGTCTTTAGAAGTAACCCTTCTTTGATTCTCTTGGTTGCAGCCATTGATTTTCTTTTTAAAGGTACATTAATAGTGCTGATGAAGCAGTACAGTTAGAATTTGCATTAAAAATAAATGGGAATAAAAAGCAGTGCTGTACAATATTAGAGTCTTGGTTTTCCTTTCCCAGTAAGTTCTTCAATCTAAAGGACAAAAATATTGAAGAGGTCAGGGGGTAAAAGGCCAGAGAAGGAACAAATGGAAAAAAAAAAAAAAAGACACTGAGGTCCCGGTTTAATACATATGTATTTCAGGTTGATAGTTGCTTTCATTAGCAGATCTCATTGTTATGCAATGTCTGTTCCTCTGCAGCAAAATGGATCTTGTACTCACAGACCCTGTGTTTGTCTCTTCTGTAATAGTTACTGGGATGTACATCTATCTTTGGTTTACATTTACCATTTTGTTAAGGAAAAGAAAGAAAATTGAGTTCTATTTTGATGCTAAATTTGTTTTTAAAAGCCCTTTAAATTTGTATTATAGATGTTTTCTATTTTTGTTCTATGGTGTAAGCAATTAAACAATGGTTAGTAATGTAAACATATTAATTATTGTATAATTTTTAAGTGAGCAACAAACTCAGTTGATTTTTATTAGCTACGTAAGAATATGTTCTAACCTTTTTAAATATTGGGAAATTTTTTTTTTTTTTTAAATTGCAACAAAATGTGGTAAGCAATATCTGAAAGCTGCTACCCTTTTGGCAACAGCAAAAATTGTACATAGAGATCAGCACAGCTTTGTTTTCATAAAATAGACTCTGAAATAAACTATTTCAGTGGTATTACATTTGAAACAAACACTTGACAGCAGTGCAGACAGGCTGAGTGACTAAAGCCAGTGAAACAGGCATGGATCAAACTAGAGAGGACACAATTGTCTTTTTAGTCACTTTGTGGCTTGATAGTACTTTACAAAAGTTGGTTGGTTTGGTGTAATGTTCTCAAAAATTGGCCCCACGTGAAAATTTGGGTTTGTATAAGTACAAATTAGTTTTATCACATGCAAAAATACATGTGGTAATAATTGACCTTTTGGTTCACTGAATGCAGTCCTAACAATATCTTGGCTATATTGATGAAACAGGTTCTGATATAATATGTACAGCAGGTTATTAATGCATCATGTTCAGTTAATTTGTACTGAGGGTGTTTGCTGCATATTGAGTTATGTAAATAAAGAATTTCTAAGTTATGCTAGAGTTAAATAACAAGACTCCAAGAGAGGGTTACCCTGGGTCTGATGAAACATGAACTGATAATGAATGGATTGATGGAAGCTATGGAAAACAAAAGAATAATCTGGGAAGAAATAGGACATAAAGTTAGCATCTTTACAACATAGAAAGACCTACCCCACTGTGACTGTTTGACTTGCCATTACCTATTTAATTAACATGAAAACCAGAGTGTAGCATTGATAAATTTCAATTGTATTCAGTCCAGCCACATAGCAATTAACATATTAGGGAGTAATGTTTGAGGGTTTTCTTTTTATTGTAGTGGGGTTTAGTGTAGTGTAGTGTATTGTAGTTTCCTTATTCTTTGTTTCGTTGTCTTTCCTTGGACTAGTAACATAAAAAGTAAGCTCTACAAGTTCAAACACAAATGTTAATCTGGTCAGGCTCAATGTGGAGATGGATTTGTCACCCAAAGTTAGGAGTGCCAGACTGAATAGGAATAAAATTCATCATAGGTTTTCTCACAGGCAAACAAGCCCATGAAAGGCCACAGTCAAAGAGGATGGAGAGAGAGAGGACCTAAAATCCTGACTTTCTGAAACCACACATTTTCCTGAATGCCTAAGGAATCAACCTGCAGGAGAGGCTAAATTTAGAAAAAAGACTGAATTTGGAATGAAACCGTGAATTTAACAAAGATATTTAAGGATTCATATTAGATAAATTAGAATTCCTGGTTACGTGACTTACTGGTTAAGTCATCTTTTTTTGTACTATGATTATGGCCTTTGGTGAGAAAATAATAAAAGAAGATGACATAGGAAATTAATTGTTCTAAGTTCTGTAAATAAGCTGAGAAATCTGTTGAAAATATAAAAGAAACTTGTCTTCATAGTGGGAACTAGGTAAAGCTTTGGGTTTGTGAGTCAGTATTTTATGGATAAGCGCATGGATTTGGAAATTATCCTACTGCTTCCCCTGCTGGCTAGACTCAGAGCTATAAGCCTAGTATCATGATGTGTATGAACCTAGCAAACAGCATTTCTGTATTCAACTTAACTTGTGTTTTGTTTCTGCTGCTTTTTAAAATTTCTTGAGACAGTGTCTATATGAGCCAGGTGGGTCTCCAACTCATGATCCTCCTGTAGCTTCCTGAGTGTTAGGACTGCAAGTGTGTCTCCACATCTGGATATCATCTTTTATTTATGTAAACTTACATTTAAAAGACACTCTTTCCTACTAGTAGTAAGCCACTTTGTGTTCTTTTGATACAAGATGGGAGATAAGTATTGTTTATTACAGACTAATTTTACAGTTATGTGTGATTGTGAATGTGAGATGGGTGTGTGCTTGAGGGCAGTGATAGGCCACTGTGCATGTGTGAAGATGAGAGGACCAACCTGAAGAATCTGTTCTTCTCTCATGAGTTCCAGGGATCAAACCGAGGCCATTTATTCTGGGTGGCAGAGCCTTTTATTCACCAAGCCATCCCATTGGCCCTTTCAGGTATCTGTTAAATCTCTTTAGTGTGGTTAGACTTTCCAGGGAGTGGGGCATCTTTCTAAGGCCTTTTGTCTTTATAGCCCCCATAATTACAGTCCGCTATGTTAAATGTACCCTATACAAGTGTCTGAGTGAGAAGATGGAAAAGTGAGAGAAAGGAAAAAAGCCTTTTGTCACAGTGCCATGTATATCAACTGTCCCTTTTGTCTAAACTATAAGCTCTCTTCAAAAATTACGTTCATTTATTTCTGTGCATGTGTGTGCGCGCATAGTCAGAGAACAGCTTGTAGGAATTAGTTCTCTTCTACCATGTTGGTTCTGAGGGGTCAAATTCAGGTTGTCTGTGATGGCAGCAAGCACATTTGCCCACTGAGCCTTCTTTTGAGCCCAGAACTATAAACTCTTAACAGTAAAAATCTCACTGACTTTTGCTGTAAGAGCCACTTTGAATGACCAAAGTGTCACACTTATTTTCTGATCCTCTTCACAGTTTTCTTTATCATTTTCGAAATGTGAGCTGTGCTGGAACCTAATGTAGTCATGGACCTTTGAAACAGTTGAAATAATAACTTATAATTTAAAACTTGACTCTTTTTGTCTCGGTATATGAACACATAGCCCAAAGCTACCTGTATAGTCAGAATTACATTTACCATTTTCTCTGATGGAATAAGGACCGTGTTTGCATGCTAGGTGAAAACAGGATATTTGTGTTACTGAATTTGACCATTCTGAAAATTGACAGTTTCATTGTAGTAAAAGCATTGGTCATGTTAGCAACGGTGTTAATGTGACTCAGTACTCTTTTGTAATAACACAGTTGGCATTTATGACCAGACTTCTGAGAGCCTGTCCATCTGGCCCAGAATTTGGAATTGGTTTTTTTGTATTGATTTTTGTTGTTTTCTGTTTTTCCTATTTTAGTACATAAAAATGTTATTTTGCATAGTGTGTTAATATGAGCTTAATTTAATCAACATGACATGTTTGATTGATATGCTTATATTGTAAAATGGTCTTTAATAACTTTGCATTAAAATTATTGAATGTTGTATTCATGAGTACAAATATAATGTTAGTAATATGTTTTTAGCAAATAGATTTTTAAAGGTAAGTACAAGTTTTACAGAGTTTTAAAAATCACCTTAGATGCTTTGAAAGTAGTAATGTGTTTTTCATTTTGAGGAAGCTGAGGATTTTAGATTTTGTAGTGATAATTTAAATCAACCTCTATCCAACTGTATTACAAATCTCATTAAAAAAAAGGGGAAAAAGCAAATTTGGGAGGAAGAAACTAAGAAATGCAGTTTTCAAATTAGTAATTAGATTTTTTAGTGCTCAGGTGAATATTTTAAATTTTTGAAAAAGAACCTTAAAATGTAGGCAGTCATTCTACCTAATGTAAACTTTTTGATACATACCATTTTTTCAAAGATTGATACATATTTATACAGTAGTCTAATTGCCCTAAGAAAAATAGACTCGTGCTTTGACTATGATTTTAATCTTTTATTCTAACTTGGAAATTTCTTGTAGTTTCTTTCTTAAAGCAGTTGAAATTTAAGGGTAATTCTTTAGCAGGTTCTTGAGCTGTTATTTTCTTGTATTTAAAAAAAGAAATCTTGTTAGCAATACCTTATTTACAATTTGTTTGCAAAACCAATGTTTGAAAGCTCCTTAAGGCTGTGTGAGTTTGCTTTATTGTAAGTTGAGTTCATGCGTGTCAGAAATAAATCCTCCTTCAAAAGGAAGGAGAGGATTCTTCTCTTTATTGTAAGGTTTGACCTCAACTGAATTTAGAAGAGAACAATTACCTGAGCCGTCCTTTTACCTGGCTTAGTTTCATCACGTGAGCATTCCGGTTACCGGTGAGCTAAATGCTCCACCTGCCTCTTAGTTTGTTTACCAGGAAATCAAGATGTGTAAACTGCAGGAAGTACTATTTGACCCTCTCCGACAGTATCTCATTACAATAATTGCTAATCTCTGAATAAGACAGCCATGTTTTGTGAGAGAGAGGTTCTGTTAGGTAGATTTGAGGTGTTTCAGCGAACAGAGCATTGCAAATGCTAACTTGAATTGTGTTTTCATTATAGCGCTTGATAAAAGACATTGTGACCTTTGGGGTCAGCAGAGCTAGGATACAATAGTAAGTATTCTTTCAAGCCTTTCAACCGAGAATATCGTGGCTTGTTGTGGAGTGCTGCCTCTGCTCTGAATCGAAAGGATAATGGCTACTTCCTGATTAAACCCTCTCCACAGTAAGCTGCGAGTGTTGTGCTTAATGTCTTTCTGCTAACGAGAGCAGTTGCTGCTTTCTTTATTATGTATCACCGTGTTTTCGTTGACGAGTCTTTTATAAGTATTGCCTGAACTTAAACTTACATTTTGAGTAGAAACTACTGTTTTAAGTTTGGAGGATTTTTTTAAAAATTCGAAAGTATTTCTGTTTTGTGTCTCATAACCAACCATCTCATATGTATACTAACTGTATTTTGGGTAAAGAAGCAAGCTTTAAAAAAAAAAAGCATGGTAAGTTAAGCTGCCACTTGCATAGTGCTCTCAGTAAAATCCTGGAATAACATGAAATAAATCAGGTTGTTTTCAGACTCAGGAAGAGATTCTAATTTATTTTTTTCTGTAAGAAATTCTATTTCCATACTGTGGTAATGTATTGATAATTGTTTTAATTCTGTATTAAATTGTTTTCTTACGTTAATTACAAGAGCCTGTGCTATAAAAATGAATGTTAAGTACTCAAAGCATAAGAAGGAATAAAGAACCGCTTAGCTTTAATCCTGGAGCTGGCAGCCACCCCCATCTGTGGCCTTGGGACATTGTTTAAACTGCTTACCTCCTTTTCTTGTCACCTACCCAGGTGCTTAAGTAAAATGTGTTTGTTTGTTTATTTATTGCAGTATGGAGTATAAAGGGAACAGGTTTTACAAGCGTGTTTTATAAAATAGAGAATTAGCTTTACAGATAGGATCGTTAGTACTATTAGTATATAAAAAAGCAGAAGATTCGCAGCTTTACAATGAAATGATCATACAATTTAAACAGAATCCTGTTTTTCTTAAGCCTCCCTTACCAAAGAATTATGACTGTTGTTGGGCCCAAGGCTAAATAAGTTAATTCAGTAGGGTCACAAGGCATGCTTCTGGCCTTTCTAAGCATGAGCTTGTTCACAGACCAGAGAAGAATGCCTGTGTTATATGCTGGGAAGTGTAGGTTATTTAAATATTATCATCTTTAATATTCAAGCTCCAGTTATAGGTATTTTGTTTATGTGAGATAGTATTTTAAAATTATTAAAAATTAAATGAAGTTCCTGAAGAAGGCCATAGGATCTAAAATAGGCAAACATTCAAGAGTATTATTCTGGGGAACTATAATCATCTAGCTTGTTTTGTGAGAATTGAGGTTCCTCATTTTCAAAATGCTATTAAGTTCATTTTGACTCAGCAGTTTTTAATGTTATTGTTGTATCTCAAGAAGGTTCTAAATATTATGTTTAATGTCAAGTTATCAAAATAAAATTCACAGCAGTGCCTCTCTCATTTTGTAATGTTGAGTAATAGATACCATTTATTGTTACATAGAAACCAGTGAGCAAGCTCACTTACCTTTTTATGGTCATGTTGATCATACTAGGCACACAGTATCATTGCTTCCATTTTTGTTCCTGAAGAAATAATTGTAGAGAATTTAAATAATGTGATTAAGGTCTTTTTTTGTCAGAGTCAGGTGAGAAACTCTAACAGAACCCAGAATCCAGAACTCCAGAGTCATACAGAGTGTTAAGGAAAGATACTTTGTATTTGGCTGATTATAAGGGGTTCACACCTTTGGTTTAGATGGATTTATTTATCAGATATTATGGAGTACCCCCAAGCTGTCAGGCACTGTAAGAAATACAATTACTAACATTAGGAAGCCAAACAAAACCCTTGTCTCAAAAAGTTTAGTTTTATGTAAGAAGCAAAACCGTAGCAGGCTGAGATGGTACAGCGTGGTAAGTGGTAAGTGCAGGTAAACACACACTGCTAAGTGCTGTATAAAGCTATAGCCAATACATTGTTTTCACTGAAGATTTTTATTGTTACTCTTACTATTTTTGACATTCTGATGATAGGCCCTTAGAGAGTGTTAGACAGGAACTCCACCACTGAGCTGTTTCAGCCCACTGACTTCATTTACACATTGAATTTGCATGGCTTCTGGAGTATTCTAGATACCTTGGAAGTAGCAGTAAATAAACCTTCCACAGTTTACTTTTGTGTAACATAGTTCAGGTGGATATAAATTATAATGAATGATTTGTAAAACATAGAGCATGTTAGACTCTAAATGTTAATCAAAAATAAAACTAAAGAAAATGGAACAGGATAAATTTTTGTGGCTGTTCTGGGCTCTGACCAAGGAAATCTATGTACTTTCCAGGCAGAAAGCCTTTGGCAGGAACATGCCTGTTAAGACCTTAGTAAATAAATGGAGGCCATTGTGATTGGCCCTCTGAGTAAGGAAGAGGGGAGAGTAGGAAGGGGTGTCTCAGAAAGAGGCAGGAGAGGAGAGGCTGTTCACAGGAGACCTTTCAAGTCCCCTGTTAGGACATAGTGGAACTCGGGCCTTTGTATAAATCTAGTTTGTATTTTTAAAGGATCATTCTATTGACTATGTTGAGAATAGACTGTAGTCATGGAACATTGTTACAGAGTTCTTTAACAGAAGGAAGTGGTTTGGTAGAATTTAAACTGGATGTTTTGAAAGGTAAATCTGAAAAGATTTCTTGGTGATGCTCAGAGGTAAGAGGGAGAAAGGATGGCTGGAAGGATGAAGTTGCCATCAGCTGTGAGATACAGTGGTTTTCCAGGTGAACCAGGCTGGGTAGGGATAAGGAATTCGGACTTTTTCTATGTGGTACATTTGAAGTACCTATTAGAAGTGCAAAGAGATGTAGGAAGACGTCACCACAGAGCTAACAATCTACATTGATATTGAGGAATGGATTTGACTTATCCCAGCATAAGAGATGTTTATTGATAAAACTCAGACATGGTCCCTGTAAAACACCTTGGCATTGTCATCTTTACTTACTAACTAGAGTAGCATCCAACCATTTGGAAAGTACTGTTATTATTGTAAAATTATTTTATATGCATTTGTGTCTTGCCTGCATGTGAGGGTGTCACATCCCCCAAAACTGAAGTCACAGGTGTGAGCTGCCAAGTGGGTGCTGAGATATTAATTGAACCTGGGTTCTATGGAAGAGTAGCCAGTACTTTCAACCACTGAGCCCTCTCTCCAGCCCCAAGTATTATTATTTTAAATGTAATAAAATTGTTTTTCAAAGAACTAAGTAAGTACCTTGGCTAGTTAAGTTTTCATAGCATTTCAGTGGCTAATCATGTGCTGTATCTGAGTACATTAGCTGTTGATTCTCAATACAGTGCCAAGACAAATATTATTCTCATTCTACTTGGTGAGAAAATGAGGACAACAGAATTTAATTGTCTAGAGTCCTTGATGGTTAGTTAGGCCATTGATAGATATCATTCACTGTGCCCCATATTTTAAAAATGTGTACTCTTAACCAAAAACCTTGTTTGAGGACCCAAGAAGGTTTTTTTGGAAACATCAGTTCCCATCCTGTATTCTAATACAGTGATACTCTACAGAACAAGCTTGTGCATTCTTGGTCATTGAGTCAAGCCATCTGTCAGTCCTTTAAACATTTTTATGATTTCACTACCCTCCCCATTACAGACGTGCCCTCCTCTCCTGCCCACAGTAACCCCTTAGAGTGCTCAATAGAGTAGCTGACAATTTCAGCTGCTATCATCATCTTCATTTTTTCCCCTAATACATTGTGACCTTAGAAATTCACCATTCTGTGAAAAGTGGTAAGATAGTGGAGATTAAAAGGATATAAGGACTTTCTAGTTAATAAAGAATGAATTTTAATTTCTGTCTTGTCAGTTTACAGACTAGCTCTGTTTGCCTCCCCTTTAGCTTCTGTGGTGTTTTTCTTCATTGACTGTACCTAAGTTCCAAGATGCCAATAGGTGTGTTCATGGCCTGCCATTGTTGTATTTCAGTGCAGACTGGTACTCCACCTGGCCATCGGAATGGGTTTGTTTTATGTCTAGAAGTACATGCCTTTAACTTTTGATACAGTGCTGATTTTTTCAAAGGAATAGAAATAGTTCATTCAAACTTCTTAACATCTTTTTTTAAAGTCTTCTATTTTATTGTCATACTCAACAAGTTTTGTAAGTAATTTATTTAAATGTCATAATCATTTAATCTATTTAAATTATTTGGTTGCTCTGCAAAATATCTTTAAAGTAATTGTACCTAAACTATCTGTAATTTTCAGATTTTAAATAGCCCTGCTAAGAATTAGAATTATATATGTTGACTATTTATATAGGCATAGAAAATGTTAGCATATACATTGTCAGTGTGTTACTCATTTTAAGAGTATGTATTTGCCAGGCAGTGGTGGCACACTCCTTTAACCTCAGCACTTTGGAGGCAGAGGCAGGTGGATCATAGTGAGTTCAAGGCCAGCCTGGTCTACAGAGCCAGTTCAAGGAGAGGCTCCAAAGCAAAGAAACCCTGTCTCAAAAAAAAAAAAAAAAAAAAAAAAAAAAGCAAAATCTTATGTATTTTTCTGGAATGCTTTTCCTTACCATTTGTTATTGAAATTTTCACTTACTGTGTTTGTGCAACTGTAGGACTGAATTTCGTGTTGCTTTTACATGTAGTGTGTTATTAGATCCTGTTTTGACAGCCCGAGCCACCGTGAACATATTTTAGCAAATAAAATCCAAACAAATATTAAGTATGAGTATTGATTTGATAACTTAAGTAATTTTCTTGGTGTTATAAGCAATGCATAATCAAACATTAAATGTGTTACAGAAATTTTAAAACATTAGGCATCTCAGAAATTTATTAATTGCTAAATGAGTGAGCTATAGAAATAAATCACTTTGGCAGGAAGGGAAACCTGGTAAGTAGAATGCCAAAGGAGACATTTTCATTAAACAGACTAGAGCACTAAAAAAAGCTTCAAACACTAGTTTAAGAAATAAATTTCCTGAGACAGAATTAACTGTCTAGCAAATCACCCTATAGTACACAATTCAATAATTACTTGCCATTTGGACTATTTCTTTGGGGACAGAGCTTCACTGTAGTGCCCTGAGTAGCTGGAATTCGCTGTGTAGACCAAGCTACTTTAGAACTCACAGAGAGAACTGTGTCTCTGCTTCCCAAGTGCTTTAGTTAAAGCCTGTCCAACTGTGCCTGGTTCCTTGACCATTTGAATGTATATAATTCAGTAGCATTTGTCATATTCAGTATTGTGCAGGTATTTCTTATTTCCAAAATGTTCTCACCATCTCAAAATTCTGTAGTCGTCAAATGAGTAGAGTCCTACTCACTCTAATCTGTTTTTAGTCCTGTAAATATCTCATATTCACACAATATTTATGGTTTTATCGGGCAGGTTTATTCTCCTTATCACAAAGTTTTCAAGGATTGTCCCTCTTGTAGAATCTTTGGAACTTCATTGCTTTACATAACTCAATTATGTAAATAAAAGAAGCATGATCTATACTTGTATAGCATCCATTTATATGTTTTGTTTTATCTTTTGTTTTTTTTGGGGGGGGGCGTTGTTTTGTTTTCAAGACAGGATTTCTCTGTATAACAACCCTAGCCATCCTAGAATTAGTACTGTAGATCAGGCTGGCCTCAAACTCACAGAGATCTAACTGTCTCTGCCTCCCAAGTGCTAAGATTAAAGGTGTGTGCCACAATTGCCCAACCCATTTATCTGATCCGCCTTTAGTTCCTGTGGTAATATCATGCTTAGCCTTAGAGAATTGTCATGCTTCAGTTGAAGGAAACATTCACTTTGTGAACCTAGTATTATATAGAAAGCATGGAGGGTATGGAGACAAGGCTCAACAGTTAAAAGTGCTTGCTACTCTTGCAAAGGACCAGTGTTCCATCCTTGGCACCCAGGTCAGGGCTCACAGCTAGCTCCAGGGCATCTGACATCCTCCTTTGACCTCCCTTGGCACCCACATGAGCATGCTCAGACATGTAAGCATACATAAGTGATATAGTAAAATTTAAAAAGAAATTATGGAAAAGATTAGGTGAAATCATTAATGCTTTCCACATATATCTTGGAAACAAGAAAAGGAAAAACAACCATATATATTGTGTGTGAGAATGTGTTTGGGTATAAAGGATTGCTGCTTATAGTGAAGCTATCAAAAACGAAGCATTCTGGTTGTACAGGATCCCGGTCTGCATGAAGCATTTTACAGGCTGGATTACTCATTCCTTAGGAACTCTTTATAAACAAATATGTGTTGATGTTTCTATAGGTAATTCTTATAACTTAGTGTTTCTGTTTTGAAGATTGTTTATGTTTAGTTGCTTACTACTGAAATGAAGAGCAAGAAGAAGCCTTTTGCTCTAAGAACAAATTTCCCTAAGAGGAATATTATATATATATATCCTCAAAGCACAAACAGTGAGCCACACATGTGGGTTCAGAAGGATCTGGACAACACTGACTGATAGTGAGTTATCCAGGTCTGGGTATTGTTGGGATGGTGGGTTATTCAGTTTGGGATAGTGGATTATCCAGTTATGGGTATTGTTGGGGATAGTGGGTTAACTAGGCATGGGTATGATTGGGATATTGGGAGTATTTTCTGAAAATCAAAAGAAAAACTAATTAGAAACATCTTGTCAAAGATAGAAATGAAAATATATATCCTTCATCGAAAATATATATCCTTGAAAATATAATCCTTTGATGCACAAGCAACTTGAAACCACTAATAATTTTGAGAAACTTGACAGATAATTCATGAATTCTTTTTAGTGCTGATTACAACTCTAAGGCAAGTTGCTTTATCCAGATTTAAGGCTACTTGATTTTTGTTCTGCCTAAGCACTGTAATGTGATTATCAAAGGTTGGATTGGAAAACTCATGGGAAGTGAGTTTATACTTGGTTAAAACAAAAGTCTTTGCTGGGTCTGGTGGCACATGGGGAGGAATAGGCAGATGGATACTTTGAGTTCAGGGTCAGCATGGTCTACATAGTGAGTTCCAGGCTAGCCAGATCAGTGAAGTGAGACCTTGTCTCAAACAATAATAACAGAAGAACTGTTTATCGAGCACAGAATTGTATTAGTCAGAATACTTTGAATAACCTACAAAATACATTAAAATAACTAGATAAAATGTTTACACATTTTCTTACTGAGAGATTGTTGATCTGGCAAGAAAATAAGGATTTGGAGCTGGAGAGAGAACTCACTGGTTAAGAGCCATTGCCGCTCTTCCAGAGTACCCAAATTTGTTTCCCAGCATCCAGGTCAGGCAGTTCACAACCTCCTGTAACTCCAGCTCTGCCCTCTTCTGGCCTGGTACACATGTGGAATACACACAGAGACACATGTATATACACATAAAAATAAAATAAGCCGTTAAAAAATAAAATCAGAAAATGAGTCAGTGTAGCCAAAATTAAAAGAAGTTACCTTTCTTTCTCTTTTTCTCCTTTCCCCCTCCCTCCCTCCTCTTTTCCAGAAAATGTTGAGGGCAATAACATCAGAGGGTATATGTGCGTGCGTGCGTGCTTGCGTGCATGTCTGTGTGTGTGTGTGTGTGAGTGCACACGCGTATGTTAGAGAACAATATTGGGCATCATCACGAATGGCATCCATTTCCTTTTAAGACAGCCTCTCATTGGTCTGGAGCTAACCAATTAGATCACACTGGCTGGGCAGTAAGCCCCAGATGTTCTCCTGTTTCCATCTTCCCAGTGCTGGGGCATATGTAGCCACTTTTGGGTTCGGGGCTCAAATTTAGGTCCTCATGCCTATAAGGTAGTTGCATTACCAAGCAAAGCCATCTTTCTTGTCCCCTTTTAGGTCAAAGAACCTGCAAAACCTCAAGGTTTGAGTACCTATTTATATGGCTTTATTTATATCCCATAACAGTCTTAATGTATATATTCACACCACACACATGTAGTGTTTTTATTTCAAAGCATATGTACTTTGAGTTGGAAATTGGTGCGTTTTATTTAATTATCTTGTATATTACATTTAACTAGGTTGTGAGATGATTCTTAAGTCTGGCAAACATGTATCATTTTAAATCAAATCTTATCTACTAAAGTGAATTTTTGAAAGATCATTGTACGTTGTACGTTGGCCTAAGTTAAGTTATATTTCCAAGTTGATAAACAAACAAACAAACAAAAAACAAATAAATGGTGAGAAACTAACAAACTAGACTTGAGCTTTGGTGTATTCTATGTATTTAACGCAGGAGAAGTAGGTGTGGTAGCACATGCCTATGACCTTGGCACTTAGGAAGCTGAAGGGAAGTTGTGAGTTTGAGACTACCCTATATATTGTACAATAAGACTGCATCTCACAAATTAAACCAAAACTAAATTTCATAAAAGGTAGTGACATATGTTCCTAGAGAGATGGTTTGACAGTTAAGTGCACTGGCTGCTCTTCCAGAGGACCAGAACTTGATTCCTAGCATCCACATGGCAGTTCACAGGCATCTGTAAACTCCAATTCCAAGGTATTTGATGCCTTCTTGTGGTCTCTGAGGGCACCAGGCATTTAAGTGATGCACAGACATACATGCAGGCAAAACACCCACATAAATAAGACAATAAAATTAGATAGGATTTCTGTGTGGAGTGCTGGCTGTCCCAGAACTTACTATGTAGGTCAGATTGGCAGGTCTGCCTGCCTCTGCCTTCCAAGTGCTGGGATGCTGGGGTTAAAGGCATATGCTGCCACCACCCATAGAATTTTAATTTCTTAAATAAAAATTTAAATTCATAGAAAAGGCTTTTGTTCCAGCAAGAAGTTGTCATCAGAAAATTTTATATGATATACTTTGTAAGTCAGGTTAATTGAGCAATAGGACAAATATACACATATCTTTGTCTTAATGACCATGTACAGTATATTTGCAGAGACCAAACAAATATGGGTGTTTGGCTCATCTTGTTAAAGTCACTTGATTAGTTTATGGTAAGACCTGGCTTTCGTAGGTTAATGACTTTGGAAATGAAATGTTTGTAGCATGTCAGCTCTTGTGGATGATCATTCATTCATTCAATTCATTCTTCCAGTGAAAGTTTGTAATTGGGTCATGGTCTTCTAAAGCGGACAAAATAGATACAGTATTTAACATCTTACTTGCAGGAGACAGACAATAAATAATAAAATTTGTATAATGCATAGAATAACATTGTAAGTTCTAAGAAGTGCTGGTGGTGATGGTATCCACATGATGAGTAGGAAAAAAAAAATCTAATAAAGAATGATGTGACAGGACAGTTGGCCACTCTATACTAACCCTATAGAGGAGTCCAAACCCTTGTATTGTGCAGAGTTGAGTTGCCGTGATAGAGGGCGTAGGTTTAAGATGTTAGATGTGCTCAGCATCACGTTTGTAATTAGCACTGTAGCTGGACAGGGAATCCAGGCTTCCATTCCCCAGTGCTCCTTGTTGTATTTAGTTTGTTTGAGATAGGGCCTCTCACAGGTTCAAGGTAGGGCTCAGTGGCAGAGCACTTACTTGTCTATCCTGTGTTGGATCCCAGTTTTAATTCCAAAATATGCTTTTTTCAAAAGTAAGACTGGGTCTCATGTCACCTAGGCTGGGCTCAGACTCCCTAGCTAAGGCTAGCCTTGCACTTCTGATCGTCTAGATTCTCCTGCCTCCTGAGTGCTCAACTGATTTTCATCCTTTTGTGTTGCTTTTTGTTGCTTTTGTTTTTATTTGTGGAAAGTCCTTACTATGTAGGCTAGGCTAGCTTGGAACTTGTTATCTAGCCCAAACTGACCTCCAACTTGCAGTTTTTCTGCCTCATAGAGATCTGCTCATAGAGATCTGCTTGCCTCTGCCTCCTGAGTGCTAGGATCAAAGGCGTGAGCCACCACCACCTGGCCTGGAAGAATCATATTGCATGAGCTAATACTTATGACAGCAACCATCACTTCAGCTTAAATAATTTGTTCGTTTGTTTGTGTTTTACTAGTATGGTTATGTGATTGTGTTAACAGATGAAAGAATAATTGAAATGCAGGATTTCATCTGATTACTATCTTTAGCAAAGCCTTTAACAAAGCAACCAGAAGCACTGAAATTAGTGAATATCAAAAGATCATTCAGAGAAGCCAGGGTCTTATATAAATAACAAAATGAAATCTTCAAATAGAAAAAAATAAGGAAAAAAAAAAACCACAACATAGACACGGTGGCTCATGTCTGCAATCCCAGTACTTGGGAGACTGAAGCAGGAGGACTGTAAGTTTGAGACCACCCTGGGCTAGAGTGGGAGCTGGTCTCAAAGCAAAAACACCAAAAAAATTTAAAAACGGCCAGAGTAGGATGGAATGGATATGGGAGGCATCATTATGGGCAAGCACATACAAGTGTCTCAGGCCCTTTAACATTCATCATTGAGCTTTGAATGATAAAGTGGAATGTGTGGACTTAGCTAGTCGTATTTCACCCCACCCCAAACTTTGTTTTAAAGGCCTTAAAGATTTGTGACATTTGGTCTGCTTTTAAACAGTGATAAAATTGGTGTATGTGAAAAAAGCTCAACTGAGGACAATACATTCCCTCCCTTTTTGAAGGGTTAGGGTTTGTCATGGTCACCTAGTCTGTTACTGGTAAAGAGTTTTGAGATAGTTCCTTCGTTCAAGAGCAATGTGATCATGTTAGGAGTAAGAATCACTGCCCTCAGAGCCTTCTGGACAGACCTGGTGATTAAAATTGCCAGATCCAACACCCACATAGTCACAGTCACTGCCTGTTTCCTATCATAAACAGCAAGATAACTCACAGGAGGCCAGTCAGAGAGTTACATGCTGGGTACCATGTCCACAATGCTATCACCCCACCCTCACCCCCCACCCGCATGTTATCACTACCAGGCCTACTACTTCACACCCCAGCACTCAAGAACCTGAAACAAGAGGCCAGCCTTATCTACATAGAAAATTCTAGGCTAACTAGGGCTATATAATGAGACCATGAACCAAAAAATTAAAAACAAAAACAAACAAACAAACAAAAAACCAATAATTTAGAAATGCTTCCCAGCTTCTTTCCTCAAACACCAATTAGCCTTCTCTTTTAGTTGAGCAAATCTGTAAAGGATGGGAGCTCTGTGTCCAGTTATAGGAGTGTAGCCAGCACTGGCCAGTTTCAGGATAAGTGCCGGGCCATGTCTACTATTACCAGCAATATTGCTGTCATGAATGAAAGCAAGAATTGCTCATCTGAAAACTGGAATAATAATATCCTATTTGTTGTTAGGCAAGTGAGAATATATGTGTATACATTTAAATTTCAATTTTGGTGATTGTCATGTATTTTCATTCAAGCCTTCAAATTTTATGAGCTCGAGACTCTAAGGAAGACAGTAGTGTCTACTGGTAAAGGTCTCAGCGTGGTAGAAAGCCACATATCTGAACACTGCCATGTGGCTTAATTAGAATTTAATTAGAAATATACAAGAGTAAGAAGAGGGGAACCAGGTTTGCTTGTGAGTCAGAATGCTTCTCCAGTTCTTGGAAGGCCTGGAATGTGAGGACAAATTCAGCAAGGAATGAAAGGACTTTGCAAGCCTGTGAGTGCCTAACATCTAACACATGGTGTGGATTAAAGGGGGATTCATCAATCTGGAAGAGGAAGACATTTTGTCTTCTGATATCAGAGTGAGAAAGTTTTCTATTTTTAGCAAGGACCTGGAATATTTATTTATATTGCAGAGAGTGACAGCGACACTTGAAGAGCTTAAACAAGAGGGTGGCAGAATCAGTTTTCTGTCAAGGGTTACTGCTTTGAAAAAGTCAGGATCACGACTGATTACATAGAAGACAAAAGGAGAGGTGGGGATTAGAGCTCTGCAGGTGATAGCAGTGTTTACAGTAGATAGTGAGTGATGCTGCAGACAGAAAGATGCCCAGTAGCATCCTTAGAATCTGGGGCTTGCAGCTCTCTTTGTAGCAGCATGGCCAGTCATGTGACTGTTGAAATGAGGCCAAGAAACAAGTCTGGCCCATGCTTGGTTCAAACTAGTTAGTCCCTAAACTGGGCTCATGTGGCTGTAGCAGGGCGGCTTTTGTTTTGTTGTTTGAATACTTACAACATGATGATGGAAGATTAATTAGAGTGAGTACTTGAGAGTTACTTGAATCCCTGGCCTATTATTTCCCCCTATCACACATGAGCAGTTATAGGCATTCTATATTCAGTCTTGAACAGAGTCCAAAATCAGGAATCAATAAAATCAAATAATATTCTATCAGAGAGAGAGAGATCCAAAATGTTGTTTTCCTCAGCTTTATGGAAATCTGATTATATATCATATACTTTATTTACCATTTCATATATCATTCAGTTTTTAGTTATTCATAAATTCATGCATTTGCCACCACAATTAAAATATCTTATCGTCACCCAGAGTACCCCAGTTCCTCATTTCCTCCCAACCCACACCCAGCTCTAAGGACTGCTACAATGATCTGAGGTAGGAATGGGTGTTTGTAACTTCTTGACCTCTTATCTATGGAACTGAAAATAGGGGCTCACACGGATCGCAGAACTGGCAAGACACCTGTATTTTTAAAGTAAAGAATTAGGACAGGGTACGGGCTCAAGACTGACAGTAGCTCACATGAGTGAGGGTTCTTGACCTCTAGTGTTTGGAACTTCCTTTTATGAGGTACAAAAGAGGAGTTTTGTTCTTCCCTTTTAGACATTGATAATTTTCACATGAACTATAAATTTTAATATGATTTAACTTATCATTTGAAATACATTCCTTCTCCTTTTATTATTTTATGAATTTCATACTTTTGCCCCTGACTGATATCCTCAAGTATTAGAATATCATTAGGTTGTATTTGGAAGGATCAAGACCAAATGTAATAATGCTCAGGAGTATAATGTGAGGTCCTAGAAGGGATATGGTACTTGCCTAACATGCCCAACGCCTTGAGTTCAGTCCTGAGCATCACAAACAAAATAACACACTTCATATGTCTTGATAAGACCTACACTGAATGTGTGGACCATTGCTTGACAGAAAAATACAGGGATATAATGGGTATTAACTATGAGCCAAAATGTCTAGTGTATTTCAGTAAAGTAAAACAAAGTACTAACCAACAGTAAACTATTCTAAAAGTGAGCCGTGTAGTAATTGTGACGACTCTGAAAGTATCCTTTAGAAACATTTTATTAAATGATTAAACTTAATACAATTATCAAGAGATTAATGTTAATGTGATCTGATGACAGTACACCTACTGCAACTCCAAACTAGTTGGAACTGTAAATGCTTCACTGCAAATCTTCAAAGGTTAGTTTATATTTGTGCTCCTCAGAAGGCTAAACATAAGAGTTACCATGTGACCCAGCAATTCTGTTCTTAACATGCCAATCTATTTCTAATAGGAACTGAACTATGTATCTACATAAGCACTGTATGCCCATGTTAATATCCACTGTTTGTAAACTCTAAAAGTAAAAATAGCCCAGGTGATCATTAACTGGTAAATGTATGCGATAAGGTACAAAATGAAATGCTATTTACCAATAAAAAGGAATGAAGTATTATATATGCTATAACATGGAATAACTTTGAAACATGGTTTTAGGTGTCACTGCATGATTCTTTTTTGCAAATTATATAGAATAGTCAAATTCATCGAGACTGGAAGCTGATTATAATTCTAACACAATGGATCAGGATAATTTAGTAATTTGGACTATACTTGGTTTCAGTCACCCAGTCCTTCTTCTGATAATGTACTTAACTGCCCAGCTCCTTGCCTTCACATGTATGTCTCTCTCTCTCTCTCTCTCGATAGCAGGGTAAGGGCCTCTGTCCTTAATAACCATTCAATTGAGACAGTTTTTAGTCAAATTTCCCATCTGTATATGAAGGAAACCCAAGCCCATCTGAGTTGTTTTAGGGTGAATATGAATTAAGACCAACTTCTGTCTTCAAAAACACTTAGGGGAAATCTCCTATTTATCATCTTATATCTATATATAATTGGGTATGCATATGATTTAAATCTGATGCATTGTGGAGAAAGACATGCATAATATAAAGTTAGTAGAAGTTAATGTATGAATTATCAGTGTCTCAACAGAAAGAACTTGGTCCCTAAAGTACTGAAAAAGGGAACACTGCAGTCTGAACCAAGTTCACTTTTGATTTGTGAACTTACAAAATTAAGCATAAACATATAAGGAAAAAGCAACACAGTTGCCTAAGAACAAACTAAAACTTTGTAATTACCTGAAGTCCACACAAGATTGTTCTCTCTGGAGGGCAGTGTTGGCAAGGTGTGGGTAATGTATTGATAAGCATGTGTGCAGGCTTACCTGTGAGAGAGATGTACTTGCTGTTGTAAATCCCCTGCACATTTCAGTTACCTTTAGTCACGTTTAATTGATGAAGAACAGGTATTGACTTATTGAGCTTTCCTCTTCCTATATCTTTCCTTTGGCAAACTAAAGCAGTTTTCTTCTCTATTGTGACTAAGAACAACTACCCAGAAGTGTGCTGGGACCTCCCTCTTATGATTAGCCCCATTTTATTGATACAGAAACTAAGGCTCAACAGACATACTGCTGTGTGTTGTAGAACACAGTGAATTTGGGAACTACCGAACAATAAAAAGTCAATGTAACTAGCAGCCTCCTGGGTAGATGCTGAAGCTCTCTATAATTCAAAGACTGGGAGTTGTGACCTGGAATTAGTCAGATGCAGTTAAGGATACAGTGACTCTTGGACTTTTTAGCTTTTGTCTCAGAAGAGGCTAAGATGCAGCCTTTCTTCAGTCATCCTGGATCTGGTTCCTCAGACACCAGTTGCCTCCACCGTGCCACCCAGGTTCGAAGGTGTACCTGAGGCGAGCTAAGTGCCACGTCTGCCTTGGCTTCCAAGATTGGTGTGTCGTGTTCCCATGTCATCCATGCCTTCCCTGCCCCCTTCCTCCCCACCCCCAAGTCTTGTCACCAGAAAAGTTGGTGATGACATCGTCAAATCACCCAGTAACTGGAAAGGTCTGAGGATTATTGTGAAGCCGACCATCCAGAACAGACAGGCCCAGATGAGGTGGTGTTCCCTGCCTCCACCTGGTCATCGGAGCCACCAAGACACAGAAAGAAGCAGACAAACATTAAACAGTGGAAATACCACTTTTGTTGAGATTGTCAGGTGCTGCCCAGCAGATGCGGCACTCAGTCTTTACCCAGAGAACTTCCTGGAATATTAAGGAGATCCTGGGTACTGCACAGTCTGTAGGCTGCAGTATGACTGGCCTCCATCCTCATCTCATCATAGATGACATCAGTGATGCAGTAGAATGCTTAGCTAATTAAGAAGCAACAACTACAGTTAAAGACAAATAAGAAAAGACTCTTGGGTCTGTGTTTACTGGAATGCAGTGTTTGGACTATGGAAGGGAAACCTATCTCAGGCATATAGATAGCCTGAGCAGTGATGAGAAGTAAGTGTGGCATGATATTTGTTCAGGAAATTTCTACTAGCCTTTTTAGGTTGCAAGGAAGATAGCTCACAGAAACACAAACAAAAAGATGGGTATGTATCCAAACATTTTGGAGAATGAAAGGAACTCAGAAGGATAGGTCTAAGGAGAAGAATCTGGGCTTAACTGCACTCTTACCCATGAAGTTCACTCACTCCTTTTCTCTGTGCATGTGCTCTGTCATTGTCCCAGCCAATTGTTTACTGGTTAATTTTTGTCACCTCAGCACAAACTAGAGACACCAGGAAAGAAGGAACCTCTGTTAAGGAATTGTCAGGGGGCAAGTCTGTAGGACATTTTCTTGATCAGTGATGGATGTGGGAGGTTCCATCCCTGGGCAGGTGGGACTGGTCTGTTTTTAAGAAAGTTGGAGCCAGGCAGTGGTGGCGGCACACCATTAATTAATCTCAGCACTCAGGAGGCAGAGGCAGGCAGATCTTGGTGAGTTTGAGGCCAGCCTGGTCTATAAAGCAAGTTCCAGGATTGCCAGGGATATAGAGAGAAACCCTGTCTTGAAAAAACAAAAACAAAACAGCAAAAAGTAAATTAAATTAAGTTTCATGGGCATGCCAGGATAAGTCAGTAAGCAGGGTTCCTTCATGGTTTCTGCCTCCAAGTTTCTTCCCCAACTTATATGATGATGGCCTGGCTATAAACTGAAATAAACCTTTCCTTTCCAAGTTGCTTTTGGTCGATGTTGTAGCACACTGTTCTTTGTCTGTCTCTCTGTCCATCTATCCACTCACCTATCTTCCTTCCTTCCATCCATCCATCCATCCATCCATCCATCCATCCATCCATCCATCCCTGTTGTACCTGGTTCTACCCTGAGTCTCAGGGTTATTTAGATAGTGCAGGACATGGGCTCCCTTTAATGGCATGGGCCTCATGTTCAAGGAGAGCTTAACACTCTTGTTTAACTTAAATTTCTAGTTTACAGTTCATATCAGAGAACTTGATTAGATTTTAGCATCTTTTAAAAGTAAATAACATATGTGATTTCTGGGCCAGCTATTATTTCTGTGAGTCATACCTACTTAAGGTTTTTTATATTAGTGTAGGGGAGTAATGACTTCTGGGAATTAAAGCTGGAGTCTTTTACATATCAAAACACTAAGTTACATGCCAGTCCCTGTGTTTTCAACAGCATAATGATGGAGCTGGGTGGAAGCTATAAACTGGTTTTCTGAAATTTTTATCACTTAAAAGTTTTATAAAAGAGCCAGGTGGTGGTGGTGCACGCCTTTATTCCTAGCACTCAGGAGGCAGAGGCAGGTGAATCTCTATGAGTCCGAGGTCAGCCTGGTCTACAGAGTAAGTTCCAGGATATCCAGGGCAACACAGAGAAATCTGTCTTGAAAAACCAAACAAACAGCAACCCCGTCCCTCAAACAATTATATTACAGCAAAAGATTTTTTTTCTCTTGTCTGTAAAACAACAATCAAACAACAGAAACAAGTAAAACGTATTTATCACAGTAAAAGATTTTCTTCTTCCTGGTAAAAAACACAAATTACTGGGAATCCATAGACAGATGAATATTTTCCAGTGGTCTTTAGCAATGCCCAAGAATATATTGATGCTTTTTAAAAAAATGGTCCCACTATGTAGATTTTATGATTTCTAAGGGGTTAAAGCTTTAAAAAAAAAAAAAAAAAAAAAAGCTGTTGTTTGTTCAAACATGAATAGTTTTTATTGATAGACATATATTGTTTACTCATTTGCGGTTGTAACATGCCAATGACTATTCTTTATATGTTATCCGTTTGTTTCTGTAAGTACGTTTTAGATAAGTGCCTTTGACGATTCTGAGCAGGGAAGTTGTAATATTAGAAAGACAAACCTGTTGTTAGGTTGATGAGGACAAAGCCAAAATTTTAAATATGCTGTTCATTATTTTTAATCGTTTGTTCTTTAGAAGCGTTTCTCCCTCTATCATGTATGTCCTGCCTCTTCTTCCTGAGAGGAGCACAGTATTTATTTCTTAAACTGTGTGTATGCTGTATATAGGGCAGATCCACTTTTAGATGATAAGTTGTTTCCTACCGTGGTTGCTGCTGTTTTCAGAGCAGCCAGTACAGTTTCTATTAGAATGTTAATTGTCTTCTTTTTAGTCGAACAATGCTCCCTGTCTCCTGCTTGTCCTTTGCATTGCCTTGTGTTTGGGTTAATCAGACATTGTCAGTCTTTATCTTTCAAATCTTTGTATCCTTGTTAGGCATCTCTAAGCTTAGTCAGTAGTTAAAGCCATAGATTATACCTATGGTTTAGTTGATCTACAGACATTAAGTCTTGTTCAGACCCTCTGTTAATATTCCCACATATCTATTTTGTGTGTCTAGGATAACCTCTTCCTTACAAATATTTCATTTCAAAGAAATAGTTAATCTTTTGAATAGAAAAGGAAACTCCCTGGATAGATTATTTACTGAGTAGTATAAAAACCAGTGCTTTGCTTTTGGATTATTTTCTCATGTTCAGTCCTCTTGAGGTCTCAAGAGCAAATTTTTAAAAGATTTAAATTACAGAACCTGTAATTTAGCATGGTGTGTATTTGAAAATGGGGGGGGGGGGAATACAACCAAAAAGGCAGGGGGGAATACAACCAAAAAGGCAACACTGGGCCATGGAGAAAGCTCAGTTGGCAGAGTGTGAAAATGCTGGTCCTCAAAACCTGTGTCTGTAACTCCAGAGTGAGGCTGGGGTCAAGAGACAAGGACAAAGACAGATTCTCAGAGCTCACTGGCCAACTTACACACACACACACACACACACACACACACACACACACACACACAGAGAGAGAGAGAGAGAGAGAGAGAGAGAGAGAGAGAGAGAGATTCTTACTCTATAACCTAGGCTGACCGGGAATTGCTCTGTGGCTCAGGCTGGCCCCACATTTGTGGTAGTCTTTCTGCTTCCCAGGTGCTGGGATGACAGGCATGGGCCAGCACACCTGGTTTGGGAATTTTGTTTAGGAGAGGGCTGTTCTGTTTTTGAACTACCAAGTTTGTAAAAACTCTTTTAGACTTGAGGGATAGTTTACTTCAGTCTTCAGGCACAGAAGCTAACATTTAGGGGAATCCAAGACTGTCCAAATTAGACTGAGCACAGAGTGCCTGATCACCAAATACCTTCTTTTGAGGATGTACTTGGTCATCCTATAATTGAAAGTGTGAAGTGACAAAGGGATAAATTATTTCATGTATTTGTATTTGAAATTGTCAGCCTACCTAGTAACTTGAAATGATAACATTTTTTTTGTTTTACTTCATTTGCTTCAGTTCTTTCTTTTTTTTATTATTATTATTCTATTTTATTTTATATAACAAAGTCCAATTAAATGAAAACAAACATTCATACACAATATTTGGGAATTTGGGCGTCGTTCTTTCCAAACTACTTCCTGCTGGTAAGGGGCGCTGTCATGGGGGATTCTAAGGAGATGCAGAAATCCTGGCTGTAGTCTGTAAGGCTGCTTTGTTCAGCTGTTTTGAATGTAGGATCACCTTGTACTCTGTTTCAGGCGGTCTGGCGTGATCAAACCACATTAGTCTGGAAGGAATCCACATCTTTTCATTTTCTGTGGAAACAAAAATAGAAATCCTTTTCCCCAGTAACTTGTCCTTCAATTTAAATTTTGGAGTTAAAGCATTTTTTAAAATTTAATTTATTATTTTACATGTCGATCCCAGTTCCCTCTCCCTCCCTCTCTCCCTCCTCCACCCCTCCCTCCCTCCTTCCCTCCCTTTTACCCTCTCTGCCCTCTCACATGCACTCTAAACACCCTCCCCTCCTATCCCCCTACTCCAATTTCATATGTAGGGGAATGCCATCCAGTTGGGGTCATGTAGATCTGACAGGTCATGTGAAGTAGGGACTAGGGCTTCTCTCCTGTCTCTAGATTAAGGCAGTTATCCCTCCATGGGGGATGTGTTCACAAAGTCCTTTTGTGCACCAGGGATACATCCTGGCTCCACTGTCTGAGGTCTCTTAGACTGCTCAGTCCTTCTGGCTAAGACCCATATTCAGGGGGGCCTGAGTCAGTCCCATGCTGGCTTCCCAGCAATGATA
Organism: Phodopus roborovskii; assembly: GCF_943737965.1. NCBI lineage: Eukaryota > Metazoa > Chordata > Mammalia > Rodentia > Cricetidae > Phodopus > Phodopus roborovskii. The sequence goes on from NW_026126418.1 coordinate 44,124,262, forward strand.
ACATTTTTTAACTTAAGTAGATGTCTTGGTTTTTTGAGACAGGGGTTCTCTGTGTTGCTCTGGCAGTCCTGGAACTTGCTTTGTAGACCAGTCTGGCCTCAAACTCTAAATCTATTGCCTTTACCTTCCAAGTACTGGGGTTGAAGGTGTGCATCACCACCACCCCGCTGGTAAATGTTTCTAATTATTTGCCTATGCATATATTTTATTCATAGTCATGTTGTCTGCTGTTCAATCAGTAAGATCTTTTTGCCACATATTTCCCTCACTCTCTTAATAGAAACACTTTTGTTTGCTGTTTGGTCATAGTTTCTGTCTCCTTTCTGATGTTTTGGAGTTTTATCTATCCAACTGTTTAATTTAAAAAATTTAAAACTTTTATTGTTGTGTGTGCACACACAGAACACAAATACGGAGTTTAAAGGACAGTGTTGTGGAGTCAGTTCTCTTCTTCCGCCTTATGTGGGTTGCAGGGATCCCAGGCTCCCTGCTTGGTGGCTGTAGAAGAAATACTTGAATTAAAAGCATTTGTCAGAAACTATGGAAAACCATGAGCTTGTAGCATGCTAGTGTTTGTGGATCTACCAAGGTAAAAGAAGCAGTGGACTGACCGTCTCCTGGTAATCTTCCTAATTGGCATTATATAAAAAAGGAAGGGCTCACTAAGTCTGCTTCTGCCTTTGGATTCCCACAGAGAACTCTTGGAGTATTAGTATCACTGTTGAATAAGCATTTCCTTAGAGAACCATCAACGCCTGTTCCTTTATAGATGGCTGTCTAACTAGTGCTGCCTACACACGCCTGGGATCAAGTGATTCCCTCCCAAAGTTAAGTTTGTGGGTACTTGCCATAACAACTGCCTTTAAAAAGCTCCTCATACCCCCAGTGAGGAGATGAAACCCAGGGCCCCTCACATGCTGTGAAAGCACCCCACCCTGAGTTACAGCCCCAGACCATACAGTTCCATTTTTTAATAGTAGAATATTGGTATATATGAAAGAAGGAAGATAGATGACAACATTTATAAGTTTTAGTCAACAGGTCTCCCTTCCCTATTGTGCCTGTTCAGGTTTATCACTACCAGATGTCAGCATTCATAAATCCTGTAGCTACACAAAGAATATTTAGTGTACATGAATTTGAACAAGAGTGTCTGATGGTTGATTTCGTCTTCATTTTTTGTACATAAAATCATCCTACAGGGAGAAATGTTTTCGTGGCCTTCACGAATTCTGATTTTAACATGTCTTCATGATTGTTATAAAGATCATTTTAGTGAAATGAAGTAAATTTATCTTTTGTCTTATGAGTATTATGATGAAAATCGATTGCATGCCATTTATTATAATTTCATATAATTTGGAAAAATTAAAAATATTAGACTCGAGCCTGGTTTTGGTGGTTCATGCCTTTAATCTTAACACTCAGGAGGCAGAAACAGGTGGATCTCTGTGAGTTCGAGTCCAGCCTGGTCTACAGAGCTAGTTCCAGGGTAGCTCCAAAGCAATACAGAGAAACCCTTTCTCAAGAAAACAAACAAACAAACAAACAAACAAACAAAAATGTTATTGTTGTTTGGAGTTATTCCATCAAAGAAGAGCCACCTGATTTGGGTGCTGGGAACCAAGCTCAGGTCCCCAGAAGAGCAGAAAGTGCGAAAGTGCACTTAACCACTGACTCATCCCTTCAGTCCCCAATTTTATACTACATTATCATATGTTAAGATTTTGGTTATAAGCCGGGTAGTGGTGCACTCCTGTAATCCCAGTACTTGGGATGCAGAGGCAGGTGGATCGGTAAGTTCGATGCCAGCCTGGTCTACAAATTGAGTTCCAGGACAGCCAGAACTGTTTCACAGAGAAACCCTGTCTCCAAAGAAACAACAACAACAAAAATGTTATCAGTTTTAGTAATTTTTATCTCAGTTTAATTCCTCCCTCCCTTCCTCCCTCCCTCCCTTCCTCCCTCCCTCCCTTCCTCCCTCCTATTTCAGCCTTCCATCTTGGTATGTTGCTTAAAGTATACCTGAATTTCTGGGTCTTAACTCTCTGAGCGCAGCCTTCCGGGCAGGTGGTACTGTAAACACACATCACTGGACCTGGTTAAATTTCTAAATAAAGTCTTAAGTTATATCTTAGAAACTATGTAATTTTATGTATAGATAGCCTCAAATTAAAAGACCTACCTATATTTTATAGTCTACCAAAGGAGAATATGGTATGGAAGGGAAATCCTGTTATTATAGTGTACTCATTTTAATCTTGTCATAATATGGGCTAGTTTTGAAGACACAGTCGATGTATCGGGTGGTGATGATTTGGATCCCAAGGAGAAGGACGTTCTTAAAGCACAGGGTCAGAATGAGAGGCATTTACAGAAGCAAGGATGTCACATGGACTCTCTGCCCCAGTAAAATCTGAAGTAGGTTGTTCTTAGACGTCCAAATGATTTTTTCCTAATAGTTTTTTTCTTAAATTTTTAATCTTAAATACTGTATTTGACTAGTGGCTTACAACAACAGACTATCATCTGAATTTGTATTATAACTTATTTGAATAGTTTCATGATTAAATTCCACATAAAAAGGTAGTTATGAGTTGAAGGGAAAGTGAAGTCACCACAGAAAAGCACAACAGGTTCTCATTGTTGGAAAGAAGCTGGCTATCCTGTGGGTAACACAGGATCTATCTGGTTAAACAACATAAGATCTTGACAAGGACTTATGGAACCTATAAATACTAATAGGCACTTTAAAACAATCTATATATTCCTTTGGTTTCTTTTACTACCACCTATATCCACTGGTAATCATATAAACCAATACTTGCTTATTAAGACAAGTTAGGCTGGGCATGATGGCTCATATCCATAATCTCAGCCCTTGGAAGGCTGAGGCAGGAAGATTGCCCTGAGTTAAAGTCAGCCTGGTCTCCACTGTGAGGCCTTATCTAAAACAACAATAACTAGATGCTAGCTGTTAGTGAATGCTAGACCCTCAGTATTTTATGTGTATTTTCTCCTTTGATCTCAACTACATCTTCACATTATTTCTTAGAAAGTACTTCAGAGATACTATGTGATTTTTCTCAATATCCCACCTAAGGAACTCCAAGTCCTAGTGTTCTACACAGATAAGAGTTGTCATCAGATATCTCATTGGTTCAGAGTAATGTGTTTCATTACTACGAAGTCATTCTAGGTGAACAATTCATGTTTGTCTTTTTATTTATTTATTTATTTATTTATTTATTTATTTATTTATTTAGAGAATTGATGAAAGTTATTCATGAAGAAGCTGCCGGCAAAGGCCTTGGCTGCATGTTTTAGAGGTCATTTGCTTCTGTAGCTGATCCAAACCAGTCCTTAAACATTAGTCTATTCAACCATCAGTAGCACCTCTGTCCTTTCCCTAGGCAAAGACTGATAGAGATTCTATAATACATGGACATATTTGCCATAGTACTGTCATCTAAAGAGGTGATTGACTGGGAAAATTAGAGTAGTTACTGAATTCTAAAGACATGTCATGAAGTGGTCTCACTCAAGATGCTTAGAGCATCACAAGATTACCCTTCCCTGTATGATTACTCCATCAGGAAGTGTGTGCTTTTCGTATTCACATGGTACTTTACGTTGTCTTAAGTAGTCTAAGTGTTAATATATAAATGAACTGAAGATATGTATCAGTGTTAATTCACTGTGGTATATTATACAGAAACCTTTTTGTAACAAGATTATTGAAATGGTGAGAGCTTACATGAGACTAATCATAAATTGACTAATAGATGAGCACTGTCTTTCTTTTTTCTTGTAACTTGTACTTCTTAAAGCATGATAAACTTTGTGATTTCTTTGCTTAATTGTGAGATCAATACATGCATTTAAGTGACCATAGTACGTTAGGTCCTCAAATTTGTATATCACATCACAATGAAAATGAAACCTATGAAAGATTGAAACTACAGCAGCCAAGTACATTAATACAGATACTAAGAAGTGATTTGGTCATTCATCATAAACATGGCACACTAAGGCTATTTTGAAATCATAATGGGAACTTGGCTGTGATAAAACTCTAAACAGGATCTGTCTGTCTTTCTCTCTGTGTCTCTGTCTTTGATGTCTCTCTGTGTGTCTCAGTTTCTGCATCTCTTTCTCTCTCCCCCTACCCCCCCCAGGGTAATAAGGAAGGCTTATTACACTGGAAATGACTGAGGCATCCTGAATGTAAGACATACAAATATGCATCTATCTAGATTTAGAGGATAAAGATACACTTTGTTCAAATTGGTGTTTTCTTTCTGCTCTTACTCTCTCCCTCCTTTCTATCTTCTTCTCCTACTCGCCTTTCCTTTCTTTTAAAAAGGGATTTCCCTGTTCAAATTTGCCTTTCACTAGTGGACCTTCCCCCTCAGCCTCCCAAGTAGCTTCCACACTCAGTCTGTGATGCCTTCATCCTTTACTACAGTGGGTCTCACCCTTCCTAATGCTGCGACCCTTTAATACAGTTCCTCATGTTTTGTTGCTACTTCATAACTGTAACTGTGCTACTGTTATGAATCATAAATATCTGACATTTGATCCCCAGGTTGAGAACTGCTGCTTTATGATAATACAGAATTTGGTTGCACTTGAGATTATGAAGAACTCTGAAAAGAATATGAATATAAAATTAATTTTCCCAAGTTGATGGCCTTACACAGTTGTATAAAATTAGGCTAATTTTAGACACACAAACTGTGTGATTCATTAAAGGAATTTGTTTCCAGATGAGTTGCAGGGACACACACTTGTAGTCCCAGCTGTGGGAATATTTGAGCTTGAGCACAGCCCCATTTCAAACATGAAATAACTTGCTTCCTAGTGTCCATCTTCTTTCACTTTCTATTACTACAACAGCATCTAGGACAGAATGATTTATAGGAGTTCTGAAGCTTGAGAAGTAGATAGGCAGTCTGAGCAGCTTGCCATGTAAGGTGTCCTCCATGCAAAGCTACCCACTTCACAAAACATGGATGGGAGAATCATCCTGGTGCTGCCCAGCCCCATGGGAAAGGCTCTATCTCTTCTGCTCACACTGAGCACTCAAGCTATATGAGTTTGGGCAGGGTTACTCTATTTTCAAGCCATAGGAGTATTTTGTCCATGTTTTACCTTATACTTAAAAAATAAGCAAAATGCACTAACATGTCTAATTTTTTGAGTAGTTGTGACTAATGGAGCGTTTTCCTTCTGTTGTAGACATGGAGTCTGGAGAGCGGCTGCCATCCTCACCAGCCTCCTCTGCTACAGCAACATCATCTGCTCCTTCTGTGGCTTCAGCAGTTTCCAAAAGCGGCCTTTGCGTGGGAGCCGCTTCACTGAGCTCTACGGTCAACCCATGTGGTGAATATCTTTTTAATTTCGATTTTAGAGCACAGTTATTGCAGGGTTTTGTATTTGTAACCTTGAGCTATGAATAGCATGTTGTTCTCTTGACTTGTTGAATGCTCTCTGGGTTAAATGTGTAATCTTTTTGCTTTTCCTGGATTTTACTCTGGGAAAGCATTGCTTAATCCTGGTTGCACACTTGTAACTCTTCCCAGAGAGTGTTGTCTTATTTCTTGATAACCATATAACCAATATGTTGGTAAATGTAGAATCATAGGCATAAGAAAGAGGAAAGAAACAGAGATGTCCTTGATGCTAATTATTCTTTGTTTTTTAACATTTATAATATTTTACTTCATATTTAAAATGAAGTGTTTTAGATTGGGTACTATATCTTAGAGGTAGAGATCATGCTTAATGTTCACAAGGCCTTTCCTTCAACTCCAGCATGGCTAAGTACATGTATGTACCGATCGATTTTTTTCTTGTCTTCAAACACAAAGATGCCTGAGAAGACTCCTTCTTAATATGATTTCGTCAATTCTGTTTTCCTGTCTTACTTGGTTCATTGTTTTTGGCCTATGTATTATCTGATAATGTTTTTCCATTTAAAGGTAAAATCACGGAGTAACAAGGGGTCTAACATGTATCATGTAACAGTTGACCTCAATAGTTTGATCTATAGAGAACAATAAAACAGAACTTCCATCTATAAAATACTAAAAAACCTCAAGAAATCTTTCATTCTTCTTTTTAAAAAGTTAATCTAAAGTTTAATTTCCTATGGTCTTAACTGATGGTAGTGCTTATAGGAATCCCTTTATGATCTGAGGAGTCTATGTTGAGTTTGCTTTCAGACCTTCAACGATGCCCAATTGTTTTCTGTTGAATCAATTCCTTCCCTAGGTCTGAAATTATACTCATTCCTAAATTAGGCTATTGCTATCGTGGGTACTGACAGATCATGTGAGACTCCTGCGCAGAGGCACAGTAAACTGCAAGAGCTTTGTGTGGCACAGGTGTCCTCTGTAGTAAGTCCAGGTCAGCATTGTGGATCAATGATGCAGTAGGTTCAGGAGTGTCAAGGCCTGCCCTCTTGGCATATGCAGCAATAACATTTGTGGACGTTTAGCACCCATGGAACATTGCTCTCTAGAACGTACCTTTGGTTTTATTGCCATATTTGATATGGCAGTAAGAATAGTTAGGGCTATCAGCATATGGGTTTTATTGATTTTGTGAAAAGAAAAATACTTCTTTTCTCATAAAGAATGATTTTTTTTAAAAAAAAGAAAGCACCACCTGTTCCTAAAAAATAATTTTGAACAAATGTATTGCATAAATTATGTGCATTAAATAAGGACAGTTAACTAAGGCATTAAAAGATGGACTCTAAAACATGAAAAGCTCTTCCCTGAAGATTTTTTTTACAACATTGTCTAATGACGTTAATGATGTAGCCTAGACTCCTTCACCTTGGTTTAAGTACTGGGATTCCTGGCATGAGCCATCACATCTAACAAGCCATGGGTATGAAACAAAAACTGTAATGAATAAGAGGCAAGCCAACAGGAGGACTCAGCTCACTCATCCAAGTGCCTATAAGGATATTTGTTGGTCAGGAATTGAAGCAAAGCCAAACTACCTGTTCTCTGCCCTGAGTGTGGCAGGTACTTGTCATTGCAGCCTTTGTATAGAACAGCAATTGATGCACACCATACCAGGGTTACAGATAGTCACATCCTTACCTACATATTGGCTCCAAGTTAAAGCTGAGAGAATGACATTTAACATGATTGAATAAATCAACATTATAGTGTATTTGTTTGAGATTTTTGGATATTTGACCTAATACCGTGATAAATCTTTAAGAAATTTAAGTAATAGTTAATTTGTGCCATATTCTGCTGGTTTTCTGTAGGCAGTGGGTGTCCTTGTTGGAGATAGATTCCTTCAAATGGTAAATCACAGGCAGAATCTGTAAAGACTGCTATGGTTAAGGCTACAGTAGGCATGCTTATCTTTAAAATTAATGTGTATATCATTATTGCTATTCTCTGCAAATGTGTGCCGGGTCAGTGTACACTGAGGAAATGGCAAGGCGATTAAGGTCTCAGTGCTAACAGGATATATGTTAGATATAGCAATGATTAACTATGACAGGAAATCATGGGAAATATACTACTCACAGATGGGCACCAGGAATGTCATAAGATCCTGAGGCTCCAGGTTTTAAACCTGTCTCCTGTAGTGGGAGGCTTTTCTTCTCACATTGTACCTCAAAGCTTCATGAGGGATGGTATGTGTAGAACAGCTCTTCAGAGGAGGCCAGGGGGAGGAGGTAAGCCAGGGTTTCTTGTCAATAGAATGAGTGCTTTCCCCCAGAAACCCCACCTAGAGATTTCCATTTGATCTCTTAAATCAGAATTATGTGAGTGATAGTCTTGGCTTCAAAGGACAGGAAGTATGGGTTTTAACAGACCATATTACAGCCTTGAATAAAATGGAGTTCTATTAGGAAGGAAGGAAAGCTGGCTTGTAAAGAGAGAGAGAAAAGAAGGACCCCAAGCGAGGGAGTAGTCCGTGACAGAACATTTAGAACTAAATATGATGTGCATAAGAATTTATGCAGAATAATGTAATGATTAAAAGCAAGGGCACCAAAAGATCAAACCTTGGTTTGTCCACCTTTTGGCTCCATGACTTACGTTACTTTTTCTTCCTTCCTTTTTTTTTTTAATTTATTTATTATGTGTACAGTGTTCTAGAGAGCGCCAGATCTTATTAGAGATGATTGTGAGCCACCATGTGGTTGCTAGGAATTGAACTCAGGACCTCTGGAAGAGCAGCCAGTGCTCTTAACCTCTGAGCCATCTCTCCAGCCCCAACTTACTTTTTCTTAAGGTTCAGTTGCCTCGTGTATAAGGCAAGAGTAACAGCTGCTTTCAATATTGTTATAAATGAAGTAATGAGCAGCACATAGTTGATGGTTTGTAAATTGTAGCCATTAATTTTCTCACTCTGCTTCTCCCTCCCAACCCCCAATCAGTTTCTCTGTGTAGCCCTAGCTGTCCTGGAACTCACTCTGGAGACTAGTCTGGTGTGAAACTCACAGCGGTCCTTGTGGGGAATAAAGACGTGTGCCACCACCGCACACTTTTCTTACCCTGACTGATAAGAATGGTTGGGTGTAGTGGCAGTGCTCTCAGATGACACTTGTGTTAGTGCGTGTGGCATCAGTGTGACGATGACCTAAAATTTATTCATTTTTATAGTCGGATGTTTACATTTATCCATATGAAAGTGAGGGCCCAGGGAGTACTGGAAATGGGGTAAGAAACAAGGCTCCAGAGACATTTGGCCTTAAATCTCAGCGTTCAGGAGGTAGAGGCAGGCAGATCTCTGGTTTATAGAACAAGTTCCAGGACAGGAACTACACAAAGAAACCATACCTCAAAACACAAACAAACAAACAAATAAAAGAAAAATAAAGAATTCCAGTTCTTGTCGGTGATAAATACTGCCATTAGGGGCATCATTGTGTATAGATGCTGATGTATGGGAGCACACACTTCTGGTACCCATTATATATCCTTCTCTGCAGTCTTGTTTTATAACCCTGACCTACGCAGCATCTGGCACTGTCAGATGTCAGGTGTTTTTGCCAGTAAAGTAGTGCTTCTTTGAGGTGGCTTTAGTTTTTTGTGAGATTTTTTTAGCTTTCAGCACTTATTTTCAGTGCCTGTTTAGGGCTTTGGTCATATTTCTAATGAGTCACTCTATTTCACTATTTATGAATAATCTTATATATGAGATGCTTTTCAATTATACGTATGTAGACAACTTTTCACACTCCGATGTGTGTATATGTTTGTTTGTTTGTTGCATTATCTTTTGGTAATAAAACCTCCACCTTTGATGGAACCAATTTAAATAGTTTTATTTCTGGTTGCTTTTTGAAAAATATCCTGCTTTGCATCTGAAGTTAAGCATTTCTACACTTAAAATTTTGCTAACCTCTTGACTTAATGAAGTATCACAGAGTCAGTAATTTATAAGTATTAAAATTTTTTTTTTTCACAGTTCTGGAAGCTGGGAAGTCCAAGATGAAGGGGCCTCCCGACTCAGTGTCTGGTAAGTGTTTCACACCTGTTTTGTGTTAGTATCACAGAATCCTAGCTCAGTACTTACCAAGTCCTTTATATGAAAAGAGACTTATATGGCATTTCACTCTGATGATAAAAAGTCTAAACATTACTATGTAATAGGTGAATGATCCCTGGCTTAAACGTGGCTGGGAAGTAGAAAGGGAAGTAGTTGTTTGGAGAAGGGACCAAGGGCATTGCTTTATATTTGTCTACTGTCCATGAAAACTACATTAATCACTTATGATGGAGGTACTCTGTGACCAAGCAGTCTTCCATTAGCCTCTACATCTTAGAGATCCAATGCCGTTGAACATACTGAGGTCTGAGCTTCCAACCCATGACATTTCAGGGGACAAACCATATCCAACCCACAGCATTGGAAACCTTTTTCCTCAGAGATTGCATCATCTTGCTGCGTGATCTCTCACGTTGTAGAAATGGGAACAAAACATTTTGTTGTATAGCTTTTTCAGTGGGATAAGGGTCACACCCTCAAGAAATCACTGCAAAACTGGAAAGGTAAGAAGGTGGCAGTGTGTGACTTTTCCTGGGGAGAAATAGCAAACATCTATTCACTCCAGATAGGGCAGCAACAGCAGACCAAAGAAACAGTTCACCCAATGCTCACCTAGTGGGCTATATTTGGGTTACTTGTAGGAATGTGGGTAAAGTATTATTATAGGAGCTTGGGTGACTCAATTGCAGCTGCATCATCAAAGTCCCACGCTGGAATGGGTGATAACTCTTGAAAGCCACACGCATCCCTGAAGCTCTGTCCGTAACTTGTGGGTAGCTTTGCATGTTGGAGCATCCAGTCTCCCAAATAGTCATTACTGATTTTATTATCTTCCAGAGGAGTTTTATGAATCCTGTAAGTTTCAGGAGACATCTGAGCCCTGTGAATTTCCTTTGCTTCTTGAGTCTACAGGAGGGGATGTGTGAGTTGGGAGGCAAAAGCTACAGAACATAGTTCTTTTAACCTTTTCTTATAAGAACATTAGTCTATTGGTAAGATTAATAGCTCTTCCAACTTAGTTCTCAAATGCCCTACCTCACAATACTGTCTCATTGCTGTTCTAACATAAGCACTCTCATTTCTACTACTTAGAAAAGCACATGGTTGTTAGGTGTCAGGTTGTTTGTTGTGAAAGGCTGAATTTAGCCTTTGGGTTTTGGGATTCTTACCCATTAGACTTTGGTTATAATATCTGTCAAGTCAGTTAAAGATAACATAAATCACTAAAAGTATATTAAGTAGAATGAAATTTAAACTAATTGAGTACTTAGAAAACTACAGCATAACTGGCTCTGATTCCTATGACCAACTTCAGAATATTGCTGCCTAACTGACCTGTTAAGGAAGTCATCTCTGGTCCAATTCTAGCCACACATAACTGCTGACTTCAGGGTTGTACCATTTACTTGCAATCTAGACTCCAACCCTCCCTCCTGCCCTTTCCTAAATAAATAAGTGGCTGGCCTGGGGTTTGAGGCAGAAAGATGACAAAGTAGAGGCCTGCCTGTAATACATAGTAAGTTCCAGAAAATCAGCTCAGACAACTTGGCAGCTGTCTAAATTCCAAAGGGCTAGTAAAGTATTTCATGGATAGAATGCATGCTTAGAAAATATTTGATTTCAACCCCAGTAGTGAAATGGAAAAGGTGAGAGGCAGAGAAGAGAAGGAGAGAAGCAAAATGAGAAGAAGGCTGTCCATTTCCCTATATACTCTTTGAGTAATAAAATAATTAAGTACAATAAAAGCCTTAAAGAAATACAGCCTTTAACTCTTACAGGAAACGTAAATACTAATTGTTCCCTTTATAAGATTATTACTAATTTTTCTATACTGGGTCGTGTTTGGGAGTCTGAGAAGGTGCTCCTATGTCACCTGTCCTAAAAGGAGGACATTCCCAAAGCCTTCTTTTTTCCAAACACTCTTCTGACTCCTGCTGTGTTTCCTGCTCAAGGTTTCACAATCCTGCTTTCTCAAAGGGATAGCATCATGTGCTTTCTGTCTCCTTGCCTTGTGCATATTCCAGCCCACAGTAGAACCTGCCTTCCACACATCCCCTCACTTAGCAGTTGACAACTGACCAATCTTTTCTCGTAGGTTCCAGGATACCACTCTAAGTTTTTTTTTTTTTTAATTATTTCTCTAGCTCCTGCTTCTTAAGATTTTTATTCATTTGTTTGATTGGTTTGTTTTATTTTACTTTGATTTGAATTTAGTTTCCTTATGGATTACTTCATTCATAAATGTGAATTTTCCTAGGTCTTGGTTCTGAGGTCTTTTATCTCTTGGCTGTTTCTTCATTTAAATGTACCTGAATGAAAACTCTGAGCTTTGTTAGATCCTCATTGTACGCATTTTGTATGAATGTTTTATAGACATCTCAACAACCTTATCATACTGAACAAACCCAAACCAAAAGTTTTCCTTTTCTACTAAAATCAGTTTTTCTTACATTCACCCTTCAACCATATTTTTTTTCTTTTACTCTCACATATCAATTCCAGTTGAAGCTTTCAAAATAATGCTTCAGCTGCTGCTTTCTTTGTGGCCTACTGTCACCTGCATAGGTGTCCCAGAGCCCCCTTCTGCGTCATTGCAGTCCGCCCTGAGTGCTCACTCCACTTCCTTGCTTGATCTGTCATTTTTAATTCATTCCTCTCATAAAGCAGTGAAGGTAACAAACAAAGCTTCTCACTCCTGGTCTTTTCCTTAGTTATAGTTTACATACAGTAATAATTTCCACATTTGCTTGCAGTTGTTGTGAAGCCATGTGATGGGTAGGGAACTGGTGGGTGGATCTGGGAAGAATTGCTGGAGGGGAAGTCAATATGATCAAAACACATTGTACAAAACTTTAAAGAATTAATTTCTTAGAAAGCCTGCAAGGCCTTTAGGTTGTTTTGAATGATTTGGGCATTTGGGGAAATAAACTCTTGCTTTGTCTTGGAGTTTACTCACCGTAGTGGGGAAAAGGGAAAAAAAAAAAAAAAACTCCAGAATTCTGAGACCACACAGTCTATTAACACTGGAATGTGATAAGCAGACAGGTTTAGATTGTCCCCTGCAGTTCATGATGAAAGTGTAAATACGCACAAGGAAAACTGTGTGTACTCATGTAGCCCCCACATTCTATCCAACCCTTCACAGCTTTTGGCCACTTCTTATTAATTCTGGACTTTAATGAAAATTATGTAAAGTCATGTGTACTTTTGTGGCTTGTGTCTTTCATAATTCTTTTTAAGTAGTTCTATTATTGCTTATATAGTAGCTCATTCTTTTATGTTAACAATTAAATTGTTTTATAACTCTGCCAGAATTTGTGTAATCGTTCACCTGATGATAATAGACTTTACAGTGTTTTAGCTTGAGACAGTTTTGAGTGTTCTAGTTACAAGACCTTGTGTTTACATGTGTTTTTATTTCTCTTGGGTAAATCCCAGGATTGGGATTGCTAGAGATTATTCTAAGTATATGCTAATATATTTTATCCAGATATTCACTAATTTGTGGTAGGGTAGTCTTTCTTTCCAATCTGTGTAATTTTTGTTTCTTTCTTTCTTCATGAACTTTTGCTGTTTGGTACAATATTGAATAGAACTGATAATAAAAGACATTGACTTTTGAGTATTTTTTTATTTAATTTAGTATAGATTTAGTCACATGGTTGTATCTGGTGAGATGCTGACACAGCCTTGATTTTTAACTCACTAACAAGGTGAAATAATTGACTAATTTTTTATATGATAAATTATTATAGCATCCAGGGACCAATTTCCAATTAATCATGCTCTATTGGTCTTTTAAAACATTGCTGATATGATTTGTTGAAATTCTATTAGGCAGCCTACACGAGTGCTCACCAGGGTTATTGCTCCATTTTTCTCTTCCTGTCACTCTCCGTTGGAAATTGTTTGTGACAGTCCCCATTCCTACTGTTTTGGATGAGTATGCAATTGTTTTTACTTTCCTAAATGTTTGATAGGATTAGCAATAAAATCATCTAAGCTTTGAGACTGTTGTTTATGTTTAAACTTTTGTTGTTATAAGATACTGAGTCATAGCTTTACCTTGGATGGGCTCATTGGTTGGTCACTTTTCTACATTCCAGATGCCCTGGTGTTGCTATCTAGTATCAAATACGCAGACTCCGCAGGCTACTTTTGTGTTTGGTTGGTATCTTTGAAGGAATTCATCTGTTGTTTTATGAGCCCGAAATGTGATGCTTTCTTTTTATTGTTAATAATCACAGTTATGCCTTTTGTAGAGGTATACTGATTTCATTGATCTTTTTAAAGCATCAAGTGTAGGTCTGATTGAATTTCCTTAAGCCTTTGTTTTCTGTTCCAATGATTTATGTCTTATCTTTATTATTTGTCTTTTTTTTAATTAGTGTGATTTCCTTTTCTTTTTTCTCTTTTTGTTGGTGTTATTCCTATCATCTACCTGTCTGTCTATCTATCTATCTATCTATCTATCTATCTATCTATCTATCTATCTATCTATCTATCTATCTATCTATCCTGAGACAGGGTTTCTCTCTGTAGCTCTGGCTTTCTTGAACTCTATAGACCAGGCTGGCCTCTAACTCAGAGATACACCTGCTTTTGATTCCCAAATGCTGGGATTAAAGGTGTGTATCACCACCACCTGGTCTTTTCATATATATGGGACCTTTGTCCTTTTAAATATGTATTAAATGCTATGCATTTCCTTGTATAGTATGGCCATAGCTGCAACCCTGTGCATTTTAAAATATTGTCTTTTTCCATTAAAAATATATTTTGAACATGTGCATTTAAAAAACGTTGGCTTGCTTGGTTTTATTGTGATCAGAAACTTTGTTGCTGTTGTCATATTCTGGTCACTGCATGCTGATCTTTGCAGACAAGCTCCCTTTGGTCTCTCTGCATTTGCAAGTGCTTGGGTCGGTCAGCAAATGTTTTAAGAGGAAATGAGTCTCGTGTTTGTGGTTTCCCTGCTTCTATGTTTACCCCTCCCTTCTGCTGTTCTGCCCGCTTTGGACTCTGTCGTATGACTTGTGAGACTGCTTCCTGAGCCATGCTGGAAAGTGTGGACAGCAAAGCAGTGTCCAGTTCAACAGATCTGCAGGGCACGGGTTTGCCTTTCAAGAGTAGATTTCTGCATGCTCTTTGCCAGCTGCTCTTCCATTCATGGGGAGGACTCACAGCTAGGCATTTGTGCTTTTGTTGTTTGTGGTTACTCATCACCACCATTTTACTCCTCCAGATTCCCAGATCTTTAGCTCTCAATTCTGACTTCTGTACCTCATGTACCTAGGCTTGTTTTCATTTAGTTCCACTATTTTCTGTAGCAGCTGGGAGATTTATGCAGCATGATTGGATAGGGAACCACCAATGCACACTTCTTACCCCCTTTTTGTTACCATTTTTCACATACTCTCCTTTGGCTTTTCTCTGCTTTTGGATGCTTTCTGATAGCTTGTGTGTGTGTGTATGTGTGTGTGTGTGTGTGTGTGTGTGTGTACTAGTGTGCACGAGTGTGCATGTGGGTTGGTGTGTGAAGCTTACAAGAGAAAGCTGAAGGTCACTTCAAATGACATTCCCCAGGGGCTGTCTACTTTGTCTTTTGAGGCAGGGTGTCTCACCTGGGGCTTGCTAAATTGGTATGCTGGCTGACCAGCAAGCCTGCTGGGAGCTTCCTTTCTTTTTCAGACACACAGCACTACACCTAGAGCTAGGAATCTAATTCAGGTCTTCAAGCAAGCACTTTGCTGACTGAGCAGCTGCATCCCCAGCCTCTGTGTTGTTACTGTTCTTTTATAAAGTTGGTTCTTGCCTAGTCCAGGCTGGCCTTGAAACCTGCTGTGTAGTAGAGATTGATCTTGAACTCAGGATCTTCCTACCTCTATCTTTCAAGTGCTGGGATTAGAATGGTACACTACCTGACCTGTCCAGTGTTTTTCCTTCCTAAGTTCAGTTAAAATCTTGTTAGAAAAAAATTACCACTGTGTGTAGGAGACTGTGGCGGCCTCAGTCCTCTTCCAGTATTGGAAGTTGTTTCCTCAAAAGTAAAGTACTTTTTTCAAAAAAAAAATTTTTTTTTTTTAAAACCTGAGGTCCCAGATTCCAGAGACTCTGTGTGATATAGGTAATGTAAGCATCAAAATGCTGTCACTTATGGAAATGATACAAACCAGACTATTCAACACTAAGATTTTAATGGGGATTTTTATTGGCACTAAAATATTGAAAGGAAAGACCCATCTGAGGGAGTAGAAGTCAAGGAAAGGAAAGAAGCTGCATATTAACTAGTCTTTAAATATAGCTTCTTCACCTGAAGCAAGTCTTTCCCAAGAGCTTTTGAGGCATGAAAGTCATCAAATTAACCTTTTCACATAGCCAGGTTGAATAAGATGTTTTGTGTATTTCAAACTGCAAAATACATAAGGTTGGGTCCTTCACCCAACCTTCCCTATTTCATCACATTTATCTGGTGCTTCTCATTCTGATCCATTATATTTCAGCCTCTTGACCTTTCACTTCTTCAAGTATAAAGTTCTCTTTTTCAAGATCAGTATCTTGAAAGGATGTGCCCATCTTGTCTGAAAAATCTTCCTGTGGCTGTTTATTTCTCATGTATTGTGTCAGTTATCCGGACACAGTATGATGGTACAGTTTGTGTCCCCCTTGGCTGGGGATGTAGGATGCCTCGAATTAAACATTATTTCTGAATGAGTCTTCAAGGTTTTCTTTGAGATTAGCATTTGAATCTGTGGATTGAGTAGAGAAAATTGCCCTCCCTAGTTTAGGTGAGTGTCATTCAATTCCTCAAGACCTAGACAGAGTGAAAAGATAAAAAACTTGTTTTTACTGCCTAGCTGTTTCATCTGAGGTGTAAGCTTCTCCCTTGACTCAAATCCATCAGCTTGTTCTCCCCCTCCCCCTCCCTCCCTCCCCCCCCTCTCTTCCACCAGCTTTTCTCTTGGGCCACCCTAATTTTATTTGCTGATTCGTCATAATAAATCATTGGTTCCTGCAGGTTCCATGTCTCTGAAGACTGTTGACTAATACTGACCTTAATTATAGATGACTCCACTGATCATAGTGCCTAGGTAATTGCTCTGCTATTATCTGCCCCTGCACCTATTAATTTCCTCCATAGAACTCTTCACAATGTGTAATTATACATTTGATGTTGTTTATCATCCTTTCCCTATGTCTAAAGGGCAAGGACTCTATCTGCTTCCTTCTATAGTATGTGTCCAGTTAATACCTGGCACAGAATGCATAAGAAATCATTATGGAGGAAAGAGAAGGAGTGGTGAACTTCGTGGGACTAGGACTTGAATTAGATAGCTAATAGTTTTCTGATTCTTTCCACCATCTTCCATGGTTCTAATATAGCGATGTGTTGGATGTCCTGGCTGATGTCTTCACACATCAGCAATGCCCCAAAGACACTAAATGCCAGGTTCCTGTTAGGTCTGCTTCATACATTCTTAGGCTGTGTGAGGATAAATCTTGTTACATTGCTAGGTCTGGAGAGATGGCATAGCTGTTAAAGGCCAGGCCCACAACCAAAGGTGTTAAACTTGTTACATTACTCAATGGAATCATGGAGGTTCACAGAACTGGTGGGTGGTGTTGTGATTCCCACAGGCAGGGTAGACATGGAGTGATCAACCCAGATTGATGTGCAGTGCAAAAAGGCCCAGGAAGTACAAAACAGTGTGTTTGTTTACTTTGGTTTCATTGTACTGACCATCTTATCAGGGAAACCCTCAGGTTTCCTAAGGACATAACACAAAGATGTAAATAAAATACTTCAGTGGTGGTGGTGGTGGTGTTAGGGATCTACAAATTTTCTAAGCTATGCTATGGACTTTTTTGGCAATATGAAATGACTATGCAAATTTCAGTTGGAGACTTAAGCTTTAAGAGTGACATTGTAAGGAACTGTGAAAAAAATCAGCTGACCAGCCATATACAGCTTTGAAAAAAACCATATTTATCTCCAGCCATCTGGTCATTTGCAAGAAAACTTTTAAGTGGCTTCCCTTATTTATAAAGGCTTGAGGCACTCTAGTATTTCCTTTCTCATTTGTTCCCAATCAGAAACAAGTGCTCAGTGTGCTTGCTTTATGGAGGAGGATGTGGCATTTTACAAAGGTGAAAGGGAAGATTCGGAATGGCTTCCAATTCCTGCAGTTCGTAAAGTGCTTTCAGAGGCTCCCACCGTGAGGACAGTGGGTCTTTCATCATCTGAGGTCCAAGGGGCTGAGAACTCTGTCTGCAACAGTAGAATGTCACACAACAAGCCAGTGTCATCCCTCTTGCCTGTCCCAGCTCACTAACACATCCATGTGAAATCCTTAACTGTGAGGAGCAGCTAGAGGAGGCACAGACAGTGTTCAGGTCACTGGGCTGTCAGCAGAGGCTGGGGAGTCTCTTGGGCCTTGTCTGTTTAATACCGGAGGTGAGGTGTTGATTTCAGCATCTTCACTCCAGCTCTCTAAGCCAGTGATGAATTGTACAGCTATGTCTTGGCTTTTCAGGTCTACATCTGTCCTCTGTTTCTGCCAGGGCATATTCTTCAAGTAAATAGAAAATCTAAAGGGATATTTGATGGAAGTATCCCAAATGTAGCAAAAAGAGGGCGTCTCTTCTCAGATATTTTGAAACTATAGAGGAGGTGACCCACCCCCAAAAAAAAATCAGGGTCAGATCATGTGCTTCAAATCTGTTGACACCGTGAAACATAAGCGAACCTTACAAAAGAGCATGGACACCACAAAGGAGTCCTGCTGGCTATGTGCATGAACAGCACTGACAAACTGAATGACTTCATGAAGCTGCATCAAATCCCAGTAAATAACCCGCAGGTCTGATGCAGACTGACCAGTGACCTCATCAAATTCATGAGCAATCTGTCACCAAGACTTGTTCCAAGGAAGCAAGAGAGACACTAGAGAGCATCATTTGAATTTTAAAAACCTTTAAATCTATTAATGTTTAACATTGTTTATATGGAAAATATGCATTTAGTTGAATTAGAAGTATTTATAATAGCAACTTTTAGGATATGGAAATGAATGTCCATTAATATGTTTCTTATTGAGAATTCCTGTGACCTGTTTCACTTGAGCCTTAGTCAATTAGGCAAGACTGTGTGTTTGCAGGGCTTAATCTCAGGGGCTAGCTAAGCAGCTGACGTAAGTCAGATCCCAATGATTATGCATGTATTTCACTGGACAGTACAAGGAACACATAGCTGAAATGATACCATCGGGTGTTGCCTGTTGGCGCACGTGTCAGCATTAATGTATGACATACTTCTTCAGTGTGTCAGGTGGTAGGGCCAGCCCCCAATAAAAACAGCATCCTAGAGAGTTCATAGCTGGTGTTTCTGAATATTGTTGAAAACTATGACTGCACCCAAGTGGAAAGTAACTTGTTTGTGTGTAGTTTAGCACTATTTAATACATATGAATAGAGCACTTACTCCTTTTCAACTGGTGACAAATATCAGTTGACTATGCTGAAGAGGCAGAGTTAAAAACCAACTCTGAATGAAGCACATTTAAAAAGCAACCCGGTTTTACATTTACAGTCAGAGGCTAGATGTTTCGTAGATAAAGCCAATTTCAAGATTTATATCACACACTGAGAATTTGTATATTACTATTCTCTGCAGTTGCTTTGTTAATTTTGTTAATTTCTGAAAATCTTCGATGAAGGCTTTCCATTTTTCAGCTTTCATTTCTTCATTTTGTCGTGCACAATCACATAGAACACATGTTGGGAGTCAGTTCTTGCCTTTTACCCGTTTTTCTGCTCCAGCACAGGGCACTGCAGGTGTGCACCTCTCGTCATCTGTCTTCCTCATGGGTTCTAGTGACACACTCAGCTCACTACCACACTTGCCCCGCAAGCATGTTTACTCGCTGAACCATCTTCTCAGCCCCTTTCTACCACTTCTTAAATGAAGTACATTTAATGAGAGGTTCAACCCAAGGACCTAAGCATTTTTGAAATATTATTTTAATGTCTACCAGAAGAACTTTGTAATTTTTGTTTGAGACTTTAGTAAAAAGTTATTGAAGAAAAAAGTATGTCCAAGTAATTTTGATAACTTAAGTGGTACGGGTTAGATCGTCCTGTCCTGTTACAAAGGAAAAATGAAGTGTCAGAGCACAGCTCACAGTGCTCCAGAACATGAGCTTACTTGGAGCTGGGCTCTTACAGAGGTCATCCAGTTAAAATGAAGTTAGTGAGTAGTTAGTTCTACTGTGACTGTCCTTTGCCATTTGCTCACTGAGGACAAAGCAACCACCAGAGCCTAGGAGACAAGCATGGAACACATGTTTCCTAGTGCATCAGAGCTAGCCAGGGTGCATGACCCTGCCATCATCTTGACCTTGGACCTCTAGCAGTCGTTTCTGTTCTAATCCACCTAATCATGTAAGCCGTTATGACAGCCTTAGTAAAGAACACGTCCTGTGTTCTTTCTACAAAGCCGATATTAACAGTTTCTGTTCAGTGTGGGGAAACTGGTTTTCTTGATTATTGAAGAGACATTTTAAAATTATTCCTAATTATTTTATTTTTTATAATACCATACAATCATATTTGAATTTTAAAATACATATTGTGTGTTTGGGGAAACTGGTTTTCTTGATTATTGAAGAGACAACATTTTAAAATTAATCCTAGTTATTTTTTTTATAATACCATACAATCATATTTGAATTTTAAAATATATATTGTGTGCTTTTTAGTATTTTAAATGAATTCTAAGTTCTTTCAGTAGATTTAACAAAAATGTTTATTACAGAGAAGGGATTAACTTTTAAAGATAGGAGTGGTACAAATTAATAGCTTTTGTTCCCAAAGCAACCTCTGCTTTTAATGACTTGTTTCCTCATAAAAATAATGCTTGAAAAGAAATAGTTAACTTCACATGGAGAATCCTAGCAGGCATCAGTTTAACAAGTGATCAAAATTAATATCACCTATGCTACATAGGAATACCCTGGGCCTTGAGCGTCTCATTCTGAGAAGGGTCCATTGAGTACCATTCTCAGTGATGTAGAATTTCTTCTGATCATTACAGAGCATTAGACACACTCAGATCTCTTTGGTTTATCCATCATGAAACACGGGACAGAAATTGTAACAAACTGAAGGAAGTTAAAAGCACAAAATTTAATGTAATGTGGGATTCTGGAATATTGGGAAAAGGAATAGTGTTAGTGGGAAATCTGATTAAAGCTGGTTTTTTTTTCCCCCCCAGTTAATTAAGGTTAATTTCTTGGCTTTGAAGACTGATCTATGGTCATGTAAGATGTTAGCATAGGAGGGGCTAGAGAAGCATCTACAGGAACTTGCTATTAATTTTGCAATGTTTTTCAATATAAAATAATCTCAAAATAAATAGTTGAAAAATAAAAATAAACTAGGTTAGTTGTACATTCGTATAATCCCAGCATTGAGACACTGAAGCAGAAAGACCTCAAGTCCAATGCCAATCTAAGCCACATAGTGAGTTTGAGGCTAGCCTGTGCCTCATTATGAATCCCTGTCTCAAGAAAAACAAAAGCCTGGCGGTGATCACTTTAATTCGAGCACCAAGGAGGCAGAAGCAGGTGAATCTCGGAGTTAGAGGCCAGCCAGGACTATACAGAAGAACCCTATAAACCCTGAAAAATCTGTAAACCCTGAAAAATAAACAAATAAACAAATGACTAAGTTTATTTGATTTCATCTATCTTTCTACACACGAAAACATAAAGCTTAATGTCTCTAAATAAGAGAATATACTAATGAAATAATTATTTGGGGAGAAATATTGAATCCATATTAACTATAGATTTTTTTTGTTTATACATTGCTCATTTATACATTTATACATTGCTCATTTTGAGTTTCAAAATACTTAAACTTTGATATCATTAAGAATTTCACCTATTAACTGATAATTACTCAGTTTACAGGGGTTTTAGTTGTGTTTGTTTAGATTGATATATGCCATTTTTACAAGAGAGCTGTATTGGAATGACCTACCATTTTTTATGATTAGCCATGCTTTACAGGTTACAACTCAGAGGCTAATTTTGCAATGGTGTGAAATCATGTTGGCAGTTTTAAAGAACTGAGGACATGGTGCAGCAACTTTGTAGCATTGAAAGATTAACAACATTTTTTTTTTTTTTTTTTGCATACAAAAAGCAGCCTATATAGCATCTTTGATTTGGTTTGTTTTCTGATTTTAAAGATTATATGTTTTGCCTACTTGTTCCTTATATTGATTATGTTTACAGTGACTTCTGGAATTTTCCATAACACTGCTGTTTTAGTTTTAGGACATTAGTTCTGATTATGCATCGTTCCTTGCTTCATGTGAGGTAGAAACTTTTTCATTACCGTTTACTAAGATTAACAAAGGTTAGTGACTGACACATTGGTGTTTGTCTCCTGCTTTTAATGCATTAATGTGTATCAACTGGTAGACTTGGAAATGTTGTGATAAAGTTTCCAGCATATCATTTGAGAATCTTAGCATTGCCATTGTAGATAAGTTTTCATTATCTAAGTTATCCATGGACACCTATCATCAGTTAAAGGAAAAGCTTAATTAAAATAATAATTGCATTCATAGTATGGAAATGGAACATCTCCCAGTTAAAGGAATCAATATTGCTTTAGTCATCAAAGTTTGCAGATACTTTCCCTGAGAATACTTATTTTTAATCAATATATTTTTATTTGGGAGCATATGTTGACATTAGGTATATATTAATGTAGGGAAAATTTACTGTTCCCAAAGCAGAACTTTCTAATATTTAGTAATCTTGTTTTATATTTAAGAAACTAATAGATCCCACTTGACTTAAGTTTTGTTTCATGTCCTGCTGTTTTGTTAATACAGAACAAGCTTCATTTTAAATTTATATTTTTAACTGTATTGATGATAATAGGAGCCATCCTGCCATTCCTAGTGTATGATGAATTTAAAATTTCCATGGGCGGCTCGAGAGATGCCTCAATAGTATGAGAACTTTGATTGTGCTCTCTTATTACTCATTTAACAAAAACAGGTATGCTAACACACATTTGCGGTCTCAGCGCTTGGGAGCGGAGTTTATTGGCCTCTAGTCCGTGAGGAAAACCGTAGAGTTTTAGGTTCAATGAGAGAATTTGTCTCAAAAGTATGTTGGAAAGTGATGTGAAAACAAAACAAAACAACTCAATGTTGACCATATACATGTGCATGTGTACCCAGCCCGCCTCCCCACACTACAGTATACACAGATGAGAAAAATAATTCCCTTTGAGCAATAGTTTCACATTTTAAGATAGCTTACAATGAGGGGACCTTCTTGGCCTTGGAATATGAACTTTAGTGAATGTCTCTTACAACTAGAGCAGAGAAAAAGGGCATAAACTTTTACAGGACTGGGGGTTGAAAAGGTGTTATATTTTTAGTCATTTTAAGAATGACTCTTGATTAGTTTACCCTTTTAAAGGACAAAAGATTTAAAACTTTTTTTACGTTTTCCACAGTAGGTACTGAGATATTTACTTTGTTTAGTGTTTTAGACAGAGTAAAATTTAAGAAACGGGGGGGGGGGGGGGCTGGAGAGGTGGCTCAGCTGTTAAGAGCATTTTCCGCTCTTCCAGAGAACTTGGGTTCTATTCTCAGCACCCACATGGTATCTCACAACTGTCTATAACTACAGTTCCAGAAGACCTGACACCCATGGCAAAACACCAATGCGCGCGCGCACACACACACACACACAAAAAAAATATTAAGAAAAAAAATTAAGAAAAAAGGATTTTTCTTTCTTAACTTTATATCAAAGTCATGGTATGATATAAACAGGTGTTTAATAATATGAATATTCCAAAGCATATTTGGAAATGTTTGGAGACCTTTCTTGGACAATGAGCAGTAAAGAATAGACATGATTATATAAATAAAACAGAAGTCACAGAGCAGAGTATATTGGCTTGGAGGTTCTGAAGTGGAAGGAGGAGTGTGACAAAGATGTGCAACAATGGGAAACATACTTCAAGTTCCCATTGTGCTCAGATTATACTGGGACAGAGGGTACTAGTACAGTGAATTCAGTTTCAGTTCTCATGGAACCAAGGTCCTGGCACAGAATCCATTTGCCCTGAGATGTTAAACAGTTACAGTGTGGAGGGAGGAAGGGGAAACAAGCTTACAACTGTAGGAAGTAAAAGAAACCCAATAAAGACATCACACCTTCAGATTCTGCTTATATATCACTTTTTTTTTTATAGTTAAACATTCTTTATTATGGTCAGATATCTTGCTGAGTGTTAAGTGCTGCTCCAGGAATACGAAGCACTCAGATGTTATATGTTTTCTACCCACGAGACTCTAAGATTTAGCCCTTTTGCTTCTTAATGTGTAATTGCATATTTCTGAATGTTGTTTTGCTGCTAATTCATTAGTTCTTAATAGAATTTTCCAGTCAGTTTTCAAACATCAATAATTTCAGCACCTCCAAATTTTTATAATATTTTGTGTAGTTTTGGAAGTTTAAATTTGCCCCATAGGATTTTTTTTTTAATTAAGCTGTGGGTACATACATATAGTTGGCAAGTACAATCGAATATTACTTACTTTTCAAAGTATAAATGAGATAGAGCTTGAAAGATAGCTCTGTCAGTAAAGGACTTGCAAACATAAGGACCTGAGTTTAGACCAGCCTGGTCCATAAGAATTGGTTCCAGGACAGCCTCCAGAGCCACAGAGAAACCCTGTCTCAAAAAGCAAAAACAAACAAAGGACCTGAGTTTAAGCGTCCAAACTCATACAGAAAAGGAGAAATCCAAAACCAAAAGCTGAGTGTAGTTGTTCACATGTATAATTCCAGTCCTGAGGAAATGGAAACAAGTGGGGCCCTAGTCCCTGGCCAGCCTGTCTATTCAGTGAGCTGCAGAACAGTGAGAGACTCTATCTCAAGGGAAAAGGTGGACAGTGTGGGAGACTGACACTAAAGTTGCCCTCTAGCATCCACATGCGTGCACGTGTGCATGTGCGTGCGCACACGCACACATACACACACACACACACAAATGCATACTTGTTATATCTTTACTTATATGTACATGATGACTATATAGTCTATACAACTGGAATTTTGAGTTTATCTCATTTGTTAGAAACAGCCAGAGAGGGAAGTGTATATATTGTATGTTGTTAAATCAAATGTTTGTTTAGTACAACTGAGTGAAGAAGTTGGTTTAGTTGATGAGAACCAGAGACTGTGATAGTTTACATAACTGTATTTGTCCCTGTCTTATCTGATCTCAGCTTCGAAGCTAATGTCTAGAGTCCTAATAATTCAAAAGTACATTGAGATTTTTTAAAATTTCTAATTTTCTGTCTTTAAAGAATAAAAGCAGATTGATTAGAGTGGACACACAAGGTTGTATTCTTTGCCGGGAATGGAGCCACACCTTCCATTCCAGCACTCAGGAGCTAGAGGCAGGCAGGCCTTTGTGAGTTGGAGACCACCCAGCTTCAAGTTCTAAGGTAGACAGGGCTACATAGAGAACCCCTATCTTAACAACAAGCAAGCAAACAAACAAAACACCCTACCAAACTAAAAAACAAAAATAAGCCCCGGGGGAGGGAAGGGCAAAACAACCTTGTGGCCTTTTCTTGTTCTCTGGTCTCAGAGATTTTTGTACACCGTCCTTATAAACAGCCTCTGAAGGCTTTGTCTTTGAGAGGGGTTAGTGCTCCCCTGTATGGGGTACCTCCTTGAATCCAGACTTCTTCCTATCAAAGATATACTTGATGCAACCATTTGAATATTCGTACTTTAATAAAAATATTAGCATTGTCTCATTTAAAAGCATAAGGTTTTTTAAAAATCAGCTTACGCGGGTCGTTAGGTCTTGTTTTCTTAATGACCAGAAAAACAGAGTTAACATTTGATAGCTAACTGATAAACAAAAGTATTCTCATTCATAACTCAACTTTTTCATTTACCTCAGACATGCTATGTAAAATTTATGAAATTGCCATCCATTATCACAATTGACATAGGCCAAAGATAATTTGTAAGATAACAAAGAAACAGTAAGATAATTAAACAGTAGACTGCAGTATTTCACAAAATAGATGGGCTTTTCCCCTAAAGTACTCGAGATTCTGCCCTACCATTCTGCTGCATCTACATCCCCAGTCCTAGCACAGGCTAGTCAGGCCTCCTCGTGCAGCCCAGGCTGGTTTAGAACTTTGAGTCCTCTGGCCTTAACCTTCTGAGTGCTGGATTACAGGTGTATATCACCATCTCCATATTCAAAGTAAATAGGCTTGCTCTATCTGTCTGTCTATCTATCTATCTATCTATCTATCTATCTATCTATCTATCTATCTATCTATCTATCTATCTGAGGTGTCATTATGTAGTCCTGGCTGTCCTGGAACTAATTGTACAGCTAAGGCTGTCCTCCACTCATGGAGATTTTCCTAGCTCTGTCTCCTGAATACTGGGATTCAAGGCATAACTTACCATTTAAAGTAAAATCTTTAAGGAGCTTAGCGTACTAGGCTGTTTCATAATATTTCAAAACAGAATAATATTCTGTTTTCATAGCAGGAAGCTGGTGTCCTAGTTATTTCCTGTAAGTAAAGGAAAGATTTTTTTCTTGTTCTGCAGCTGACTACAAATGTATTTGTGGATCCATTTAGAAATGCCATAGTAAGTGTATTAATTGTGCTGTCTTTGGCACTATTTGACTACAGTGGCATAAGCTGTCTTTTGGGAATCAGGACTCTGTTCTCAACAAAATGTTAGATGGGGAACAGAGCTTTGGCTGTGCATGTGAAAACCACGGCTCTTTGCATCCAGTCTGATCATTTGAATGATGACTTGGTAATGGAGTTGGGATCTGTGTCATTAGTTTTCAAGGTTTGGTTCATAGGATGTTTTTTAATTGTTCTCAAGAACAAAAGAATGTATTGTGACATCAATGCACATGTATTGACAAAAAACCAACTTCACTTCCTCAGGTCAGACATGAGAGTTAGTTATTGGCATTTGTTCTGAGATCTGAAATTCAAGCTAGTAATGGTCTTCTAGTTGTTTTGATTAATCTTAAAATGCTTTTGTGTTTCTAGAAACATTTTATAGGGTTTGAAGAGTAGAAATTACAGAAGAAAATATAAAATAAAAATTTAATATAGAAGATATTGTTGTAAACCTCATAAATGCTGAAACCAGGTAAATCTTATCTGTTTTATCTAAACAACTTTAAGTGTGTTTTTTTCCCCTCCCAGGACATTTATTCAGACCAGCTGGGGATCAGCCGTTTAACCTGTCCACAGTGTCGAGTGCCTTCCCAATGGTCAGCCACCCAGTCTTTGGTCTACATTCAGCCAGCTCAGGGCATTCAGAATTTGGTGGTTTGGGGACACTTGGTACACCCACAGCCTTAGCCGCACATCCCCAACTAACATCTTTTCCAGGTAAACATCTCCTATGGTGTTCAAGGAAAGGAGGAAAGCCTGCAAATGCTCAAGCAGTAATTGTTTACTAAATTGAACAGCAAAGCATAGTGTACTAAATTCACAGGCAAGAATTGGCCTGGTTTTATCACTTACAGATGAGTGTAAGGGGCTACAGCACATCGGGTATTCAGATGTTTGCTTACCTAATAAACACTTGTCATAGAACAGAATATTTAAGGCAAGTGTTTATGATGCATTTTACCAAATTCGTGTGTTTATAAAAATGTGAATGTACAGTTTTAATTTTTATCAGCTTTGGTTTTCTTTGGGGTAGCTATGTGGGTGTGTGCATATGTGTGCATGTTAATGTGTCTTTCTGTGTGTATATTGTGCTATGTGCTAGGTACACACGTGGGAACACATTTCTGGAAGGTCAAAGGTTGAAGTCAGTTGTCCTCAATCAGGATACGCCTTCATTTTGTTTTCACTGAACTTGGAGCTCACTGGTTCCCTAGGCTGGCAGCCTGCCAGCTCTGGAATCTCTGTTTTCTGTTCCCAAATATGTGCTTGGCTTTTTACACTTGCTACATAGGATTGCTCTCTAGTCCTCATGCTCTGTGGCAAGTGATTTATTGACTAAACTTTCTCCCTAGCCTCCTTTATCTAATATTTAAATCAAGTATGTAGTTTGTCTTGAAATGTGCTCGGGTTAGAGCACTTGCCTAGCATATGTGAGGCCCTGGGTTAGACACCCAGCACTGGGGAAAATTACCCTAGGAGTCTAGCTTTTCTAACAACTACTTTAGGTCTTCATTTTCTCTACTTTGCTGGGAAAATGAGGCTGAATCTTACGTTTCTATATGGTCTTCTATTTGAAAACTGTTTCCAAAGCATGTTTGGAATACATGTTTCCACAGCAGTTATGCAGCTGGTTTATGTGCCTGGTCAGGGCTAGTGTGACATGCAATTCTATAGACTTGGCCACATAGTTGCATTCACACACATTTAAGTCCAAATGTAACATTAATGTGCATAATACATTTCAGTTTTAATAAGGAAGCTTGGTTTCCTGGGACACTGTTTAAAACAGCAGAGCTTAGTTCTAGCTAGAAATTTACCTTCATTTACATCTGTCTTGGACAAATCTCTGACCTCTCACCCCCAGATTTTTAAACCTGTAAACTGAAAACTGTAAAATCCCCTGCTTTCTAGGGCTCTGTGAAAGTTCCAGTAGACAAGCATGTCTGTTGCTGTGTGCAGTGTCTGACATGTATAATTAGTCCAGAATGACTAAGTATTGTTATTTTTTCCTGCCCACTTTAGTGGCAGACAAAGTATCTACTGGTTCTTTATAAAGAATCAAGTGTCTTTTGAAACATGGAAAACAGAAAATGGTTACAAATGTGTTTCAAGTATTTTACCTTGAGTCACATTAATTTCATTGTCTTGGAGAGGGGGTGGTGGGAAATTTTATGAATAGACATTATTGACCAAGTCTGAATATTTCTTTTAATATATTAACAGGGACTTAAAAAAATTAATTGAAGCAGAGTCTCACTGTAAACCTGGCTTGCCTGGGACTCTTCTGTGTAGATCAGGCTGGCCTCAAACTTACCTGCCTCTGCCTTGTGAGCAGTGCCATGCCTTGTTCATTCTGTTTTTAACATGGTTCTTTAGTACCATATATCAAAAGCTAACTCCTGAAGTACCCAAATCATATCTAAATAGTTAATGTACGTAGTTCCTGATATCTTCAGTACTTTCAGTTTTGTGATAATTTATAGTACTCCTTTTGAACATTTCTAAACAACAGTATATAATATTTAATTTAAATACTGAAAAGTTAGTTGGTTAATGAGTAGTAAAAATAACTTTTTACTTTAATAATAGTATCTTCAATATATAAAAACCAGCCTAAGGCCAGTGAGACAACTCAGTGGGAAAAGGCACTTGTTCCCAAGCGTTAGGACTGAGTTCAGTTTGTGGGACCCACATGATTCGAGGAGAGAAATTATTCTCTCTAGTTTCCTTCTGACTTCTACATGCACTGTGACATTCATGCACATACATGTGAATGAACACACACAGCAAATAAACAAAAATATTGAAGAAATTCTACATACACAATTAACATAATTCTTGAACCTGCATAAGGTTTATTGATTTTGTTATGTCATGTAGGAACACATCCGTACAATGTATTTTGGGGCTTACTAGAGAGAGATGATTATAAGGCAGAAGCATTAGTGATAAAAACATGCATATGTGTGTGTACTTCCTTGCCAAATGGGTAGAGATTATGACTGATTTTAGAGAAATCACTTTGTTTAAATTACACTTTGGTGCAATAATTTAAATAGATAAATTCTCTTTATTTCAGAAGGGTAACAAAATGGCAACTTTAGGAAAAAAAAGTCTCTCATAAACATAAGGAATTCACAAGAAGATAGTAGCAATTTTAAGTTTATTTATATTTAAAGTATCTTACATTTCAAACAGCAAATTAACCTTGTGTCATGGATAGTATAATACAATCAAAGTTTAATTTTACATTGAAATAGTATTTTAAGAAGTTTATTTAAAAATACTTACAATTTTTGTTGTTTACATGTTAATACTATAATTTTGGGATGTTTTCCATATATGAGAGATGTTTAAATTCTGTCATATCAGAGCCAGGCATGCAGGCACATGGCTAGTATTCTAGAGCTTGGCAGGCAGAATATCACACGCTTGGTGCCAGCCTGGGCTAAACTGAGATACCCTGGTGCCAACAATCAAAGAACAAGAAACCTACAAAGAAATGAACTGCATGGTCAGATTGAGATTCAGTGTATACTCTAAACTGGAAATGGTTGTTGTGACTGCTGTAGTGTTTCTTAGGGACTTTGCATTTGCTTAGGCTTTCAACCTGAACCTAACTGTTATTTTTCATTTGATAAGTTAGCTTGTGACTGAATTTATTTCCTCAATGTGAAAACTACATAAACTCTTCAGTGAAAAGTTGTAATTTCCTGTGTAATAATATTAGAGATTTATCATCACTAAAGGCCATTTTCTTTATCTAACTGATCTTGTATGTTTGTCTCTGGGGTGCCTCATCACTGTGAGCATACGGTTTTCCTATTATTCTCTAGTACCTACTATGTATTTGATTACTGTTAACATTCTGAGGTATGTTTTAAGTACGTTTTAATGTTGTTTTTCTGAATTTGATTATATCTATCACACTTAAAATTTTAAGCTTTGACAACTTTATTGGCTTCTTAGTTCTTTTTCTCTAACCTTAAGACTTTGGTCACAAGTTCAATGAAACAGTTATTGCTGGGAAACTGCAGTCTGTCAACTAAGTGGAGACTAAGTTATAAACCTGCAAGAAGGAATGGCTTGTGCAGATAGCCCCTCCCCGAAAACATACTCCTTATCCAACTAAATGCAATCTAGAGAATGGTTGAGTGACTGATTAACTGCAATTTTCAGTTTTTCCTGCTTTAAGTCCTAGCATTCAGGCTACAGTTCACTAGCTACTCCATCTTGGAGGGCCACCAAGGGCCTTTGCAGTGTTTTGCCTACATTGTCTCTGGGAATGGTAATGACCCTGAAACATTTCATACACATACCTGGGTTCCTCTGTGTAACAACTCTGTCCTAGAACTCACTCTTTGTACCAGGCTGGCTTCAAACTCAGAGATCTGCCTGCCTTTGCCTCCTGAGTGCTGGGATTAAAGGCATGTGCCACCACTGCCCAGTTGAACAAATACCACCTTTACATAATGAAGGCATACTCCTAGAACTTTCTAAAGATATGGTAGTACAATCTCCTGATATTATTATGTTTTCCTCTAATTTTCTGTGTTTATTCCAGTCAAAGAAACAATGCCATATTGTTTAGGAGACCGGTATGTAAGCTTACTTTGAAATTTAGTGGATTATCCAGTTGAAGATTGTTTCCAGGATGTGATATGAGGCAATACAAGAGGTTCTTTAGATAAAATCCAAATCTCTTTTAAATATCCACTCTTCCTAAAAAATTGGCTTTCCCCACTAAGAGTCTTAATGAAGAAGTACTGAATTGTATTCCATGATTTTCTCCAATTTAGTTGTTTGATATGTATTAAAAAAATCACTCTCATCTATAATTTATGAAAAGCATAAAGGAAAACTCAAGCTTTCCATATCAGTTTTAAAGCTAGAAGCTTTGTAAGCCCTTTTTCTTTGTTTCTTTGTTTTTGGATTTTTGAGACACGGTTTCTCTGTGCAGCCCTGGCTGTCTTGGAATTCACTTTATAGACCAGGCTGGCTTTGAACTCCTCCTTCTTCTGCCTCTTGAGTGCTGGGATTAAAGTCATGTGCCACTACTACCTGGCTTTTAAACCTAATATTTTAATGAAAAAGTTACTAGTTTTGAAATTTTTCTTTGAGAACTTATTTCTTAGTCTAAAACCAAAAGGGATTATTAGAGTTCTATATTTTTGTTTTTATTTGACTCAGAAATACTTCATCCATAAATGCATTTGAGATGCTTATCTGATATTACCCACCCCCTAGGTTTATATTGTATATAATTGGAGGAAAATCTTAAGAGACTGCCAATGTGAGCTTCAAATCTAAAATCTTGAAATAGACGAATACAGACTTTGTTCTTTTCCTTATTGACTTAGTAAATAGATGGTATAGATTATTAAGTCAAGTGGTTCTTTTCCTGTTTCATGTTTTTATCAGTTTTTAAGTTGTGAAAACCATTCTTTTTTAGCTTGAATGTAGGAAACTGTTAATGGAAGATTCTTGAATAAGAGAGGATTATACAAATTACCCAATTACAGTGGGGGGGGAGGGGAAGATCAGAACTATCAGTTCTATCCCAGGAGAAACTTGAAACATTGTTTCTGGAATAAAATGTAAAAGTAGTCCCTATGTGAGTTTGGAAGTTAATTCAATTTGTTTTTGCTTGGTTTTGAGGTGCAGAATGGTGGCGAACCACAGACGTTCACGCTCGTGCGGGAGCGCCCTTCTTTCCACCGTTACTGGGAATTCCGCCACTGTTTGCTCCTCCAGCCCAGAATCACGATTCTTCATTCCATTCAAGGACTTCTGGAAAGAGTAATCGAAACGGTCCTGAGAAAGGTACTCTCGTGAGCATGAGTGAAAGACGGGAACCTCTGCCAGCGCTCTGTGGCAGTTTGCTTTTAGGATCACTTTTAGAGCCCTTTGCTGGATGCTTCTATGTCATCTTGCTTGGTCCTCTAATAATCTTTTCAGATTACACATGTTCTGATTTGCAGCCAAGGCAAATAAACACTTGTGCTAGGAAAAACTGCTTATTACATTGATGTGGGTTAGGCTGGATCTGAACCCAGTCTTCCTCCTCTCCCCTCTGTATGTCATTATCTTCATGTACCGGACTGGATAGATTGCTGCTTCTTCTCCACTTAAGTATTAGTTTTGTCCCTGCTAGTCCCCTACTACTGTGTTGTTCTTTAAATAATCAGCATTTCTGCCGTTTCTAAGTATCGTTATGATAGTGTTTAGAAGTTACAGTGTTTTAGATAGTCCATTGGTTTGTTTTTTTTTTTTTTTTTTTTTTAATGTACATTGGTGTTTTGCCTGCATGTGTGTCTGTGTGAGCATGTAGGGTACCCTGGAACTAGAAGAGCAGTCTGTGCTCGAAACCACTGGGCATCACTCTAGCCCTGCCCATTGCTCTTTTAAATTGAGTGTTTCTAAAAGCACAATACTTACATGTGATATATTTCCTAAACATGTTTGTTTAACTTAAGTGATATTCACAGAGCTTAATGCCAGTGAAGAATTCAGTTGATTTAATATGTTCATAATGTTGCATGATGGCCGTTCTCTATCAATCATATTCTAAAATTCTACCTAACTACCTTCCCTGGCCCAGCACATCTGTTGCTTGTACCTTGTCTCTGTAGTACTCGTCATTAATTGTTCACATAGAGGAATCATATGTAACTCTTAGTGTCTGTCCTCTTTTTAACAAACACTGTTTGTCAGCTTCATCCACATCACACATACCAGGTATTCTATTCCTTGTTCTGACCAAATAATGTCCCATTACATAAACATGTTTATTTTCAAGGTATAAATGGGTCAGTTAATGGAAACAGTGCACCATCTGTACTTGGTGTCAGTACATCTGTACTGTCCACTCCGGCTTCAAGTTCCATGGGACAGAATCAAAGCACAAGCTCAGGTGGAGGAACCCTAAAATGTCATCAGGAACAAAGCAAAAGTCAGCCTTTGGATGCCAGAGCCGACAAAATCAAAGATAAGGTGAGTGGTCTCTTTAAGAACAAGTACATTCTGGATCAGTTTATATGGGAAATACTTGACAAGTCAGGACCCCAGAATGTGTGGATTAATTTCCTGTTGGCAACCCCTGTTTTTGCAGGTGTATATTTTTATTAGAATAGATATCTGGGACAATTAAAACTCAGTACCTGTACAAATAATATATTTTGTAGTAATAGTTATGAGTTGTGCTTTTATTTCTTTTAGTTCTTCAGCTGCAGGAATTGAACCTAGGAGCTAAACTTGCATTGTACTACTGAGCTACGTTCCCAGGCCCAAGAGAACTTGATGGAGAAATACTAGATGTTAGCTCTATTCTAATTGCTTTGCATATGCATTTCAATTTATCCTGTACGCTACATTTGGTGGTTATTAGTAAAAACTGGAAATTAACACTGAAATAGTTACCCACTAAGTGGCTGAGTCAGAATTTGAAGCCAAAAATGTTACCTCCATCGTCTATAGTTTAAGGGAACAAAACTAAGCCATCTTTTATTATGGGGAAATCTTAGATAATCTCAATAGACTAATACTTCCATTATGCATATTGAACAGTTAACCACATTGAGCCAGTTCTGTTTCTATATGCGAGTTGTCATTTTATTGTCTCTGAGTACTAAATACATTCTTTTTGCCTTTGACAAAAGAGTAGGCCTTTTTAAGGGAGAGTCCTCAGCTGGGCATGGTGGCTGACATCTTTAATCCCAGCTGAGGCAAGCTGACTTCAGGCTGTTAGAGAGATCCTGCCAAAAATAGAGCCATAAAAACCCAAGAGATGGCAGGCATTGACCTACCTATAAGAGGGCTTTTTGCTGCCTATTTAGTATTCCTTTCTCTTTATGTCTGTTTCTGTGTCTCTATGTATGTAGGTGTTTTTGCCTCCATTATGTCTGTGGAGTGTGCTGTGCCCACGGAGGTCAGAAGAGGGAGTTGAATCTTCCAGGCCTGGTGTTATAGACAGTTGTGAGCTGCCTTGTTTGTACTGGGAATTGAACCTGAGTCTTTTGAAAGAGCAGCCTTTGCGCTTACTTACTGAGCCATCTCACTATGCTATCAGTGAATTACTTCCATGTCAACTGACAGGCTCTTGGCTGGTAGTGTCCTTATGTAGACAGTGGTGTACAGGGAACTCAGATGGTATGTGCCATCTTGAGAATTGCAATGCCTTCACAACAGTTTTATTGTTTTTCAGCCACCACAGTGGCTGCATCTGAATCTGCTAGCCAGTATCTGCTAATCCACCATTACTGGCCTACTTCTCAGGCAGTGGCCTGGCAGGACTTCGTCTTCCTGGATTCACCTCCTAACCCTGCCACCAAATGCAGTTTTTAGCTAAATCTCTATCTTTCTGTTTAGCACTAAAGACTCAGGAGTCAGAGGCTGCGGTGAAAACCTGCTCCTTAGAGAGGCTGAGGAGCAGCTGTCTGACCTCCCCTCCTCTTCAGTGTCCCAGAAAGGAGTGTCTCTTCTGTGGTGCCAACCCAGAAAAGGCCACCACATTCAGAGTCCCTCCCCCTCCCTCTACTTCCTGTGCTGTGCACCTCTCTGTCTTCTACACTTCCTCTGACTCTCTGTCATTGCTTTCTGTCATCTAGTTGCAGGCTCCGCCTTCTGACCCAAGGTTGCTTTTATTTATTTAACACAAACTCTGGCTTCACAGTGTGATCATATATCCCGCAACACAGTTTATAAGCAAATTTTGCTGAAAAATTAATGGGTGCCCTGCTAGATAATTTTCCTGCTAGCCAGCTGGCAGTATTCCCTGTGTGCCAGTTTCATTTACCCAAGACACCTTTAGCTGTGTTTTTACCTTTGTTCCTTTTCTTGATCTCTGTTTTCTCAGCAGGAAGTGGATATTTCCCAAACATAGTACACCTTTATAAGAGCTTGGGGAAGGTGTCCTGGTGTGTCTAACTCATTGACTATCTCAACAGCCCTGTCAAAGGTCCCAAACAAACATTTTCTTTCTGCTTCAGACACTGAGCCCCTGAGAGAACCTGAGGAAAGAGCCTTAGCTCCCCCCCCCCACCCCACCCCGTGACCCAGGGTCGGGTGCGCCTCCCACCTGCTGCTCTTCAGCTGCTCCCAGGGCTCCCTTAGGATGTGTTTCCAAGGGCAGGCCCATCAGTGTAAGCAACAAGACCTTGTTTCTCAGCTTGTGCTAGCTCCTTTGTGTGACACACCACCTGCTCCTACCTCCCTTGCTTTGTGAAGCTAACCCAATGCATTGTGTCATTGGATATACGTCTATTGTATTTCTGAAAGCCAAGTGCCTGTCCTTTCAGACTGTCATCCTACCTCGTGGTAGTAGTGATGGAAATCTAGAGAAACTTGAAGTGTCTGCAGGTTCAAGGCATTGCACAAAAACCTTGGACGGCATGAATGTGAAGCAGCCCTAACTTTGTTTTTTTTAGTGAGGAACCAGCACTTCTCACTAAACCCTCTCTCCAGGGGCACATGTTCAAAACTTACCTCTCTGTCCCCCCCAACCCCCAGGTTGTACAGACAGATCAGTACCATATTGGTGCTTATAAACAACTCAGTAAAAGTAATAGTATACAGAGACTGACTGTTAAGCAAAGTTTTAATTAAAGTAGAATTTAATCACAATGTAAAATTTATGATTTCATATAATCTTAAGCACTTTTGAGTAATACATGTGCCAACATGTATTATGGTAACAGATTGCTTAAATAAAATGAACATAAAATCCTGTATTTTTATTCATTTTTCAAGATTAAAAGCTTTGTTAAAAAAAATTGCCTCATTAACACTTTCCCGTGTAGTTAGTTTGAAAGAAATCTCTTCAGATAATTTGTGTGTCTTTCCTCAGGGATAGAGTCATTGATGAGTAATTTCCTCGTATTGCTTGCTTAGAATGTAGTGCAGACCAGAGTATATAGACAGACAGCTGGTTTTGAAAATAAGACTACTTAACATTGAAAGTATTTTATTCTTGCAATTATATAAATTTCTGTCCTGTGCAGCCAATGAGATTATTTGTCTGTTTATTTATGAATTAAAGAAAATTTTAAGGAACATAAAAACCAATGTGTTGCCATGGATAACATATACAGTGAACCCAAAAATTTAAATTATAATTTAAGTATAAATTACAGAATTATAATATGGTCCAGCACATCCATTTGTGGTTATGTGCCCCAAAGATTTGAATGAAGAGTCTCAAATATATAAACGTGTAGTTTCATTATTCATGGTAGCTAAAAAAGAACAGTACGATTCCTCCTAAGATAGATTTACGTTTATGCACATGTGTGCTAGCATACATTTCACAGCACAAGTGTGGAGGTCAGGGCATAACTTGGGAGCATCCTTTCTCTCTCTCCTCCATATGTGTTGTTAGGCTCAGTTTAGTCTCTGACCATCTCCCTGGCCCAGGGTTTAGTGTTCCCATCTCACAAGATGAAAATAGTTTTGAAGGTATATTCTGATAGTTACGTGCCAAATGGGGTGTATTTAATAGTACTGAGCTCTGAATTTAAAAAGGCTTAAATGTTTAAATTAGAAGTGCAGGTTTTCTGTGGACCTTAAGGAGGCTCTTCTATATTATCACTCTGACAGGCAGTATCTGCTGCTCCCACAACAAAATGCACTTGCCCTTTCCTCTTAAGAGCCCTCTAAGCTGAGGTCTGTTGGCCCATCCCCCCCTTATCTCCTGCCGCTTTGCTCTGACTGGCCCAGCTGGCTTTCCATTTTGAATAGAGTCCAGTTAGGGGCTGTTTTCATTGCCATTCCTTGTCTTGCAGAGCTCCTATCTTACATCTGCATAAGGGTGCTTGTCAGCCCTTGGGCCTCAGCTCACAAGGTTCTCATGCCTGCAACACAGCCTTGCTTTCACCCTCTAGCACATGTCGTACTCTAATGCTCCTGTTTTATAAATGATACTTAGCACTCAAAATTTTATGTCCCAAGTTAATTTGTGTCTCCTGTTCTCACTAGCAGATTTTAAGTCCTTTTCTCATATCCTGAATCCCCAGATTTAGGCACCAATACTATGTTTAGGCACATAACCTGCCTTTGTTTTGTTACTGAAAAAAAAAAAAAATAGCATACAGTGAAACGAAAGTTCAAGAGAGTTCTAAGAAACTCTGTGATCAGATGGGATGAATTTAAGCACCTCTCATTTGATCATTTTTATGAATTCTAGATGACTTTTTAAAAGTTTTCATGAAAGTAAGAGACATTAGCTAATTAATTTACAAATACCACACACACACCATTCCTAGAACTTTGGAAATAAAATTGTTGATATCCAAACTTACTTCTGCCTTTCTTGAGTGCCACTATAGTTCTGACGCTTGTCTGCTAGCTTCCCTGGGGTTGGTTGTCACACACATGCTTTTCAGAGACCACCTCCCTCAGTATCGCATTAACTGTTTATGAGTGATGATCTCTCCTCTTTGTTATTGAATGGATTCTTACCTACCCTCAAGCTTGAGAACCTGCACCACCAGATGTATATACCTGGGAGGGGAGTAGAGTCCCTGTTCTCATGTCATCTTTAAAAAAATCAAATTATGTACAGGTGGTATGAGCATTGAAGTAGTTTTTTCTCTGCCAAATTATTTTCGAGGCCACACTCCTTGCCTTCCAGCATCTGCTAAGCCAGAAGTGGTCATTTTAGGTTAGATGCCCATTATTAACAGACCCTGACTGCAAAGGAGTTGATTCCATCCTAGTGGTAGATGTAACATTAACTTTGTTCTTTCCCATTGGCTTCTACCTGTCATCTTTCTCACCCTGCTGTTTCCGCAGCACTGATGCTCTGAGAGAAGGAGATAGATGCCACAGGGAATGACGAAGCAGGTAGTCTCTCTTGTTGGGGACTCTATCTGTGGAGGAGAGTGGAGACTTGAAAGCTGTAACTGCAGCTTCAATTTGCCTTCTCATTGTAGAGGTGCCTTACTATCCTTCATTCCTAAATCCCCAGTGGTTGTGAAATCTGTGTTTTAATGAGGACTGACACTTGGGTAATTTATATTTTTTCTCAATATTGTATTCTTTATCTGTCAGCGCATGCTACTGAAATGATTGGGAGTTCTACTTAATTGTATTGTCCTATCTTTTCAACATTTCTTCTTTTCAGTCTTCCTAACAGTTGACTTTTATTATTGTTACATAACAAAGTTTTATGGTCATCTCATGATTTATCTTTTTAATATTCATACATTCACATAATGTGTTTGGATACAATCCATCTTCTTTATTCCTTAGTCTTCCAATTTCTTCTATATTTCCTTCCCTCTCTCCCAACTTCATGTGTGTGCTGATGTGTGCTCTTCCCCGTCACCCTACTCCCCCATTACCCACTGAGTAGATTCATTGTTGCCTGTATGTACATTGGTGTAGGGCATCTATTGGAGCATGAGTAACCCGTCATTGCATCTCTAAGAAAAGTGGTTTTCCCTCTCCCAGTGGCCATCAGTTGTCAGTTGCTTCTCAGATATGGGTTGATCTTCAGGAGCCCTTTCCCATTCTTTCTGGGATTTTGGCTGGCTTGTTCTTCTTCAGGTCTTATAAAATCACTACCACTTTGTGTGCCGCTATACTTTCATGTCCTGAAAATATTCTATCACTACAGGAGTCCATGCCTTCTGGCTATTTCTTAAACATATGCCTACTTTTTGGTTTGTCAAGAAAGGATTTCTCTGTGTAGCCCAGTCTGTCCTGGAACTCACTCTGTAGACTAGGTTGGCCTTGAACTCACAGAAAAAGGCATGAACCACTATTGCCTGGCAACATAAACACACTTTTTAAATATGAACTATTATCCCTTTCTGTTACCTTCTGTATTTTCCCAATAAAGTCTTATATGGATTTCTTTGAAAGGCTATAAGTTTCACTGTATAGCCCTGGATGGCCTGAATTCACTATTTAGACCAGGGTAGTCTGAAACTGATAGAGATATTTGTGCCTCTGCTTTCTGACTACTGAGTTGATATGAAATACCATTATAAGGGATTACATTTCTTTTAACATAGCTCCATAAATCTTTTGCTGTCTACTGTATCTATCTTCCATGTACTAGTCAATACTGAATGCAATAGTTTGCTTTCATATTAAAAATAGGTTTCTCTCCACCATTAGATTGAGGTTCCTGTGTACAAAGAGTCACTGTGGCACACTGTTATAGTAGACACCTCAAAAGTTTGTTTGGCACATCTTAGATAAAGGTTTGTGTGCTTATAATATAGAGACAACTCATATTAAATCTGTGTAATTTTTGTGAACTACAGTTTTGAACATTGCACTGTTTGAACTATAGCTCTGATGTAGGTAAATCTACATATGTATGATATTTAAACTGTCTTACATGGAACAGTGTCTACTGTTAAAAGCCATTCTTTATGCTTTGTGAATAGTAATATAATTTATACAGTAAGTAATATAATAGAATTATTTAATACAGTTTAAAAATAGGAGAATCTCTAGGGAATTTTTTCAGGCTACAACCTGAAACCTGTCCCCACCCCATAACAATATTTTAAATCATTTTTTTTTTTCTAAGCAGATTAATGGGCAAATGCATTAAGTGACAAGCCATGTCAATACTTTACTTTTCTTCTTCTTCTCCTCCTCCTCTTCTTCTTCTCCTCCTCCTCTGCTTCTCCTCCTCCTCTTCTTCTTCCTCCTCATCCTCCTCCTTCTCCTCTTCCTCCTCCTCTTCTTCTTCCTCCTTCTCATATTCCTCCTCTCCTCTGTATAACTCTGGCTGTCCTGCAACTCTCTCTGTAGACCAGGCTAGCTTCGAACTCACAGAAAACTGCCTGCCTCTACCTCCCAAGTGTCGGGATTAAAGGTGTGTGCCACCACTACCGCCCAACTAGAAATTACAATCTCTATTAAGATTTTCTGTCTGATTAGTTAGTTAGTTAATAATAACCCTTATGATATATCGTTTATCTTTCCTAAAATGGTGTTTTGGTATTGAAGGTATCATTTGACAATTAGAAGAGAATGTCTTTTACTGGAACCTGAATTTCTTCACAAGGATAACTTACCAAATAACAGTTCTTTCTCCAGAAACCTAGGAAGAAAGCTATGGAAAGTTCTAGCAACAGTGATAGCGATTCAGGAACATCATCAGACACCTCAAGTGAAGGCATTAGTAGTAGTGACTCAGATGATCTCGAGGAGGAAGAGGAAGAGGATCAAAGTATTGAGGAGAGTGAAGAGGAGGACTCTGACTCGGAGACTGAAGCACAACACAAAAGCAACAACCAGGTATTGATTGTTCTGCACATGTCTAGACCCCATCCACAGTTAGGAATTAGAGCCTGCATCTCATGTCTAGACCTCATCCACAGTTAGGAGTTAGAGCCTGCATCTCATGTCTAGACCCCATCCACAGTTAGGAGTTAGAGCCTGCATCTCATGTCTAGACCCCCTCCACAGTTAGGAGTTAGAGCCTGCATCTCATGTCTAGACCTCATCCACAGTTAGGAGTTAGAGCCTACATCTCATGTCTAGACCCCCTCCACAGTTAGGAGTTAGAGCCTGCATCTCATGTCTAGACCTCATCCACAGTCAGGAGTTAGAGCCTACATCTCATGTCTAGACCCCATCCACAGTTAGGAGTTAGAGCCAGCATCTCGAAGCATACCCTGTTCACATTGATTAATTCAGTTCTGTCATATAGAAAACAATTTTTAAAGGGTGTTTGGTTATGTTTTAGTGAGCATGAATGTTGTGTTATGTCTGTTGTAAGTGGTTAACAATACTTTCTAAAACATTCTCTTTCTCCAAGTTTTACCACTTGATCCTCTTAATGGATTCCAAGATAACTACCTTTGCAATTTTATTTCTAGGTGCTACTACATGGCATTTCAGACCCAAAAGCAGATGGACAGAAAGCAACAGAAAAAGCCCAGGAAAAAAGAATACACCAGCCATTACCTCTAGTGTCTGAATCCCAGACTCACTCATCATTCCAATCCCAGCAGAAGCAGCCTCAGGTTTCGTCACAGCAGCTTCCATTTATTTTCCAAAGCTCTCAGGCAAAGGAGGAATCTGTGAACAAACACACCAGTGTAATACAGTCTACGGGATTGGTGGCCAATGTGAAACCTTTGTCTTTGGTAAATCAAGCCAAAAAGGAAACTTACAGGAAACTCATAGTTCCTTCTCCTGATGTACTTAAAGCAGGGAATAAAAATACCTCTGAAGAATCTAGTTCTTTGACCAGTGAACTGCGATCCAAACGGGTAAGTCGAATATTATGTACACAAGAATCTTATTACTAGAGTTTTATTACAGATGGGGCTAAGGTCTAGCTGAAATATGGAACACAGCCCTGGGCTTGATTCTCAACTTCAGGAGAGGAAAAAAGATTTTATGTTGTGAATGTAGCTTAGTGGTAGAGTAAGACCTACCAACACCCCCTGCTCCCCCCCCCCATTTCATATCCTCTGACAAAACTATTGTGTCATTCCACCCCCTTCTACCCTTCTGTCTACTATTTTGGCAGTAAAAGTATATTATAGTTGAATAAGATGTGTTTTATATTTGCTTTTGTTAATAATTTCTCTTTATTGTATTATAAATATGGTCTCTGTTGAAGAAATGAATTTTCATGTACATTAACCTTTACTCCTAGAATGTAAAATCTCTTATTAGAAAATTCTTTCTCAGTACTAGCACAGTAGCATATACCTATATTTTTGTCTACTCTAAAACCCAAAGCAACCATTGTTTTGTTGCTTTTTATTTTTTAATTTTATATTTGTGTGCATTCTAATTAAAAGTTTTAATGTTCATACTGTCTAGAAATCATTCCGTAAGTATACACAAATTATTGAAATAATAATAATTAATTGCAAGTATTTTATGTAAACAGACATTTCTTTAATGTGCAAAGATGTCGTGTGCATGCGTACATGCCTCTGTGTGTGTGTCTGTGTCTGCACATGTGTGCATGCATGCACGTGTGCTTACCTGCAGCCTGTGGAAGCATCATATCATCTAGAAGTGTAGTTACAGATGGTTGCAAGCTACATGTCTTTGCTGGGAACCAAACCTGGGTCCCCTGGCAGAGGAGCAGGAAGAGGAGCAAGTGCTCTTAACCACTGAGCCATCTCTTAGCCATTTCTCCAGGCCTGTGAATAGATATTTGTATTAGTTTGATTCAACTCTAAATGGTATTATCCACATGTATTACAGAATATTTTATGAATTCTTCTTTTGACATAGTTTTCTTTATAGAGCACTGTAACATATTGAATTTTGTTTATTTTTCATGACAATCTCTTCTTTTTGTTCCACACTATCTGCTATTTATTCATCAGTCTTTTCATTAGTGTATGAATTTCTGATTTATCATTGATTCCTACGATGTTTACATCATGTTCCTGTAATTTAAATGAGAAAGACACACATACACACACACACACACACACACACACACACACACACACACACACACCCAGGAGTAGAATTTGATATATCTATGTCAGTCAAGTCAGACCTGGAGTATTTTTGCATTTGTAGAAAATGAGATAAGGGACAATAAAATAAGGCCTTAGAAGTAGGACTGGCTACACTTCAAACCCCTCTCTCACCACACACTGCCATATAGGTAGTTGATGCTCTAAAACAGCAATAGATTTTCTACTTGTAAACACCATTTTTAGATAATTTCCCTAACATTCAAGTTGGTAATATGTGTAGTCTTAAGGTTACCTGACTTGCCTTGAAGTTAAAAATATAATAACCTTTTTTATTCCTGAGAAATGGGTATAAACATATGGTATGAGATTCTTTAGAGTTAAAGCAAGAGGCAGTTGCTGAAAAATTAATCAACGTACAGTGAAAACTAGGAAACATATATTACTTACTACAAGGTTTAGTATATGATATCCTTTTTTGGTTTTTCAAGACAGGGTTTCTCTATATGGTTTTGGAGCCTGTCCTGGAACTCGATGGCTACGTTCTTAAGAGATAAAACACATTAAGTTTTTCTCCAGTAAATTATATCTTGGATTTATAAAAGTATTAGATCTGAGAATTATAGTATTCAAATTCCTTTCACAAAAGGAACAAAGCAAATAAATACTAATTAAAAAGAGTGGTGGCTTGCATTTAGTATGAATATAGTGGCATTTGTTTTCCAAAAAGTATTAGAAGAATTTCATTTTTTTTTCTGTGTGAGCTTTTTGCCTGTGTTGATATAGTTTGTGTACCACATGTGTGCCTGATAACTGAGAAGATCAGAAGAGGGAGTGAGAGCCTCTCAAAGTGGAGTTTTGGGTGGTTAAGAGCCACCATATAGGTTCTGGGAACTGGACTCTGGTCCTATGCAAGAACAAGTACTCTAAACCACTGAGTCCTCTCCAGTCCCCTACTTTTAAAATTAACATAATATATTTTACTAATTCTATATCATTATGTATTAGGTCAATAATACTAATATATTTCATATATTTTTTTAAATTTTCAAGTTTTTGTTTGTTTTGTTTTGATTTGCTTCTTTGAGACATGGTTTCTCTGTGTAATAGCTCTAGTTCTGGCTGTCTATAATTCACTCTGTTGACCAGGTTGGCCTCTAACTCACAGAGATCTGTCTCTCTGACTCCCAAGTGCTGGGAAAAGACATGTGCCACCACTGCCCAGCTCAAGTAGTCTTGTTAAAGATGTAATATTTTCTTCTTTTATATGTATGGGTGTTTTGCCTGCATGTATGTCTGGGTACTCCTTATGTGCATGATACCCTTGGAGGCTAGAAGAGGTCATGGGAACCTCTGTATTTGAGTTGCAGACAGTTGTGAGTTTCCCTGTGGCTCCTGGGAATTGAACCTGGTTCCTCTGAAAGAGCTGCTAGTGTTGTTTAGCACTGAGCCATAACTCCAATCCCTAAAGTAGTTTCTAATATCTGGTTTCCATTTTTATCCATGGAAGTAAATTTTATGGTTTGGTTGTCTATAAAACTTTCCTAAGATAATTGCTATTCTTCTGAAAGTTTGTTTTCCTCTCATGGTGGACGTTGAACCCACGGCCGTGTGCAAATTCTCAGCTGCTAATCCTAGCACCCAATTCCCC
Source organism: Phodopus roborovskii (assembly GCF_943737965.1). Lineage (NCBI taxonomy): Eukaryota > Metazoa > Chordata > Mammalia > Rodentia > Cricetidae > Phodopus > Phodopus roborovskii. Next base: position 44,168,639 of record NW_026126418.1, read on the forward strand.
TTTGGCCTCCCAATATCTTATAATTTTATTTTGAGAACCTTTTCTAACTGGATATGATGTCTCGTACTATAATGCCAGCTGAAGCTAAAACAAGAGACTTATAGTGGGTTGGAGGACAATTTCAGCGACACTGAGTCCCAGGGTGACCTGAACTATAAAATGAGACTTTTATCTCAAAAGGCAAAAAGACTTTTCTTCCTCATAAAGTCAGTTGATAATCTAGTATTGGTCTCAGGTGTGTTTCAAGTACAGGGCTATAGGTAATGTTCTAGGAAGACAGTTTTTGCTATAGAAATTTATAAACAATGAAAGGAATCTTAGCTCTTTAGAGCATTATATATTCTGACCTGTATAATCAAAACAAAATTAGAGAATCACATGTTTGGGGCGAATGCTGTAATCCAATAACTTGGGACTTACAGGCATGAAGACCAGGAGTTCAGGACTAGCCTAGCTATATGAATGGCACTTTGTCTCAAAAGAGGAAGAAACAACAACTAGTATGCTGTTGGATAGCTGTCAGATAGATCACTCTGGGGATAGAGTGAAAAAAAATATTTTTACTGAGACAATTGTGGAAAGTTGCTTTGTTGGAGCATGAAGCCATGGCAGTATTTTATCTGTCTGAAACATTTCATTAGACAAGTGATTTTAGCAAACTGTAGGAGGAGTTAAAGTGTGATATGGTACTGGCCTTCAAAATAGTCCAGTCTAGCTAGAATGGTAGGTTTGTGACTCATTAAGAAGTAATTTCCATGTTACCTCATTCAGAAGGGTGGCAGTGCTCCCTGAAGCTAATAAAAGAAAACTAAGCCAGGCGTTGGTGGCACACTAGGGAGGCAGAGGCAGTGGCAGGCAGATCTCTGAGTTTGAGGCCAGCCTGGTCTACAGTGCTAGTTCCAGGACAGGCTCCAAAACAATACAGAGAAACCCTGTCTCAGAGAGAAAGGGAGGGGGGGGGGGAAGAAAAGAAAATTAATGTAACTTAAAAGTTTCTTTGTATTTGTTGGGAGTTGGGTAGGAAGAAATGACAATATGTCCCAAGACATTTAATGAATGAATTCACATACTTGGTAAGAGACAGGCAAGGGCCTCAGGACTGGATTTTTGTGAAAATGAGGGCAACAGTAAAGAGAGGGGGGCAGTCAGAAAGCACATGTGTTTTGAGTGGTTAAATGAATAAAAGTGTAAACATATTGAGTAGTCTAGCCAAGATTCAGCAGCCAATTGTCATTGTCGATAGTCATTCCCCAGCCCCTGTCTGTCACACTTTAAGGTTCTCTGTGAAGCTATATTCTGATGCTGACGAATGGAAGCAGTCTTTGTTTTCTGGCCTGTCTCATTGGTTTTTTTGTTTTGTTTTGTTTTATTTCTTGTGTTTCATCAGGAACAATATAAGCAGACATTCCCATCACAAGTAAAGAAGCAGGAGTCGTCGAAGAGCCTGAAGAAAGTTATTGCAGCTTTGTCAGATACAAAAGCAACCTCTAGTTCACCAGCACTTCCCAAACAACCAATAGAAAACAACCACCCTAACCCATTTTTGGCAAATGCACTTTTAGGTAATCACCAACCAAATGGAGTTATTCAAAGTGTCATTCAAGAAGCTCCCTTAGCACTCACTACCAAAACTAAAATGCAGAGTAAGATGAGCGACAGTGTTGCCAGTAGCACCCCGTTTTCCTCACCTGTCAACCTGAGCACAGGAGGGAGAAGAGCTGCCAGTCAGACCCCTGTCCTGCCCTCTGCCTCTCCCCTACTGCACAGTCAAGGGAAGGAGAAAGTGATGAGCAATAACGCGACCCCGGTGAAAACACAGCATCACCCCCATCCCTCAAAGTCTTTGGTGGAACAGTTTCGAGGAACGGATTCAGACATTCCCAGTAGTAAAGACTCTGAAGATTCAAATGAGGATGAAGAGGAAGATGATGAGGAAGAAGACGAAGAGGATGATGAAGATGATGAGTCTGATGACAGTCAATCAGGTTAATTTCTGTTTTAAAATTTAAAGTTTATGTACCAAAATGCTTGAAAAAAAAATCTTAATTTGCATAGTTGAAAGTCATTCACTATTTCTTATAGCTGATATAATATAAAAGCAATTGATATTGAAATTCTGAGTTAACTAGTGGGTATGATGATGCATGAATCAAACAGTTTCATAGACTTGCTGAATTTGCATTTCATTCCAGACCATTTTTTCCACAGTATAATTGTTATTTTTTTTAAAAAATATTTTTTGGACAGTTGGTGGTAGCAAATGCCTTTTGCCTTTAAAACCAACACATGAGAGACAGAAGCAGGCAGAACTCTGAGTTCGACATAGATAAACTCTCCTTAAAGACAATAATAATAATAATAATAATAATAATAATAATAATAATAATAATAATAATAAATTTTGAGCCTTGCATAGTTGTTCATACCTTTAATCCCAGCACTTGGAAGGCAAAGGGAATTCAAAGACAGCCATACACAGAGGAACCCTGTGCTGGGGAGAAGAAAAACTATTAGGTCCTTGAGAATACCATTCAGTATATTTTGAATATAGTCAACCTGTCCTTTCTCTTCCCTCATTATGTTCCTTCCCTTCTTCCCAACCTTTTTGGTTTTTTTTTTTTTTTCCTTTTCATACCAAGGCCATTTTTTACTTCCAAATATTCTAGGATGTATTTTATAATCTCCTGCTACTTATAAAACCTTTACTGGATATCTTCAAAATGGAAATTATTCACCATGGTCAGTCAAAAAGAACCGAAACGTTAAGTCCTTTCTGATATCAGAATTTATTAAGTAACATGGGGTCAGGAACTTAAGCCTTTATTAAATTTTCATTTATTCTGTAGTGTTCCCTCCCTCCCTACTTCCCTTCTTGCCTTTCTCCCTCCCTTAATCTCTCCCTTCTTCCCTGTCTCCCTCCCTTATGTATGTTTGTACATAAATACAAACTATTTATGTAATCTCTGTACTTAAATTTTAAGTTGTTTTGCAATTTATGTAAAACAACTTAAAATTTAAGTTCAGAGATTACATAAATATGTTTGTATGTGGATTTGTCAGTAACCAATGTGAATAGGGAAATAGTCATTATATCATTTAATGTCCTAAGAGTGTAAAATCTTGAAAGGTGCTGACGCTCAGTAGTCAGAGCTTTTAAAAACTAGGTTTTTATTGATCCTTGGTGCAGGCAGTGGTACCACAGCTAACCCTGCCATCTGGATGCCGTTCTGAAAATCTTTATGGTATAGTCCTGTGTTTATATAGAGTTTATTCCATTCTTGTTTGTTGCATGTCTAGAGGAGTATGTACTAACATATGTAACATGTTGGACTGTACAGCCAGAACAGACCTACCTCCCCCAGCCTGTCTTTCATCTCCTCACAGTTATTTCTGTGAGCATTGTTTGTGAATCTCAAGAAGCCTGATGAGGTCTTTGCATAACTAGAAAAACTACAGCTATAAATACAGAACACCTGATCAAAACTCTTCCTAGAAGATGGTTTTCTTTTGTGCAGAATCTCACATGACAGGCTGATGGTTTTTCCAGGACAGTGAGGTTCATGCAGGAGACTGTGTAAACACTGGCATCTGTCAGTTTGCTCATCAATGATATCTCTCTTTTTAACCTAAGTTTCTCTATTAGGTTGAAATTAATTTGAAAGCATTAAGCTGAAGTGAAATGTGAGTAATGTCATGTGGGAATTATTTTATAATTCAAATGTTAAGTAAAACGGATCAGTTTAAGAGAAATGTGAGGAGCCATAGTCTACATATACTTTACTTAAATAGCTGATGAGATGATAATTTTTACATTTACACTTACTCTTGGGAATTTGCTTCCTTGAATTCTCAGTTGCAAATACTGGTTCTGAAATAGTCCCTTTAGGTGTGAAATGCAGGTGATTGGTTGTGACCCAGTTGTAATATCCAAGTGCTTCTTTACTTCCCAGAATCAGATAGTAATTCAGAATCAGATACAGAAGGCTCAGAAGACGACGATGAGAAAGACCAGGAAGAATCAGATAGTGACACTGAAGGAGAGAAAGCTGCCTCGAACCTGAACCAGACAACTTCCTCTGCCAAAAGCCCTCCCATCAGTCTCACAGCTCACTCAACACCTCACAACCTGCACATAGGAAGCGCCCCAGGCTCTGCTCCTGCTGCCCTGTGCTCTGAGTCCCAGTCTCCTGCTTTTCTTGGCACTTCTTCTTCCACACTCACTTCGAGTCCACACTCTGGTACCTACAGTTTATTTCTATCAATGTGAAGTCAGTCATACTGCAGCAAGACTACCAGTTACCCAGTTTTCGGGAGATGATCTCACTGTAATCATATATTGCATCTAGATGTTAGAGTGCCTAGGAAGAAACATGCATTTTGAAAAGATGTAATCCATTGCCTGCTACTTTAATTTTTTTCCCCCTGTGGTTTTTATTTTAAGAATCTAATTGATGATCTCTCTTGATTTCCTGTTTTATGTTTATCCTTTAGTGTGGAATTCAATTTAGACTTAGATTTTTCTTTTTTAGTTTAAGTGAATAGCAGTCTTAGTCCATAGATTCCATGTTTGATTTCTTATAAACTTCTAGGCATTTTCATTTTAAAAGTTCCTACATTTAACAATCCAAAGCTACTTTGTATTCTCATCCAATAACTAAAAGAAATTTGGGTCTGTATAGTACAGTATTTTGCTACTGTTTTTACTTTACTTCCATTGGCACTTTCTAATTTTTGCTTTTGTTTACAACAAACAAGCATGATATCCTACTAATTTTATATTTATCTGTATTTGTCTTAAAAATGTACATATAACCACAGTTCCTGTGTGGTTTTGATTAATTAAAGGACTGGTACTGTCTTGGGCCATGGATATAAATGTCCATAGAACTTAAGTTGTCTTTAAATATTTGAGCCAGCATTTAAAATTTATAGCATCTATCTGAAAAACTGTAGACTTCCAAAGAGGACAATGAGTTGGTTTTGAAACCTGTCAGCTGTGTCCTTCCTGACTGATGCTTCTACTAATGACAAGGTGCTTCTACTAATGACTATGCAGTTTTGTTCGTGAGAAATCTAGCATCTGTCATTAGGTCAAAAGGGGTAAATACTTCTGTCATATGTAGTGTGCTTTGTAAAAACAAACCTAGAAATAATGAAGTTTTGATGAATATACTAATAATCTGTCACTAAATTATTTTATAAGAAAAAACTCTGAACTATCAGGAAGCTGTCATCTGTCCATTTCAACATTTCATGTCCTGGTTGACTTTTCTTAAAGGTACATCCAAGAGAAGAAGAGTGACAGATGAACGTGAGCTGCGTGTCCCTCTGGAATATGGGTATGCCACACAAAGCTTTCCTCCATTAGTTTATGCATGTTTAATGTATACTTAATTTCCTATTCTCTCCTTTCTACATAATTGTTGATTAGAACAGAAGAGCCCGTAACAAAGGGAAAATGTTGACTTACCAGAAAACCCAAAGTGCACCAATGTCGCATGGAGGCAACAAAGATGTTGCAGTGTGGGGATGGGCTCATGTGACTGGAATGAACCAACAGCCAGTCACATGTCAAAGAGCAGGAGCAATGCTATCAGAAGGCTTTGCCAAGACTGAAATAAAGGACAGTGAAAGATGTCATGGCAGAGGCTAAAGTACTTGAATTGGTTCTAGTTACAAGTATCAGTTCAGCCTGGGTGTTCAGGGCCCCAGGCATAGGGGAAGGCATGTGTATGCTCTTTGTACTTGGAGCTTCCTGCTGTTAAAAGAAACAATCCATGTGCAATGATAAATTACTCAAATATGTAAGTCCTCAAAGTAATTCCAGCTGTGATTTCTATAAAACTTGATAGTTTAATGTTTTCAAGTTGTCTTTACTTTGTAGATGAACTAGCTAGCTAAAAATCAAAATCATTTTAATAATACATGCATTTGGGTTAAATTATTACATATATACATATATATGTAGAAGAAGAAGAGCATGTTTACTTTTTTCAACTTTCTAAAAGTTTTTGTAATAAAATTAAGTATCTTCTAATGCTCTTTTCTGTTACATGTAGCTGGCCAAGAGAGACAAGGGTAAGAAACTTTGGTGGGCGCCTTCAAGGAGAAGTGGCATATTATGCTCCATGTGGGAAGAAACTTAGGCAGTACCCTGAAATGATGAAGGTAAACACTTTCCTCTACCTTTTGTACATTTGGTTCTGTTAAAGCATTCTAATGCAGAGAGGAAATGCACTTCTTTCTCAGGTGAATTTCTTTGGTACACAATATTCTCTTGTATGGGTCTAATGTGCTTAACCTAAATTGCTCTCCTAAATATAGCTTCTTTATGAAATATGCAAGACATTACTGCCTTGAAAGCTAGCTGCACATCAAAGCTGGCTTGTAATTATTATAACCTGAAGTGGAAAAACATGTGATTTTTTTTTTTCACTATCTCAGCAGAAATGGAATGGTAGCTATCATAAAGGGCAATTTCAGCTTCAGTGCAAAAGTAAGAGTGGGTAGCTTCTATGAAACCAGAGACAGACCATAGCATCTCCCTTTTAAAGTCGTCTTTGAACCAAAAAATAATACTATAACTTAAAGAAGTAAATACACTGCTTCTTGAGGATTACCTTTGTTAGTTTCTCATATAGTTAGGCATAAAGTGTTCTGATGATTGCTCCCGAGGAACTCGGTGCACTGTTCCAGCAGCTTTGATGTAATCGATGTCTTTCCTATTTAATTAACTCTTGTCTGCTCAGCAATGGTATCAACCATTTTGTCCTTTATAGAGGTATAAAAATGTTTGTTTTGTTAGTGGGAAGTCTTACCCCAAATAGGTTAAACAGTTTTAGAAAAACCAATTTGAACAGGCAGTTCATGAGACAGTGCAAAAAGTTTGGGACAGCACATGGTTTAGGGACAGGAGCTTGTCATCTGATCACATCACATTGTGTGATCCATTGTTTATGTGTTTGTTTGTTTTTATCTTGGTTAGTAGGGATCCTTAATATTAGCTGAGTGGAGATTCTATTGTTTTGCCAGAATTGGGCTTTAAATTAATTATGCACATTTCTGAACATACCACCACAGTTACCTTTGAACTTGTAGATTAAATATACAACCTTACACTTACTCCCAAAAAAATGCTTCCCAAGGTGTCATTTCTGTGGTTTCCTTGGAAATCACCCCTTTGCCTGCAAATACTTATTGAATTCCTGTTCACCTTACCAGCCCCCTTGGAAACATTTCTAGTTTAGGGAGTGATGACATGTAGATTCTTGTTACTCATGCATGGTTTTGTCATTGCAAATAATAAAAAAGAATGTCCATTTTCCTTCAGTTTCTTCATCTATCATATAAAGAAAGAATAATAATATTTCTACCTTGAGATTATGGCTAAGTTAAAATGAGAGAATATGGAAGACAATGTTTCAGATAGGTTCAGATGCTCAGCGAAGTACAGTAAGCACTTGTTTTTTTGATTGACCTTCTTCCTCTTGGGGCCAGTTATAAGGCACAGAAATGTTTTGGTTTTTGCTTATTCATTTTGGTTTTTCATTTTTTCCTGAAAGTAACTTTCTTTGTGAAAAGTCACACATTGCTATATTGTCTTATACTTTTAGTTTAGGAAGTTAGATTGCTCAGAAGACTAAGCAGATCCCAAGGTCACATAGCCTTAGTAAGGCAGAGCTGTGAATGAATGATGAGTGGGTGAATGAATAAAACAATGTATGAGTGAACCAATAAGGTGAAGCTGAAGGTTCTGCAAATATGTCCTCTGCATACGTCATACAAGCCTCTTCCTGTTGTCCCCCGAGGACCGTGCTGTGTCTCCTTACTGCTACATTACCTAAAAATCTTGATTTTTTTTTTTTTATTCAACTATTTCTTCATAGGAATACATTATAGAGTTTTCCTTATTTTGACTATATTTTTAGTTAAAATATTTTATTTGTCACCCTATTTTTTTTTTAATCTGAGTGAGCCATAATGTTTAAGTAAACTTTCTACATACTTGTTTAGTTTTTATTTTTTTTAGCCATAAACATTTTGGAAGAACTTGTAGAAATTCTTATTTTTAACTTTTTGGCTCATGTTTCAGATCTTTATAACAGAATCATCTTCATGTTTTTAAATTCAACATACTTTTGCTCTGAGAGGAAAGCTAATTGCTATTCAATAAATACATGAAGGATTTTTGGTATTGTATCAATAACAGACTGAATCTATAAAGCCTCGTTACACAGAGCAGAATGTTCTTTGACATTCTTTCACTTTTTATTAAAGACATTGTTCTTCCAAATGCATAATGTGTTGTTGAAGTCATTGCAGTTAAGTACTTAGATGAGTCATTGGAACTATGACATGCCAAGCAACCAACCTTTCAGAGTACACAGGGAAGATAGCATGAATTCTGACCTCATTTTTCAGTTAGTAGTAAGTTAAATGCATTTCAAGGCACTTTTAGTTAGCTATGGTTAAAGGTACCCAAGAAAATGTTACACTTCATAAATTAGAAATGTTCATGCTTTCAAAATTCTTATAGGGGCAAAGCTATATATATTTCTATGTATTATATCATTTATATGTGTAAGCATAGAATTAATCAGAAATTTATATAATTGTGTAAGAAGCTTCTATAAAAATTAACAGGTTATCCTTTTATTAAAGTAACTGATGTAGAAGAATTGTTTTTCTTTTTGTGATTAAAACAAAACAAACAATAATCTAAGTCAGAAGCTGTCTTGCAGCACGTCTCAGGCTTTCCCTAGTTTGCCCAACCCTTCTTGTACACTAGAACTAGGTCTCTGTAGACATCCCTGTCGACCACAGTTTTGTCCCTGGGTATCCATTGAGTACCTTTTGGGCTTTCATCAAGGACTTCATCTTTGACCTTTTGGTGATTGATTTACTTTTTGGTCCCAATGGTCACCTTTCGGTCACCTTTGTTAGTTCCAGGCACCACAGCATGGCATAGGAACGATCTGAGGTGCCATCACTGATGTCCTTTGTGATGAAGGCTTTGCACTGGAAGAGCATCCAGCCAGGACCAACACCACTTTCCTAGGTTTCCCCAACTTTTCCAATTCAGCAGCTGCCAGCAAGCACAAAGCAGGAAGGAAATGTGATGAGCTAAAATTTTGGAGGTTATAAAATACTGTTTGCCACAAATGCATTATTGTCACACAATACTTTTCTCTGTGCATACAGTATTTCTAACAATTATACAAATTGTATGTTAATTTGGTGACTAACCATATATTAAACACAAAATTGTGAATATTAAAAGGAGCCTAACTAGTATGGTGTTGTGTGCCTTTAATCCCAGAAGTAGGTGGCAAAGGAGGGAAGATTAGAAATTTGAGGCCCTCCTGGGTCTGTGTTTTAAAGTATAATAACAACAAAAATCCAAAAAGGAGGAGGAGAACCCAAATATATCAAAATTGATAATGGCTTTAGTTGGTCATGGTGTAGAATAGGTTGTTTTATTCTTCTCTATTGTGTTCTTTCTGTGTTCTGAAATTTACTTGAATCAAGTAGAGAATGTGGAAAACTTTTGTTTTTCAAAATAAGGCTTCTCTACTTTGTAATGCAATGAAGCTAAGAAATTTTTGTTTTTCAAATGCAATAAAATTGAACATGAGGATTTCAGTTGCTCCACATGTAATGTGTATTTAATGTTTAAGAGGAAATAAATACTTTTTGTATAAATTTACTGGCATTTTAACTACTCTCAAATTGATAGCTTTCATTGAGAATATATTTTCCTTTTCTCATTTTTATTCTTCCTTTCATAACATGCCAGGGAAACACCAATTGTTAATTCTAATTTTACTTAAAGCAGTTATTAATTAAAAATATTCCAAAACACTATCAGATAGGGAGTAATTTCTGCCATAAGGCAATGTTCAAAGTGGCAACAACATCATTTTGTACAAGATAATCGCCATTTTCATTCTCTGTTCAGTGACTTAAGGTATGTATTTGACCATAGCAAACTTTGGTTGAAAATAGTGATTGTATATGTTACAGCAAGATAAATGAGACCATTTTAAGTGTGTCAAAGTGCAAGTGAAGAGCAACAGTATAATGGTTATCTTTCAGACAATTAAAGTTGATGCCCTTAATTCAAGAGAGTAGGCTCTATATAGGGAAGGAGGCCAAGCAAACTTTAATTCATGAAGTGTTTCGTTTGAGTTCACAGATGTGGTGTGAGCTCTGTAGGATCAGTGGATGGTTAGCATTGCTGCTAGCTAGATTTCAAATGCTCTTACAGTTTCCATAAAACACCCTCATCTTAGATGAATGACTTTGTGAAACAAGCTGCTGTACTCTGAAGGCCTCGCTCTGCCAGCCATCTGTCTCCAGTTGGAACTCTGTTACTATGGCCTCTTTGCAGCTCTGTGGAAAGGATGCAAATAGATGATGCCTTTACAGAATTCTGTTCCATTGCATCATAAAAAAAACTTGTTGATCCTTATGTTTGTCATCGTTTTTATTTTATTTTACTGTTTTTTGTTAACAAAGTAATAGAAAATATGTTTGTGCTGGCTCATTGTTGGTAAGTTTGAGAGAGTTATTTCCTTTATCTACATTTGCCTCTGGGAATATAAGAAGGCATCCAGTGAGTAGCTGATGATAGGGGTTGTTTTTAAGTGTCTCTCCATGCACTCTGTTAAGTGTTGTGTAACTTGTAGTAGGTAAAATATTTAATTATAACTTTTAAAAACAATTCTGTATTCTTCACTTAAGTAACTTCAGAGCTATTTAGGACATTGGAGGTCTACATTAACTCGGTCTAAGAAAGAAACAAAACAAAAGACAGCAAGGAGATCCCCAAAGAGGGGGTAAAAGAAGAAAGATGTACAAAGGAGAAGTGTGTTACACACCATTCAGAAACTTTCTGAGATGGGTTTTGAAGGATTCTGTTTAATGGCATTATGCCATAAGAAAAGTAAAATGGTTTCTTTCAGTAAATAGCCTTTTTTAAAAAGCCACTTTATAAATATTTATGACAAATAATGTTTCCAGATTTTCCCCAAAGACATTTTCCCCCCACAAAGAAAATTGTGAACATGCCTGTTGCTGTAGAAGTGAAGTTTAAAGTCTAAATTTAGAGAAAAACTAATATGAATGGAGAAACCAGTTAATATGGAAGTTACAAACAAGTGTATTACCTGGTGAATTTCATATCAGTCTGTTGCTGTCCAGCTAAAATGAAAGGGCTTTTTGGATGGAAACTGAAAGGAACAATCAATATAATTTGGACCGCACGTTGTCTCAGCACAGTTACAGTGCTCGTGATTAAGAACAAAAGGTTAGGAGTCAACAACCAGAGTTCTACACCAGCTCTGCTGTTAACTGCCACACCTGTGCAACCTGGCTCTGGCACATATGGACTCTGGGAACATGAGTGATCAGCTCAGACAGGGGAGGAGTCTGGAGATTCATGTCTCTCATTTACCAGGTAGGATTTTAGTGCCTAAAAGAGCCCTGTACCAGGCTGCCTACCTACCATGCAAGCCCAAGGGTAGATCTATCGAAGGTCATTCTGAGGCATTTTAAAGGCTTTTCTTCCCTTCACATCCTCTGTCTTCTGGAATAAGCACAGAAGTCACTTAGTCCTCTAAAATTATGGTCTTAGGGACTACGTATTTGATCAGTTGAACAGCATAATCAACGTTGTGGAGATAATGATATCAAGCCATCCCTTTCTCCACCATGTTTCATGGGTGACAGCCTTGTTCTCCCAGAGAAAGCTATTTTGGTCTTTTATACCTGTTAAATGCTACTCAAAATAGTATGTGGCACTAATGAGCTGTGTAACTGGAGAGAAGAGTGCCCAGTGCCCTTCATGTGAAGTACATTGAGCTCTGTGCTGCTCTGAAGGTAGAAGTCAGTGGGAAGTAGACACCAGGCCTAGGAAAGCCCAACAGAATCCCACTTTCCTTCATATTTATTTTTATTAGATTGTAAGTTGTCAAAGTCTTTGAAAAGATATTTGATACAAATGCTTTGCTCTTGCTCTACGGTTTTTCTAAGACTTTTAACCCTTGTAACTCAGCATCCCATGTCACTTGAAGCACTAAGGCTTATGTAATTACCTTGCCTGGAATGGAATTGCAGATCATCTGGTCTTTCCTATCTGTCGTCTTCTTCGTTAGAGAGACGGCTCAGCAGTTAGGAACACTTGCTGCTCTTGCAGAGCCCTGGGCTCACTTCTTAGCATCCACATGGCAGCTCACAATCACAGATGACTCAATTTCCAGAGGATCCACACAATCACAGATAACCTATGTTCCAAGGTGTCTAGCATCTTCTGGCCTCTGTGTCCACCAGGCACAGAGGTGAATAATCTAATGAATAAATGACTATGAGATATAAAATTATCATAATAAATGCATTAATTTAGACTTGAACCATAGAACACAGTTATTTTACTTCCTAGAGACACAGATATTAGATGATAAAGATCCCATCCATGCAGGTGTAGTGACACACACCTTTGATCTAAGCAGAGACAGGTGCATCTCTTTGAGTGTAAACCCAGCCTGGTCTACAAAACAAGTTCTAGGCCAAGCAAGAGTAGTAAGACCCTGTCTCAAATTAAAAAAAGAAAAGAAACAAGGAATCCCTCATTTTTTTTTCAAGAGTGCCACCCTCTCAAGTGTTAACTTGAAAAAAATGGGCCATAGGGATGGAGTTGTAGCTCCACACCAGCCTTAGTGACACACCGAGAAAATCGACTCTAAGAAATTTGGCAGATGGACCACTTAGGTTACTCAGCCCCTATGTACTCATTTATTTTGGGGACACAATATGAAGCAGGATTGAGATGTGGGAGCACACCCATGCCTCTCTAAGTTTGATGATTCCTGTTCAGTTTTCCTTCTGGCTTTCCTTTTCATATCCTGATAGTCTTCCGCTTTTGTTTTTTCTCTTGTAAGACTGAAGCATTTACTCTTCTTTCTGGTTTTAACCCCATTCCCAGAGTCCATAATGTGTATATGGTTCATTGAGACAATTTGCTCTGTCCAGACTTCTAAACCTTTCAGTTTGTTACTGTTGGTGATGTAGCCCTGAGTCACTTACACTAGATTAGCCTGAGTTTGAGGTACATTGTTATACTTGCTGTGGCTTTGGAGCTGGAGATATGCCTCCACAGAAAGATCACTGTTTGCTTCCTGGCTCCCAACTGGTGGCTACAACCACTCGGAGTAGAGTTCCAGGGGATCCAGTGCCCTTTCTGGACTTCACAAGTACCATATGTTGTGCACGTAAATACACTCAAACAAGAAACCCATAAGTACACATAAGAAATGTTGTGATATATTATTTATGATGTATTTCTCACCACCAAAGTCAGCCTCAGGTTATAGAGGTCAGCCAGTGGTGATACACATCTTTAATCCAGCAGCCAGATACTAGGAGGTATCTGGATTTAACCCTAGGATTAGAATTAAGGGATAGATAGATCTCTGTGAGTTCAAGGCTACCCAGAACTACACAAGAGTGAATCATTCTAAAATAAAATTATAGCTCACACCTTTAATCCTGGCACTAGAGGAGTATAAAAGACAAGAGCAAGTATTCAGGAGGCTATACCGAGGAGAGGCAGCAGTTTGAGGCTTGGTGAGGTGCTCATTCATGGATCGATCAGCCCTTTCAGCCTGAGCTTGAGGTGAGAGCTAGTGACCAGCTGCTTTGCTTCCCTGATCTTCAGCTTGAACCCCAATATCTGTCTTTAGGTCATTTATTTTTACATTACAAAATAATCTTTTAAAAGCTTTATTAATTTTTATTTTATGTGTGTTGGTGTTTTGCCAGCATCCCCTGGAACAGGAGTTACAGACAGTTGTGAGCTGCCATGTGGGTGCTGGGAATGGAACCTGGGTCCTTTGGAAGAGTAGTTAGTGTTCTTAACTGCTGAGCCATCTCTCCAGCCCCTAAAACTACTTTTAATGTTTTATTCTGTACTGGAGAGATGACATACTGGGTGCAGGGTCTAAGGAAACTAGGTTATGGTAGTTGATGAGAACAGGTCCCATAAAGTTGTTTTTGATTATCACATATTTAAGGAGTTAGGTTTTTCCCCTGCTGGCCTGGACCCCCTGCTGTGCCAGCCCCAATTAACACATAGAGACTCTGTATTTGATATAATACTGTTGGCCAGGTACTAGTTTCTTATCGGCTAGCTCTGTCTTAATTATTAACCCATTTCTGTTAATCTAAGTTATTTCCATGTGGTCTCATCTTACTGGAGAGTCTGCTCTCCCCCGTCTCTCCATGTTGACTCCTCTCTACTACTTCTTCTTTCCTCCTTGTCTCCTAGTCCCTCCTATCTTCCTTTCCAATTGACCAACAGTGCTTTTTTCATTAACCAGTATGAGAAACATATTTACAGAATGACATCTCCCATCACACATACAAACACATTAGTTAGTAAGAAAAATTTAAAAACTTAGAAATACTGTCTTTTCTTTCAGGGAAGAATTCTAGATCACCTTTTGATATTGTACCAAATAACTTCAAAAAATAATACATTGTGTCTTACAGTATAGTTTTACTTATCTCATATATCTTTTTTTTTTGTTACATTTTTTTAGTCTTCTTAAATGAAATGTAAAAGGATATAAATTAATAGTTCTTCAAAAAGGACTTTAAAATAATGAATATAATCTTTGATCTTCTCCATAATGTCTCTTTTTATATATGTCTTTTAAATCTTAGTCAAGAAATATTATTTCTAGGAAACATTTTTTTCCCCCTAAACCTTGGGGTATCTCTGAGTTCGAGGCCAGCCTGGTCTACAGAGCTCGTTCCAGGATATCCAGGGCTAACCCAGAAAAACCCTGTTTCAAAACAAGAAAGGGTGAGGGGAAGAAGGAAAGAAAGAAAAAGAAAGGAAGAAAGGAAGAAAGAAAGAAAGAGAACAAACAATAAATATTTCCCACTAATGCTGGGGAACCCAAGCTAGCCTCACACATAAACTAACCTTTAACATGTAAGTTATGACTCACAAGAGCTAGCCAAGTGTTATGAATTCAATTCACTTTTCAAGAGATGGCTACTTATAGCTGGACTGTATGCCCCTACCCACATTAATTTGACTATCTAATGAATTAAAGTTGTAATATAAACCTGAGATTTCCTAACCGTCTTTTCTTGATTTCTGAAATCAAAGAATTAGATGATAGTATGTCAAACCCATTATACGCAATCCTCTTAAAAAGTATTTGCTTTCTAAATGCCATGGGCACCAATGTCATTTATGATGGCACTGTTGTCTGGTAGTTGTCAACACTCCAACAGGAAGTTTTCCTAAGTGACTGTGAAATTACTATATAAAAATCGTATTTAATATGAAAAGGTACTCATATAAGACCCTCAAATATTGACTTGAAATAGGTTTTCCTAAAAATAAGATACTTTAAAAACAGAATGCAGGTTTTTTTTTTTTTTTACAGACTCCTTATTCTCTCTTGTCACTGAGTCACAAATGTCACCTTTGCTTATTTGATCTGTATTATACATGCAGCTTTGATGCCTAAAGTCATAACAAAGGAGTGAAAAAAATAATAAGAAACTTCCCTTAATGGTGAGCACCGCTTATTCTAACCTATCTGTACTGATGGCTTTCTTCTGAAATAGAATGTGGCCTGAAATGTGCTTGTTGGTGCAACTGTTGATTCTATTGATTTTAATCTTAATCTTTAGAGGAAACAAGTTTTTCTCAAAGTAGATTTAATTATTTTCACATGCAAATCACTGAGTAGCTAGTCTTAGGTTTTTACTCTCAGTAAGCACAGGTGGAATACATGCACTAGTTTTTCAGCCACAAATTTTGATTGAAATAGTCCTAAAAGTTGTGTTTAAAAGATATAAGACTATCCTTGTAGCCTCTGATACAAAATCAAGAGCTCATTATATTGAAGTGTGACAGTTGTTTTCAAACTGAATGACAACTTTCTTTCTTGCTTTCTTGGTACCCCTAAAACAATAAACACTGTCATATGAGTTAGAAATGTTATGAAGATCAAAGTGTATGACTTCAGAGTACCTGAACAAAAATAGGACTTCTACTGTGAATTTGTACCTATTTTCTATTCCCTTCTCAAGTGTATTTGTAATTAACATGTCCCTTCAGTGTTCTCCAATGGTTGCTTTTTTATTTGGTGCTTTCAAATATCAGTGTTTGTTTCAATTTTCAATTTTTAAATTTTCTCAATAGTTTCTTTAGATCAGTTGCCAAGTAACACTGATGAATTAGGATTAATACATCTTTTAAAGTGTACTTAATTTTCCTGTACTGTTGGTTAAGCTTGTCACAATTTATTTAAGAGGCCAAATCACTTGTTGATTCCTACAGACTGGGTTTTGCATGTATTTTAAAGAGATGCTTTTCACCCAGTCTTGCTATTAGTATTCAGGCATCTGTACTGACCTGTCTTTGGGGTTCTGACAGGATATGCCTTCAGCTGCTGCCACTAAGAGCACCTGTGAACATTCACTACTTTTCCCTTTAAAAGGGCGCTGCCCAGCTCCCATCTTCCTGTCTCTCTCTGCTTCTCTGCCTTTCTCTCTGTTATTCCTTCTCTCTCCCACTCTCTGACTCTCTCTTCTCTTCTGGGGCTCCTTTCCCCAGGGCCTGGCCCCCCTGTCCCCTTTTTCCATTCACTTTCTCCCAATATAAACCCCTCCACCCAAGCTCTGTCACATGGTGTCTTTCTCTCTTTGCTGATTTTTAAAAATTATAATACTTGCTTTTAAAATTACAGTGATTAGATCTCAAATTTTGATAAAGTCCATGTTTGCCTTGGGATAGGAATAAAATGACTTTACAGATAATGTGAACCTCCATCAGGAGGCGAGTATTGGCCTGATTGTCTCTTTTTTGATGAAATGCATCCTGTTCAAGGGCAACATCATTAGTGATTACAAAAGACTAAAATTTTACCTTTCTCTTTCATGTATTAACTATAATATTCATCTAAGAAAAAAGTTTATAGCCTTGGTAGCCTAATATTTTTGTTGAACTATTAACACACAAGAATAACCCATAGGGAATTAATCACACAACTGACACTTTCCAATGCCTCCGAACTTTGTCATAACTGTATTCAGAAATGATTGTTATGTCACTCTGTGTATGCTTATAGTTATAGATAAAAATCTGTCTATGTACTTAAGAAAGGAATAAATAGTGACTTAGAATATTTATTAAAGGTTTATCATAGAAAAATTACTCAACTAAATTTAGTTTTTTAAAAAGTTAAAACTAGTACCAGCCTTATATATTTTTTTAAAAACTATGATTGTAACTAGAACTTTCTGTTATCTCAATCCCTTGTTTTTATTTTGTTTGTAATATTTATTTGTGTAATTTGTTAATTAAAAGGGAATGCAGTGGTGTCTTTTGAAAGAAGAGGATGTCATTCCTCGTATCAGGGCAATGGATGGCCGAAGGGGAAGACCATCCAATCCAGATAGACCAAGAGCAAGAGAGGAATCCAGGATGAAACGCCGAAAGGGCCGCCCTCCCAATGTCGGCAGTGCGGAATTCCTAGATAACACAGATGCAAAATTACTAAGGAAACTGCAGGCTCAAGGTGAGATGCACTAACTAACAGTCATGGAGACCCCATAGTTATCTTGTAGTTTTGATTTGGAAGTATTTGACGCTGCTCTCAGACGAGGAATTCCTTGAATGTATAACTGTATGTTGAGTCATGCTTACAGACACCATCCTCTCCTGTGTGTGGCCGTTGAGATTTGCACAGAAGGATCAGCCACCACTTGGCACATGCCCTAAGGTTGTGCCTACCTGGGATTCCCCTGTTAACAGCTCCTCATTCCTGGAAGTGTACATGAGAATAACTCCAAAATATGTGGGTCTGTAGGTCAATTTTCAAACAGAGAACTCTAGTTACTGGTGACTAACCGCAGTGATTTAGTTTAGAGACTCCTGAAGTCTGGGTATGCAATTTCAGAATGCCGATGGTATGTTTTAGGTATGGCAAGGGCACCAAAGAGCAGGATTATTAAGTTCAAAGTACTTCCAGTGATCAGAGATGTACTTATTATTCAAAATTATACATAAGTTACCTCAGAGCTGTTCCTGTGACACAGGATAACTCATGGCTTAAATTTTTAATAATTAAGTTATATTCAAAGGGCTCTCAGAATTTTATGTCATTTCAAGAATTCTTTAGCTCTATGAATATAAGATCTAGAGGAAAATATGCAAAGTGTATTTCTGTTCATTGCAAATAAATCATAATCCATAGAATAAAGCTCATAGAAGAAAATACTTTAAAAGCTTTCCCACTCATCAGTGGAGTCATAACAAGTTTTTGTTAATCTCTCTAGAAATGTGCACACACATATCCACATTGAAAGCTTCCCATGTGTGCCTTATTCCCCTTATACTTTGTCAGCTTGACCTCAGTCATCTTTCTGTGTTAGCTAGCACCTAGGGACCAACCTTCCAGTGGCCCTGCAGTCAGTGATGACACATGTTTCTCTGACATCCTCATTAGAACACCAGTCTCTTTTGATGAATCTTTACCATCACAAATAGTGTAATAATAAATATGTTATACATTTGCAAGTATATATTTCCTATAGACCACACCCATCTTTTACAGGCAAATCAGCACTGTTTCTAAAATGGTTGTTCCAATTTGTACTTCATCCAGTAATCATTTAAAGCAACTACTGACTACCATTTAACAATATAGATTCAGTCTTTCTCTGCCTTAACATTATTTTCTTTATCTTAAAACTTTCATCTTCCAAATTACTTATTAATGATTAAAAGCAAAATAGTAAATGTCTTAAAAGATGTGCATGCGTTTCAAAAATTAGTTTAAAGTTTTTATGTTTTTTTTTGGTTTTTGGTGATTTTTCAAGACAGGGTTTCTCTGTGTAACCCTGGCTGTCCTGGAACTAACGCTGTAGACCAGGCTGGCCTCCTGAATGCTTGAATTAAAGGTGCACACCACCATACCAGCTATAGTGTGCCCAGCATTAAACTTTTTTAAATTGCATTTTCAGTTATTGTTTTTCCTCAGTGTGTGTGCACATGTGCACGTATATGTATAGGTGCACATACCACAACATGTGTGGAGGTCAGAAGGGAGCTTTCATGCATCAGTCCTCTCCTCCCACCATGTGGGCTGTGGGGATAAACACAGGTTGTCAGTCTTGGTAGGAATCCCCTTCACCCACTGAACCATCTTGCCAGCCCTGATTTTAAAACTTATCAGTAAAGCCCTGTGTGTGTGTGTGTGTTTGTGTGTGTGTACACACACATTTTCTTTACATGAAAACAAGTACTTAGTGTCTTTTTTATGTTTATTAATTTGTTAAAGAGAGTAGGGGACACTTGTGTCCCCATAAATTGTGGAGGTCATTGGACAAATTGCAGATAGCAGCTCTCTCCTTTCACTATGTTGGTTGTAGGGATCAAGTTCTGGTTTTTAGGCTTGGTGGTAACAGTCCTCATGCCCTAAAGCATTCAGTATTTAACAATAAGTGATTACTACATTTGGGCTCGCAAGGTAACTCAGTGGTAAAGTTACTTTCTGCCCAGTCCTTGTGATCAGAGTTTTGTCCCTGGACCCCCTCACATCAAGGCAGAACAGTCAATGGTTCGTCCAAGTTGTCCTCTGAGCTCTACATAGCTGCTGTGGCCTACACACCTACATGCATACCTCATACACGATAATAAATAAATAATGTTTTTATATTTACAAGTATAAGAATTTTTATGTGCCCCTTTTGTAGAGATTAAGCAACAATGAATTGTTTGATGATTGTTTAACTGTTTCAAACAATTTAAAGGGGTTATTTGAGAGGATTCTAGAAGTTTCTGATATATATTATTCTACTAGGATTAAACTATGCAGAAAAATTGGGTTACATTCACAGAATAGATAAGAAAATGATAAATGCACATCTTAAATTTATTTCCCAAACACTGTCAGATGGAGAGCTCCAAGTTATCACAGAATAAAGATTAAAATCTGACAGTTTGGATGTGATAATGGTTTTCAGTGCGTGTAAATGAAAGCTGCATGTTTATTGACCGACACTAATACCTCAGGCTGTGGACAGCAGAGAATTGCAGCTAGCACTGGTCACAGAACAGCAAATGTGGGGACAGAGCTTTCTCCAATGCCTTCCTTCTCAGAAGGAGTGCTCACAGCTGTCTGACATCTGCAGATTTTAGTCATGCTGCAATGCTGCGGAATGTCATGTCTAAAGAAATGACTTGTGTCTGAAAGATCACTAATTCTATATGGTTTGGGTTTATTTGGACTAAATACTTATCTTTGAAATTAAGGCAGTCATATTTTTGAATATTTTATTAACATCTTCTTATTGGGAAAGTTACTGATTTCATTATGACTTACTCAGAATTTATAAAGCCCCTGCTTCTATTAGAGAAATAATTTAACTTATAGTGAAAGGTAAACTTATGTAACTTTTTTCAGAAACTTTTCTAATCATGTGCCTTTCAGCTGAAGACAAAGTCAAGTCTTAAAAATTAGAGTTCAACAAAAACAAAACAAAAAAATCCACATTAAATTCTTAAATATTAATATTTAAATATTGAAAATGTGTTATTTTTCATTATTATGATAGTCTTCTAGAATATTCTTAGCAGAGGTTGCTTTCTCTGCATGCCAGTTTTTGTGATGTTTATTTCTAAGGTATTTACTATATAAGAGATCTTTTTCATAACTCAGAAAGTTTTAATGATTACTATGATTTTCAAATAGTGAACACTATTAGAAGTTCGAAATGTATTTTAATAGCATTAGCTTTCATTTTATCTTTCAGTAGTATCTATAGTTTGCTACATAAATTAGACTTTGTTTTCAAAATTGTTACAATAGAAAATTAGTGACCACCAATTCATGACCTATGTCATGACTACTATGTCATGACCTACTAGGACTTTGAATCATTCAAATGCTGCTTCAAGGTTTTTCTCATAGTGAAATGTAGATGGGCAGTATAGAAAGATAGGAGTTTGTGCTTTGACTGCTCTGTAACATCTATGGGACTTGCATGTTTTATTTATATACTGTGTATAAGATTGTTTACCTCACAAAATTGCTGTGAAGATTAAATAAAATAATGTAAATTTAATACATGACTCACATTCAATAAATGGTAGACATACATAATCATTGTCAGTTAATATAGTTTATAGGTTCCTTACATCTTCATCGGCTACAAAATTTAGAACTGTTGTTCTTTGTTGTAAAGTGTTACTTTCTAAAATTATTTTTCAAGTAATATTATGATACATCCCTTTTAGAGTTAATAGCATTCAGATCACACTTGCCATTGAGGAGAATAATGACATTATATGGTTTCTGTATCCATTAGACCCATTTCCACACTAACAAGCAATCACTAAATCCCAGTGATTCAGGGTACTACAAGCTAAAGACTCTTCCAGGGGGAGTCAGAGAGAGCATCTTCATAGGTCTTGGCTGAGATTGTTCATGTGTGGGCTCAGTTGGCTCCATGTGTTCAATACCGAGCAGCCTGTGTCCTGGGTTGGTGGACAAGGCGCAGGAGCAGTAGAGAGAGAACACATGTACCCTTGAAAGCTCTGCTTTCTTTTCAGCTAACGTCCTCTCGACCATGGACAGTTATGCATGTCCTGAATTCAGAATCTAGGGCAGAGTGTATTCCATCTCTCAATGAGAGGGACTCCAAAGTCACATGGTAAATGACCTGGGTCAAGGGAGGCATGAAGGATAGGACTGTTAAGTCTTTTTTCCCCAGATCCTTCTGTCTATCCTTTACAATCATAAGAACTTTGCTGTCCTTAAAACTCTTGAATATTCTTCATTCTGCCTTGTAAGTGAGAATGTCATTAGATTCAAGGATTGAAATACAAATTTGGTTAGAAGTCTCTTCCTTTGCATATGTGTGTGCGCGCGCGTGCACATGCACACACGTGCATGTTTATTGAAGCTAAACTGAAATGTCTCAGCAGCTTCTTAGCTACCAAGGAAGCATTGCTTGTAATGTAAAGAGGGTGCTTATGTGAGTTCTGTGATGGGGATCACATTTATGCAGTTGGTTTTTTGTTCATATTTGATTAAATAGTTTGGCAATTATTTTCTAACTTTTTGGGGCTTTAAAATTCATGATTTGTTTGTTTTAGCCACCCACGTGCTGGGATTACAACCTTGAGTTACCACAGTAGGCTAATCTGGCCATTTCTAAGGGGAGAATGAGCATGGCATGCTGGTCTAAATCTACCCTTTGGCATTCGTGGTGACTCAGCACCCATTTCACAGTTACTCTTTAACATTTATGAGATATGCAAAGTTGTCAATGATACCCTTTGAAATTTTATGTTTTTCAGAAATAGCCAGACAAGCAGCACAAATAAAGCTTTTGAGAAAACTTCAAAAGCAGGAGCAAGCACGGGTTGCCAAAGAAGCTAAAAAACAACAAGGTGGGTGACATACATGCATGGATTTGAAAGGTAGGAACTGGGGGGGGGTGCATATGGGCTACCCTTCCTGTGTTTCTGTGATGGCAGACATGCTTATTTTCTCTTAACAGCAATAATGGCTGCTGAAGAGAAGCGGAAGCAGAAAGAACAGATGAAGATTATGAAGCAGCAGGTATGTCCATGAGCTGGCACGGACTTCCAGTGTGGGTCTGCATGTACACGGGATGGGCATGGTTCCCACTTAGATTACCATATAGATAGCCACTGTCCTGTGTGAATGTCTTTGTCTGTTTAGGAAGCTGCCATCTTAAACATCTTTTTTCCTATTTCAAGAGATATTTATTTTTATTTTATATGAATGAGTGTTTGTCTACTTATGTCTTTGTACCACATCTATGCCTGGTACTCATGGAGGCCAGAAGAGGGCATTGGATCATCCAAAACTGTTCTAGATGGTTAAGAGCCACCATGTGGGTACTGGGAAATGAACTGAAGTCCTCAGCAAAAACAACCAGTGTTCTTAACTGCTGAGTCATCTTTCAAGACCTGGCCTTTTTTTCCCCCGTAAATGTATGCTCTGATATTGGAACTCAGGTCCTGTGTATGTTCGTTCGAGTATTTGAGCTGCACCCTCCTGAGTCCAACTAGTATTGCTCATATGTACCTGGGTGTAGGGCTATCAAGGGGACTCACCCCGAAGAAAATCTTTCCCTGCTCGCGAAGCCTTTGGCTGCCTGTAGCTCTTACTAGAGGTAAGACCTTGTGACCTCTTTCCCTACCTATGATGGCATATCTGCTGCTATGGTCTTGTAGGCAAAAATTGTTGAGTTTATATTTGCAACATTCCTGTCATTTGCAATAGACACTGTTTCCCAGCAGTTCGCTAGCCGTCTAGCTCTTATAGTTTTTGTGATCCCTCTTCCATGATGTCTCTGAGTCTTGAGATTGTCCAAGAGATGGAGATGGGTACTCTACAGTCCTTTTTCCTGCAGTTTGACCAACTTTGGTTCTCTGTTACATCCTCCATCTAATGCTAATAGAAACTTGTTTATGAGGGAGCTGCACTTCTTTGTTTAAGCATAAATACTTAGAAGTCAGTTGCATACCGTATCAATTAGCAAAATGGCAAAGAGTGGCCAGTCTGGCAAGAGGTTCCCTGTGGTGCAGCTGCTGCACTAGTCTTGGAAGTGGCTAACATCTGTCTGATTGGACCTAAGACCCATTAGTAAGGGGCAGCTCTGGTCTAGTACTAAAAACCCAGCCAAGAACCTGTTGATGGAAAGATCACAGGTCCTAGAGGAAAACCTATAAGAACTTCCCTCATTTTAAAATCAAGTTCTTTTTCTTAAAGTTCTTTAAAAAGTAAAATTTCATATAAGGCATTATATATTTCATACTTATGAATATTTTAATATTCTTGTACTTTGAATTCAAGTTGGTACTCTGAGACTGTTTTCAAACTTTAAATTGGTGTATCAGTGGATAGGGGATATTACTTGAAGCTCCAAGTTTTAATAAGGAAATTTGGCACTTTAAAACATGCATAGTATACGCCTCACCTGAGTTTAGTCCTTTGAAGCCACATAGTAGTAGAAGGAAAGAACCAACTTCACAAGTGGTCATCTGACTGCCTCGGGTGCAGTATGGCACATGTGCACCCCACATCTATGGTAATTCAATTAATTAAATTTAAGCAAATGATATATGTACCCGATTGGTTAAAAAAAAAAAAAAACTTTATCTAGCTGTTTTAGAAGACAGTTTGCCCTCATTACTTCTGAATATTTTCAGAGTATTATTCACCTTATCCAGAGTTCTCTCTTATTTCTATATTACCCTTCTTATTTCTACTTTTGAAGTTAATTTTAGTAAAGTGAAGTAATTAAAAAAAAATAGACAAAATAGCCAGGCGGTGGTGTCGTCCGTCTTTAATCCCAGCACTCAGGAGGCAGAAATAGGAGCATCTCTGAGTTCAAGGCCGGCCTGGTCTACAAGAGCTAGTTACAGGATAGCTAAGGCTATTACACAGAGAAACCCTGTCTCAAACAAACAAAACAAACAAACAAGCAAAAAATGAACAAAATTTTAATTGACAAGGTGTGTGAGCTGTTTCCTATCTCCACATGCTTATCCAACACCAAAACAAGGAAAAGGGGAGAAAGTGTATTGTTTTAAATGAAATCACTGTGTTGTTATATAAATAGCTGCTAGCTAAATTGCTTGGCTTGGAATCCATGTCATTATCTCTGATGTTTCTTCCATAATTAACTAAAGATATGTGACCAGAGTGAATTCTTATAGAGTGGAATTTCTAAGCAGGCAGCCTAGAGTTAAATGTGGGCTCAACTGCTTAATGATTTTATGACCTTGAAGGACTAATGTTTCATGACTCTATTTCCTTTGTTGTAAAGGAAGGTGACTATGGGGGCTGATGATTAAATGAGATAAGGCCTTCCACAGCCCTTGACAAAAAATAAATACTGTTCTTGAAAGAGGTTTATAAAATATACCTTCTACCATAATTTAAAACACAATATGTAAACTTGTGAGTTTGACTTAAAATAAGTATGCTTATTAATGCATTTGTTAAAGTGTTGTAAATCTTTAATGAATAGTGTGTGTTTTTATACTTCATTTTAGAGAAACATACTGTCATTTTGTTGCACTTTTTGTAGCTTCTTTGATTTTATGTTGACATATCAGATTATCTTACTACATTAAATTCAGCTTTGTGATCTTAAAGTCAAGTGCCTGCAACTTTCGCAATCTTTATTACTAATTGAAACAGCATTAGGCTTCAGAGCGTTCAGCAACATTAACCAGGTGAATTAGTCTTATATATTTATCCCAACACTTATGGCACTACTCAGACTTTTTGTTAAATAATGACCATTTTATTTTCTCTTACTTTCTTTTTGAGACTAAGATGTCTCTTCCTACTTGTGATTCTCCTGCATCAGTTACCAGAGTTGTTGGGGTTACAGGTGTGTGTCATCTAGCCCTGAAATGATCTAGAATCAGATAGAATCACATTCTTCTCATTCTTTGGATATTTTTTTCTATCTCTGTTTGTTTTTTAATGACAGGGTCTTTCTGTGTAGCCTGGAACTCTATACTAGGCTGTCCTCGAACTCACAGAGATACACCTGCCTGTACTTCCCAAGTGCTGGCATTTTAGGATACTTTTAACACAAAATTTGAGAAAAAATATCATCATAGTATTTTTTCATACTTTTTTAAACATAATTTTTATTGAATTTTTTTCTTTTGCAATTTCATACATGTATCTTAACAACAGTAACTCCTCTCTATCTCACACATTCTTTCTAATTTACCTCCTATCCCGATTACCCCAACTCTGTTCCATATAAGTCACTTTCTCACATTCATGTTTTTGTTTTGTTGTTGTTGTTGTTTTGTTTTGTTTTGTTTTGAGTCCCCTGAATTTAACCAGGCTCACCTGTGTGACTCTGGGTTTGGAACTATCTATTGGAACCTGGTGGATTTCTCAGTGGTTACACAGTTAACAACAATGACTGCCTCTTTCCCAGAATCCACAGCAGTCAGGAGCCCAGTATGGAGGGGCAGGCCCTGTGATCCCTTCCCTGATTCACAGCTGACTGCTGAGTAAAATACCATCTTGTGTAGGCACAATACAGGCAGCCACAGCTCCTGTGGGGTCATTACTGCACCGACTCTGCCATGTGCAGAACACCACAGTTTGCAAACTCCCAACCCCATTCCCTCCTTGCCACTGCTGGGGATTGAACCCAGGACTTAGAGGATGCTCCATAAGTACTTAACCAGTGTGGGAGCTTTGTGTTCCCATACACAACAAGGATCCTCAAAGCAATTTTACAGGGTTGTGGGAGCATCACACTGAAGTAGGGTGAGCACAGTGTAAGTCAAGTTATGACTCTGTGAACTAAATGTTAGCATTATAGCAAAATATTTCTGTGTAAGAACTCAGGGCCTTTACTTAGAAAAACAATATAATTCCAACCATTAAGACTCTTTGATGATAAATAAGATACTGTATATAAAGTATCATCTTAGTAGATAGCTACATAATAGTATAAAAAATTTATAAAAACTTTAAATGTTAGTTTTCATGTTGATGATATTGTCTCCAATCATCTAGTTTGTGTGTGTGTACGTACGTATGTACATACATACGATTGTAAGATAAAGATTTAAGGTAAAGTTAAGATAAAGATTTAAACTGAATATATTTAAGCCCAGATTACTTTAGTCTAAGAGTCTATATCTGCACATGAGAGAATGGTAGAATGCTTTGGCTAATTTAAAGTCATACCCCTTTTAAAGTCTTATGATTAACAAAAACAGAAAATTTTCATCAAGAATATGGTCCTCATGTCTTAACTTCTAAGTAAATAATTTAAAATGGTTTCTTCAGTGCATTGCTTAGAAATAACGTAAGAATAAAAGCTTGGGTTTTTATTTCTGGTAAGCTGCAGGTAATATTCAGTACCATGAAAGGATCACCAGTAGCAAAATCATAGAGTGACAAGTCTTCTGAAGTAGATTGTTGAGTACTCCGATCTCTTGATTGTATTATACACCTCACTTATACAGAATGACTGAAAAGTTAGTAATGCACAGTTAATGCTACCTCTGGAAACTGAAAGACAAGCACAGTGGTGTTTGATTATGAATAAAGTGTGTTTGATATAGAAGTTCTAGAACAAATCTAATTATAAGTAAAAAAAATGTCAGTTATGTTATTGTTGTTAGGAATTTATTCCTATCCAGGCCAGTTTGAAACTTTCTGAAAGCGCATTTAAAAAAAAATTTCTTTGCTATGATTATAGCATATGAAGTCAACTTTAAAACTCAGAATGTATGTTCTTATCATAACTTAGATGATTGCTAAATTATAAAGTATAACCAAATTTAGATATTTTTTCATGGGAGTTACCTAATGTAAGTAATTTCCTAGATTATAAATTTAAATTAATTCATTGTAAAATCTTGTGGCTTTATTCTTGTGGTTAAAAGGATTGTTCATATCATGTTGTCAACATGTGAAATACATTTTAGAATTGGAGATTATTTTTAATAATGATCTTATAGCTGTGTAATGACTATATAGTTGTGATTTTAAAGTATTCTTTAACTTTATTGACAATCTGACAAAGGCATGCATGTAAATTATTTTATAGAAATAGTGTTCTTTGTTCAAATTCATTCAGTAAGTATTAACAATCTATCAGTCATTTTATGTATTTATGTTTTCTGTTTTATTTGAACTTGCAGAATACTGTCTGGATATATAACTTTAATCAGCTTTGTTATTTCTTCTGTATGTTCACTAAATATTTATAGTTTACCATTATGAGAATTTCTAAACTCATGCAAATATATAAATCACTGTACAACAAGTAACTGAATTTCAGATCCAGTATGGATAGTGTTTGATAATTTGGTACTCATGTCTTAAATTGTCTGACTCCAGTTAAAACTTTTAACCTAAATATTTATTTCATTATCTCAAATTTTCATAATGTTTCTTACAGGAAAAAATTAAGAGAATACAGCAAATCAGAATGGAAAAAGAACTCCGAGCTCAGCAAATTCTTGAGGTAGAATTCTTAATTTAACATAATTAAGATAAATACCCCTAAAATGCAAGAACCTTTAGAATGCTTTATTGTTCCCACATTTATTCAGATCAATATGTTCACTAGTGTATTGAGGTATTCCTTGAACTTTTTTTCAAGTTCATCCATCCTAGCAGTAAATGCCAGAAAGTAAAATAAAAACAAACAACAGGAAAACAAAAAGAAGAAAAGAAAGGGAAGAAAACAGCCCATAGGTTTGTCAGGGTGTTCTGGTGTACCCTCTGGAACACCCTTAGGGTATCATATAGTTAGACATTTTCTTTTCAGTTAGAAACCAGTGTTTATAAACAGAAACTCAAATGCAGAAAATGGTATTGCTAACATATTCCTAGTGTACCTCCCTTCCCTGTGAGCAGCCTAGAATTAGGGATTCAGGGTGTGTTAGACTCCAATTAGTAGGTAGAAATCAGCAGGAGGAAATACCGAAGAAGTGAGGTTAGCACATACAGGCCTCAACTCATGCAAAAGTTTGGAACTTTTTATATGAATGGCAGTTGTCAACAGCTTGTGCCACTGTCACATTATGAGATCACAACTGATGCTAGAAAGAAGTGTCCCATTGTCAAGATAAGGGCAAATTATGTGTCATGTTCTGTATCAAAAATGGCATATGTCTTGAAATTATTTCCTTCAAATATAGTGAAAATACAGTTTTTTTTTGGGAGGGACGGTGGAGTGAGACAGGGTTTCCCTGTGTAGCCGGGCTGTACTGTAACTAATTCTGTAAACCAGGCTGCTCTTGAACTCACAGAGATCCCCCTGCCTCTGCCTTCCATGTTGCCGAGATTAAATTCATGTGCCAACACTGCCCAGCAAAATAAACGTTTAATACTTGCAATTCTTTTACCCTTAGGTAGCTGTTCATGACCTGTTGCTCTATGGAACAGTGTATGGCCTGAGGTCCAAAGCGACTTGGGCTTTCTTGTGTTATAGTTATTTTCTCATAGGAATATACACATATTCCCTCACTCAGTTTAAGCTAACCTCTATCCCCCAAATTCAAAACATTTCTTTTTAAAAAACAAATAAACAATAACTAGCAGGTAGATGGAAACTCACAGATGGTAAGTAACTTCAGGTGGTATACTGTGATGCTGGTTGTCAGAGTGCAGGCTCTGTCCTATTAAACAACAAACCCTAAATCAAGACCCATTGTACAGTGGTAGTGAAAATCAGATTTACTAAAAGTGCCCACGACCAAATAATGGATTTCCTTATCTAAAATATCAAGGATTAAAGGAAATTCCAAAAGGTAGATATGTACTTTAAATGTTAGTGATCAATTTTTAAGTTCTTTTTATCCATTAATATTAATTCTTTCTAAAACTTTTTCAGAAAGTAAATTTTCTTTTAAAACCCTCCAAAATGTAATACATGGCAATCAATCTTTTATCTCAAGTGTCAAGGTAAAATAATGTTATCTCAGAAGTTTGTCAAAGGAAAAAAATGTTGTCTTGTGACTTTTTTTTTTTTTTTTTTTTTTTTTGAGGGTGTTCATATATGTTTTAGCACTGATCTGCTGATTGGAAACAGTGCATTGTGGGGTGGGGATATTTGTAATTGTCTGCATATGTGTTACATGATTGTTTTGTACCTTGTGAGGCATGTAGCTTCGAGTCTGAGGTTATTTGCAAGTCCTAGCGGTGCTGTTGCATGACTTGAGACCTGTTTTGCATGCACAGGCTAAAAAGAAAAAGAAGGAAGAAGCGGCAAATGCCAAATTATTGGAGGCCGAGAAACGAACAAAGGTTAGTTTAGCTGGGAATCAAGAGTTTTTATTTTCAAAAATAAAAACTTAATTTGCACAACACTGATGATGAAAAAAATAGTTTTTCTCAAAACTACCATTGTAAAATATGTGTGTAAATGTGTGCTTTTATTTTTATGTATATTTTTGTATGTTTTTTTTTATTTCTTACTGTAGGTTTTATGTGCTTTTTTTGATATGTGTAAATGGAAGACATCAAATCAGAAATGTAAACTATTGCATGGCATCTGGATTTTAAGTTTTGCTTGATAAGAATGACTACCAGGACTAGCTTATGTGTCATTTATGTTTATGCTTCAAACCATGCCCCAAACCTGACTGTCCCCTCATAACTCTCTCTTTGTTAGTGTCCAGTAAATGTTCTTCTTATTTAAAAACAAAGTGCATAATCCTGTCATTGTGATGCATACCTGCCATGCTTACGGTCATGAGGCAGACATAAGAGGCTTGGAAGTTAAGTCCAGTGCCATAGCAGGACCCAGTCTATAAACCAACAAATAAATAAGTGGGAAGAACTGGACTGTGGTTACATAATAATAAAGTCAGTCCATTATATAACTGTAGCAAAATTGTTGAGGTGTTTTGACCACAATTCCCTGGCATGAAGCACAGAGAGATGTTCTGTTCACTCTATTGCTTCTCTACTTAGCTTTTCCCTTCCCCTGAATTCTGAATGGCAGCAGCTGAATGAACCTGCTGGAGCTCTAGTTGGCAGCACAGCTCTTCCAAATAGAGCCAAGAGAATGCTTTGCAGTTTGCTCATTGGTTTTTGTTTGGGGGCACCATGGGAGTGCTTGGAATGAACCAGAGTTTACGCAACTGAGCAAGGCTCTGCTTCTAAGTTCAGCCCTAGCTCTAGCTTGCAGTCTTTTCAACATACACTCCTGTACTTTGTTCTCTAGAATAAGGAAGTCTTAATTCTTCTATATTCCTTCATGTTTACCCTTAATATTAATTTCTCTTAGATTTTACCTTGCTAAGCAATAGTCAATAGGCAACAAACTTATATACTTGTTTTGCATTATGTCCCATCCCCTTGGATGGTAATGTGAACTGCTGGTGGATAGACAGACAGACAGACAGACAGACAGACAGACACACACACACACACACACACACACACACACACACATGAGTATATTTGGAACTTTAGAATGGGGAAGGGCTTTGATAAGCTAGTTTTAAGGCTTCAATCATAAATTGTTAAAATGCATGTACTGTTTTTAATGTGCTATATTTGAATTTGCCATTGAAGTATGTTTTTCAGTTTTCCATTGAATTTTACGTTGAAATGACTTAACGGGAAAACATCTTTGCTACTGATTATGCCGTACAGTTTGTGATAGCTATCTGCATTAAGTGAGCCTTATCAAGTTAAGAAAGATTGAATAGTGAACTTTTTCTGTGATTAAGCCTATTAGAAGGCTAAAATTTATCAGAAAATGCAATTTGTATTACTTAATGTACTTTAATCTCTCCAAAAACCCATATATTAAAAGCTTCTTATTTTTAAGGAAAAGGAACTGAGAAGACAGCAGGCCGTCCTTCTGAAGCACCAGGTCTGTATGCACAGAACCGTAACTGTGCAAAGTACTTATCATTTTGCTTAACGATTTGGGGGGTGGGAATCTTCAAAATACATTCTTTAAAATTTCTTGTTAATTCTTGCTTAGGTTTTCTCCTTGTCTTACAGTTTATTGCCTTGCCTTGGTATTGGTGTCTTTGGGGGGTTAAAATTGGTTTTATGACTCTGTGATTTCTGTTTCATAATGTTGTGCCAACTCTTTCTACCAGGAGTTGGAGAGGCATAGACTAGATATGGTATGGGTATGTTTATTTTTGTACATCTAACACCGCATTGTGATTTGGTTGTGATATGGTTGTCATAGCAATGCATAAAGTGTAGCACTGGCTGCTGTCATATTACATACTGCTGCATGGCTTTACAGCACAGTGCATTGCATACATCTGCTTGTCTGTCTATAAAGAAGTGTGATACATCTCCAAGATTTTTCATTGAATTGCATAAAACCTCTCTCTAAAAATGTATATTACTGATGTCACAGGGAAAGTTGACTCATTATACATTTAGATAAAATTATGACCCATATTCTCCCATCCTTGTAGATGCAAAACTGCCATTAAGTACAATGGTAATTTTGAATTTGCGTGATGAGAGAATATGAAATATATCCTGGTTTTATAGTTAAATTTTGGATTACCCCTTTGGGGGATCAAATATATTAAATCTAAAATGTTGATTAAATATTAATAATAACTGCAATTTTTACATTAAAAGTAGCTACCAAATTAAGGTATTGCTTACCTTATTGCTATACTGGGCATTTTAGACTACTCTTATTTGCCCATGGTACAGCATTTATACCTTTAAATAGTGCATCAAGCATCAGACATCAGTAAATAGGAATATCACATTTCATTGGTATATGTGTATGAACCATGACTAGTTTAACTTTTAATTGGTATAAACA
This sequence comes from Phodopus roborovskii, assembly GCF_943737965.1. NCBI lineage: Eukaryota > Metazoa > Chordata > Mammalia > Rodentia > Cricetidae > Phodopus > Phodopus roborovskii. The sequence continues at coordinate 44,201,021 of NW_026126418.1, forward strand.
CTTTTTAAAAATCTTCCTAATTTATTGGTGGACTATTGGATTTAAAAATGATTTTATACTTGAAATTAACTTAATCAATTCTAAAACCACGATGTGAAAGTGATTATGGATTAATTTCTGCCTGATCTTAAATTTTAAGAACACTATAACCTTGTAAATTTGGCTATAGCATTTTGTGGTTTTTCTAATAGCAGATGTAAGGTAACTGACCTGTTCCAGCCAACCATTATGCTTTTTTGTTCTGGCAGCTTTTGAAGGAGCATCACAGCTGACCATAAGTAAACCTTGTATGCTCTGTTTACACTGTCCTCATGCTCTCATTGCTTCACCTTTTTGCTGTTGATTGCTCTTGTATTTGCTTTCTAAACCTGAACTAAAACATGCACAGAATGGCCATTCTTGTCTTATATTTAGTATTTACTGTGACCTGTCTATAAATGCTAAACATGCTATATTGAGTTGTTGTTGTTGTTGTTGTTTTGTTGGTGTTGTTGTTGTTTTTCATCTGAAAGCCAAACAGTTAAACTGTGGTTGAGTTGTTCTCCTAATTTCATCTGGCCTAATAGGAACGGGAACGCAGGCGACAACATATGATGCTTATGAAAGCTATGGAAGCTCGTAAGAAAGCAGAAGTAAGTATGTATTTCTAGAATATTACCTTAGAAATTACATGTTTGTTTCCCTGAAACAGGAGCTATTGTATTCTTTTCAGAGTACAGGTTTGTCATGATTTTGTGTGTTGAGTGGTGTGGTTTAGCTAGCTGTAGCTCTTTATTACTCTAACCGGTACGTCACAAAACTAATATTATAGCATGTGTAGAGGTCCCGAGCACCTTCATTCAAATACTAAACGTGCCAACCACAGACTTCTTAAGCATGTTTTGTGTCTGAACTCAGACACACCAGGCGTGTCTAGAGATTGAACCCAGGGCCTCTGGAAGAGCAGCCAGGGCTCTCACCTGATGAACCATCTCTAGATGACCATAAGAATTGGTGAGAGAAAAAGATGTTTAACATTTCCTTGTGCTAGACAGAGCCAACACATTAGAAAGGAAATAACATCATACATTGTGGATATAATATAGTTTGACATTCAATTTAAAAGTGAGAGATATGGTTCAGAAGGAAGGGAATTCAGAAGTTAAGACTAAGACATTATTTATTTTATAAGAGAATAAAAAGGCTTTTCATTCAGAAAGATGCATTGGCCTTGCATGTCTTTACTTGCAGTTAGTCTATAAGGTTTATGGAATTGTCTGGATCTTAAAAATCTTGTGTGCATAAGTGCTTGCTAACATGCAGAGGTCAGAGGACAGTCTTAGAGGTTGATCCTTGTCCCATACATGGGTCTTATGATGGGGATTTTTTACTTTTAGTTGTTTTGGGGTATTTTTCTATTATATATACCAGACTAGCTGGCCATGAGCTGTTAGGGGTTCTACTGTCTCTGCCTCCCATCTCCCAGTAGGTGTGCTGAGGTTAAAAACACTGCATACACTACCACGTCTGGCTTCACATTGATCCCTAGGATTTGAACTCAAATTCTCACATTACACAAGTGCTTTTCTCACTCAGCCAATTCCCTAACCTTCAGCTGTTATTTCTCCTCAGAGTGAAGGAATCTTATATTTGATATGTGATATTAAAGTAATGATAGTATAAATAGAAAATTTCTCCTTTTTTCCTGACAGTTTATTCCCTGCATCAAATACAGTCATTTCTCTGTTGTCATTACCTAAACATTGCAGTGCTTTTGGCATTACCTCCAACATTGTTGTTTTAGATTGTCGTTCCTGTTTACAATGTTAGCTAATATATCATCACAGGTGCTCTGAGACTGAGATGTTTCTACAAGTGTGTACTTTGGTCCACTTCTCCTCCTCCTTCCTTTATTTTGTTTTTTAGAGACAGGATTTCTCTATGTAGCTCTGGCTGTCCTGGAACTTGCTCAGAAGGCCAGGCTGATCTTTTGTTTTTGTTTTTGTTATTTTTGTTTTTGTTTTTCAAGACAGGGTTTCCCTGTATTGTTTTGGAGCCTGTCCTGGAACTAGCTCTTGTAGACCAGCTGTCCTCGAACTCACAGAGATCCTCCTGCCTCTGCTTCCTGAGGGCTAGGATTAAAGGAGTACACCACCAATACCTGGCTGCCAGGCTGGTCTTGAATTCACCAAAATCTGCCTTCCTCTGCAAGATTTCCAAACTACTATTAAAAATTTGGGACTAACCTAGACTTTTTAATGATGTGCACAGCGGCAGTTACTAATGTAGCAACTAAGAATGCACTTCATTCATACTTGCAAATTGTTATTAGCAAAAAGGTGTATGTTACCATGTCTCAACTTTTGGTACACTTAAGGTAGACTTTCTGTCCCATCCAGCGACCACACACTTATCTGTGTTGATACCAGGTCTCTTAGCTTGTTGTCCATGTGCCTTGAGTAACAATGGTTTTCATCCAAAGACAAAGGATCAAACAAATTTTGAGTAATAGATGTCTACACTGAGTCTAATATTAAGTGTACATAGTCCTAAGATTTAAAAGTTTTTGGTTACATAGTAAAGATATATAATGTGACTACCAACCATACAATTATTTTAAAATCCAGTAGCTGACTGTGTTGAAGAAATAGCGTAGTTGCAGAGGACCCAGGTTCAATTCCCAGGACCCATGTCAGGCAGCTCACAAATGCTCAGAACTCAGTTCCAGGGATCTGAAGCTTGTGACCTCAGTGAACAGTGCAGTCAGATGCATAGTGTCACACATAGTCGTGCACACATGCACAGACACTTGTTAAGAAATTCAAACATTGAAATATTAAAGGAAGTCCTCATTTCTACACAATTCCTAGATGATTTTGTTGAAATAATAATAGTTTGATCACTTTGGAAATATATCTATTAGAGTGTTTTCAGACATTTGTTGGGATTAAGCATCCGTGTGCATTATTTTCTCTTTAAGGAAAAAGAGCGGTTGAAACAAGAGAAACGCGATGAGAAGAGATTGAATAAGGAACGCAAACTAGAGCAGCGGAGATTGGAATTAGAAATGGCAAAGGAACTGAAGAAACCTCATGAAGATATGTGCTTGGCAGACCAAAAGGTGACTCTTGCCTGAGCCGTGTCACTGACAAACCTGATTTCTCCTTTTCTCTCACCAGATTGCTTGTCCCCAATTACCACAAGTTTCCAAGCCCACGTTAGTCTTGCCTGGATTGTCAGCCATCCTTGTGGTCCTTGCATCACTCCATTTTCATAGATAACCCCACAGAAATACACAAGGGAAAGTCAGAGAAGCAGATGTGTCCCACTGGCTGTCTTGTAGTCTTGTACTGTCCAATAATTGAGGCATAGAAAGTCTCGATATTTACCTAAATTAGGTTTATCTGTGAGCTCCTTTAGTTCATTAGCCGATCTTTACTGAATGTGTCCCTGTATGCCTGGCCCTGTGCTGGGTGCCTATATGAATCCCTTGAATTATATGTTTTGATCTAGTCTTCCATAAAGTCCCATGGCTGTAGTATAGAATTGTCTCCAATTATTGATGGAAAGGCTGAAACTAAAGAAGAGACCTGCCCCGACCACACAGCTGACGAACAGTATATTGAAGCCAGTTTGTCTGCTGTTAGAGGCCTTGTTCTTTATCACCTTGAAATCCACAAGGTTCCATCCAGCCGTGCATGGGACCTGAGGCTGTCTCTTCCAGTCTGCATCCGTCAGACACAAGAGTAGCTATTTGGAAAGATCAGAATTACCTTAGAAACAACATGGTATGCTGGATTTTGGAGGAGAAATAAGTGTAGTTTTGAATATAGCTCAGAGCATGGTGCTTGTAGAAAGTGTTATCAGTAATGCATGCAGTTTCTAACTACCCTGTAATATATCACCATGCATGGTCCCTGACAGCTGCAAGTTTCTGCCACGTCCATCTGTTGTGTAGTGTGCTTAACACAAATATTTAGTGTCTCAGTAGGGGTTGTATTGTATTAACGTTCAATTTGTTTTCCTTAGCATAACTGCCCTAACATAAAAATTAATGTATATTTTACCAGTTCTACTTGTTTGGATCTTGACATTTTCCTAAGCAGAATGTTTTTCTCTGTAAGTTAGCTGACACATTTGACAAACTTATAGTGAGCAGACAGACTGTTTAAATTCTAAATGTACTTTATTATTGTGCATCTTCTCTATCCCCTTCTCCCCCCCACCCTCTTTCGAGACAGGGTTTCTCTGTGTGCTGTCCTGGAACTCACTCTGTAGACCAGGCCAGTCTTGAACTCTCAGAGATCCACCTATCTCTGCCTCCTCATTGCTGGGATTAAAAGTGTGTGCCACCACTGCCTGGCTATCTTACATCTTTTATTTGCACTTACTTAAACCATGTGGATTGTCTTGTCAAATATGTATTTATTTTAAGCCATACTCTTTTTTTTTTTAGCTTTGTTTTATAAATTTTTAGAATTATGTAGAAGTGTGTGTATCATATGGTTCAGGGAAAAGGAAGACTCGTAATTAACTGGCTTTCAAATAGAGCATTAACTGTTATGCATAGTTTATTGTTTTTCAAACAGTATTAAAAAGAACCTCTTCAGTGAGTTACCTAAGTAAGTGCAGAGCAAAGGGCTTATTTAGATAATATTTGTAAGTCACCTTTTCCATATAAAATTTAAATTGTTATTTAAAGAAATCCATACATGGGCAAAATATCCCTAATTTACATTACCTATTGACTGAATTTTTAATGTTTGTGATAAATGTAGTGTAGCTTAATTATTAAAGAGTTACCTTGTGTGGGTATTTGAGAAACATCAAAGAGATTTCTCTCTAATTTTAATACTAAAACTCATATTGATGATTCATTAAACACAGAGAAACCTAAAGCCCTAGAGTTGCATTGTAATCAGACTCCTGAGTGCCTACAGTGTGGATCAATTGACATATTTCAGCCATTAGCTGTAGATGGTACCACTCTTCCCAACCGGAATGCCCAGGGCTCACACTCATAACAATTCTGAGCAACCATTAAACAGTGGGGATTTCAGCATCTCTATCATTAAAGCTCAGTGCACATTTGTGAATTATGTAGTGGCACGGTACTTTTGAAACACTTATTTATTTTGTTATGCTTGGTTTGTTTGTTTTTTTGTTTTGGTTGTTTGATTGGTTCTGCATTTTTATTTTTTTATTTTTATTTATTTATTTATTTATTTATTTATTTATTGAGACAGGATTTTGTGTAGCTCAGGCTGGTGTTGAATTCACTGTATGTCAAGGTTGGCCTTGAGGTCTTCAGTACCTCACCTGTTTATTGAATGCTGGTATTTCAGGCGTGTACCGTAAAATGTGACTGGTATGAGTGTTCGGGTTATTTAATTTAAATAACCTTATTTTATCAATATATATAAGCATATTTAAATTCATGTTTCTGCTGTCAAAAATTTGAGTTCCTATTGAGCTCAACCCAGATTGCTTGCCTTCAAGCCACTTTACTTAGTACCATGGGATCTGTAGAAATGTCCACAGGAAATCTACCCTCTAGTACAAAAGAAAGAAATATAGCAGCTTTAGTTACTTTTAAGTGACAGGAAAAAGTGTAATTTGGGGGACTGGAGAGATGACTCATTCAGTGAAGTGCCTACCACACAAGCATCAGAACCAGAATGAGCATCCCCAACACCCACACGAAAAGCTAGGCAGAGGCGTGTCCACATGTGTCTGTAAATCCAGAACACAGGGGGAAGACATTCCCTGGTCAACCAGTCTAGCCAAATTGATGATCCCTGAGGGTCTTGATGAGAGACACTTTTAAAACTAATTGGTGCTTGGAGGATGGCTGATAGCTTTGCTAGATGGGTAAAGTGTTTGCTGCTCAAGCCTGATGACTTCACAGCCCATATGGTAGAAGGAGAAAACTTACTCCTACAGGTTGTTCCCAGACCTCCACAGGCACACTGTTGTATGCACATACAACACAGACACACACACACACATAAATAAATAATAAATGCTTAATAAGCAATTGAGGAAGACACTCAATGTCGACATGTATTCGTACGTGTAAATGCATACATAACCCTGTTTACACAAATAAAGCCCCACTTTAACTCTTACAGGTATTTTAATTTTCCCTGTGTTTTGTTTGCAGCCCTTGCCAGAGTGGCCTCGCATCCCGGGACTTGTCCTCTCTGGAACCACATTTTCAGACTGTCTCATGGTGGTACAGTTCTTACGAAACTTTGGTAAAGTTCTGGGCTTTGATGTGAATATTGATGTTCCCAACCTCAGTGTCCTTCAAGAGGGATTGCTAAATGTAGGGGACAGCATGGGTGAAGTACAAGACTTGCTTGTGAGACTCCTCTCAGCTGCTGTGTGTGATCCAGGTCTGATTACAGGATACAAGGTAAAAAACCAAAATCTAACCAATTGCTTTAAGTTTGTACTCTCTGTGCATTGCTGGTTTACTTTTCCATGATAGCAGAAGATTGTGTAGAGAGACTCCTTTTTATCTCACTGCTCACATATATCTCCCGGAGTTGTATATAGATTTATACTAGGTTACAATTGGGCCAAATGTAGAGAAATCTTATTAAACTGAGAAATATGGACCAGTCTCTTGGTTATTCTTTATTGCTCTAGCTGTAGGCAAAGTCCAAGTCTATTACAGGCCCGTGGTATCTATCAAAAACAGTTGTTATTTCTAAAGGATTTAGAACTTGCATGCTTATTCTGAACTTCTCCTTTTTCAATTGTCCTGAACATCAGGCTAATGAATCACACATAGGTCACTGTGTTGATTCTGTATTGGTCAGTAGATAGTCCATTTGTTCACATTTGTCTTTCCTCATACTCAGATATGTTTTGTTTTGTTTTGTTTTTGTTTTTCTCCATGTGCCTACTCGCTGTTCTGACCTATAAAACGTGTCATAACTAAAGGTAGAAAATAGTAACAGTGCTTTTGATCATCCCTACTCTCCATTGCTTAGAAAATCTCTTTACAGACAAAGACGACTTGGTCAACTACTTAAATCTGTCTCCTGCCAATATTCAAGCTCCTGTCCCTACCTCAGTTCAGTGAGGGTTTAGCAAGGGGGTAGAACAGGATAGACACTCGAGTTATCTGTCTATCATGATGTCTTTTTTTTTTTTTAATCTCTGCTCCAATTCTGTGATTAAATAAAGTCCTTATCAGCAACATCTAGAGCATTATATATAAGCCAATATTTTGTCCTTATTTTCAAATGAATGAATATGGTAAACACTGATAAAATGCCAAACTTTATAGGCCAAAACCGCTCTGGGAGAGCATTTGCTGAATGTTGGCGTGAATCGAGACAATGTGTCCGAGGTTTTGCAGATTTTCATGGAAGCGCACTGTGGACAGACAGAGCTGACTGAGAGCCTGAAGACTAAAGCTTTTCAGGCTCATACTCCAGCCCAGAAAGCTTCAGTCCTTGCCTTCCTCATCAATGAACTGGCGTGTAGCAAGAGCGTGGTGAGGTAAGTTAGTCCTTCCCTCTTTGGAATGTGTCTAATCATAGGTGATGCAAATTGCTTATAGAAAAATTTTGGACTTTAGAAACTAGCACCAAGAAGAGAATGAAAATCTTAAATCCCATTTAGAGATAGCCACTAAAAGTATTTCAGTTTATTTCTGTGTTCCATTGACAATAACGATCTTTCTGTATAATCTGTAGTCTTTGTTACCTGTGTTATTTCATCATTTTTGCTCCTTCTTCATGTGGTGGAGATCTTTATTGTTTGCTACTGTGCTAGAATTTAGAACCATTATAGCAACCCATAACAACTTTGCTTTTCTTGATATATTTGAGGATCTGATTTTCTTTAGCAATTCATAAGATCGTCCAGCTACTTATTTGGTTGTATGCTAATATAACCTTAGATTACTAGTTTGTCAGTGAAGTAGTTTATACTATTTTTCAATAGTACTTAATCTCATTTAAGATTCCAAGTTCACCTGGCACTTCAGTATTTACTATGAACAAGAGTTAGCTAGTATTCTAGCATTTCAGGTTCACCATTTATGCTTTGCTTATTCTTAGTTTGTCTAAAATTTTGTGTTACTTTTAGTCTTTTACATTTTCATAAAAAAGGATTTGTGAATTTATTTCTACCATTGGTAGGCATATCTTAGCTATGATATATTGATACGATTGTTATTATTTTTTGCATTCTTTTCAAATGTCTCCAAGAATATAATAATACCTTTTGAATCAGGAAATTATTGCATTATGCATAAGTGTGCTAACATATAGGAATGCTGAGTGGTTCTTTAAAATATTTGTGCATACATGTAAACTCAATATACAGAGAACAATAATGTTTTTTGTTTTAGAAGAGTAAACATATACATGGACAGAGATATTATCTGTACATAAGTTATGTATATATATACTTATGTAAATATCCATGTACACCTTAATTTCCCATTTGAATTTGAAATGGTTACTCCCTAAATATATGCCAGTCACACCAGAATACTGTTTTTATAAGTAATTGTGAGAATGTATTACAGCTCTCTTGGCTTAAAGTAGAAACAAAAGTAATAGTAACATTATAGCCAGTGAAGAAATGATTGCTTCTTCAAGTAAATGTCCTTGAATAAAGCCATGTGGATGGATGTGAAACTTATTTTATCTTCTAAAATATAAGATGTTAAATACTAAATGAATGCATTGCAATGGATTATATCTTTTAATAAATTTTTGTATTGGCAGTGAGATTGACAAGAACATTGAGTATATGTCAAACTTGAGGAGAGATAAATGGGTAGTTGAAGGTAAACTCCGCAAGTAAGTCCTATTCCTATTTTGTTTATCTAATGTGTTGTCTCCTTTTAGTTCAAGTCTCTAATAAGGCATGTGGGCTGGAAAGACAGTTTACAATGTTACTCTTTCTACAGGGAAACTACTACTTAATCAGGAGTCCGAAATGATTGATGGAATCTAAAATTAATAAAACTTTGGGTCAGAGTCTGTAGCAGACAAGAAAAATAGAATTAGATTCATTGAACTCATGCTTCAGACTTAAAGATAAATTTCCTCTTTTTTCTCTCAGTGAAATCAGGCAACCATGTTTTCTGCTATTGTTGTTGTTACTAGATTGCTTTTGTCTTAGTTAATATCTGAGACCATCCTCTCCAAATGACTTTTTTTTTTTAATTAAAATCCTCTTCTACAAAATCTAATAAAAATTATTCAACATTGAAATGTAATTATCTTCCTTCTAGGAAATAAATAACAGTATAGATATTCAAGTGCTGTGTTAAAATGGTATATAGTCCTCCAAGCAGATGGCTCACACCTGTAATCTCAGCATTTGGGAAACTGAAGCAGGAAGGTGTAGAGTTTAAGACCAGAGTTACATGGTGATCTCCTTTCTAAAATGAAAGTAAATAAATGCACAAAAAGAACAGTTTGTAGGCTGCACAGATGGCTCAGTTGTTGGGAGTGCTCATTGCACTTCCAAAGGACCTGGGTTTAATTCCTAGCACCTACATGGTAGTTCAAAGACCTGACATCCTCTTCTGTCCTTTGTGGGCACCAGGCACTCACATGGTACACATACATGCATGCAAGTAAATTCATAAAATAAAAATGAATAAGTATAATTTTTAAAATGTTATGAGGTTAGTTTCTTTGCAGTAATTGAATTGGAATTTAGTTAAGCACATAGTATATAGAAATCAGGAAGTCTCGTTTGATCATTGTTAGAATTACTCATCTCAGCTTTCATGATTTTTTTTTTTTTGTCAAATTACCAAAATACAATTCATAGAACTTTATATCTTCTATAACTTGTGGAAATACATGTCTTAAATTTCCTTAATTGAATTTGTTACTGCCATTGATATATTGCTTACTACACAAGTGTAAGATATTGTTGCTTAAGACTCACATTACGATTGGGTTGTGGTAGTGCACACCTGTAATCGTAGCACATAGGAGGTGAAAGCTTGAGCTACAAAGTAAGACTCAGCTTTAGATGGTGAGTGCTGGGTGGGAGAATATAGCTTAGCAGTAGATGATTACCTAGGAAACACTGCATTGAGTCCTCTGCCCTGACAAAGAGGGGGAAAAGAAAACCTAGCGTTGTGCTCATAAACATTAGGGTTTTAAAAGTCACAAGAGTAGCTTCTTATTCTGTCTTTCTTTTAATATTTAAAGGCTCAGGATTATTCATGCTAAGAAAACAGGCAAGAGAGACAGTGCAGGGGGTATTGATCTTGGGGAAGAGCACCATCCCTTGGGCACACCCACTCCAGGACGCAAGCGGAGAAGGAAGGGAGGAGACAGTGATTATGACGACGACGACGATGATGACAGTGATGACCAAGCTGATGAGGATGATGAAGATGAAGAAGATAAAGATGACAAGAAAGGCAAGAAGGCCGATATCTGTGAAGATGAGGTAATCAAGTTCAGTTTCATGTATATGATTTAATAAGAGCTGTGCAGCTTGCCAAAATTCAAAACGATATTTAAGGCCAAGGGTCTGTGATTTGAATTCAGTCTGTGCCATTTACTTGTCCCAGTTTCTTCATCTGAAAATTACTTCCTCCTCCTCCTTCCTTTTCTTTGTCCTCTCTTCCCCCACCAGTCTTGCCTGTGCTGTGCTCCCAGCCTGAAGGTAGTGTATTTGTCTCTTAAAGTGTTTTGTGATAATTAAGGAAGCACTCGGTGGCATGGCTGAGCGTGGAAAGAAACTTGCTCTGCATGTGCAGACATTCTACTTACAGATGTGTGACAGTGGTCCCCTAAGCTTCTATCACCTGCTGACATTGTTGCCACCTTGTTTTGTTTCAGCGTTCTCTGTGATGTTCAAGTAATGAAATCACTAACAGTGTGTTGCTCTGAAAGTTTCCATCTTGATAAGTGACACATGACTGTCTTCATCCTTGGAATCGTCTTCAGAGCTGTATAGATTCTGTTTCTCAGGGTTATGTCATTTAACATAGCTACAGTATGAGTAATCAAAGTTAGAATGTTGATCTTATTACAGCTGTGTTTCTTCTTATTGACACAAGAAAATGGTATAAAACTCATAAAAGTAATAGATATTGGGGTCTTAAAAACCCAGCTTATGTTTCCATTAGCTGGACAGAGTGGCACATGCTTGTATTGCAGCACTTGGGAGACTAAGAGGAGGGGAATAAGGAGGCCACCGCTAGTCCTGGATGCATACCAAGGCCCCATTTTACAAAATAAGTTGCAGCAGGAGTGGCTCATACTCTGCACCCTGGAGGCCAAGATGCAGAGCATGTCTGTGAGCTCAAGGCTGGCTTAGTCTGCAAAGAGAGTTCCAGGCCAGCCAATGCTGCAGTGCAAAGCTTTGTCTTAAAAAGTTTGTTTTTTTTTTTTTTTTTCCTGTCCCATTTATTTTTATTTTTTATGTCACTATTATTTTTTCCATATTATCTTTTCCCCCCTTTCCTTTCTTCCCTTGAAAACTCCAATATACCCCTCTTGCTCTCACATTTATGGCCTCTTTTCTCATTAATTGTTGTGCACGTGCATGCATATTGAATAATTTTTTTAAAGGAAAAACAAGTCTTTTCCCCCTTGAAATGATTTGAGGGAGTCTTTATAATAATAAAGACGTGGTAGACGTGAATTAAATAAAGTACTGATGATATCCAAGAACAGCCTTGGCTTCTAATTCTAGTTAGTGTGTCAGGACAATAGTTATAGCCCTTGAAGGATTAATTACTGGGAGTTTTTCCACTAAGGCCCAAGTGATCCCTCCAATTAGAAGATTCGGCCCTCTTATACAGTTTGTCTCAGTCAATTCCCTTTTGTTCCACTCTTACTCCTCCAACCGACCCCTCTAATTGTTGGTCTTGTGTTGAGCCTTAGTTCAGCTGTGCCCTCATTAGGTGATGTGCACGCGGTTGTGTTGAACATTAAACTTTAGCACAAAGGTGTTGGATTAAGAAGCAGTATAGAACCGTGGTGAGGGTAATTTCTGTCTTCAGTTTATTATGTACGTCCTTTCTCTTGCACCTCCCTCTCTGATCTTCCTATTTCTTGTGTATTACTTAAAATTATGGGGTTTTGTTTTATTGTTTGCCTGTTTTGTTTTCTGTTTTGGTGTTTTTCCAGACAGGGTTTCTCTGTGTAGCCTTGGATGTCCTGAAACATGCTCTGTAGACCAGGCTGGCCTCAAAGTCAGAGAGGTCCGTCTCCCTCTGCTTTCCAAGTCCTGGAATTAAAGGTGTGCACTACCACACCCTGGCTTTTGGTACACTTCTTTTTTTGTTTTTGTTTGTTTTGCTTTTGAAACAGGGTTATCTCTGTGTAGCCTTGGGTGCTCTAGAACTCACTCTTGTAGACCAGGGTGGCCTCAAACTCACAGATGTCTGCCTGCCTCTATATTCCAAGTGAGGGATTAAAGATGAACACAACCACCACCCAACTCAAATTATGATGAATCAAAATTCCATTAACTAAAACTTAGTAGACTATTATTTCTTTCTCATCCTGAGAGAAATCTTAAAAATTACATTTTGTAGGTCACGGTATTCCACAGTTGTAGAAATTTGCCTTGTTTTTGCCAGGCCCTAGAACAAAACAAGTGGAAAGGTGATTGGTTGATTTGGCTGGTGCATTGCTACTTTGTTACCTTATTCCAATTATCTATTGATTGGAATGTAATTCTTTCTTTGTAAATTCTCATTTGCCCCGCTTATCAAAAGATCACTTTACATCAATATGTAAGTATCTAGTTGAATGTTTGGGAGCCTATTGTCTTTTTGAGGTTTATTTTATCAAGTTAGAATTCATGTTACTTTTAGCTCAAACAATTTATATAAAACCCAGAATACTGCTGTCCCCGACTGTGGATAAGATTTGGGTAACTAATACGTGATGGTAAAACTAGGAAAGTCTTTCCTCCCTTCACTTCTCTTCACTAGGTATAAGTCTCTTTTCTCATGTACATGAACGAGTAGTTGTGACTTCAGGAAAAAGTGCTGCTTTGTGGATGGGAATGTCAGAAAAAAAATTGATCAGGGGAATATCCAAAATTAAAGGGCTGAGGATGTAGCTCAATGATTGAATGTTCATGTGTCATGCACAAGGCCCTCACTTGAAGCACTCCCCTTAAAAAGTGGGTCTGAGGGTACAGCTCGGTGTTAAAACCTTAGGTTGCATATATGAAGCCTCAGCACTGAAATTCAGAAATTCAACCCTCAGCACTGACAAAAGAGAAACAAAACATCCTCAAGAGCCCCCTGGAGAGACCACCATGCTTCTTCTACTGCTCTATATACTTTATATATAAAATCGTGTGTGTGTGTGTGTGTGTGTGTGTGTGTGTGTTGCACTCATGCAGTATTTGATGATTAAACAATGAAACTTTCAAGCAGATGAATAAGCCTGTGTTTTGTTGCACCTAGGATGAAGGTGACCAGGCAGCAAGTGTTGAAGAGCTAGAAAAGCAGATTGAAAAACTGAGCAAAGTAAGTATGTTCTGATGTGTGTTCTAAAATCTATGTTTGCGGGATTTGTTTTTCTTACTTCTAAGTAACAGACAACTTTCTATAAGTAATTAAACAGAAGAACTCTAGAAACACTTTCACACTTAAACCTCACCGTAGCTCAATGCTACGGTTAGAAACCTCTGAAGGCATTGTACTTATGCAAATCTGTGAAGAAGGAGTTCTAGAGTCCTCAGTTGTACCTTTGAATTAATGTATCAGTAAAATATAATCTCTTGAAACTAGCCAACTCAAAAATTTTCTGAGTTTATAGTAATAGTTTAAATATTCATGTTTCATTTTTTTACTTGTGAATGCATTTATTGTACTTACATTAAACTGTATATACTTAGGTATTTATCATTAAAATTTATATTCTGCTTTCAGTGTCATTAATAAAATTTAAGAGGAGTCTTTTCAAGAAAAAAAATAAGTTGTTTTGTTTTTTAGATTATAATGTAATTATAGCATTTCTTCTTTCCCTCTCTTTAAACCCCAAGCTTTCCCTAGACACTTCTTACTCTCCTTCAGATTCATGGCAGCAAAATTAGTTTTTAAGCAGTATTCCTTAATATTATTGTATTAATGTTCAGTCCCTAGCTGTATGTCAGAATTTAGGCATGTGTTGACAAGGCATAGAACATGTGTACAAAGCCAAGCAAATGCAGGTGTGGTTAACTATATGCAGAAGTATTGGCAACGCACCGAAATCAACCAATTTGTTTTGGCTTAGTAATGTGTTTGATGGCATATACAATCATGTTTTTATGTCCTTAAGAAGATCCTGGTAAAATAAAACTTACCTTTTAAGCTCTTGCTTGAATCTAAGATCTTTCTTATTATCCTCATTTGTTTTGAAATTATCCTTAATTTTTGTCATCAGTGTGACTAGAATTGTATTGTGTATGTAACATTTAGTCCTTTTGCTGTGCAGTATAATGACACAGTAAACAGAGAACCTTTGTTAACTTTTAAGGCACTTAGTGTCTGTGATGTAATCCTATGGATGGCCTTTTAACAGCAACAGAGCCAGTACAGGCGAAAGCTCTTTGATGCTTCTCACTCATTACGCTCGATGATGTTTGGTCAAGATCGTTACCGACGCAGATACTGGGTTCTTCCTCAGTGTGGAGGGATTTTTGTAGAAGGCATGGAAAGTGGTGAAGGTAAGAACTACTAGTCTCCTAAGTGGGATATTGTATTTGCTGTTGTTGCTGTTGTTTGTTTGGTTTTATATTTTGAGACATGATTTCTCTGTGTAACAGCACTGGCTGTCCTGGCACTCTCTCTGTAGACCAGGCTGGCCTCGAACTCACAGACATTCACTTGCCTCCCAAGTGCTGGGATTAAAGGTGTGGCCCACCACCATCCACCAGGATATTGTATTTTTGAAAAGCTTATTGCTACTGCTGTGTCCTGTGTCCTTTTATAATCAGTTGTCCTTTTTTACTGGGCATTGTGCATGCTCCACTCTCATCCTGTTAAATCCTCTTACACTGATGAATGCTTCTTTCATGCCTGTGACTTTTCTTCTGCTGCCCATCTCATGTGGGTCTTCTGCACTGTGGGCAGTGGTCCTCACTGTGTCCCCTTGTGACTCTGCTGCACGGTGTCTTTTCTCCCTGTCAGACTTTGAGACCTGTTTCTTATGCTCTCCCTTTCAGCAAGCACAGTCATGACAGAACGGCAGAAGATTAACTCTGATATCCTTCTCAAATCTTTGTTTCAGTTTGAAGTCTTGTTCACATTGGAAATTTGTGAGCACCTAAACCCGTCAAACTTGTTTCTTGTCACCACTAATTTTTGATATTTTATCTTTAAACACCCCATTCCATTTAATCTATGATAAATCTTAAACTTTTGTGTTGAGTAAAGCATATTTAGCTTAGCCTTTCATTTCAGAACTCTGTAACTGAGTGTTACTGCATGTCAGAATTCCTTTCTTTAATTATTTTTTTAAATTGAGCTATACATTTTCCCCACTTTTTCCCTCCTTCCCTTTCCCCTTTAACCACCACCACCACCACCACCACCAACACACTCCCAATTTACTCAGTAGATCTTGTCTTTTCTCCTTCCTAGGTGGATCCATGTATGTCTCTCTTAGGGTCCTCTTTGTTATCTAGGTTCTCTGGTGTTGTGGCCTGTACGCTGGTTGTCCTTTGCTTTAAGTCTAATATCCACTTATGAGTGTGTACATATATTTGTCTTTCTGGGTCTGGCTTGCCTCATTCATGATGGCATACTCTAGTGCCTGCAAATTTCAAGATGTCATTGTTTTTTTACTACTGAGTAGTACTGCATTATGTAAATGTACATTTTTCTTATCCATTCTTTGGTATCTAGGTTGTTTTCAGATTCTGACTATTATGAATAACACTGCAATGAACATAGTGGACAGATGTCCTTGTGGTGTGATTGTGTGTCCTTTGGATATGTGCTAAAAAGTGGTATTGATGAGGTAGATCAATTCCCAATTTTCTAATAAGCTGCCATATTAATTTCCAAAGTGGCTGTACAAGTTTGCACTCCCACCAGCAGTGGAGGAGTGTTCCCCTTTTTCCATATCCTCTTCAGCATAAGCTGTCATCAGAGTTTTTGATTTTGACCATTCTGACAGGTGTAAAATGGTATCTCAGAATTGTTTTGATTTGCATTTCCCTGATGACTAAGGATCCTTAAGTGTCTTTCGTCCATTTTGAGATTCTCTATTTAGATCTGAACCCCATTTTTTAACTGGATTATTTGGTTTGTTGATGTCTAGTTTCTTGAGTTCTTTGTATATTTTGGAGATCAGTCCTCTGTCAGATGAGGGGTTGGTGAAGATCTTTTCCCATTCTGTACACTGCTGTTTTGTCTTGTTGACCTTGTTCTTTGCTTTACAGAAGCTTCTCAATGTCTGTGCTACTGGTGTTGCATTTAGTAAGTGGTCTCCTGTGCCAGTATGTTCAAGGTTACTTCTATGAGGTTCCGCGTGGTTGACAAATGGTGCCAGCATAACTGGATGTCGACATGTAGAAAACTGCAAATAGACCCATATCTATTGTGCACAAAACTCAAGTCCAAATGGAACTAAGACCTCTACATAAATGTCAGAATTCCAATAGGATGGAAAGGTTGTATCAGGACTTGTGAATCCCAGGACATGGCTCTTGACCCTAGATGGTACATAGAATCCAGAACTTCTTTCAGCACATGTCTTCTCAATGTGTAGGTTCTGTAGAGGCACAAGCTTATACGAAGAACAAACTATAGCTAGGCACTAGCCTCATTTCTGTAATTCCATCACATCCGAGGGTGAGGGTTTGAGATCACCTTGGGCTATATCATAGCAGGAGCTTTTTAGGAAGGAGAAGGGTCTGTTTTCCTATAGAAAAATTTACTACTGCAACAGGGAGAGATTTGGGTAATTATATGAAGATAGTAGAAATTGTAACGAAAGCATTTGGTTTTATGCTTTTGTTTTAGGAATAGAACCACCATTCTTTTTTTGGTTTTTCAGGACAGGGTTTCTCTGTGTAGCTTTGGAGCCTGTCCTGGAATTATCTCTGTATACCAGTTTGACCTCAAATTCACAGAGATTCCCCCTGCCTCTGCCTCCTGAGTGCTGGGATTAAAGGTGTGTGCCACCAACACCCAGCTTAGAAACACTATTCCTAAAGGAAAACTTTATGTGAGCTCTCAGCATCTTTTAAAAACAGAGAGAGGGAAAAAGCAGAATTGTGATCAGTCTCTTTGGAGGAGACTGCCTTTCCAGACACATCCTCGGGGTGACTCCTGTGACTATTAGACCCTGGGATTTGAAGGTCCAGCAAAGACTCGGGCGAATAAGCTGCTTATAGTTATTTGACAAATTAGTCCTGGTGTCTAACTTCCTCAGGAGAATTAATGTGATATATAGTATTAATTCTAATTGGGGGTTAATTCAAGAGAAGGGTGTGAGAGCTTTCAAATGTTAATCTAGAATTGTCTAGATGCGGTATACTGAGTATCATGTGTATGGTCGAAATGAGGTTCAGTGATGTGTTTTGCCATGGTAAGCTCTCAGAGTAGAGCTTCAGGGAAAATCAAATGCATCCTTCCACCACTGAAGCCATGGGCCTTGTGCATGCCACACTAGGGTTCTGTTACTGTCTATCTCCAGCTTTAACGGCGTCCTTTATTTTACAGCAGCCACCATGTTAAGGAGAGCTTGTTAGCTGGAATTTCATTACCATATAAGTGAGAGGATTAAAAATATTTCTGTGTTCAGTGGTGAACTCTATAAAGGAAATAATATAGAATGACATTCCAAGACGAGTGGGAAGAAACTGATTACACTTAGGATGGTCAGAGATGACGCTTTGAGAAAATGATATTTAACCTGAGACATGAAGACTAAGAAACAATAAACAGAGTGCTATCCTGCAGGAGAACAGCAAGCAAGCACAGAGGCCCTGAAGAAAAGTCCTCATACATTTGACAAGCAGAAGGCGGGGGGGGGGGGGGGTGGGGAGGATAGGAACAGTGTTTTCCAGGGCCAAGAGTGCAGAGATAATAGGGGGTTTGTTAGATCTTGTAGAGTGCTGAGGCCTTAGTAAGGCATTGGGATTTTATCCTATGTTGCAGAAGAGTGTACAGGATCCTATTTACAAGGTATTCTAAGCCATAAGTTGTATACACAAACCAAAACACAGGCACAAAGGTTGTGAACAGATATGTCTCCAAAGGAGCTACGCAGGTGGGAAATAAATACATGGAAAAAATGGTGAATGCCAGAAGCTACGTAGTGTATGTGTGGGTAGTGTAACTCCTGAGAGGAGGTTACACGTATTAAACATGATTAGTCTTGAGCAGAAGTAAAGATGGAGGAGTGGCAGGATGCGCTTACTCTGCATCTTTCACTCTTGTAGGCCTAGAAGAGATTGCAAAGGAAAAAGAAAAGCTTAAAAAGGCAGAAAATCTCCAGGTCAAAGAAGAAGTTTTTGAGACGCCTACGGACACCTTAAACTGTTCAGTTCCAGACCATTGTGAGCAAAAGGACGACCTTAAAGAAAAAGATAACACAAATCTTTTTCTTCAGAAACCTGGCTCTTTCTCCAAGTTAAGCAAGCTTTTGGAAGTAGCTAAAATGCCTCCTGACTCCGATGTTATGACCCCCCCAAAAGGGAATGTTAGTACAAATGGATGCACATTGTCTCATCAGAATGGCGGGAAGCATTCACTGGGGAGCCTTCCCTTGGCAGCAGCACAGAGCAGCATGGAAAAGACAGACACTGGTCTGTTTAGCACCGCCCCAGGTAGCTGTGGGAAGATGTATAGCCCTCTCCCCAACGACCAGTTGCTGAAAACACTGACTGAAAAGAACAGACAGTGGTTTAGCCTTTTGCCCAGAACACCTTGTGATGACACCTCCCTGACGCATGCTGACATGTCCGCCGCTTTAGTAACTCCTTCGTCTCAGCCACCTTCTAAGTCGCCTTCACCTGCTCCCGCTCCGCTCCTTGGATCAACTTCTGTTCAGAGCCCTGCTGGATTGAATCCATTTGCATTATCTCCTCTTCAGGTGAGTAGTGCTAATAAAACACATTGTGACTGTACTAGAGATCTTCACTTCAGAGTTGAAGTGTCCTAACACAGTCTGAAAACCAAAGCAGTCAGAATGTCTGTCACCAAATTCATTAGCACTGCTAACATCTAACCTCTGTCTAAATTGGCCCTAAGTTTCAGATTGTTGCAGTTGCAGTGTAAGTAAATGTAATTACTCTTGGGGACTAATAGCATGAAAGTTAACATTGTGCCTAATGTATTTGGTTTTTTCCTGGTAAATAGGCATTGTTTTAGAACTTGAAACATAGTTTCAGTTTCTAAACATTCCCCCAACTCCTTAGATAATGGATATTTTGTTTGTGTTTTGTGGACATTTTTTAAAATCACATTAAGTAACTGAAGATCAGAGGGCAGGTTGCAGGAGCTATTCTGCTACTTCCCTTCCAGCATTGGAGTCTAGGGACTGAACTCTGGAGTCTTTACTCTCTGAGCTGTAATCTGAGTTTAACATGTTTTGTTTTGCAGGTGAAAAGTGGCGTGTCTATGATGGGACTTCAGTTCTGTGGGTGGCCTGCTGGTGTACTCACTTCCAATGTCCCATTTACATCACCTTTGCCCTGTCTGGGCTCAGGGTTGGGACTGCCAGAAGGAAATGGTAGTTCATTCTTGGCCTCCAGTGTTGCTTCAAGTAAAAGTGAATCTCCAGTCCCTCCACTAGAAAAGGCCTCCACAGCTCAGCCAACAGCTATTGAAGTAGCAAAACCAGCAGATTTCCCTAGTCCGAAACCTATCCCAGAAGGTAGGTAGAAAGCGGTGGCTTGCAGTCACTTACCATATCTCATTGTGACAATTTCTCTTTTGTAAAGGTATCTTGATGGATTTTTGTGTGGCTAACAAATCTTGAGATTTGCTGTGTTCCATTATTTCTGACTCAATACAATGTAAACTATGTATATAACTTGTCCTAACTTAGAAATGCAGTTTGGTTGGTGGAGAATTATTGACCCAGAGGACCTAAAAACATTGCTCAAAGTGCTGCATCTCAGAGGAATAAGGGAAAAGGCATTACAAAAACAAATACAGAAGCACTTGGATTACATTACTCAAGCCTGTATCAAGAATAAGGACGGTACGTGCCCAAGAGACTTCTGTTCTTTATTTTATTATTATTAAAAAAAAATTAACTCTCATTCTTTTTATTTGTATTTATTGGGTTGTTTGTTTTATGTGCACACTTGCCTGTGTGAGGGTTTCAAATCCCCTGAAACTGGAGTTACAGTGTGATGCTGGAAATTGAATCCAGGTCCCCTGAAAAAGCAGCCAGTTAGCCATTTCTCTAGCCCTGAAAATTCGTCTTTTAACCTATAACATTTTTATTGTATTAATTCTTCATTACTTTTATTTATTTTCAAATTCTTATTATTTTTAATTGTAGATATCTATGCAAAGGTGAAAGGTATTAGATCCCCTGGAGCTTGAGTTATAGGTGATTGTGAGCCATGTAATGTGTGTGCTGGGAATCAAGCTGGAGTCCTGGATGAACAGTACATGCTTTTGTTCACTGAGCCATCTCTCCAACACACACACACACACACACACACACACACACACACACACACACACACACACACAAATTATTTTAAGTGTTGCTCAACAGTGACTAGTTGCTTTTCTCAAATTGCATTACTTTCAATCACTCTTTGTACCTATACAATATAGTTTTGTGTGTCTTAGATGATTTCTTATTCAGCAATGAACTGTCTGCGTGTGCTTGAACATTTATATATGTTAAGAAATTTGATGAACGTAGTGTCCCTAGCACTTTTCTCATTTAGGGGAAAAAAAAATCATCATGGGGTAGTGGTTAGAAATGAAACAGATATAAAAACTGCTTTCTTTCCAAATATAGTTGCTATTATTGAATTGAGTGAAAATGAGGAAAATCAGGTAACCCGAGATATCGTGGAAAACTGGTCGGTAGAGGAGCAAGCTATGGAACTGGATCTGAACATTCTCCAGCAAGTAGAGGACCTGGAAAGGAGGGTAGCATCAGCAAGTTTGCAAGTGAAGGTAAAGCTGACTTGGCATAAAATCTGTTTTTAGGGTAATGGAAGGTAATTTGTATTATATGCTTTGTATAACCTAATTATTGTACTAAATGTTTTCACACTGTTTCATTTAATTCTCAAAGCAGCCCAGAGTTAATCTCTCCTGTTTTACAGGTAAGGAAACAGGCTCAATATAAACAACCTAGCAGTCATCATTTAAGTGACAAGGAATGTGTACAAGCCAAGCCTATTTGACTGGGTAGCCTGTGTGTTTTTTACATCTTGCTGCTTCCCTAATGGTATTCACAGAAATCAATTTTTGTTTTCACCATGATAAGTACAGTTTTCTCATATAAATCTTAGTGTTTCATGGAAGATCAAGAACCCCCCCCCCCTTGTAACTATTGTATGTCAGACTTTGACTTTGTATAGTCTAAATTGGAAGGACATTCAGACACAATAAGATGTAGTTCTAACGGCAGGCAGACACCTGGTGGGTGTGATATGTCACAGGCAAAGTTCAGAACTGATTTCTGCTGGAGAGGCAGAAGGAGAGTCTTAAGTACTACACAAGGTACGTAGGCGTGGAAAGAGGATAAGTGGCGCAGTTGGGCTGGTAAGTAGTTAAGCTGGGTGCTGACTAAGCAGAGAAACCTGCAGAGGGTTAGAAAACCGGGCGTCTTATGTCATTCCATTTGATATTTATATTTTATTCAGAAAGAAAATTATGGCATAATCCTGTGCTGCCCAATAACTTAAATTTTGCTTCATAATTAGTTTTGAAGGTCTCTTAAAAACTACCATTTTCCAGAGCTAATATAATATCCATTTTTTGCCACAAATATAATTACTAACATTAGAAAACAAAATTTATTACTTCCTAAATCTATTGTGCTATAAAACTGTGTATTTCCTCCCCCAGCCCATGCACTGTCCACATGCCTCATTTACTGGCATCTTCACCAAAGGAACTCTTCCACACAAGTTAATTTTCTGGAGAAATGAAAATTATTCCATTTAGTGCCATAATTTTTTAAAGATGTTTGTTGGATCTCGTGGTTTATGCATTAAATTGAGAATAATGAGTGTAATTTAAATTGTCTTGGTGACACATTATCTTTAGCACGAAGACCAATTAACAGACTGTAGCCTATAGGAAATGTGGAAGGGTTTTATACTGAATAGTTGGCATGCTTTCTCACACTGCATCCCCTTCCCCTACTCTGATTTTGTCCTCCGAGTCTGTTGGTCACTTGTTACTGCTTGTTGCTTTACAGGGTTTTAATTTTCCTTCAACTTACTCCATCCAATTTGCCAGTGCTAACTGACCACCTGTTGGGAAAATATGCCAATTGTTTATATAGAGTGTGGCCCAAAACAGTCACACTTGGATGTCTTGATCCCACCGCATTGCTGGCTTCCGTGCCCTTGCTAGTGTACTCAGTAGCTAAAATAAGTGGAATTTGCTTTTGAGTGGAGTGCCTTAGCATCCTGTCATTAAGTTACTTGTAAATTGTGCTGTATTATTCTGAGAACTGAATTATAATTTTATTAGTCTTGAATTGTCTTAACGGGATGGAAAAGTGGTAAGAAAATGATAAAATGTTTTACTACCTACAGAAGACTTAATCATATTTTTTTCTTAAAAAGAAATACTTTTAGCCTGAGGAGCTTGCCATTATGAAAGCACATTAAAGTTGTGCTTTTGATCTGTTAGATATATTCATTTGCATTTTTAATATTGCTAGTAATGTCGGTTTTCTTTGTATATTGTAGG
The DNA here is from genome assembly GCF_943737965.1 of Phodopus roborovskii. Taxonomy (NCBI): domain Eukaryota; kingdom Metazoa; phylum Chordata; class Mammalia; order Rodentia; family Cricetidae; genus Phodopus; species Phodopus roborovskii. Next base: position 44,223,867 of record NW_026126418.1, read on the forward strand.
AAAATCTGACCCTAGTCTTGGTTATTGGGCGTATACTAAAGTCCTGTTACTCGCCACTCCCAAGGGACAGCTCTGTGCCTCTCGGCTGTGTTTTCTTTTGTGAGCTGACTAATCCCTTAAGCCATGAGCCCTATGAAATGGCTTCCAAACTCTTCGTGTTTTCTGAAAAGCATGGAGGTCTATGGCCTCTTTCAAATACAGAATCTGCAATTATATATGAAGATGTCCACATGTTTTTGTGGGATTTTACTTTCGTTACTCTAACCATATGTGTCCATTGCCACTGTCTGAACTGGTGGCACTCTTTAATACCCACACCATCCCATGACTGTTCTAAGTACGAGCCAGGGTAGAACTTCCTGAACCTCTTTCACGTATGCATTTTTCTGGTTCATCACTGAAATGGCAAAGCTAAAATTTGCATTTATGTTTATTATATTATTTTTAGCTTTATTTGAGTGTACTTTTCATCGTACAGAGCCACTTTTTATCGTTGTCTGTTACCCAAATGGTTTTCTTCCTAGTTTTAAATATTATGGATTTATAGCAACCAACTAAATTATTCATTCATACATGTATTAACAGAACAAATCAAATGAAGAGCCTTTGGACCCTAGCCCTAAGGACCTTTCCTAAAGTAACATGTTTTGGATAGAGTGCAGCCATCTGGCTTTTGATTTCCTAATTCTAATTTAGTTCTTTTTTTGTTGTCTTGACGGATACTTTGCAGAAATCAAAGTATCTGGTTTGCAAAGTTTCTGCTATTTAGCTGGCTTGGTTCCCTTTTTAGAATGTGGGAAGATTTCTTTGATATAAGTTGTTACTGGGCCTATATGTGTACCCTAAGTATTTATCCCTTACCCACATCCTCATGCTTGCTAGCAGCCCACAAACTCACGATCCATTCCGTGTGGCACTGTGCCTGGTTTCCTGTGCTTCCTTTCTAGATACAAATATTCTGTTGAGATAAAGGAATAAAAATAATAATTTCTAGAGAGATTTAATTAGGAAAGAATTCCTTTTCATACTTAATATGCTTTGCTCAGTAGCTTTTTAAAAATCCAACAATAGACACTAGAAATTGGATAACATATGCATCTAATTCCCAGAAAGTTTGCTTAATAATATGTGGGCACATGGGTGAAGAATCTAGTGACTAACAATAAAGAAATACAGTTTAGTGTCTGAATTTTAAAAAGTAGACTGATGGGTATTTAGGAGAACTGTCCAAACTATGTAGAGTTGAGACATATTCTGTTGGAAGAAAATGAGTGATGTTTTGACTGATAGGAACCAAATAAATAGTACACTAAGAAGATGAGCATAGGACCAGGGACTGAAACTTGCCGTGTTTAGAGAGGAGCAAGTCATGCAACCTGAACGCAGCATTGATGTCTGAATAGAATGTGAGAATGATGGTAGATTGAGGTCCTTGAATGTCAAAGATTGAGAACTTGTTTAAAACAGGCCAAACTTTGGTTTGTGGACAAAGATCACTGTGAACAAGCTTGGTTACAAAATTATTCATTGAGAGAGAAAGAGACAGAGAAAGAAAGAGCCCATTATTTTACCTTCACTGTGCTGGAAATAAATGAGTAAAGGCCAGCATGATATTTCGAGGGAGAAGAATGTTAATCCAATCATCATGCTGTTGTAAAAGTACAACTGTGGCAAGGCTAGGGAGCATTTTAGGATCCTAGGAAAGCCTATAGCAGGACGACTTAGCCTCCTAAGGAGTTCAGGGGAAGAGTTACTTCAGGAAATGCTATCATGGCATGAGCACTGTGAGATGAAAGGATGACTTTGTAGGCGAAAACAGGAAAGCATTTCATGGGCAAGGATAATAGCACATGCTGAGTTTTGCAGCCAAATGGAAAGTACTGGGTATGAGCACTTGCATGGGGGAGCAGTGGAAGGCATAAGGATAGAAATCAAGAGCACAGTTCACAGGCCACCAAGACATTCCCTTTCCATCCATGTATAGCAACAACGAGCCTGTTAGTCTAACCTTTATAGTCGTTTGCTGAATTTTGCTGCTTATGGAATCAGTGTTATTTTTCACACACTTTCTTACCAACTGCTTTTCCGTTTTTCACTCTTGTTTTACTAGAATTAGGAAGTGCAAGGTAAAACCTTATAGTAAATATACTTAAGATCTGCTGGTGGTCACAGAGTAAAGGTAACTCACCAATCTAACGTTTTTTGGAAGAAACTGTAATGACATTATTCTCTTGATGTATAGGGTTGGATGTGTCCAGAGCCTGCGTCAGAAAGGGAGGACTTGGTATATTTTGAACATAAGTCATTTACTAAGCTGTACCAGGAGCATGATGGAGAACTCACTGGTGAAGAAGAAAACAGTGCACATGCACTGTCACGGAAGAGTGACAACCCCCTAGATATAGCTGTAACCAGGCTGGCTGATTTGGAGCGGAACATTGAGAGAAGGTATCTGAAGAGCCCCTTAAGTACCACCATTCAGATCAAACTGGATAATGTGGGCACAGTTACTGTCCCTGCTCCTGCACCATCCATTAGTGGTGATGGTGACGGGTAGGTTATTGAGATTAACTTGACAAATTATTGTGCTTCTTTGCTAATTGGAGCCTATTTTCTATTGCCTGTTATCTATGTATCTTCTTGTATGTCTGTGATCCATGTGGATCATGCTATTGCATGGTGCTTTGTAAAACTTCTTCTTTTTTTGTTTTTGTTTTGTTTGGTTTGGTTGTTTGTTTTGTTATGTGCATTGATAATCCTGCAAAGTGATCTTACATTTATCTGGTTGTGACTAAGCTTCAAGGCACGTAGCCACAGTCTGTGCACTACATCAAATTTAGTTGCTTAAACTTTATACTTATTGGCTGTTACATGTTTTTGTCATTGCTTGGCTTTCAGTGTGATGATTGTTTCACATTCAGTGACCATAAATGTGGCCATGACCTACTCAGTTTCTCTATATCTCAATGCAGAGTTGAAGAGGATATTGCTCCAGGGCTCAGGGTCTGGAGAAGGGCGTTAGCGGAAGCTCGCAGTGCTGCTCAGGTAGCCCTGTGCATCCAGCAGTTACAGAGATCAATAGCATGGGAAAAATCAATTATGAAAGTTGTAAGTGCTTTTATTTCAGAAATACTATGACTGATTTCCTCTGTCTTGTTTTTTCCCAACCACCAGATCTTTCTTTACTATGTATTACCATGTTGTTACAATAATGTATACTCTACTTGGGAGTGTGTCTAGCTAACTCTTAAATACCATATAATCTATACTTTTTCCTTATCTTGAACTTTTTGTAGCAACCGGCCAAATATGTTGTCTTCTTTTTGCTCAACTTTTGTTTTTGTCTTTGAATACTTGTTTATAGTCATAACAAGTTGCCTCCTGTACTATATCAGCATAATGGTTGTTAATGGAAATATTTTAAAGGCTGTTCACTCCTGTAAGTACTATACATGCTGACATTATCTGTTCCATTATGCCTTAATTGTTTTACTTTTCTGTCACTAATCAGAATACCAAATACAAAACAGAAACTTTAGACTTATGTATTTGTATCAGATAAGGTTGTCCATAAGAACTTTTAGTTTTTCTCCTGATAATTAAAACTGACTTTTCATCTTTGGAAACCTGCAGGTGGTTATTGCATAGCAAGCATTCATTTGAGCATCAAAATGCCACATATTTAAAATAACAACTATAGTTCACATACTTTCAAAAAGACGGTTTTAAATCATGTTTTAAATCATGTACAGAGTGCTCTATTACCTATTTGTACTCCATGCATGGAAGTACCTTGTATATAGACCCTTATGAATTACTTTTCTATTTGCTTCTGAATTAAAGAGCAGCTTTAAAGTTCAAGTTTTGTTTTCATGAAGAGCTAAAGATGAAGAAGAGATCCTCATAGTTAAGCTCCTTTCTTCAGTTTACCCTGGTGCTTATACTGCTTAAGAAGGCCTTGTCTGCAGTTTACACAAATACATTTCGTGTCTTCTGCTTTGTCATTTCATCCTAAAGATGCCTGTAGAATCAGAATCTGCAGCTTTTTACAGAATGATCAAACTTAAGTCTTTTTTTCAACTCATTAATTTGCTATAAGCCTGAGAGTGTTGTGCAGTTCTTTTGGGAGCATTTTCTTAAGATTTCTTAGATTATTAAAAAATATAATTCTCCTGAAAGTATTAAAGCAAGTTTAATAATTTCCTTAGGCAAATATATTTGTTGGAATCTAGACTGCATTAAATAATGACATCATAGTTTTATATTAATTAAAGTTTATAGTTATTTTTCTTATCCTCTAAAGTCATAATAATGGTCATTTTGCTATAAACCTAAACAAAGAAACCTCTGAACTGGCCAGGAATTGGTGGTACATGCCTTTAATCTCAGCACCTGGGAGGCAGAGGCAGGAGGATCTCTGTGAATTGTAAGCCACCCAACTCAAAGAAACCCTGTCTTTAAAAAAAAAAACAAAACAAAACAAAAAAAAAAAACTTCATGGAAAACATGTTTTTGTACTGGTATACTTGCTTGTAGCCCAGGCTGTCCTCACACTCACAGTTCAACTCCTGTGCCTCCCAGGAGCTAAATGGTAGCCAGGTACCACTACACAATAGTCATTTTAAAAATATTTACTAACACATTATTTGTAGCCGAGCACATAGCTCAACAGTGGACCACTTGCCTAGCAAGCATAATGCTTGTGGGTTCCTTTCTCAGCATGGGAATAGTGGTGGTGGAGGCAGAGGCAGAGGCAGTGGTGGTGATGGTGGTGGCGGTGATGGCGGTGATAGTGACATGACTTGATACTCATAGTTTAAGACTTATTTTGTAACTTACCCTTAATAAACCTCATAATAAATCCAAATAAAATGTTAAAGTGCTCAGTAGCTTTAAAAATGCCATGTTAGCCAAATAGCAAGCTTTATAAGGAAGGAAAGGGGAATCTGCCAGTTTGCTTTCAGGTAATTCTCTGCGTAAATATTCTTGCTTTTGTAGTAAAGGAGTTTAAAGTCAACATTAATGTACATGCTCTCATCTAATAATTGTGAGCTTTTATTCTGATTTTTTTCAAAAGTACTAAAAATTTGATATTTCTCACCTTTTCTCTAAAAAGATAAGAAAATATTTATTTTAAATTGGAAATGAAGTGTCAAATAACTTTGTAGTATTTCTAGTGTTTTTCCAATAAAGAGAAAATTATGTTAAATATAACCTTGCACAGGTTGTTTGTGAATAAATGTTTTTACAATAGTTTTTAAAGGTGGAGTTATATGGGGTTATTAAACTCTATTGCTTTTACATTTACATAATGACAATTTTAATATTACATATGTCTGATGTATTTAATAGATAAGTATCTTATCTGTTCCTTTGAATAGTATCTATCTCCAACTTGGATTACATTTTTAAACTACCTTGGTATATAAAGTTATATAAGATGGTTTTAGAGTTTCCTAGACTAGCATTTATTGTACTGAAGTTAAATGAAGAACTTTTGAATTGTTGAACCATTCTTTTTTAAGATTATACATACCTAACTTTACTGTGAGTGAATTTCCATGTAATTATTGTCACTTTTGAAACAGTGATTAGAGGGTATTTTTTATTGTGACTGGACTGTGCCCTGAATTCAGATGAAGTTAGTACACGCTGTTCTCACAGCCACCTTGGATGCTGTGCAACTTTTCCTCTTCTCTTTCTGAAACTTGTTATACTAACCATGTCCATACAGGGAAATACTTTCTCTCTTCATACTTGAAATAATTAATGATATTATACATTTTTCAATAAAGAAGAAATTTTTAGTCATGGAAAATAAATCATGATTATAAACTTTTTAAGTTACTGTTTTCCTTGGAGATAATTTGTAAGATGAATTTTCTTTATTTGTGGAAGAAAATTGACTTGGGTTCATTTTCAGAGTTTCCTATTTTGGACATATTTAAGTCAATCATAAATTGTGGATGGATAATGTACAATTTAGGAATATCTTATTAATATAATAATTACACTAAGACAAGTTTCTGAATTTCCATATTAAAATATTCTAACTCTTATTTCTTTCTCAGAATATCATAAGGACAATAAGATAAGCAAAAGATGAAACATTAAAAGTCCCATGTATTAAAGCTATTCATTGCTTCATGTGCTCTGATGTCATGTTGATGACTTCATATGTTGATGTGTACATGCTTCTGAAGTGTGTGAAGGCATTCAACCTCTAGCTTTGTTCTATGCAGTGTATCTGAAATGTGCATTTACCCCAAAAGAATTGGCTCACCCGTCATGTGGTCCATATCTGTGTAATGAGAGATACATAGATGTGTGTGGCTATTATATATTTGTTACCAAGTGGAATGCTCATTATTAATATACTCTAGGAATTATGGCTTGTTAACATTCCAACAGCTAGTACCCATAGCAGAAGATTGACTTTAAGTGGTTTTCATGTATTTGTAGTACTGCCAAATCTGTCGAAAGGGAGATAATGAGGAACTGCTTCTACTCTGTGACGGTTGTGACAAAGGCTGCCACACCTACTGCCATCGGCCCAAGATTACAACTATTCCAGATGGGGACTGGTTTTGTCCTGCTTGCATCGCTAAGGTAAGAATGGTGGGAAACTGAATTTTGTGGCTTGTTTTGTTTAAAGATTTAAATTGCAGTTTATAAAATTCATCTTTTTTAACAGTCCATTGTTAATGCAGTCACAAAATTGTGCAACATCATCACTATTTAATTCCAGAACATTTTCATAATATCAAAAGCCTTTTTACATATATACAATGTATCTAACTTCTTTTCTGACACAAAATACTTTGAAAGTTCATGTTCTAGCATATTTCTGTACTTTTTATAGTCAAATAAAACTCTCTTACATAGACAGTACATTTTGCTTATTCAGCCATCAGTTGATAAACATCTGAGTTGTTTCTTCCTTCCAGATATTGTGAGTGATTCTCTTATCTTGTGGGCCAGTTTTCGTAAGAACTGTGTTTGGTTCTCTTTTATATGTGGCTTGCAAAAGAATGCCTAACTTAAGTGATAATGAACACCTGTATTTTTAGTCACTTTTCCAATCATATTTAAAGTAGAAACCTGTGAAGCAAATTTTAAGAGGAGTAAATAGGCCAGGCAGTGGTGGCACATGCCTTTAATCCCAGTATTCAGGAGGCAGAGGCAGGAGGATCTCTGTGAGTTCGAGGCCAGCCTGGTCTACAGAGTGAGTTCCAGTCTTCAAAGTTACAGAGGGAAACTTTGTCTTAGAAAAACTGAAAGAGAGAGACAGAGACAGGAAAGAGAAGAGAGAAAGATAATAAATTAAGAAGAAATGACTTGGGTGTGATGACACACCCATAATCCCAGCACTCTGGAACTATTGACAGGAAGATGATGAACTTGGGGCCACCCTAAGCTACATAAATAGCCAAACTATCCAGTCCTTTTGTGTCATTTTCAAGCCCTAAGTTCAGTCCTTAACACCACAATAAAATAAAATAGGAAGGAAGAAATTTAGCTCTAGAATTAAAAAGGTAAGGACTAAAAAGTGTGTAGAGATCAGAGTGTATTGAAGACCTGACTCTTCAGTAGGCATCCCTTACATCTCACAGGCTTCTAACTTTGTACTTGACCTAATGCTAGCCAGCACCTACCTCCTATTCATAGGCTCAGTTCTAAATTTTTGTTTTCCGGGTTCCTCCTTCTGTCACTCCAATGTTCCTCTGTTCCTCCCAGGTCCTTCAGTTATAGTCACTGTTTCCCTCCCTTCGACTCAACATGTCAGTCACACCCATCATTAGAATGATGCATTATGTCAGGTCCTTTGCCTCCCTCAGTAGGTTATTGTAGTTATCCCATTATTCTGGCTATTCCAACCTTCTGTTCTTTTCAGTGCCTTTATCTTTGTTTGTGTCTGTGAACAATTCCTTTCCTTTTCATTCAAAACACAAATTGAACCATTAGTCACGCATGGTGATTTACTTCCTGCCTGTCCCTTCCGTCCTCACTCTAGCTTATCCTACTCTCATTCCACTGAGAAAAGGCTTTCAGAGTCTGTGTATATGCAGTATCAGGCAACTGAGGCAGCATTCAGTGAGGAACCCGCATCGTTGTTCTTTTTTGCCATTTCATTGTCTATTTTCTTGGTGCAAAGGATAATTTGCTAGAAAATGATCCTAAGTCAGAAAGAAAATGGTGCCAGGTGATCTATGAGTTCAAACAAAAACTAGAGATATTCACTCATCATTCATGAACTGTTATTTCTTATTTTTATTTACTCTTTGAAGTAGGGGCTAAGTCTATAGACCAAGCAGACCTGGAATTCACTTAGTAGCCCAGATTGGCCCGAGGCTCAAGGCAGTCCTCCTGCATCAGCCTCCTAAGTACTAAAGCCATAGGTTCAAGCCACTACTCCCAGTTTGGAATGTTTTAAAATAACACAGTTATCTCACTTGGTCATCACTAAGTGAATCGCTTTATTGTAAGTGCTTTTCTTTTCTAAGGGGACATCTGATTGTTTAAGTTCAGTGTATTAAGAACACTCAAAAGGAAACTAAAAGGGGAAAAGACTAAATTAAACATTAAATTATTTCAGTTAATGACAGTATTAATTCTTCAGTAAGCTGTAGGAAAGTGTTGCATTTGCATTTTTTTTTCATTTTAGTGAATTGGATTAAAATAACTTTTTAACTTTTCTCACAACCTGTTAACAGAACCAATTTTAACTCTTTAAGTACCTTCTAATAATATTATTGGTCAAGGTAATTTTATCCTCAATGAAATTACTTTAAAATAATTTTTAAAAAATGTTTGCATTTGGCTGAGTTATTGTCAGAGTGGTCATATCATTCTGCAATGTGGGATTTCTGGGCAAGAGAGTGAGTGTTCTGAAAGACATTGTAAGTCTCTTTGCATTGGCAAAGCAAAAACTGTACATTTCTAGTACATTACAAGTATCTTTTATGACATATTATATGTAGCTTAACTTTCAATCCTCAAAAGAAACTATTCCCTATTTCTGAATGCAGGGCCCAGGATCTCGCTGTAGTCTGTGGTTGGATGTGTAGTGTGGAATAACCTTAGTAGATATGTGACTGCTTTTACAGAAGAGAAAACAAACCACTTAGAGATTTAACTCAACATTACTTATTTAGTAAATAAAGCAACACCTTCATTTAAGATACATTTTATTTTACTTTGCTGTTCTCAAAAAGAGACACTTTTCTCCTCGTCTTTGTCTGTGCTTTAAACCACAACTTGTAAAACTCTTCTCATCACAGACACATTTTATTATTTATCTAAAAAATAATTGATTTTTAGTAGCTTTGATCACTTTACAATCTGATTTTCCACCTGGTGCTTCTTGAGCTCATTTTCCTGTTTGTTTTCGCTTTCTATTTCTTCTTTAGCGTTATTGTTAGTCACCTGCATGGTTTTCTTTACAGACTTGTTTGTTCCAAGTTGTGCAGGGCTCTGAAAGAACCTGTGTACCTCACTTGCTTCACAGCCTCCACTGCAGGAACACTGGCAAGTCAGGTCTACACTGGTGGATCTGCATCTCCAGTTTTAAGAATTTTTCAAATAGTTTTTCCCCATGCTTTACTAGGTGTCACTCATATTATAGGAGATGAAATCCCCAAATCTCTGTAAAAGAATAGAATTACCAATCTTGTAAAGCAGCAGAGTTGGTATTTCTTGTTGGTCCTGTCAAACACTTGTGATTTAACATAATAGAAAGCTTATAAACAGTTGTTTTCTTATACCCCATCTACTGTTTTTTTGTTTTGTTTTGTTTTTAATTAAAGGCAAGTGGTCAGACTATAAAAATAAAAAAAATTCATGTCAAAGGAAAAAAGACAAATGAGTCTAAGAAAAGCCGGAAAGGGAATGTTGCTGGGGACACTGAAGATGAAGACTCCGCCTCCACAAGCAGCTCATTAAAAAGAGGAAGCAAGGATCTCAAAAAAAGGAAAATGGAGGAAAACCTTTCCATCAACTTGTCAAAAATAGAAAGTGCTACTTCTGTTAAGAAGCCCAAGAAAGATGACTCCAAGGACCTGGCTCTTTGCAGGTACTCTTTTTTTTTTTTTTTTTTTTTTTTAAATTTATTTATATTCAGTTAGGGGAATCACAGTCTATAGTTAACAATTTCAAACATGTTTGCTTTAGTGTGATCCTGACTGAAATGGAAACTCATGAGGATGCCTGGCCTTTTCTACTTCCTGTAAACTTGAAACTTGTACCTGGCTATAAGAAAGTCATTAAGAAGCCTATGGATTTTTCTACAATCAGAGAAAAACTAAATAATGGACAGTAAGTAAATCATCTCTGTTCAGCAGATACTGAGTACTGAGATTGAAGGTTTAACATGGTGACTTATCATGATGGATTTGTAGAAGCTGTGGAAGCATAATTTTTGTAGTGCATAAGAAATGTTTCCCATCTCTTGACTGCTGTAACACTTTTTGGATGAGGATCATGGGGTGGCCGACGGTTAGGGAAGCCACGGAGTTGGAAAGTCCTGCAGCAGAATTGTAAGAAGTCATGGGGTATGGGAAACACATGCAGGTGAAAACAATCTTTTGGCTTTGTTTCTGTTTTTGCTTCGAGATAAAGTCTTACTCTGTAGCCGAGGCTGGTCTCAACCTTGCAATCCTCCTGTTTCCACCAACCAGGTACTGGGATTATAGTTAGTGGTAGCATGCCTGTCCTGGAAATTACCTTAGTTTTGTAACCAAGAAAACGGTTTGTTTTTCTACTGACCTTCTTTGATCCGGGGCAGTGAATGTTTGGGATGTTGCTTTCCCAAGAGGACTTAGACATGGTCAAGTGTGTTTCTCCTGGTCTTTCCTTCCCCTTCATCTTTGTTCTTCACTTCTCTAAGTTTGTTACAAGTTCTGCCAGTGAAACCAGCCTGTAATGATGTGTTTCATTTCAGGTATACCAACTTTGAAACCTTTGCTCTAGATGTCAGGCTTGTGTTTGACAACTGTGAAACATTCAATGAAGATGACTCCGACATAGGCAGAGCCGGCCACAGTATGAGGAAGTACTTTGAAAAAAAGTGGACAGATACCTTCAAAGTGAGCTGAAGTTATAATCTGCTTTTTCTCCTTTTCCCTTTAAATAAGGACAAATAAGACCAGCAATGTGAACTGCATTTACACAGATGTGCAAGGCACATACATATTAACTTTTTTCCTTGAAATAAGTGTGTGTGTATATATATATATATATATATACACACACACACACACACACACACACACACATATATATATATATACATATATATATATATATATACATATATATATTTAAAAAAAAGATGAGAAGAATGATACCAGTTTTAGAGGGTTCACTCCACCAGCCAAGACCGTTGGTCACTGGTCTGTGTGATTTATCAGCTATCTTAGGTAGAACAGGGAGGCACACCCAAAGAATGTTCTCAAGAAAGGGTGTTCTAGTGCAATAGCAATTAAACTCTATCAAATCGCACTGAATAGGCAACACCAGAGCTCTAACATGGGAAATGGTTCTCCTTTCCCTCTCAATAAATATCTATTTTTCATTTTTTTACTTTGTAGTTTATTTTTTAGTGAATGTATTTAATTTTATGAATTATTTATGATTAAACCACATCCAGAATCTTCGTTTTCTGTGAAAAGGAAGAACTAGAAAATTGCTTTAAATCTTGAAAATACAACAAGGAATGTTTTAAAATATAAAACAAAGCCAAGTTAAACTGTTTACACTGATGTGCTCTGAAAGCACCAAAAATAAACTTTACTGTAGAGTTACAAGTACATTTATATATATATATATATATATATGTTGCGCATCACTTGTGTAGTAAAATTGTATTTCAAGCCAGTGGAAATTGACGTGTATATATTGTTCATTATTGTTTATATTGAGTCTTGTTTTAATATGTACTATGTGTATATATTGTTCGGAGACATTATTGTTTATGCCTTAGAAGGACTGTAGCATTTGATCGGAGTCTAAAGGTATTTACAGCTCTACAGCTTGTACAGTAGTTATCCTCTACCGACACTGTGGCGTCTCCCTAATCTTGGTAGTGCCTGCCTTTGAAACAGGGTGTAGGGGATAGTAGTTTTCCATTTTTCTATTTTGTTATATAATTTTAAGCCACCAGGGCCTAAATTAAAGTATAATCATTTGTATCCATGTGGAATAAAATTGTGACAATTTCCTACACACACAGTATTTTTTCATAGAGACACTTCCTTCCCATCTGCCTTGCCTCAGAAATAAATTTAAAAGACATTTGTAACCACTGTGTTTTATCTACTGTGTGTTGTGGCCTGTTGGAGGCGAATAGATCAGAGTTTTTTTGTACCTATGTAAAAGTACTTGAAGTTTTATTTAAAATAAATTGTTGTGGAAAAGGTAGCATTCTTTTTTTTTTTTTTTAAAGGGGTGTTATTTGTTACTGCCATATGTGTCACAGATTCAATAAAAGAGTTTACAAACCAGGTAAACTCTTTTCTTGTTGTTTTATCAATGTACCAGACCATGTGTTCTGTTCAAAGTGCAGTTAATTTAAAGTTGATTGTTGTAGAGTCTTAGCAGTGTATGTTTGCTGACTTGGAGAGCAGTGGGCTGAGTGCAAAGCCTGGGTTAAAGTCAGGTCTCTGAGCTAATTTATGATCACGTAAATTTCTCTGGACCTCATCTCCTTTCCCATTTTCCATATGAAAGCATTAGGATACTTCTCTCCATATGAGAGATACCTGTTTATAGATGCATAACCAAGTTCTCATAAGGGAAATTAATCATGTACATTAAGCCATGAGAGTCATAGTTACAGGTTTCGATGGGCCAAAGCTGGGTGTTCCGGATAGACAGTGGTAAAGTTGCTCAAGCCTAAAGTTGCTAAGCGCCTGTGTTCAGATCCCCCACCCCCACATGAAAACCAAGCACAGTGGTGCTTTTGTAACCCTCACTACAGAGTGACATCAGAGGGTCCTAGGGCTTGCTGAACAGCCAGCAAGTGGTGAGCTCCCCTTTTTAGGAGATGTAAGAAGTAAGATAAAGGATGAGTCTTAACATCAACCTCAGACACTCTCCTCTGACAAGGGTGGAGTGAGCAGTCATACCCACAATGACATAGGCATATCTTCCCACCCCCACCCCACACACAGAATAGGTAATAAGAGGCCAGGTGTGGTAGTGTACATCCCTAATGGCAGCACTCAGGAGGTAGAAACAAGATGATGTCTGTGAGTTGGAGGCCAGCCTGATCTAGGTGGTGAGAGACACACAGAGAGAAGCAATGAGGGGGAAAGGGATGGAGGGAGGAAAAGGAAGAAAAACAAGCCTGGCATACACAGAGTAATACACACAGAGGGGAGAGGGGAGACAGACCACGATGCTATTTGCAGATGTGTGTGCCTGGGTGGGGCAGGCATGAGGGGGTAATGGCAATCGAACTCAAGGCTTTGTTCATGGTAGGCAGATTGGGGGCAGGTGGTTTTAGCGTGGGCTTTTTGTTTGTTTTGTTTTTTTGAGACAGGGTTTCTCTGTGTAGCCCTGGCTGTCCTGGAACTCACTCTGTAGACCAGTCTGCCCTCAAACTCAGAGATCCACCTGCCTCTGCCTCCCAAGTGATGGAGTTAAAGGTGTGCGTCACCACTGCCTGGCTATATGAAGATATTTTACTGCTGAGCTATGTCCATGCCCACTGATTTTCATAGTGAAGGGAAAATTAAAAATTTCCCAAGAAAATAACTCTTGCTCAAAGTACTTTGAGCCAAAATAAACAAAAAAAAAAAAAAAAAAAAAACACTTTGAGCCCTAAGTACTTTCTAGAATCTGTAATTGTTTGTAGGGCTGCCTGTGAACATCACCTGTTATGTAAACATGCCTGCCTCTGTTTAGCAGGTATTGCAACTACTCTCTGGGAGCTTGATCAAAAATAGACTCATGAAAAGAGAGTAAAGTGATGTGGGCTGGGCAGAGGGGCTTTCTGAGAAGTCTCCCTCCCTGCCTTGTCTGCAGGTTAATCTGTATGAGGTGACAACACCTCCAGTGTTTAGGGCTCTCATAAATGAGAAAACACTTAAATCTGTATGCACAAAACAGTTTTCTAAAAAGCAACCATTTCCTTTTAAAAATGCAACATGGGTACTTGGAGGCACACACCTGTAATCCTAATAGTGCTGAGACAGGATTGTGACTTAGAGGCCCAGCTCCAGCTGCATTTGGAGACTCAAAATGAACAAGCAGATAAGTAAGATGAGTAAACAAGCACTCCCCGGGAAAGGAAGGTTTGACTAATATTGGCTACCTCCGACTGGTGTCTTCGTTGTTGTAACTAGGCAGCGACAGCCACTGAAGTCAACAGTGGCTGATATCCTAGAAGGATTGCTAGCAGGGGACATCTTTAGGTGTGTACTTCTTTTATAAGTGACTCAGGACTCACACTGCTCAATCTCAATAAAACCATCTTCATAGTTCTCAGATATTAAAAAAATTATCCCAGCCCAGTGCTGTCACCTAAACACAGCACACTTCCAGTGTAAGACAAGTTAGGATTGACCTTTGACCTTTTCTTAGTACTAAATGTCCTGTGCATTTTAATTAAGTAGCTTGCCTTCAAGTCCAGATTCAAGAGAGTCATTCAAATAGTGGCTAGCCAAAGATAACCTATGAATCCACCATTACTAGACCCAGGTAATACCATCAGAGTGAAACAGTCTGCAGACAGCAAACCAATCATCATTGAATTGCCAGCAGTAAAGATTTAGTTGGGAAATGAGTGCATGTGCAAACTGATCTTTGTCTTTTGACTCCAATATAAAATGTTCTACAAACATTCAAGATTGTGAAGGATCAGTTTTGGTGTTTTGGTTTTAATATAAGTACCCGTGCTGTCCTTATGTCCTCTTGCCTCAGCCTCCCGAGTGCTGGAATTATGACTGTGTGCCTCCACACCTAACTTCATTCTTTCCCTATCCCTTCCACTCCCTTCGTCCTTGCAGAAAACTCAGTCCTAACCCTTTAGTCTTCTCCCAGCCAGGAAACCTAAGATGAATCATTTGTTCATTATTATGCATTTAATTTCTAGGCTACTCTTTTCTCCAAGTTATTTACATTTTGAAGATCTCCATTTGAGAAATACAAGAGATCTGTGAGGTGAGAAGATGAGGAAGGTGCTCTATGAGAAATGAACTTTCTCTTTGATACACAGCAGAGGGAAACGAGTAGAGCCTTCATGCTAAGAGTCTCGAATCCTACAATCTCTTGATATGGTTGGACCACTTTACAACGCTACCAGCAAAAGGGGTTTAAGCCTCAACTGAGGTGATAAGTTGTCATGTCATGACCTATTTTTCACATTGTTGAATATCTTTGTTTTTTCTTCGCTTATCATTTCCTCTCTGATTCCCCTATCCACCGTGTATAACAACTTTTAATGTTTTTCTAGCCATTTTATGCACTTAGCAATTTGTATATCTTCAAAAATATATCATGTGGAATGTGTGTGTGTGTTTGTGTAATTTATACAACTTTAAAAACACACCAGTTAGGTTCTGTTGTAACTCTTATTTATGTTTTGATCTTTCTGTTTCTTCTTACTTGAAAGTAACTATTAATCCCTGAAAAGTATTCCATCATAGGTAACCCAAGTTTTACCAATTAATTCCTGTAGGGGTAAAAACCTACACTGTCTGCCGCTCTCTCTGTGCAAATGAGTCTGCTGTGATTGGGAATACAGGACCCTCTACAGCAGCCAGCTTCCAGGATGACCCAAGCACTCCTCGACTTCTGGGTTCATGCTTGCATAGAATCCTTTCCCATGGGGTAGTCTTTAGTACCAACGTTATATGGAATGGCGCCAGAAGAGTTCCCAAACCAAGTCATACAATCCATTCCTGCTTCTGTCTTGGATCATTTGCCCTGGAGAAGCCCCATGAGACTTTGTAAATGCCAATCCCACAGCCAAAGTGAAATCCCAGCCAGTATCCCGATACCCTCGTGAGAGACCCTGAGCCAGAATTTCCACCTCAGCTGTTTCTGAACTCATGACCCACGTAAACTATGACATGATGTTGTGTTTGTTTTCATTTAAGTCATTCATTGTATTCTGTTGCAGTATACAGAAAAATAGAAGAGACACACATACAATTAATTAATGAGAACTCATTCATATCTATGGAAGGTGACAAGTCCTTTCAAGTTTACACCCTAAGGTTGCCAGTTTGTCATAGAATCAATTAGGTGCTAATGTCCCTGTTGGAAAGCTTTGAGGGAGGAGATTCTGTTTTACTAAAGATGAAGTCATCTTTTTGTTCTGTTCAGACATCAATTGATTTGATGACATTCACCCACAATTTCAAAGTCTGTCTATTCTATATAGTGACCTGATATTAATCACATGAAAAACTCTTAAAAAAAAAAAAACTCAGTCAAATATTTGGAGCACTGTCAGGTTCACAGATGAAGTTAAACTATATCAAACCTACACATGTGTTCTTTTAGGGTATATCCAAGTTTTCCCTCCTTTTTAAAAATTTTAAATTAGAAACAATCTTATTCTATATATCAATTCCATCTTCTCCCTCCCATTCTCCCATGACTCCCAGCAACCCCCCATCCCTTCCCTCTTCTACTCCATAGAAAGGGTGAGGCCTTTCGGGGGGGAGTTACCAAAATCTGTCCCCTCATTTAGGACAGGGCTGAGGTCCCCATTTGTCTAGGCTGAGAGGGTACCCCTCTATGGAGAATGGTCTCCCAATGTTCATTTGTACACTAGGAATAAATGCTGATCCATTACCAGATGCTCCATAGACTGCCCAGGCATCCGCGTGCAGGGAGCCTGGTTCTGTCCTATGCTGGTTTCCAAGCTGTCAGTCTGGGGTCCATGAGCTCCCCCTTGTTCAAGTCAGCTGTTTCTATGGGTTTCCCCAGCATGGTCTTGACCCTTTTGTTCATCACTCCTCCTTCTCTACAACTGGCTTCCAGGAATTTGGCTCAGTGTTTAGATGTGTCTGCTTTTGTTTCCATTAGCTACTTTATGAAGGCTTATGATAGCATGTAAGGTAGTCATCAATCTCATTATCAGGGAAGGGCATTTAAGATAGCCTCCCTCCTATTGCTTAGATTGTTAGTTGGGGTCATCCTAGTATATCTCTGGACATTTTCCTATTGTGAGATTTCTCTTTAAACCTATAATGGTTCCCTCTATTAAAGTATCTCTTTTCCCCTTCTCCTCTATTCTTTCCCTGAATCATCTTCCTGGTCCTTCATGTCTTCCTCCCCTCCTCCCCTTCTTCCCTTGTCTTTCTCCTTACTCCTCCCCTCCCCCCATGCTCCCAATTTGCTCAGGAGACCTTGTCCCTTTCCCCCTATCAGGGGGACCATATATGTCTGTCTTAGGGCCCTCCTTGTTTCCTAGTTTCAATGGTAATCATTTGCTCTGTGTATAATATGCATGTATGGGTGAGTACATACCATGTTTGTCTTTTTGTAACTGGGTTACCTTGCTCAGGATGGTTTCTTTTAGCTCCATCTATTTGCCTGCGAATTTCAAGATTCCATTGTTTTTTGTTTGTTTGTTTGTTTTTGTTTTTTGTTTTTTTTTCCCTGAGTAATACTCTATTGTGTAAATGTACCACTTTCTCTTTATGCATTCTTCATTTGAGGGGCATCTAGGTTGCTTCCAGGTTCTGGTTATTACAAGTAATGCTGCTATGAACAGATGTCCCTGTTGTTTGAATGTGCATCCTTTGAGTATATGCCTCAGAGTGGAATTGCCAGGTCCTGTGGTAGACTGATTCCTGTTTTCCTGAGGAACCACCATACTGATCTTAAATGGCTGTACAAGTTTGCACTCCCACCAGCAGTGGAGGAGTGTTCCCCTTTCTCCACACCCTCTCCAGCATAAACTGTCATTGGTGTTTTTGATTTTAGCCATTCTGACAGATACAAGATGGTATCTCAGAGTTGTTTTGATTTGCATTTCCCTGATGCTTAAGGATGTTGAGCACTTTCTTAAGTGTCTTTCAGCCATTTTGGATTCCTCTATTGAGAATTTTCTATTTAGTTCTCTACCCAACTTTTTGATTGGAATGTTTGGTAGTCAGGTGACTAGCTTCTTGAGTGTTACGAGTAAGATTCCTTATTAAATCGCAATACTTGAGTTCTTTGTATAGTTTGGAAATCAACCCTCTCTGTCAGATGTGGGGTTGGGGAAGATTTTTTATCACTAGATGCTGGTGTGTAGAAGACTGCAGATAGATCCATATCTATTGTCATGCACAAAACTTGAGTCCAAATGGATCAAAGACCTCAACACAAATCCAGCCACACTGAACTTCCTAGAAGAGAAAGTGGTAGATACCCTTGAACGAATTGGTACAGGAGACCGCTTCCTGAACATAACACCAGTAGCACAGACAATTAATAAAAGGGATCTCCTGATATTGAAAAGCTTCTGTAAGGCAAAGGACACAGTCAACAAGACAAAATATCCAAGTTTTGTGATGATTTAAATCTTTACAAACATTGGGCTCCCTCTCAATAAGTGCATGGCATTCTGTATTAAAAAGTACTTACATGATTCCTTAGATACTTGCCTATTGTATTTTTCTTTAGTTTTAAAATTTATGTCATGAGCTAGAGAGTGGTTAAGAGCACCAGCTACTTTCCCAGAGATCTTGAGTTCAATTCCCAGCAACCACAAGGTGGCTTACAAACCATCTATAATGGGATCTACTGCCCTCTTCTGGCTGCAGGTATATGTGCCAATACAGCACGCATATATATAAAATAATCTTTAAAAAAAATTATATCATTTCTCTTCCTCTCTTCTTCCCCTCCCATGTGCAACCCCACTTTAAAATTGACAGCATCATCTTTCCCATTGTTGTTACATATACATATAAATGATTAAACATAAATGTAGTCTGTCAAATATATTTAGTGTTGCTTGCGTTATATATTTTTATGGCTGTCCAATCAGATGGCTCATCCCTGGGAAAGAATGATTTTCCCTCTCTCGGACATTTCCCCTATCTCTGTTGGGTCATCAGCTGTTGCACTGTCTGGATATTGGGTAGAGATGACTGTGTTGTTGAGATTCCATGGGCCTAGCTTTCCTGTTAGAGCAGGAAGGCCCACTCTCACAACAGACATCTTAGTCCTCTAGGTCTTAACAATCTTCCTAACAATCTTACATGCTGGTCCTGAAGCCCTAGGTGCCAAGGTTTTGTTTTCCTTTTATCAGTTTGGGCTGGCATCCCCACAGTCAGTCCCCTCTCTGTGTTTTGACTAGTGTGGCTCTCTGTAATGTCTCCTGCTGCTGCACACAGAAGCTGCTTTGGTGAAGGCAGAGCTCCGCCCATGCTGGGCCAGCGCACAGGATGTCCCATCCTGGCTGGACCCAGAGGATGTTTATAAGGGCCAACTGGGGAAGCTGCTATGTTTGTGATTTACCTTTATGTGGTTTGTTACTTTGCAATAAATAACTAGTACATGTTTAAAGTTCCTCTGGGACTGATTCCCATGGAAGAATCCACAAGTAGTGTGTGTGTGCTTCCCACAACCTTGCCACGCTGCTCTGTGTGATGAATGCCCCAGTGTGCCCTCCTCCTAGCCATGGAAGAGAATGGTAGTCCTGCCTTCAGACCAGTCCCTAATATCTGGAAGTTTTTCATTAATAAACGCTCACAGATTTTGAGTTTTGAAATGAGGCTGATGTTCTAACCATCTGAGCATGAGAAGTTCCAATATTCACTTGTTCTCTCACAGCTTTTGTCCAGTGTGGGAAGCAAACCCAAGTGTAGCTGCTCTTAGAACTCTGGAAGCTGTCTCTGATGCCTCCATCCCCCTCCCCCCATGGCCAGTCATGCTTAGCATGCGTTCTGGTAGCATGTGTCTGGTAACAAGGTGAGTTCCAGTTAGGTGATGAGACTGGCATTGCTAAGATCAATGCAAGGATTCACAGGCTTCTGGGAGGGACAGAAAAGTGAAAGGAGTTAAGAGTTTTAAGTAACAGTAATAAAATGGCATCCAGAAGTGTGTTGGTGACCACTCGCTACAGCCACTTATAGGAGGACATCCTTTGGGAGAGAATTCTGCACTTAATAGTATTTAACCTGGGGGAGCCACTTACTGATACCAAGAGAATTGATAGCTGCTGCCCTTGAGCTTCTGATCAGCGTGTAGCTTGTTCTTCTTGCCAGATGCCCAAAGAACATTGTGCAGAGCAAGACAGACATCAGATGTTGGTCTCGGCCTCCATACATGCATGTTCAGGGCTGCACAGCTCTGCTCCAGTACATGAAAAAGGCATCTCTGAGACATGTCCACATTCACTTTCCTGATTATTTCAAATATCCCAGTGCCCTTTTCTACAAGAACTATGTGAGTCGTGATATTATTATGGACTGGGTTTTGTAAGCAATGACATATTTTGAATAAAATAACGTAAAATGAATGAAAGGAAACTTGCATGTGAGGAAAGCTGGGACTCACGTTAGGCCCCAGGCTACAAACAATGCTGTGGGACCTAAGGAAATATGCTCATCCGGCTACGGCAACATAAGACCAGTTTCTGAAGAGCAATGAAGAACACGGGCCTTCCGTTCACCCATGTTCCTACTCAAAGACACGTTCTAAAGAGAGTTCAACTGAGCAGTGAAGCAACGAAATGATAAGGGTGCCAAGGGCATGGTCGTGTATGCCTATAATCCCACCACTGGGTTGTGAGACAGGAAGATTACAAGTTCAAAGCCAAATGATCACATGCTGAAAGCATATTTTCTTTGCATCTTTGTTCAGAGTTAGTACATCTGTTGAAGCTACCCAGAGAAAGCATGAGTATGTATACAGCATTGAACTAAGTATTGTGTGTGTGTTTATTCATAGTCAGCTAGCTCCAAGTAAATATTACTGTCACTGAGCCATGACACCACCACTTAGCAAAACCAACTAGGCCCTGTAGACTCACCTACTTTCTTCTAGGCCTTGGTAGTGATTTTATCAAGGCTTAGGAGTCAGTGAAACTCATGGTTGCTACCTCATTAACAACCATGAAAGACTGTGAACTAGATCACAATGGATGGGATTCCTTTCCAGAGACCAGGGAGCTAAGGCCAGGTTTCCAGTGTCATGATTCTGGGTAGAAGGTGAGTCACCTGAGAGATGATTGGTGCACCCAAGTCAGCATAGAGAGGTTGTGATGAAATTGACAAGGGCAGGTGAACTGGCCCCTTTCTGTGAGATAGCCAACCACAATGGAACCGTCTGGCATAATGCATATTTAACAGCCTGTTCTGCCCTTCAAACTGTTGTTTGGTTCCATGGAGCTGTTAATGAGGAACTGAAACACCTCAGCTTTCTTGATTACACTTTCCAATTTTGCCTCTTTAAAATCCTGTCTGGCCATCTGAGTGTAATTATATATCATTCAGAACTCATCATGAGTCATGTGTTCATTGACATGCTCTGAGCGTACATGCAGACATTCTTGCTAGTATTCGTGGATTTGATTGTCTTTTCAAAGTGTCTATGGGCAGTGAATCGAGGACACACTCTCCACAACTGGAGGGATTGATACAGCTTTTGTCATGCATACAGATTGTGTCATGCATTTTTAGACCTATCATTAACACAGCGTTTGGTATATCAAAGACGCCAGTGACACTTTGCCTTGAAGGCCTTCCCATGGAGCGGGTGCTCAGCCTTTCAGTGCACCCTGAGGGCAGTGCCAAAAAACAGGTCTACAGACCATTTGGATTCAGCTTCACTGAGGCAAATGTTGGCTTTTCAGAACATTTGCTTTAGAGTGTTTGGCTTTATTTTTTTATTCTTTGGACACAGGGTCTCACTGTGTTACCTAAGGTTCCCTGCTAATCAGAACTTCAGGCAGTCCCAATTCAGTCTCCCTGGTGCTGGGATTAAAGGGATGTTTGCATTGCTGGGATTGTAGGTGTGAGCCTCCATACCTGGCTAAAAAGCTTAGCTCTTATTTGTATAGATAGCTTGGACTGTGTTTCATTAATTTTTCAGTCATACTACTTTGTAATCATAATTTGGACTTAACATGTTTGAACAGAGTACAGCTGCTCCTGGGGACATGTTGAAGAGGCTTATGTCTATAGTAAAGGGTTCCCAGTGAGCTCAATAGTTGAAAATGAATAGGTTAATACAAAATGGGACTTGAAGGAAATTCTGCTGGTTGCTTCTCTCTGCTCAAAGAAAGAGAGCAGTACTCTCTGGTATAGTCATCAGTGCCATGAAACAATAGGTACAGTTTTCCTATACCCTGTGAGTGAATAGAGCTATGTGATAGGCTAACTGAGGCCTAAGAGTCTTGAAAGCAAGTGTCATGCATTGGTGCCTACTATACATGTCTTATTAGATGTCTTCACATGAATTTGCACTGTTGATGAAGGATATAGGTGTTCCCTTCTAGCACAGGGCTAAAAGTTTAAGGGAAAAGGTGGGAGAATGGGTAGACAGTGGGTTAACCAAGTGAGCCTTTGCTTATCTTACTAATTAGTACGATAATTCCAAGCATAACTTAAAGGAGTTCAAATGGAGACTACATGGATGGCTAATGCTGCCGCTAGAGAGCATTGGGTAGGAAGGTCACAGAGGTCTCCAAACGAACAGACCACTGTTATTGCTGGTCACCCACTATAGCTTTATTGTAAGATTCCAAGGATAGTTTTCAAATTTTAAGTAAACAATAATGATGTTGAGTTTCAATCATCCCATTCTAAGAAAGAAACTATGTTAGCATATATGGTGGTTTGAATGAGAATAACCCGTATGGGCTCATATATGTGAATATTTAGTCTTCAGCTAGTGACTGTTTTAGAAGTATTAGAGGGTGTGGCCTTGCTGGAGGAAGTATGTCACTGGTGGCAGGTTTTGTTGCTCCAGCATCATGGCCTCTAACCCTGTGGTACCGTAACCCCAATTAAACACTTCATTTCCAAGTTGCCTTGGTCACAGTGCTCTGTCACAGCAATAGAAAAGTAACTAAGACAGCATATTTCTCTAAGTAATTTACAAGAGTGAGGGTCAATGAAAAGCTGGCCTTTGGTTACTGCACTTAAAGCTTCGTGAACAACTCCAGGGCATAAAGAGAAAACCACCGTCAGCACAGGGCCCGGCACTTGCCTTGTGCCCCGAGTGTGTTCCGGTGAGGTAGCAGATCTCTGGGCCCTATCTGCTTACTGGAACCCAGGCTGGGTGGACAGATGGGGCCTTCATTCCTTCATTCTTCTCCATGTGGTCTGGACTTCCCCAGAGTGAGGTGAGTAACCCCAGAACTGTCTTGCTTTTCATAACTACCAGTTGAAATTATCCAGGGTTATACAGGGTTATTTTTTGGGGCAGTCCTAGCATCCCACTCAAGGCAAGGGGAAGCAATTGCTATGGTTTTGACCTGGTGCTTTGGGGAGGGGTTGGTGACCCCTGGAAGTGGCAATAACAGATCTTCAGGTCACACCCATTCCATTGAAGCCAGTAGTAGGATACAGCCCCTCTTCTATTTCTATTACACTTCTGGCCTTGAAGCTGTGGTTTTTGCTCTGCCATGAACTTCCCCCAGTGCTGTGGAACTTTCTGGAGATGGAATCCTACTAGAGCATGAGACCATGCAGTTGGGAGTCAATGAAGGGAGTCATTGATGGTGGTAATATCCATTTTGATAGAACCAAAGCCAATGTAGAGACCAGGAGCCAATAAACTAAACTTGCCACCCTCTCCAACTTTTATCATCTTGTCTCAAGAACACAAGTGGCACTACAGAGGCTACGTCTGTACCTCTGTCCAATGGGAGGTGCAGAGGACCTAACTATAATGTTCTCTTTATAAATTATTCCTGTTTGGCAAGCTACTTTAGAAAATCTTCCCCATCCCAAGGTTGTAGGCATGAGGCCAGCCACTAGTTTGCCTCCTCCAATCTACCTGTCCTGATGGCCATGGGGTGAGTGTCCTACAAACATCTGATGTCTGTAGTCAGGGCCCATTAGCTATTTGTCTCCTTGCTGTAATAAAACACATTGACAACAGCAACTTAAAGAAGGCTCACAGTTCTTGTTGATTTTCAGCCCAAGACATTCTGGGGGATGATATTAACATAATCTAGAAAATTCCTCACATCCATGTGCTGAGGTTTGTTTCCCTGGTGTTTATAGATCTGGACACATTAACAAGATTAACCATCACATAGGTTTCTTTTATAGATGTCGCTAAAGATGAGTACAGCCAATCAAATTAATGGAGATATGCTGCATCCTTGCAGATGGCTCCAGAGATGAGCCTGACTGGGCCCTGGAAGGAATGAAGAAATGACAGACACATTTGCAGAAGCTGGGATCACATGGTCTGGGCGCTCATGGAAAAGGCGGCACAACTCCCAAATCTGGAAACTCAGCGTGTTTATTCTATACAGCTGAACAGGGAGGGGGTTATTATATTCACCTACATCAGGTGGAAGGGGTTATAGAACACAGCTGAATAAGGAGACAGACTTAGCTCATCGTTGTAGGAGCAGTCTCTGTAGGAAGCAGTCTTCAGACCATAAATATCCAGGAGGATAAAGGTACAGTGGGCACTTTCTGCACACTGTCGACATTGGAACTTGAGATAGAAGGGATGGTTTTCCCACTCCCATGGATCTAAAGCATTGGGCTCCTTAATATGTCTGTGCCCATATCAAACAAATACATACTTACTACAGAGATATAAAGAGATGACACTTAAGTCTGGCAAGAATGTGGAGAGATAGACACGTATCACTGAGAGTACAAACCATGCCTCTCTGAGGAGTCATCGGGAACTTGATATGTAGTGTACTTCTGAAGAATCTTAGGCTCATAGTACCACAAGTTCAATCTGTTTAGCTCTATTTGAAGTTTATAAATGTGGGTAAAGATATTATGTACGAAGCTTAATCTAACATTTTTTTCCGTGATCAGAAATGTCTAAGTACCATTCAGCTGTAGGGAAATGTTCAATAAATCACGATAAGTTCCATGTGGACCACTGAGCAGGAAAAAACCTTTCAGGTAAGTTTCCAGGGCTGAACCCCATAGGGACTCGCTCTGACTGGGACTGGCGCGGGCGCGCATGCGCGGCCCGGGGGGCGGGGGGCCTTGGGCGTCTCCCCTCGCGCCGAAGCCACGCCCACCTCGCCCGCACGTGATCAGCGAGCCAGGCTGTACCCACTGAGCGGTCCTGCCCGGAGGCCAAGCCTCCAGGCTCCTGCAGTGCGACCTCGGTGACCCCGAGCCCCGAGGTGCACGGGCTGGGCTGGCGTGACCTGTGCGGCGGCGAGGCGTGCGGGGAGGAGCCGCCCCGAGGCGGGACGCGAGTGCGAGGGAAGTGAGTGCGGGCCGTGCGCCGGGCCGCGTGGGGGGAGAGGGGGACGGGACCCGGGCACCCCAGGCTGCGGCCACGCACACCCACCCCCCTGGCCGGCACGCTCGCCCGGCCTCAGCGCGCCCAGAGCTGCTGCGGGTTCGGAAAGTCTCCCGCTGCACTTGCACTCCGGGGATTTGGAACAGTTCCAGAAAGCGCCACCTGAGCTTGTTTTCCCAGAACCTGCTGGGGTGTTCGGGCTTGTGTTTTTCAGGCTTTCAGTGGGGAGGGGTTCAACTTTGGGGAGATGAAGATGAGGACATTGAGGATTTTATTTGTAGAGATGTCCGTATACTAGGTGAAGAAAGGAGATCGCGCATTTTTACAAATCGAGGTCACTTCTGTCCCTTAGGGATGGTCACAGCCACCATTGCTATTGGTATGTTGACATTATTATTATTATTATTATTACTTACTTACTTACTTACTTACTTACTTACTTTGGGACTAGTTAGTAGGCTGGCCTCGCTTCATTGTGTAGTTTTGGGTAATCTTGAAAGTCTCATCCTCCTGCCTCTGCCTCCCTACTGCTGTTGTTACAGGCTAGTGCCCCCACAGCCAGCATTATTATTTTTTTAATTTTTCCGTTTTCCCACTGTTATATTTTTGGTTTTGGTAGCTTTATTTTCTAAATCATTTCACACTTGATTTCATATATAATATTTAAAGCCAAACTCACTTGTATTTGGAAAAATGAATATTAAACGAGGTTTTATTTGAACACATTTGGTGCCTGGCACCGTCTTGCGTACTTTGGTTAGAGATGAGCATTATGGGCGAGGTGCCTACTTCTTTGTGCGTTAAGAGGGACTCTTGGTCACTGGAGGTGGGACTGTACACAGGTGCTGCCAGTGTAGAAATCAGTACGAGGGTTTCTCAAGAGACTAACATATGACCTACCCAAACAACTTCTTACGTACGGAAAGGTCGAAGTCCCAACACAGAGATGCACACACATCTGTGCATGCTACTATATATTACAAGAAAAGGAACCATGCTAGATGCCTGTCATCAGATAAAGGGATTTCCAAAGTCGGTGCTTGCACACAATAGACTTGTACTTTGCCTTAAAGAAAAATGAAATCTTGACATTTGTAGGAAAATGATGGAACTAGAGATGACCCCATTAGGTGAAATGAGCCAGACTCAGACAAAAACTGGGTTTCTCTCATGTGGAGAGAACTTGGTTAACTTGGTTAACAAATTTGAATTAGTTAAATTTGTTCTTTGACAATTCTATACCTGTGCATAATGCATTCTGACTGCTTTCTCTCCTTAGTCTTTCTTCACTACCCACCCCCCACCCACTGTATCCCCTCCCCTCACTTTCCATGCAAAACTTTTCCCTACCTTCATGTCTTTTTGCTTTATGATCCCCTGAGAGGTTTTTTTTTTTTTTTTTTTGTTTGTTTTTTAACCAGGATCTTCTATGTGGCCATTGATTTAAAAGGATTCATCTGAGCCTAGTGGCTCAGCTGTGGATACACAACTGAAGAGTGATAGAGTGATTTTCTCTCTCTCTGTCCACCCCCCAGAATCTCCCATTGGCCAATAGCTCAGAACTAAGAAGTAGTGCCTCAGGCAAAGCTCCCTGATCCTTGATTTGACAGGACCAGTCTTATGCAGGCCCAGTGGCTGTGTTGTACCCAGCGGGTGGAATTTCAAAGCACTTGTCTGTCTGCTGCTTCTTGAATTCTTTTTGTTCCCTGTCCTACCATTGTTCCTTAAGCCTTAGAAGGGACGATGATATCAGCATCTTGCCTGGGACTGATTCCTCGGCTTTACTTCTTTCATAGGATCTTGAGTAGCCATGAGTCTCTGCAGTCACCATTGCTCATTGCAAAGAGAGGTTTCTCCAGGGCCGAGAGTACCATTTGTGTGTGGTAATGAGCATAGATACCTAGAAGGTCAGTTTGACACTTTGTCAATTAAGCTAAACAACAGTAGTTAAGAAGTTTTCCCCAAAGACCTACAACCTTTCCAGGCATGGCTTATGGACAGGTTTTTTTTTTCAGTACTGGGCATAGATTCCCTCCTGTGCAGCTGTCCACAAATCCGATCAGAGAGAGATTGATTATCTCCATAACAGTTGTGCCACTATTACACTGGTAGGTACATCTTACCTAGTTTCAGCTAGGTAAGACTTGTCTTTTCTCTCCAGCAGTCTTCATGGCACTATCTGACACAAAAGTTAGCCAGCAAGGAAGAGGTTTCCAGGTCAGTGCCAGCTTGATTTCTTTGTTTCTTAGAACCAAGAGGTGTAGAACCTTCAGCATTAGAGCCTTAATATCTTATCATCTAGTTCTGGTGGACAACCAAGGAATGGCAAGAGCCTGTGCTGTCTTGGGAGCCTCTGGGGTTTCTCTGACAATTCCTATGGAAGTGTGTGGTAGCTTGAGCGAGAATGGCGCTGATAGGTTCATATATTTGAATGCTTGGAACTCAGTTGGGAAGGATTAGGGAGTGTGGCCTTGTTAGAGGAAGTATGTCAATGAGGATTGGCTTTGAGGTTTCAAAAGCCCATGCCATTTCCAGTTAGCTCTTTCTCTGCCTCATGCCTGTGGATCAGTGCCATGCCTGCCTGCCTGCTGCCGTATTCTGCCGTCACAGTCATGGATTCTAACCTGGAACTGCAATGAAGTCTTCTATTAGTTTTCTTAGTCCTGGTGCCTTTTCATAATAGGAAAGTAACTTAAGGTAGGAGGTGCCCCACATCTAGCACTGAGATTTTTCCTCAGTAACTTGCTACCTCTAGGGTAGTATGAGTTAGTTGTACTAGTTATCTGCCTATGAAACTTTGATATTTTTCAGTTGGGTTTCCATACAGCTTTTGGTATACCATTTACTTTGGTTAACACTCCCCTTCCCTCATCTCCCCCACTCCAAGCTTAAACCCTTCTGCCCCAGTATTCCCCCATCTCTTCTATACATGGAGTAGCCCAAAAAACTCTACTCTCTTCTTCCCTAAAGTTTCCCTATTCCCAATGCCCCCTTTCCAGTTTCCTGCCTTCCATGGGTGTTCCAAGTTAAACACACAAAACTGAAGAGTTAAAGCTAGGATTCTCATCTTAATTATTGTGTGTGTGTGTGTGTGTGTGTGTTGGGGGGTGGTATGTGGGTCATGAAATTAAGGGGACCAAGATAAAGGAAAAAACTCAAGGGATGGGAAGAAAGTAATAGAATATGTATGACATGAGGCTGGAGAGATGGTTCAGTGGCTAAGAGAGCTGGCTGCTCTTCCAAAGGACCTGGGTTTGATCCCTAACACCCACATACCAGCTCATAACTGTCTATAACTCCAAATCCAGGACCCTCTTTGGGTCTCTGCAGACACTGCAAGCATGTAATACACAAACATGTATACAGACAAAACATTCATATGCTATACACACACATGCAAACACATATCTGTACTACACACACATATATGTGTATGTATGTGTGTTTGTGTGTGTGTTTATATGTATATATATATACTGTAGACACACATATTACACACACACATATATATGTATGTGTGTATATATATATATTGTAGACACACATGTACTACACATACAGGTGTATGTATATATCACATGACATGAAGGCACAAGGGTGTTATTTCCAGAGGGAAGGGATCCAGAGATCAGAGAGGAGTGGAAAATTCAAGAGGACAAACTGAAAATGTCTTGATGAAACCCATAACTATGCTAGTTCCATATAGTAAATCTAAAAATTAACCTTGGAATAAACAACAGGAACACCAAAGATTTGTGAAATGAAATCAATAAATAAATATTGATGAAATTTTAAAGGAGGAGTTAGACCATATATTTTTATGAGCTATAAAGAGGAATTTCTATTTTAAGCTTTTAAATTTTGTTTTTGGATTGTGTATGGTCTAACCAACTCTGTTTTCTTGGCATTTTGGTTTCCTCTCCTCAAATCTTTTGTGTATGGTTCAATCTATGACAAAGCCAGCTCTCAATACAGCCACATTTTGAATGAGACTGGGTTTTTTGTTTTTGTTTTTGTTTTTTTTTTCCCCCCACCAACAAGTCATGGCTCTGCCATGGAGGGAGCAGTTGACAGCTAAAAGTGGAAATGTTTTTTGAGTTGAGAAGACCAGGTTTGAAGTGAGGCTGGTTTTAGGCTTTGAAGATGAATCAAGTCTGTTGGGGTAGCAGGGGTGGCTGTGATCGGCAGAAGAGATACTGTTGTGTTTTCTGTTTCGTCATCTCCAAATTATCCCAGGTAACAAACTGTCCTTAAAAGTGGACATATAGGCACTT
This sequence comes from Phodopus roborovskii, assembly GCF_943737965.1. NCBI lineage: Eukaryota > Metazoa > Chordata > Mammalia > Rodentia > Cricetidae > Phodopus > Phodopus roborovskii. The sequence goes on from NW_026126418.1 coordinate 44,253,548, forward strand.
TTGTCCGGTTATCTTGTACGCGGACTTGGATCCCCCCCAGTTCCTAGGAAGGCAGATAACTTTGACTTGTTTGAAAATAGCACAGGCTGTTTTCCACTGCAGGAGGACCATGGTGAAGCTGATTCACACACTGGCAGATCACAGTGATGATGTCAGCTGCTGCGCCTTCTCATCATCCCTCTTGGCTACCTGCTCCTTGGACAAAACCATCCGCCTGTACTCCCTAAGTGACTTCATTGAACTGCCACATTCCCCATTGAAGTTTCACACTTATGCTGTCCACTGCTGCTGTTTCTCACCCTCGGGACACATTTTGGCATCATGTTCAACAGACGGTACCACGGTGCTGTGGAGTGCACACAGCGGACAGCCCCTGATGGTGATGGAGCAGCCAGGTGGCAGCCCTGTGCGTGTTTGCTGCTACTCCCCAGATCCCACTTACCTGGCCTCAGGGGCAGCTGATGGATCTGTTGTTTTGTGGAATGCACAATCATACAAATTATATAGGTATGGCTGTTTAAACTCTGCCTGGCTTGAATCCTGTTAAAATTAAGTTTTCTTTTTTTTATTGTGGTAAAATAGACGTACAGTTGACCATTGTAGTTGAAATTGTTAAGCACACTAGAAACCATAGCCTTCTTCATGATGACCCTGAAAATCATCTGATGGTGTGTCTGCAGAGCAGGAGGGCCACCTGGCCGGACCATTGCTCCTTTGTGGTCTCAGAGCTGAAGAAGTTGATGCTTTGAAGGGGTGGTAGAGGGTTAACCTAGTTCAACCAGGCAGTTCAGAATGCATGAAGTGTCTCTGTTTTATAGAAGTGGGCACCTGTGGTTAGCTAGCTAGGTTTGTGATTTCCACCTCTGTGGCCCAGCTTCCTTCCTGCATGTGATTATTCTACACTAATTGCAGAGTCCTTATCAGTTTGTTTTCCTACCTAAGGAACAGTGTTGCCAGGACAGCGTTTTTGCCTTCTCTTCCCAAGAGAATCACTGTTCACATGTTTTTTTCATAAAGAGTTTGTTTGAAGGTGAGGCACAAGGCCTTATTATTATCAAGTGGGATTTTTAATACAGAAGTTGAATGTACTTTTTATTATAATAGCTTGTCCTTTCAGCAAAAATCATTCTGTATATTTTAAATATGGCCATGGTTACTCTTGGTGTTTGTTTTATTTATTTATTTATTTATTTATTTATTTATTTATTTATTTTTATGTTTTGGGGTTTTAGTGTGCTCTTTTGAGTTGCAACGAGAATATAAAGATAGGAGGATTGTAGTGGCTGTGATCTCTGTGATCTGGGCTCTTATGTTTACCTCCTCCCTGTACTCTGTACAGAATATGTCCATTTGTAGCATCACTCGGTTTGTGGGCATCCTTCTCCCTCTCAGGTTCTGTCGTAGGCAGCTGTCATTTCAGAAGGGACTGTGATGTAAGAACCTCATCTCCTGTTTTGCTTTTGTTTCAGGTGTGGTACTGTCAAGGATGGCTCCTTGGTGGCCTGTGCATTCTCTCCTGAAGGAAACCTCCTTGTCACTGGCTCCTCTAGTGGAGATTTAACAGTGTGGGATGATCGAATGAGGTTTCTGCACACTGAGAAAGCTCATGACCTTGGAATCACCTGCTGTGCCTTTTCCCCACAGCCCCTTTCTGGTTGGTTAGCTCACCCTTTTAAGTATTGGATACCTGTTTGTAACTCCTCTGACTTTGCCCTTTGAGTTTCCATCTCATTGTTAGTATTGAGGGTCCTCCTGTCTATTATGCAATCATCATTTCACTCTCTTTTTTGATCAAAATGAACCTTGAAGAGCTATTATATGAAAAATTTGTCTTTATTTTTGTCTGTACAGGACAATTCTGCTTGTTACAATAGATTCAGATTTTTTTTAATATGGAATTTTCACAGACTTAACTGCTGCTTTTACTGTCTTTTTTTTTTTTAATTGAAATTGAGATAGAAATTGGAATTTTTTCTTTCTTTCTTTCTTTCTTTCTTTCTTTCTATTTATTTATTTATTTATTTATTTATTTATTTATTTATTTTGGTTTTTCGAGACAGTGTCTGTCTGTATAACATCCCTGGCTGTCCTGGAACTCACTCTGTAGACCAGGCTGGCCTCAAACTCAGAGATTGCCTGACTCTGCCTCAAAGGTTTGTGGCACCATCACCTGGCTTAGAAATGGTAGTTTTACAACTTGGGAAAGGGTTGGGGAGATAAAGTTGCTAAGGAACTTGCTGTGCAAGCCTGGTGACGTGTGGGTCTCCAGTACCACACCGTGATCCAGATGCATTGGTGCATGTGCTCCCAGAATCTCAGTACCAGGGAAGGAAAGCCCTGGCGTCCCTGGGGCTTTCGGACAGGAGCCTAACCTGATCAGCAGGGTCCAGAGTAATTGAGAGAGCTTGTCTCACAAACTGGGGGGGGGGGAACTAGTTGAAGAAAACACTTGATGTTGACCTCTGGCTCTTGTGTGCATGTACACATACAGATGTGCACATACCAAGTTGCAAATAGAAATAACACCTTTGCCCATGTATCTTTACTTACAAGCATTCGTTGCAAAGAGCTGTTGGTTGGGTTTGAGGCCACTGCTTTGCTCATTTTCATTGCCTGTTTTACAGGAGAAATTCTGCCTCTGCTCCCTCCTCTCTAGACTTGTCATCAGATCAGAGCCATCTGTGACAACAAGTAAATTAAACTCTTTCTGGTGGATGAATATATTCAAACCATTACCTATAATGTTGTTTGAATGATAACAGATACAAATTAATAAGCTATGGGTTGCATCACTTGGCTAAACCTTGATCTCCAAAAGTATTTACATCACAACAAAAATAATCTTATGGTTGGGGTCACCCCAAAGTGAGGAACTGTATTAAAGGGTTATAGCATTAGGAAGGTTGAGAACCGCTGCTTTAAATGAACCCTTTGAAAATGGGTTGCGTATCATGGGACTCAGCACCCACATGTGGCTGTCTGTGACACTGGCATCCTTGGCACAGAAAGAAGACAGAATAGCTTTGGCACCCCCTTATTCCTGAGTCCTATTCCTGAGTCAAGTACAATGAAGGTCAGATTTCAAATCCCCAAAGCACAATCTATAGGTCCCTTCCTAGTGTGCTGCACCTGACCCTAACTGAAAGTCAACCATGGCCCTATATATACATGCTCCTGCCACAATTTTAGTCTTTTGATGGTTGTTTTGTGCTATTTTATTCCCAGGATGCTTTATGATAGACAGGCTCTATTTTGTCCACTTTTGTGGTACCTTCTCCATATCTTTGAGGTACTCACTTGTTGGAAAAGTATTACAAAGAGTCATACTAAGTAGGCAAGGGGGTTTAAGAGCAAGCATAGCATGGTGGGAAGAACACTTAGTTTTTACTCTACAGCTGGATGTGGACTCTGTCTCACCCCTGAAGGAAAGGGCACCAGGTTTCAGGGGTGCCTGGCATCTGGAGGTTGTGCAAACAGTCACAAGACTTCACAAGGTGGAGGGCTAACCATTGTTGATAGGAAACATTGTTTTTCACACATTGAATCATGGATGGATTCTATAGATATGGAGGAATTTAGATTGATTTTTGTGCAATGGGATAATCTAAAAATAACATCATTGTTATTGTTCATCTCTCATTCTGTTGAATCTGTATCTCATCAGTTGGAGAATCAATCCCATCAATTTCTATATGTTGATCTTTATGTCATTTCATTTTATTGGGGCTGGAGAGCTTGCTCAATGGGGAAGTGTGCTTACTGCTCTTGAGGAGGACCCTGGGTTGGGTTTCTAACAGCCATGTAGGATGGCTGACAGGTACCCTGTGGGCACCTTACTCACATGCATTTATCCACACAGATGCTCATGTATGTATAATTAAAAATAAATACATTTTAAAGTTATTTCTTATTATGGGGGTGGGACATGCATGGTATATGGTAGAGGTCAGTAAAAACTGGAGTTGGTTCTAGGAACTGAACCCAACACATTGCTATTGTTATAAGGGAGGGTGCAGTGAAACCCCTGAACGGGACCACTCTGGGTGCATTGGAGGAACAGACTGCTGCTCTGCCCCTGAGAACAGAGGGTAGCTACATGGTGGGAAAGTACACAGATTTTTATATGACAGTCAGCAAGATGGAGATTTAGTCTAGTAGACACATGACAGAATTCTAAATTCTCTAAGAAAACATTATCCAGAGGCTTCTGAGATGCCAACTTGGTTTGATTAATGTTCCTAAACTGTGTAATATTTTCCATCAGATCATTTGAATTGATAAATTCTACATTTATATAATTCGAGTTTTCCTCTTGATCCTATCAATTGGAAAATAAATTCTCGCTATTATTCCATGTGCATTATTCCATCAGGCTTCTAAGAACTTGGTACCTCAGAAGGCAATTACATTGAGTGTTGATTAACCATTTAACATTCTTAAGATAACTGACTTTTCTAATATTTTTCATTAATGATAGCTTTATAATCTCTAAAATTCAGTTGGAAGATGTTCTGCTTTTGTGGTTTACTAGTGGTTTTTATAACTCTGAGCCATAGCCAAAAGGACGTTTTTAAACAGAAATTTCAGACTTAAGTTACAATCCTATATATGCCTATTTAGAAGAAATTCTGTAAGCATTTTATTAGAAGTGTTAGCGAACAAATATTCATTGTTTACATGGCATAGATGAGCCAAATTAGCAGATCTCAGCAGACCAATTCTTCATATTTGTTTATCTCACTTGATATTTTTAGGTGGAGAACAAGGCCTTCAGTTTTACCGACTGGCATCGTGTGGTCAGGACTATGAAATCAAACTCTGGGTTGTTTCTTTTACCCGTGTCTTAGGTATGTTTCAGCTGTCTAAAATTACTTGCGACCCACATTAGACTTTAATCTTTTTTATCTTAAGATAAAAAATCTGTTTTAAGAAACTTTTATTGAGTTGGGTGTTATGGCACACACTTAAAATCTGAGAGTTTAGGAGATGGAGGCGATACCAGCTTCAGCTATTGTACCCAGAGAAGGCCTGCCTGGGCTATGACAGACCCAGCCTCAAAAGCAAAGAGAAACTTGGATTGGATGTAAAAAGAAGCCTGTTGTCCATGTCTGGGTCTGACTACATCCTTCCTTGCCCACCTCCTTCCCTGCAGGAAACCACCCTGCACCTGATTTAGCTTTGACTCTTTGAGTGGTTTTCACACTCTTGCTAAGTGTTGTTTACATCACTTTTGTATATATATGCTGTGGCTGCTGTTTATTGATGTGAGTCTTCTTGTGCTCCATCTCATTGTCTCTGGTGGCCTTTCAGTCAGGACATGTTTGTGGTCCCACTTTCAGCCATGGTATCCCTTTATAGTGTCTCTCCAATGATTCTTTCTCCCATGTTCTTCCTGAACTTCGTCAGCTGGATGGTAGAACCCTTGAGTCAATTCTCCCTTCCCAGCCACACACACACATTCATCTCTCAGTCTGTTGAATCTGTATCTCATCAATTGGAGAATCAATCCCATCAATTTTTATATGTTGATCTTTATGTCATTTCATTTTATTGGAGCTGGAGAGCTTGCTCAATGGGGAAGTGTGCTTACTGCTCTTGAGGAGGACCCTGGGTTGGGTTTCTAACAGCCATGTAGGATGGCTGACAGGTACCCTGTGGGCACCTTACTTACATGCATTCATCCACACAAATGCTCATGTATGTATAATTAAACATAAATACATTTTAAAGTTATTTCTTATTATGGGGGTGGGACATGCATGGTATATGGTAGAGGTCAGTAAAAACTGGAGTTGGTTCTAGGAACTGAACCCAACACATCAGCCTTCTGTGGCAAGCACCTTTACCCCTGAGCCATCTCACTGGTCTTTTGCTTTCTTTTTATAGTTGGTTTTTAATGAAGGAGAGGAGGAAGAAATTTCCAAATTCCCTTCTGTTCTTACAACCTCTGGGCTTCACCTTTGCTTGCCTTTATCTTTGTCATTCGCGTTGTTACCTTCTTCAGGTGTCCAGTGACACGATATCTCTACATCTACAGATTTGACACAAGGCTCTCAGGAGCTCACTGCCCACAAGGCGTGTAGATGAAGAAGTGTGTTTGCCTTGTAGGGAAGGAGCTGAGATAGATGGATCTTGTCATTAGCCACTGTTTTCCTTATATAGGTTTCTCCTGGGGGAAGATCACCTGCCTTGGGCAGCATACTATGGGGTTGGGGCTGGGAGGGGATGAGGTAGACAGTGAGTGCTTCCTGCTCAGACTCTGAAGTTCTGTTTCTGACCTTGTTTATCTGGCTATTTGGCCCTATCTGGCAGGTTTTCCTGGTACTGAATATGTACTCTTCAGCCTTAGCCCCCCTGTACTGAACTCCGGTTGGGCTGTTTGTCTCTGAGCTGCCTGTTGACCTGTTTCAGTTTCTTTGGGGATGCCTTCTTCCCAAGCACTTCTGTATACATTGAAATCTTGATGAATTCATTATCATTTAAGAATTTTGAAGTTTTTTGGTCATATAACTTGCCTCAAAATGGGTTGTTATTTTTTTTTTTTTACCTAGTAAACTTTAGCTAGAATATACAAATTAGGGTCTTGTCATGAATTGTGCTAAAGTATAAGAAAGAGCATTATGAAGAAACAAGAGATGCTGTTCATATTGTTTACATGTGATGCCCTTTTCATTTAAACATGATGGGGAGAGTGAGACTTCTGTCTTCTCAAGTCTATCCAAGGTAATCCTTGCCTCTTTCTTCACTCAGGTAAAATTCCAGTAAGAAATACTGCCTATGTGTGGGCATCATAAATACAATTAGCTTGGAACTGTTCAAGAGGAAACACTGTGATAGATTGTAAACTATCTTTATACCACTCCTTTAGAAACATTGATGATGTCTTGAGTATGCATGGAAAGCTCTTCATACAGCAGCTATTACTGTTGGAGCCTTACTCTGCTTGATGGTATTATGGGGCACAGGCAGGCCAAGGTCCTGGACTTGAAGTCGCCTGTTTTGTGCAGCTAACTTTGTTCTGTTTGACTGGGGATGCAAGCCTTAAAAGTTCACCTCATGTATGGGATTCGTGGCTTTCTTAATGCTCTTCTCTACTCTCCCAAGTAAAGGTGTCCATTCTGCTTTGAGTGGGAAGTTTTTACTGCTCTTCTATAGAAGCTTCTTGTCTAGTTATATGTTTGATGTCTGACACCTCAGCAAAGATCTTAGGTCTTACCACCCGGTAACTTCTTATGCTTATTTTTACAAGTTGGCATCAGAACACACTGAATTCCGTCTGTTTACTTTTAAGAAAGTTGTTTATTTTCAGTAATTTTAGAGATTTTATTCCCTTTCTTTTTTCCATTTCTTTCAAGGCAGGGTTTCTCTGTGTAGCCCTGACTGTCCTAGAATTAGCTCTGTAAACCAGGCTGGCCTCGAACTCAGAGATCTACCTGCCTCTGCCTTCCAAGTGCTGGCATTAAAGGTGTTCGCCACCAGGCCTGGCAATGACTGGGCTTTCTAAGAGCACTGTAGATGTGTAGATTTATAAATGTATAAATACCATTGATTTATGTACAAGAAGACAAAATGTGTTAGTAAAGTCAGATTTTAAAAATATAAAGCACTTAGGCTTTTAGGCAGTTAACATTTTTCTTTTCTTTCTTTCTTTTTTTTTTTTTTAAATCTTACCAGGCACTAAAATTAAGCATATTTCACATACTTAAAATTTTTAGTGATTATAAAATTACTCTAGCCTAGTCTTTCCAGAGTACATCATTAAAAAAATAAATAAATCTGTCATTGGCTGCACCAATGGCACTTACTGGATTATAAGAAAAAAATCTGTTATTGAAGTGTATGTGTGTGTGTGTGTGTGTATACGTACTAGAGATGAGACTAAGGACTACATCCCCAGCTATTATTGAATTTTGAAACCACCTTGAGCCTGCATTATAATTATCTGGTGTCTGTATGGATACCCATGCTTTATGAAGATTTTTATGACTTTGTCTTTTTGTTACATTATTAAGTACATAAATCAGAAAGTGTTGAATTAAGACAAATGATGAGCATAATGAAGTTAACTAATATTCTCACCTTGTTAATTACAGGCCTTGAATTAAAATATAAAAGTACACTACGTGGGCACTGCGCCCCTGTTCTGACGTGTGCTTTCTCCCACGATGGACAGATGCTTGTGTCAGGGTAAGTGACCTATAACTACGCCATGGATGCTCCTGAGGCAGTTGTCTGTCATTGTCGTTTTGATACACCCAGCTGTTTATTGTGTGGGCATGTGCATGCCACAGTATGTGTATGGAGGTCAGAGCACAGCTTGCAGTAGTTGGCTCTCTCTTTCTACCATATGGGTTCCAGGGCTTGAACACAGGTCATCAGGCTTGATGGCAGTCATCTTTACCTGCTGAGCCATTCCACCAGCCCAGTGTTTTTTGCCTCCTGTCCTATACTTCATATTTTAGATCTTCTCAATTTTGACCATTGAATGGTATGGTGCTACCTTAGCATGCTTGGTTTGTGTTTCCCCTGAAACAATGAAGTTAGAACTTCACTGTGATATATCCCAGCAATGCATATTCCCCCCTGCATCTCAGGATGGTTGCAGGCGAATTACACTCATTTCCAATTTGAACCTTGCTTTGTTGCAGCAGACAAGTTGGACATATTTATATGGTGCATTGTGGTAGAGAAATTACTTTTCAGCCTCGCCATTTTGGATGTGATTCATATTTTTTTTTTTCTTCTAGAGGGTTTATAAAACTTTTAGTGTGTGGTTTTCTGACCATTCACTTTGTTATATCTACATGTGGGCTTAATTTTATCTTGCTAGGAGTTTTTTAGGAAACATATTTATGTATGCGAGGCAGGAGGCGTGCACTCTGTATGAAAGCAGAGGGCAACTGCAGGAGTGGGCTCTCCCCTTTCACTACATTGGTGCAGGGTTTTAACTCAGGTTCTCACATTGTCGGGCACAGAGACATTATTAAGTATGAAAGCTTAGCCTTAGCTTAGGTTTCCAACTAGCTTTTAAAACTTAAATTAACCTGTTTACATTAATCTGTGTTCTACCACTTAGCTTGTTACTTCTCCATCTCACTCCTTCTGTATCTCAAAGGCAAAATCTGCCTCTTTTCTTCCCAGATTTCCTGTCTCTGCCTGGAAGTTCTGCCTACCCTCTCCTGCCTAGCATTGAGCCATTCTGCTCTTTATGAAACCAATCAGAATGTGCTTTTCACACAGTATGCTCAAATATCCCAAAACATCCCCAGGCTTGGCAACAGGCACCTTTACCCACTAAGCCATTTTGCTGGGCCAGGAATGTTTCTTTTCTTTCTTTTTTCTTTTTTTTTTCTTTTTTCTTTTCTTTTTTTCTTTTTTCTCTTCAGACAAGGTCTCATGTGTAGTACTGGTTGGCTGGAACTTGCTGTGTAGATCAGGCTGGCCTTGAACTCTTGGTGGTCTCCTATCTGTACCTCCTGAATGCTGTGACTGCATAGTATGAACCACAGTGCCTAGCAATGCTACCAGTCCTTTTAGCTTCTTAAATCTGTGAAAGATTTTTCTACCCATTTTTGAACATTCTTATCTCTTCTGCTATTGCCCTTGTCCCTTTCTGTCTCTCCTCTAAGGCAAATTGTACCTCCTGACTATAAACATTATTACTTTTAGTCTTTTATATTTTTGTTTCTGTCTTCTAATTTTTTAATGCATTTTTATGTGTATGAGTGTTTTTCCTACCTATGTGTCTATGCACCACATATATGCCTGGTGCCCAAAGAAGCCAGAAGAGGGCGGGGGACTGGAGATAAAGCTGGTTGTGAATCACCCTGTAGGTGCTAGGAGTCAAACCCAGGTCTAAGAACAGCCAGTGTTCTTAACAGCTGAGCCATCTTTCCAGTCAGTTTCTCTCTTCTTATACTTCATTCTTGATTTCCCTTTTATCAGTACTCTCCAGCTACCATCCTACTTAAAGTTTATTTTAATTTTGTTTTGTTTAAATTTATTTTAATGTTTGTTTTTTTTTTTTGTTTTATGTGTATGAATGTGTTCCCCAAATGTATGTAAGTGTACCAAGTACATATGTCAAATGCCCTGGAGCTGGAGTTATGGATGTTTGTGATCTACCATGTGAGTACCAGGAATCAAACTCGAGTCCTATGGAAGAACAGCCAGTGCTCTTAGCTGCTGGATGGACCATCTCTCCTGCCCCTACTCTGCTACACTTAATGGTCCTCTGACATTTAATTTTGCTTAAATTGTGGTTCTGTAGTTTTTAGTTGGCTGCTTTTTAAGGCTTTTTTAAGTTTTATGATTTCCTGTTCTCAGTTGGAGCATTGCTTCTCAAAGCTTTATGTTATGAAATTTGATTTGAGCACACATGCTTGATTCAGTTGCTGTATAATATTTTTTCATAAAATCTTTATTATAGCTTGACAACTTAACCTATTTTCAAACAAAAGCAAAAGATATGATCCCTTTGTTGCTTAGACTTTTAAGAAATTCTTAGATACTTCCGTAAGAACGGGATCTATATTCCTTTGACATTAACTTTAAGATTTATTATTTATAATTCTATGTATGAGTATGACTTATGGGGGTGTGCATGTGAGTGTAGGAAGGTGTGTACATGTGGCTGTATGGGTTCTGGAAGCTGAACTCAAGTCCTCTGAAAGAGCAGAGTACCATCTCTCTGGCCCTCACTTGACATTAACTTTGTCTTCTCTTGGCAATGCTAGGGATCAAACTCAGAACCTTCCCCATGCTAGACAAGCACTCTCCCACTGAGCAGTATGCCATTGGTTTTTCCTATTGATGTTTCTTTAGAGTGGGGGAAGCCTTGTCTTACTGCCTAAATATTCTTGAACTTTAGTATGCACTATGTCCAGAGAAGTCTTCTGAGAAAATTCAGCCTTTTACCTCTGTTTATAATATCTGTTTTGATATGAAATGGCACAAGATTCTCTTATGTTCTATACTCAGTATTACAACTCCATAACTTTACAGGAGTCAGAATCTCTTCTTCAGTTTCCATGAGATCCGATTACTGCATCTATCTCTTTTCTTTCCTTCCCAAATATTGGGTACATACATGTGGTGCACGTGCGCGTGCTTACACACACACACACACACACACACACAAAATAAATAAATGTTTGCGGAAATTCAGTGTCTTTAACTAAAAAGAACAAACAGACTGGAGCAGCAGTAGGCGGGAAAGCAGAACCAAGCCCCACAGTGTTACTAACCCATACCCCGAAGTGTGTCAGGATGGTTCATCGTCTTCAGAGGCAGAACACAGGCTCTGACCTAACAGTGGATTATACATGGTGGATTTATACTATGTCAGTATTTCTGGGAGGTGGTAAAAGGGAGAGATGGGGCTTGGTTAGAAGAAGTAAGTCACAGGGGTGAGTTCTTGGGGGTCATGCTCTCCCTGACCTCTTCCTATAGCCCATTCTGTCAGCCTTTTGTCCACTACGGAATGAAGAGCAGCCTCCACCTCCTGCTATAGGCTTTCCCACAGGCACCAGTAATCTCAACCAGCAAACCCTCCTTCCTCTAAGTTGAAATACATAAAATGGAAAAACAGATTTATTTACAGTTTGGGCAAAAAGCTGGGGAGAGAACTCTGTCTCTGCTTCCCCACATCAGCATGACAATGTATGGAAAGAATGACAAATGATAGAAAATATGCAGATACCCGAGGTCTATCAGCCTTAAGCTGGTAGGGAAAAAACTGGGTTCCTATCCCACCTTCCAGGACAAGGAGTACAGCACCATCCCCCTCAACATGGCTCCCGTTATCTGGGTGGCATAGTCCACACCCTCAAGCCCACATTTGAGAGACAGCAGCAGGAGGATTGTCTAGTTTTAAGGCCCAAATAGTGCACAGTATGAGATCCTGTCTCAGATGAATCAGATGAATAAAATAAAGAAGTCCTAATTTTAAGGGAGCTCAGGTCATGCTAGAAGCTTTAGCTTCTGTGGCCCTAGGGAAGTGATGAGCGCTGCTGAAATGGTGGGTTGGCTCTCTTTCCAGCCAAGCAGGATGGGGCTTAGAGTCAGATCCACTTTAATGACACAAAAATGGTACCTTTCTGGATTATGAGTTTATGAACTAAAATATAATAGCTGAAAGCTTCAACAGTAAAAATACCCTGTTGAAAATGAAAAATATCATGTGTATGTATGTGTGTATATATATATATATATATACATATATATATGTGTGTGTGTGTGTGTGTGTTTATGTATGTATGTAATTCTTAATAAAAATATATGCTTGTATTATAAGCAATAAAAAGGCACAATTTGAGCTATAGAAAGTGTATCAGAGATATACAGATTCCAGCAGAATGACATACATTGTAAGAATAGATTCTACACAAGTGATTCTATAGGTAAAAGTCCTCTAGAAGGTTTGTAATGCATAGGAAAAAATTAATGCTTTTACTTTAATTTGCTTTTGCTACTATGACCAAATTATCTCCTTTTAAATATGTGTGTGTGTGTGTGTGTGTGTGTGTGTATGTATTCTATATGTGTGTTTAAATATACATCACTGCTGTTTTTTTGTTTTGGTTTTTGTTTCCCTTTTGGTGATAGTAGGAATTGAACTTAGGGCTCACACATACTCAGCGCACTCTCCACCACAGAGCTATTTATCTGTGTTCTTAGCTCTGTCATCAGTGCCTCTAAAACATGTCTACCACACATGCAGGCTTATCACAGCAACTCAGACTAAAGCCAAGGTATTTGGGCTCCTAAGCTCTGCTTAAAATATCTGGCCCTACCTGTTGATTCTTTCCCCCCAGATCTTCCAGTTTTTTTGATGAACAGTCAGCTAAATAGTCATGTTTGCCACCATTTCAGGTGTGTCTCGTTCATATTAAAGGATGAATATTGTTCATCATCAAAAAAATACAGAGCTGGGCGCTGTGGCACCATGATTGTAATTCCATCACTGCGAAACCTGCAATAGGAGGGTTGTGAGTTCAAAGCCAGCCTGGGGTTACAGAGGGAAAAAAAAAATTATCTTTTGACCCAGAATTTACAAAGGAGAGCTTGGAATTGAGTTTCCTTCTTTTGTCTGAGGAATAGGTTCATGAGCAGAGTGATTGTGCAAAATTGAACATATATGGCTGTCTTTGTTTTTTGTTTTTGTTTTTTTGAGACGGGGTTTCTCTTTGTAGCTCTAGCTGCCCTGAGACTCACTCTTTAGACCAGGCTAGCTTCAAACTCACAGAGATCTGCCTCCTGAGTGCCTCGATTACAGGCATGCATTATCAACACCCTGTGTATGTATTGAATGGCTGTTTTACAGAAGAACAGGACATGGGGGATTCCGAATCCCAGCTCTCGTAGTTGATGTCCTGGTGATTATCTAATGACACTGGGGTCCTGTTAGCTCCCCCTCCGTCCACATCATGAGGGCAGTGCTGTGGCTGCTATGTGTTGTCTTCATAGCCCTGTGGTTTTCTGTCAGCTTGTGTCTGTCATTCTGAGGTGGTGAGCATAGTATAAGGTTATGATTTTGAATGTTTTAGGTGTATGCTGCTGCTCTAGGTATCATTCAGTTGTTTTCTGGATAGCTTTAGTTCATTGGGATATACAGGTGTGTGAGTGAACTGAAATTATAACTTGGTGAAATACAAGCATTTAGTTCCTAAAACAGACTACTGGAGGAGAAGTAGGAATCAGTCAGTAGGCTTATATGAGAGGTAGATCCTGGGTTGGAAGGTATATGCAGGGAATGGGATGACATTTAAAAAGCAGTAGAATTATAGACACATGAGGGATATAAAGGTAGGAACCTTATTTTCTAGAAATTTTTTCTAGATAAAAATGTATCAGATTAGTCTGTTTCATCATACTGCAGTATAGTACTAGAGGCTAGGTATCTTTAGAAAGAAAAGCAGCTATGGGGCTGGAGAGATGGCTTAGCTGTGCAGAGCCCCTGCTGCTCTTCCAGAGAACCTGAGTTCCACTCCACTGCACACCACATCAGGGGCTCATATCCATCTTAGCTGCAGCCCCAGGAGGTCTGACCACCTCTCCTTGTTTCCACAGGCACTCGTTCCCTTGTGGCATTCATAAATACAGACACACACACACAATGATGAAAACAAATTTTAAAAAATTAAAAGAGAAGCAATTTATTTAACGCAGTTGTGGAGGTTCAAGAACATGATAGTGTCACTAGTCCTTCTGCAATCAGGGTCCTGTGACTGATGACGTCACTCTGGAAAGGAGCAAGAGATCCTAGATGCAGATGTAGGAGATGCCTTGATGTAATCAGACTAAAGTATCCCAGGAGAGCCACTAACTTTCCTTCCCTCTGTGTGTTCTAAGAACATACCCAGGCTTCATGTATGCTAGGTAAGAACTCTTCTACTGGCCTATGGTCCCAGCTCTACTACAACTTTAGAAGCAGTTCTAACGTGAGAGGACTCTCAGAGAAAGTGTTGAAGGCCCTCCTAAGAGCTCATGGGGTAGCGGCATTGTACCCACCCCTACTTAAATACAACTTGATAATTCCTAGCCTGCGATGTGGAATGCAGCCTTATGAGCATCAGCACAACTTCCAGGGCTGCAAATTGGAGTACTTTGGGTTTCAAGATTGTGTAGTCTGTACACTATTCCAAACTGAATCTGAAACTCTTTTGCCCTAAAACATTTAGATATAGGACATGTGGATTAAAATTGGGAACTAAAAACAGTTTTGTGTATTTTTTTTTAACCTCATTTAAAAACAGCATAGTGATCATGTGTATTCCTGGGTTTTATACATGTGTAGATTCAACCAACTACAGATGGAAAATACTTGAACCTGGGAAGAAATTGAACCTGCACAGAACATGTACAAACATCTTTCTTGCTATTCCCTAAATAATACAGTATAAGTATTTATATAACACTTGCACTGTTGTGTATAAAAGCAATGCAGAGATGAGTTACAGTACATATAGGGTGTGTGGAGGATGCAAATATGTTACCGTTTTATATAAGTTTCTTGAACATATGCAGATTTTGTTATGTGTGGAACCTGGAGGTTGCTTGGAATCATTCCCCCACCCCCAGATACTGAGGGGGCGGTTGTAATAAACTTATCTCATATTTGCATACTTTCAAATGAAGATTGAAAGTAAACAATAGCAAGCATGGCAGACCTTCCCAGTGCCCGGCTTTGCAGAGCCGTTTGGGCATTCATGCCTGCTTTGCAAAGCTCGTTTGCCTTCAGGGCTGTGAGGCCAGCAGATGGCCTCTAGGAAAGTATGGAGACATTTTCCCTTCACCCTTCTGGTCTGCCCTGTAGTAACTCCCTCTAGCCTGTCTGTAGAACTTGCATTCTGTTCCACCCTGTTCTCTTGATCTAACCAGATGTCAGGAGCAGTGTTTGTAAAAGTTTCTATTGATCACAAAATCCACCTTTATAATTCAAATATAGAACTGCTTTTCTCCGTAGTAATTAGGACTCCACAGAAGCCAGTTTAAAAAAAAATAAAAAACTAATTTAATTTTATATACTAATCCCAGTTCCCCCTCCCTCCCCTCTTTCTGATTCTCCCATCTGCCCCTCATCTCACCCTCCACCCCCGTCTGCTCCTCAGAGAGGGTCAGGCCTCCCATAGGGAAATCAGTGAATTCTGTCCCATCACCATGTTGAAGCAGGACCAGTCCCAGTGCCCCTCCCTGGCTAGGCTGAACAAGGTATCTCTCCATAGGAAATGGGCTCCAAAAGCCAATTAATTCATTAGGGATACCTTCTGTTTCCACTGTCATCTGTTCAGTCCTATGCAGGTTCCCAGCTGCCAGTCTAGGATCAGTGAACTCCAACTAGTTTGGGTCAGCTGTCTCTGCAGGTTTCCCCATCATGATCTTGACTCCTTTGATCATATTATCGCTCCTCCCTCTCTTCAACTATACTCCAGGAGCTTGTGCCAATACCAAGCTGCTTTCATTACTATAGTTCTATAATAGCTTGAAATCAGGAATGATGATTCCTCTTGAAGTTCCTTTATTGTACAAGTTTGTTTGGGTTATTATAGGTTTTTTGTTTTCCATATGAAGTTGAGTATTGTTCTTTCGAAGTCTGTGTTGGGATTTTGATGGGAATTGCATTGAATTTGTAGATTACTTTTGGGGAAATTGCCATTTTTACCGTGTTAATCCTACCTATCTAAGAGCATGGGAGATCTTTCTATTTTCTGATTATCTTCTTTAATTTCATTCTTCAAAAACTTAAAATTCTTCTCATACAGGTTTGTTAGACAAGTTAAAGTTACACTAACATAGTTATATTGTTTGTGGCTACTGTGAAAGGTGATGTTTCTCTGATTTCTTTCTCAGACCATTTATCATCTGTATATAGGAGCTCTACTGTTTTTTTTTTTTTTTTTTTTTTTTGTATTAATCTTGTATCTTGCCATATTACTGAAGGTATTTATAAGATGTAGGAGTTCCCTGGCAGAATTTTTGGGGTCACTTGTGTATGCTATCATATCATCAGCAAATAGCGAAAGTTTGACTTCTTCCCTTCCAATTTGTATCCCCTTGATCTCCTTTTGTTGTCATATTGGCCTAGCTCGGACTTTGAGTACTATATTGAATAGATATGTAGAGAGTGGACGGCCTTGTATTGTTCCTGATTTTAGTGAAATTACTTTGATTTTTCTCTCCTTTAGTTTCATGCTGGCTGTTGGCTTGCTGCATATTGCCTTTATTATGTTATTATGTTTAGGAATGTTACTTGTATCCCTGATCTCTCCAAGATCTTTTTATCATGAAGGAGTGTTGGATTTTGTTAAAGGCTTTTTCAGCATCTAATGAGATGATCATGTGTTTTTTCTTTTTTTCTTTCAGTTTGTTTATATAGTGAATTACATTGACAAATGTGTGTGCAACTCTGGGATGGAGGCACTTAATCATGGTTGATGATTTTTCTGATGTGTTCTTGGATTTGATTTGCCATTATTTTATTGAGCATTTCTGCATCTAAGTTCATGAGGGACATTGGTCTATAATTCTCTTTCTTAGTTGTGTCTTTGTGTGGTTTGGGTATCAGTGTAACTGTAGCATCGTAAACAGAGTTTGGTAATGTTCCTTCTGTTTCTATTGTCTGGAACAATTTGAGGAATATTGATTTTAGTTCTTTTTTGAAATTCTGGTAGAATTCTTTTCTGAAACAATCTGGCCCTGGGCTTTTTTTAGTTGGGAGACTTTTGATGACTGCTTCTATTTCTTTATAGGTTATAGGTCTACTTAATTTGTTTATCTGGTCTTGATTTAATTTTGATATGTAGTACTTATCTAGAAAATTGTCCTTTTCCTTTTTCCAATTTAGTGGAGTATAGGTTTTTAAAGTATGACCTAATGATTCTCTAGATTTCCTCAATGTCTATTGTTATGTCCTCTTTTTCATTTCTGATTTTGTTAATTTGCATACTCTCTCTTTTCCTCTTGGTAAGTTTGGATAAAGACTTATCTATCTTGTTGAAAGAACCAACTCTGTGTCTCATTGATTCTTTGTAGTTTTTGTTTGTTTGTTTCTGTTTTATTGATTTTAGTCCTCAATTTGATTATTCCAGCTGTCCACTTCCCCTGAGTGAGCTTGGTTCTTTTTGTTCTAGAGTTTTCAGTTGTTCTGTTAATTCAATAGTGTGGGATTTTTCCAGTTTCTTTATGTGGGCATTTAGTGTTAATAACTTACCTCTTAGCACTGCTTTCATTGTGCTGCATAAGTTTGGGTATGTTATGCATCCATTTTCATTGAATTTTTAGGAAGTAATTAATTTCTTTATTTCTTCCTTGACCCAGTGGTGATTGAATTGAGCATTGCTTAATTTCCTTGAGTTTGTGGGCTTTCTGCACTTAGTGTTGTTGTTGACTCTAACTTAAAGCCATTGTGATCTGATAAGATGCAGGGGGTTATTTCACTTAGTTTGTATCTGTTGAGGTTTGCTTTGTTACCAAGTATGTGGTCAATCTTAGAGAAGGGTGCATGGGTTGCTAAGAAGATGATATATTCTTTTGTGTTTGGGTGGAATGTTGTATAGATGTCTGTTAAGCCCATTTGAGTCATAACATCTGTTAGTTCCTTTATTTCTCTGCTAAATTTGTGTTTGGTAGACCTGTTCAGTGGTGAGAGTGAAGTATTTAAGTCTCCCACTATTAGTGTGTGTGGCTTAATGTGTGATTTAAGCTTTAATAAGGTTTCTTTTACAAACAAAAGTGCCCTTCCTTGTATTTCGGGCATAGATGTTCAGAATTGAGACTTTATCTTGATAGATTTTTCCTTCAACGAATATGAAATATTCTTCATCTCTTTTGATTACTTTCAGTTTGCAGTGTATTTTGTTAGATATTAGGATACCCACACCAACTTGTTTTTTAGGTCCATTTGATTGGAGAATCTTTTTCCAACCCTTTACTCTGTCTTTGAAGTTGATGTGTGTCTCATGTATGCTGCAGGAGGGTAGATTCTATTTTTGTATCCAATCTATTAGCCTACGTGCACCACCACCACCAGACTAGCCTGTTTATTTTTAATAGGAGAATTGAGTCCATTGATATTAAGGGATATTAATGACCAGTGATAGCTACTTTCTGTTATTTTTGTTGGTGCTATTATGTGTGTTTTTCCCTTCTTTGGAATTTGTTGGTGTGGGATTATCTTTTGCCAGTGTTTTTGTGGGTGTAGCTAACTTTTTTTGGAGGGTTGGAGTTTTTCTTCTAGTACTTTCTGTAGGGCTGGATTTGTAGATAAGTATTTTTTAAATCTGGTTCTGCATGAAATATCTTGTTTTTTCCATCTATGGTGATTGAAAGCTTTGCTGGGTATAGTAGTCTGGGCTACTTCTGCAGAATGTCAAGGACCTTCTGGCTTCCATTTTTTCATTGAGAAGTTGGGTATAATTCTGATAGGTCTGCCTTTATATGTTAATTTACTTTATTCCTTTGCAGCTCTTAATATTCTTTCTAAATCCTGTATGTTATGTGGTAAGGGGACTTGGCTTTGCCTCTTGTACTTTCTTTAGGTTGGAAAAGTTTTCTCCTATGGTTTTGTTGAATGTGCGTTTGAGCTTTATTTCTTCTACTTGTATCCCTATTATTCTTAGGTTTGGTCTTTTCATGGTATCCCAGATTTCCTGGATATTTTGTGTTAAGAACTTGTTGGATTTAACGTTTTCTTTGACCAATGAATCTATTACCTCTATTTTGTCTTCAATGCCTGAGATCCTCTCTTCCATCTCTTGTATTCTGTTTTCTATCCATTTCCAGAATTTCCTTGATTTGTGTTGTCTTTATTGATTCTATTTCAGTTTTTAAGTCTTGAACCATTGCCATGTGGTTGATTTTTCTTGGTGGTCTTTAAGGGATTTGTTGATTTCTTCCATTTTTTTTTTTTTTTTTTTTTTTTGGTCTTTTCCTCCATTTCTTTAAGGGAGTTTTTCATTTCCTGTTTAAGGGTCTCAATCATCTCCACAAAGTTTTTTTTAATGGTCATTTTTTTCTGCTTCATCTGCTTTGGGATTGTCAGGTCTTGCTGCTGTAGAGCCACTAGTTTCTGGAGGTGTTGGAGGTGTTGTATCGATCTTTATGTTGAGTGTGTTTTTACACTGTTGTCCACCTATCTCTTCCTTCAGGTGGTACAGGTGGAGCCTGTGCTTCATAGGTCCCCTCTTTCTCCAGTTGGCTTAGTTGGGGCTTGTGACTCCGTTGGTTGCTTCTCCAGGAATGGGCAGGGCCCCTTCTCTGTTGATGGCTCCTCGAGGTGCAGGTGGTTCTGATGCTCTGGAGACTGCTGATGCTGCTGGGTTTTACATACACAGAGCAGCCAGAGGAGCTTCTTACTATAAGAAGGTTATACTGTATATACGCTGCTGCTGTTGATACCTCTGTGCTACCCAGCTCATGCTTCCACCTGCCCAGTCAGGACTGCGTGGCTCACACTTCAGAAGCCAATTTTTAAAAGGCTCACAAATATATAAAGAGTTTTGAGTTGAAAAAAAAAAAAACTATTTTCTTGTGTTGAAAAATGAGAGGAAAAAAAAAAAAAAAAACAAAACAAAAAAAACAGATGCCGTGCATTCAACTTGTTCTCCAGCTTTTGAACAGCACGACTCCCACACATAATTAGGCAGATCGGAAAACTAAAAATACAGCAGGAGCTGAGCCACATGGCCCATTGCCTTTCTCCAAACTCTGTCTCTTATTTCTGTCTGCCAAGTAGAAAAGAGAGCCAGGAGGCCAAGAATCCTACTCCCCCAAAGGCATGTTCCTTTTCTCCCTACGCACTTGTTTCTATTTTATTTTGTATATAGATAGAGGCTGGGGTCTTATGGTTATGAATCAGCCAACCCCATCTTACTCTATAATGAGCAGCAGAAGGTGATTTAAGACAACATTGCTGAAGTCTCAGTCCTTGTCTTTCCTTTATTCTCATTACACCTTCACTGACTGTTGTCCCACTCCAGTGCTCACATAAGTCACTAACTGTGATCCTGCTTCTCAAGTTACATTGCATGTGACGGTGGTTTCTGAGAGTGGAATTTCCTTATCATTCTGTTGTTGGCTTGACATCCAAAGAATATGTATGTTTGAGACACAGTGTCATGAGGACCAGGTGGGAGGGTTGTTTTCAGTATAAACTTAGCATGAATGGACTCTACAGCTGCTCGTGGTACTGGCTGTCTTCCCTATAGAAACTTGAATGTGTGTGTACACGTACAAGTGTGTGTGCATGTGTGTGCACATGCTCATGACTGTGCGTGCATATGTGTGTATTTTGGATGATGGATTTTTTATTTGTCTTTTATGACATCTTCAATGTTTAAGGTGGTACTAATGTCCATTCATAGTGCTGTAAGCAGCACACCTCAGTTCTGAAACCCCTGTGCAGGTATTGTGTTTTTGTTTTTGTTTTTTTTTTTTTTTGGATACTTGTCCACATTGATTTTGCTATGAAACTGGGAAGTTCCATCTGCCATGTTGCTGATGTCACTCCTTCATGTTTTTTTTTTTGAAGATGCTTGAATAATGGACTTTTCCATAAGAATTTTAGATATTCCAGAGATGATAACCTGTAATTCACAGAATTCAGGACAAATAAGTGAGCTTATATATTATGTCTAGCATAATTCTTATTTTGAATCTATGACAGAGATTCTGAGGTCAGTGCCAATTGTTAATATTTGGTTGCCTGGTCTTAGTGACCTTGCAGTGTGTATCATGGTGGCAGAAAGACTCTTGCTTTGTTACAGTGTCATAGTTTTCTTTGTATTACAATTCTTTTTCCTATAAGAAGAGCCCCACCCAGATGCCCTCTCCACCTGTCAATCTTCCACCCTTTCCAAAAAGGTGGACTTGGTTTTTATAGAACTTTTCACCTATTGTTTGCTTTTTTTTTTTTTAAGGTCAGTGGATAAGTCTGTCATCGTATATGATATGGTAAGTACTTTAGATCTTGTGTGCGAACTATATAAATTGTTTATATAAACAATTAGTTATATAACATATTTTTCAATTTATTTATTCTTATTTTATATGCCTCGGTATTTTGTCTGCATGTATGTCTGTGCGAGGGTGTCAGGTCCCCTGCAACTGGAGATGTGAGCCACTGTGTGGGTGCTGGGTACTGAAATCAGGACCTCTGAAAGAGCAGTCAGTGCTCTTAAGGGCTGAGCCATCTTTCCACCCCCATTTACTTTTAGTATATCTATTTATTGTGTCCAAGAATATAACATGCATTCTTAAATGCTGAAATAGTAAAATACTTGGGAAAACCTTAAATATTTCAATAATGTCTTTATGATGGATGGGGTTTTAAATCTAATCATGGGAAACACAGGCAGAGAGCACCAGTGTTCAGAAATTCATATACCCACCTTCTGTAGCAGCAGGCTGTGGCTGAATGTGGCCTACATGTGATTCCTAGAGTACAGGGTGGATTTAGGGACCAGCAGAAGAAAGAGTACGTTACCACAGGCTTGGAAAAATAGGAGTTTGGGGCAGGTTTATGGGTAAATGATGAATTGTATGAGTATAAATAAAAACAGAAATTTTATATTTCACAAAGATACAGTTGATGGGAATGATCTTCAAGAGAAAATCGGTGTGTTGGCATCAGTGATAGTGGCCATTTGGTGGAGGCATAAGTCATTAGAGTGTGGTGTCCAACAGGTGATTAGTTCCCTATACAGAAGTTAAGTCATTGGAGGATCTAGCAGTATAATGGGTAGGGGGAGGCAAACACTCAAGCCAGATGAGAAAGAGCTGTGGTGTTTCCTGCCAGCTTGTTATGGGATGTTTCTATTCACAGATGGGTATAACATTAACTTCTGTGTATAAACCATGTGCTAGTCCTGCTAAATACACTTGTCTGTTTAACCTGGGAAGAGCAACCTCAATTGAGAAAATACTGCCATCATACGGCCTGTAGATAGTGATTTGAAAGTGTAAGTGAATAAACGGTTCCCTCCCCAAGTTGCTCTTGGAAATGGTGTTTTATCACATCTGTAGCAAACCGAACTAGGACAGTATCTGTACGTTGACTGGCCCCCTGAGTGTACTCAGAGTGTCAGCAACTTCCATGCACTGATCCTGCAATACATACAAATCAGATACCACTGCAAGACTACACCTTTCTTCATGTGTTATGTAATTGGCTTCTGTTCTATTGGTCAGACTGGTAAATGTCAGGGGTCGCTGTATGAAAACTTCGTAAGAAAGTAGTTAGTAGACCACCATGCTGATGACTGACAAGGTAGAACAAGCTGTAATAGTAGTTATGGGTGTCAGCTATCCTGTTGTCGCTGAGCCTCAGTGAGTTAGTTACTAACTGCATTCGGCCTGTGGGCCCTGTAAGTGATGCTTCCTCCCTGCCTTGTCTCTTGTCTGACTAATGGAGTTCCTCTGTTATTTTTCAGGGTACTCACAGTGTGCTTCACACATTGACTCAGCATACCAGGTCTGAGTTAATTTCACTGTTTTAACATGATTAAAACATTATAGCCAGACAATGTGTAATGGCCGTGTTTATTAACTAGGTATGTCACAACTTGTGCCTTTGCACCCAACACCCTTTTACTTGCTACTGGTTCAATGGACAAGACAGTGAACATCTGGCAGTTTGACCTGGAAACACCTTGCCAAGGTTAGTGAGATTTACCCCATCCTTGGTCTGTGGTGCTGCAAACCCAGGGCCTCCGGTCCTGTGGGTAAGTGATGTCTGTAAGCTACAGCCCCAGCTTAAGCACCAAGCATTCTTAACCATCTCAGCACTGACCAGACATTTGGGTACTTCTTTTTTGTGGTTCTGAGGATTGAACCTGAGGCCTTGTGCATGCTAGGCAAGTAATCTACCTCGGAGCTACACCCCTAAGCCTAAACTTTAGTAAATCCTTTGATATGCTATTCATTTGTCTTTTTTCAGTATATCGTACAAACTCAAATTTAATACACCTTAAAACTGATTTTGGAGAATCTAGTGTTAGAGTAATCTACAGGTAAGTTTTGGCAAAGGCTTGTGAGCACATTCATGGATATCATGGCCCTGGGGTTTTTCTATCGTCTGAGTTTAGATCTGAGTTTTTCAGGTTCATGTAGCCTGAGTACAGAATAGGAACCACAGCCTTATCTTGTTGGCTCTCCCTTTAGCCTCACCGAGGAACACAAGTGTGGAACTTAGGAGTTTAACATTATCACTGTCAGAAATGACTGCATGTGACAGAGTTAGCAGAGTGACCCTTCACGGGTGGGAGTATTATTGAGTGAAGAAAGATTGGACTACAAGTGTAGGTCAGTGGTAGAGTGTGTGGCTAGCACGCACAAGGCACAAGGTTTGATTCCCAGCATTACACAAACAATTGTCCTTCTGCAATGAAAAAGAAATTCCTAAAGGATAGTGTTTCTGTAGCATTAGGTCACTGCTGTTACTACCTGCTACACTTCTTAAAAGGAAATGAAACAGTCAAAGGTGGGAGAGAAGAAACATTTGGTCTGCTGTTCACATGGCCTGTGCATTTTAAAGCAGGAAGCATGAACGATCAGCTGAAGCAGTTGATTGAAGACTGGTCAGAGGAGGACGTCTCTACGTGGCTTCGAGATCAAGGTTTGGAAGACCTTATCGGTATTTTCCAGATGAACAACATTGATGGAAAAGAACTATTGCATCTCACAAAAGAAAGTCTGGCTGGTGATTTGAAAATTGGTAAGCACAGTGAAGGATGGACTGTCTTCCATTATTAGTGATTCCCCTGCTGTTCAGCTTAGCTGTGTTTGTGGCTCTGCCCACTATTCTTGCTCAGCAGTATCCCAGGTTAGACCTTTGTAGAAAGGACATTTTCCTCCTTGGGAAGAAGGATTTCTTCATGTAACTAAACCTAGCTTGTAATTGTAACATTAGAAAAAAAATTAATTATAGCTCAGATACCTTAAAATTTACTTTTCAAAATGATATTTTGGTCTGTATGTCTTAAGTCCGTGTGTGTGTGTGTGTGTGTGTGTGTGTGTGTGTGTGTGTGTGTGCGCGCGCGTGTGTGCGCGCGCGCTCGTGCGCGCGCATGCATATGGAGTGGGGCAGAGAGCAATATCTGTTGTTGCCCAGGAGCCAGCCACCCTGTTTTTTGTGACAGGCTCTCACATTAGCTTGGAACTCACCAGTTGACTGAGGCTAGTTGTCCAGAAAGCCTATTTCAAGCATGGGCTACCATGCCTGGCTTTTTGACATTTGTTCTAGGTATTGAACTCAGGTCCTCATGCTTGTGTGACACCTGACTGAGCTATCTCCTCAGTCAAAATGACTCTTTTAAGAGTGATGTTTATATGTGTCAGTGGTGTGTGTGTGTTCTTCTCATGTTCATAGTAGTACAACCCACTATTTAATTTTGGAACATGTTTATCAGTGCTAAGAGAAGTCCCATACCTTATTACTTTCCAGCTTGTGGAACTAGTATTTTGTCTACAGACGTATCTATTATTGTCATTTTATACCAGTACTGAATATATGTGGCCTTTTGTATCTAACCTTTTTCTTTTTGCTTATCATCACTTGATGGAATTTAAGAGTTCCATGTTTTAGATACAATGAATAATCTTCTGAGTGACCATATACAAGCTTTTGTGTGAGCATCTTTTCAGTTTTCTTGTATATCTGTTCAAAGTAGAATTGGTGGGTCATAGGGAAGTCCTCTGCATGACATTCCTGGAGTTGGTGGGCTGTTTCTCAAAGCAGTGCTGCTATTATACAGTCCTGCTAACATGGGGGAGGGCTTCTGCATACCCCCACAAAGAGAAGCTCTAGCTTCTGGTAGTGTCTCTAATACTTGTTTGCATTTGTCATTAGCACCATCCAGTAATTGTGATTTCTCCTTTAGGCTTTGGTTTACATTTCCTTGATGATTTAGGTTGTTGCCTTAACGAATTTGATTGCTATGGCAACATCCACCAAACTAGCTAGGCTAGTGTCTCTAACACTTGTTTGCTTTTGTCATTAGCACCATCCAGTAGTTGTGGTTTCTCCTTTAGGCTTTGATTTGCATTTCCTTGATGACTTAGGTTGTTGTGTAAATGTATCTGGATTGCTATGGCAACATCCCCTAAACTAGGTAAGCTAATAAATGCTAAATTAATTTCTTCATTCTGCCAAGTCCAAGATCAAGGTACTGGCAGGTTTGGTGTCCTGTCCTTAACTTCTGGCTTACGGACAGTGCCTTTCCTACTGTACCTTCACTTAGAATGAATGAGTTCACGCTCTGGAGTCTCTTATTTATATGGGTTCTGATCCTGTTTGTCTGAAGCCCTACTTCTAACACCACTATGTTATTTGTAACTGTGTTTCATACTTGCTCTTGGACTAAGGCTTGGAAGCAATGGTGATAGGATTCAACATATGAATATTATGCTTTACAGTTTGGAAAATTGGCAAATTCAGTAATTTAGGAACAGAATTAGAAAACAGTTCACTGGAGCACCTGGTCCTTCACATCATTCTGAAATATCTGCTATTTTAGTATTATGTCAGGATCTACTGTGTGCCTCCACCTCTCAGAGGCTAAGATTACAGGCAGGATGGCTACATACCAGGCCATTCTGAAGTATGTTGAAATGTTCTGTTTTTATTTATTTTCATTATAGGAGATAGCTTTTAATCTTCAAATACTGTTTTAAGCTACAAAGGATTTTCTTTAGTCTTGAATTTTAAGAAACACACCCTTTCCGTAAAACAGTAAATCGGGCTGAGGCAGAATTAGAGTGGGGATTGAAGATAGAAAAGGCAAGCTGTTAACAGATATGTGACATTTGCATTTTACATGCAGAAATGTTTGGCCTGCATTTATTTGTCACTGTAGTTTGATTTCATGGTTCCTAATGCCAGTTTAAAATCTGGATTCTCTTAGCATCCAGTATATGGAAGTAGCTATGCACTGTAAGATGTATTGGAATGTGACAGGCCAAAGCAGTGTGTCCACCATGTTTGACACACCTGCTAAGAGACTGAACACCATTAAGCCTCTTGGCATAGGACCTTTGTAAATGTAGGATGATAAAGGGCTTTTAAATATACTTGAGTATATTTAAATTTAGTGTTTTAACCAGCATGTTTAAGCCACTTCCTAGGTTGTTAATGAAAAGCCTCATTGTAAGATCTATCTTGAAATCCCAGGTACTTGAGAAGGGTCTGAATAAAGCAAGCCACTGTGGGTGTGTTCCCTAGCTTTGTCCCTCACCTGGTGTTTCCCAGCTCTCCAGGAGTTAGAGTCAGGGTTCACCTAAGAAATAACTCCTTATGTCGTATATTTGCATAAGGAGTATCCATCCTGATATTGAGATGTTTTAAGGCATTTGTGAACATTACCGTCATATTTTTAAGTGTAAGGTATGCATGATAAAAAAGCAAGAAAATCAATTTTGGAAAGTAGTAGAAAAGCCATGAGTCCAGTCACTAGAGTTGTGCGCTCACACTGGCTTGTTTATAGCCAGGCCTTTGGGATACTGCGTAGTGCTGTGGGTCTCAGAGCTTAGAAGTGATAGACTGGTAGAAATTTAGAATGGCAAGTGCAAAGAAACTACTATAGGTCAGAATTCATATACTGAAATAATTATACATTTATAAATAGGAATGAGAAGCTTCCCCCCCACCCAAGAGGCTTCACTTTTTGATTTTTTCCATTCTGAGAACAAGGCATTTTTTTTTTTTTTAAATATCATTTTCCAGGTTGCTAGGGTTTGGATGTATGTGTCTCAACATCCAGCCTATGCTACTGCAGGGAGATGACAGCAACAGAACTTTAAGAGCTGAGACTTAGAGGGATCAAATTAGGTCATTGTATCCCCCTGAAGAGACACTGGGTCCCCTCCCCTCCTAGAGATACCAGGAAACAAGTGGCTTCATCACTGAGTGTTCCCACTACACTCTTCTGCCTCTCGACAGGCCAAAATGGCAGTGGAGCCAACTCATCCATGAACCAAAACCAAAGTCAACTCTTCCACCTTTTGGTTGTCTTGAGTATTTGTGTCTGGTAACAGAAGGCTGACTATTTAACACATTGTTGAAAAAAAATAATACAAATTTCTTTTCCAGCTTTATTTATGCTCCATCTGTCTCACACCCTTAAGTTTTGAAAGTTTATTTCACTTCCTAGTAGTACTTCATTTTACAGATTTTTTTCACTCGCAGCTGAATGTAACACACATCCTTTTAGAATCCCTAGGGCTGCGCAGCAAAGTGCTGAGGAGCATCGAAGAACTCAGGACCAGGGAGGACTCCCTCTCTTCCGGGATCCCCGATGAGTTTATCTGTCCAATAACAAGAGAGCTTATGAAGGACCCCGTCATCGCATCAGGTATGCGTGATGATTGCCGGGCTCGGGGTATGTAACATGCTACATAGAGGATGAGGGGGCACTTGGCACAAGTGTATACAAATTTGGGCTATGTTCAAAATCCCATTTTGTTTCTCATAAGTAGGTTTTTTTTTTTTCTTTAAAAAAAAACATTAGATCCAAAGTAAATAATTGTACACTATATATTTTATAATAAATAAACTAAACACCACAAATTTAGAATAGAGACAAAAATTTCACTTAAATTTATGTGGATACCAAATGTAAAGACTGTGTGTGCACATACATACAGAGGAGGATACTGGGTAACTTCCTCTTTCATTGTCTGCCTTATCCTTAAGACACAGACACATTCTCTTACTGGAAGTTTGAACCTTGCAAATTAGGCTAGGCTGGCCCGCCAGTGATCTCCTGGAATCCACCTGTTTCTCACTCTGGTGCTGGAGTTACAGGCATGCATAGCCATACCAGGCTTTAATGTGTGGACTAGTGGTAGCTCCCTTACCCAATGAATCATCTCCCCAGTCCTCAAGATGTGAGATGACTGCCTAGATCTCCTACCTTTTGTTGTGTCTATCATGCACTTTAATGGTTGAGAAACCAGAATGTAAAGATTATAAAGTTGGAACATTTGATATCAGTTTCTGCACCAGTATAGAGGCATGCTCAACAGAATGGTTTTTTTGATTGATTGATCTTTTTGAACACATCAGTAATCCTTTCCTCTTTATTGCTGGATAGTGTTGCATGGCTATACACACACACACACATACATATATATGTAAAAATACCACAATACATTTATCCATTAACTGGCAATGGGATATCATGTCTAAAGCTGTCCTGACATCTCATGCACAGAGAACTTCGTCTAGACAGAACTCATTTCTTGCCATAAAATATTTAGTAGTGGAGTTTCTGGGTTGTTTACTAAGTGCATGTTAAGACTGCTGAAATGTTTCTCAGGGTAGATACAGCATTTTAAGTTCATGACTGAGAATTCCAGTTTCTGCCCATATTTGCAGATGCTATTGCTAGTTGTTGTAGTCCTGAATAACAGGTATAAAGTGGTTGGTGCTGGCTGTACTTTTACTCCTCACCACAATGAAGTATCTTTCCATAGACTTCTTATCTACTATATTTTCCATAGTATATATCGTCTTGCACTTTCTTCATTTTGTATTGAATTATCATTTGTTTTCCAATGTGTCTTTTGTCAGGCAATGTATTATACTATGTATTTTCTCTGTGATGTCTTTGGAAAACTTGCTTAATTTTGATGGAGTCCACTATACCATTTTTCATCTTGAGTCTTCATTTTTTAATCTGACTTAGCATGGTTTACTCCAGGCACATCATAGTTTTTAGGCTTTAGGCCTGTGGTTAATTTTGGTAAGAGATGAAAGCGTCTCCCTGTTCCTGGGGATTCCTGTTGTCTCAGTTCACTGACTTCCAAGTCCTTCCTCAGAAGCAGATGGCTGTCCATCAAAGGCTGACCCCCAGGCTCGGCGTTATCTTTCTGTCTGATCTTGTGTCAGTCAGCCCTTGCCTGCTGCTGCTTTATAGTGGGGTCTGGAGTCAGGTCAAAGAGTCCACAGGTTTTGTTCCTACACTCAGATGTTACATCACTTTCTTCATGGCAGTAGACCGCTGGGGTTTTCATTAGGACAGTGTTTAATCTGGAGAGGAACTGGGAACATTGCTTGGCAGTTATGTGGGTCTTTTCTCACTCCTAGCAGTGCTGTTTTGCTGTATAGATTTTACAGTTTTGCTTTTGTTTAGTATAACACTGTGGTTTTACCTGTTTTATTGCACTTGTATATGGGAATGGGATTGGCCTTGGTTGGTATATTGGCTCTCTGTGACCTGTGACTGCCACACCTATCAGTAACTGCTTCATAACAGGTGCATAGAGACGGTTTCTTTGCATGATACTTGGATTGACTCAGTGCCAGGTGACAGCTGCCTTTTGCTCCAATTCTTGCCTGTAGGTTTTCTTTCTGACCACACAAGTGAACATGGCCAGCATAAAGGTCCAGGGAATAGACATCTGACCCTGATCCTTCCTGGAAGGAAGAGCATCCAGCCTTTCAGCTTCAGACAGGGCTGCCTACCCTCCTTGTGAAGGAGGTTCCTCCCATCTTAGTGTGGGGATTAAAACACTGATTTGTTTATAAGTTGTCAATTGTTTACCTTTTTTGTGTGTTCAGTTTTAACATAGCTTGTTCTTTTTTGCCCGCTACTAAATCTTATAAACCTTTTTTTGTTATAATGGAAAGGCTGATGTTGTAACTAGGATTATTAAGGATGAATGGGGTAACTTGGCACTGGCAAGGTACCCTGCCTTCTTGGTCCTTTTCCTTTCACATCTGTTTCATTCATAATTTATTGGCACTGATTTTTTTCTAAAAAGAAAAGTTCATGCATAGAATTTATAATACTAAGAATCTACTATCCTAGGTCTGGCTACTTTGTTGTCCAGAGCCCCCACATTAGGGACTCATACTCTGGTTGAGTTCAAATACACTGAATTAATTCTTGTGTTTCCTTAAGGCATTTCTTGGGCATGCATTTGTTTCTTGAGTGGCATTTTTATAGTAAAATGTCTGCTGTGTTGATCCCTCTTCTCTTAAGTCTCTGTAGAGGGCCTTCAGAGACAGTTCTTCTAAGGTGGTTTCCTGCCCACTGACACTGTGCTCAAAACTTTAGTTACTGAGTTATTCCTGGAAGTTGTACTTAGCATGTAGAATATCAGCATAAACCAGGCTGCCTAGGATTTCATCCCAGTACTGTTATCCACACAGCTCCCTCTATTATGGTATCTTTTTTTCACTCTCATCTATTCATCTCCGAACTCAATCTTTCTGGTCCCACATGTTCTCCTCTCCTCCCCTTTTCTTTCTCCTAACTCCCTCTCCACTCACTGCTCCCCCAACTCCCAATATGCTCAGGAGATCTTGTCCCTTTCTTTCCCCTTCAGTGAAGGACCTTGTATGAATCTCTTAGGTTACTCCTTATATCCTAGTTTCTCTGGCGGTGTGTATTATATATAGGTTGGTGATCCTTTGCTCTATGTGTAAAATCCATATTTGAGTGAGTACATACCATGTTCCTCTTTTTTGTGACTGGGTTACCTCACTCAGGATGATTTCTTCAAGTTTTTGCCCGCGAATTTCAAGATTCTTTCTGCTGAGTAGTATTCTATTGTGTAAATGTGCCACATCTTCTTTATCCATTCTTCAGTTGAGGGGCATCTAGGTTGCTTCCAGGTTCTTGCTATGACAAATAATACTGGTATGAATATAGTTGAACAGATGTCTTTGTTGCATGGATGTGGATCGTTTGGGTATTTGCCCAAGAGCAAAATTACTGGATCCTGTGGTAAACTGATTCCCATTTTCCTGAGGAACTGCCATACTGATATTCAAAATGGCTGTACAAATTTGCACTCCCACCAGCAGTGGAGGAGTGTTCCCCTTTCTCCACATCCTGTCCAGCATAAGCTACTATTGGAGTTTCTCATTTTAGCCATTCTGACAGGAGTAAGATAGTATCTCAAAGTTGTTTTGATTTGCATTTCCCTGATGGCTAAGGATGTTGAGCACTTTTTAAGTGTCTTTCAGCCATTTTGGATTCCTCTATTGAGAATTCTCTGTTCAGTTCTGTACCCCATTTTTTAATAGGGTTATTTGGTGTTTTGTTGACACTAGTCTTGAGTTCTTTGTATACTTTGGAGGTCAGCCCTCTGTCAGATGTGGGGTTGATAAAGATATTTTCCCAGTGTGTGGGCTGGCATTTGGTCTTGTCGACTGTGTCTTTTGCCTTACAGAAGCTTCTCAGTTTGAGGAGGTTCCATTTACTAATTGTCGATCTCAGTGTCTGTTCAGAAAGAGGGCTCCTGAAATAGTTTGTTCAAGGGTACCTCCCACTTTCTCTTCTAAGAGGTTCAGTATGGCTGGATTTATGTTGAGGTCTTTGATCCATTTGGACTTAAGTTTTGTGCCTGGCGATAGACATGGGTCTATCTGCAGTCTTCTACAAACCATCGTCCAGTTGTGCCAGCATCATTTGTTGGTTGACAATACTTTCCTCCTTCCATTGTATAATTTTAGCTGTTTTGTCAAAAATCAGGTGTTCATAGGTGTGTGGGTTAATATCAGGATTTTCTATTCAATTCCATTGGTCTACCTGTCTATTTTTGGGCCAATACCAGGCTGTTTTCGGGACTATAGCTCTGTAGTAGAGCTTGAAGTTGGGGATGGTAATGCCTGCTTCAGTTCCTTTATTGTGCAGGGTTGTTTTGGCTATCCTGGGTCTTTTGTTTTTCCATATAAAGTTGGTTATTATCCTTTCAAGGTCAGTGAAGAATTGTGCTGGGATTTTAATGGGAATTGCATTGAATCTGTAGATTGCTTTTGGCAAGATTGCCATTTTTATTATGTTTATCCTATTTATCCAAGAGCATGGGAGATCTTTCCATTTTCTAGTATCTTCTTTAATTTCTTTCTTTAAAGACACAAAGTTCTTACTATATAGGTCTTTCACTTGTTTGGTAAGCATTACCTCAAGATACTTTATGTTGTTTGTGGCTATTATAAAGGGTGATGTTTCTCTGATTTCTCAGCCCCTGGTAGAATTTTTCAGGTTATGTATGTAAACTAACTACCATATCATCTGCAAATAGTGACAGTTTAACTTTTCCAATTTTTATCCCCTTGATCTCTTTTTGTTGTCTTATTGCTTTAGCTAGAACTTCGAGTACAATATTCAAAAGGTATGGAGAGAGTGGGCAGCCTTGTCTTGTTCCTGATTTTAGGGGAATAGCCTTAAGCTTCTTTGCATTCAGTTTGATACTGGCTGTTGGTTAATGTATATTGCTTTTATTATGTTTAGGTAATTTCTGTTATCCCTGATCTCTCCAAAACCTTTATCATAAAAGGGTATTGGATTTGTCAAAGGCTTTTTCAGCATCTAATGTGGTTTTTCTTTTTTAGTTGTTTATATGGTGGATCACATTGATAGATTTTCATATGTTGAACCATCCTTGCACTTCTGGGATGAAGCCTACTTGGTCATGGTGGATGATTTCTCTGATGTTTTCTTAGATTCGAATTTAGTTCATTAACATTTAGCAAAATTTAAAAAAAAATATTCTGTCATCTATCCTATTGTTGTGAGCCTAAAGTTTTATATGTAACTTATCTTTTACTATAACTAAGGAAAACCATAACTGTCTGTCTTCAACTCCATCAAAGACCTCAGCCTAGACAGTCACCCACATTCTTCTGTAACATTGGGGCATCCATCTTCCGCCTACCAGCCTAGAGTTTCTGGCAGAGTTCTCAGTGAAGCAGGAAATTTTGAACTGTCCCACCTGTATTGGCAGTTTGTCAGTCATTTTTCTGTGTCCTGCAGAGTGTCTGGCAGACTCTTCCATGAAGCAGGAGCCTGAAGGACTATCCCATCTTGTTTTGGCAAGTTCAGCAGTCATTTTCTTGTGGGTCCTGCATATTCAGTTTGGACAGCATGCTGTCAAGCAGTCCAGACAAGAGCAGTTTCTTGGCCAATAGGCCAGTTTTGGCACATTGAAGGCAAACCCCATAATGAGTTTCTTCAATGCTCATCTTCCTCTCTGATGTAATTGGTGCTGCCAGAGCAGTTGTGTCTCACTGTCATGAAAAACCCTAATACACCATTTTATATGGTTTTGAAGAATACCAATTCATTTGAAATAATATCTCTAGGAAAAAACCTAACTAACATGATTATAAGTTTTGACTATCATAGGTGACTATAATCTGTATTATTTATATATTTTTAAAAGAGCTGTATAATCACAATATCCAAACAAGAGTAATAATACACATATAACAAAATTGACCTTGAATTTTTATCAGTAAACCAAAATCCATACCTATGCAAAGTATTCACTTTCTATATCATATTCCCTTTTTTCTTTAGAAAGAGAGTGATTGTGATCATTAGCCATTTAAACCAACTGCATTTAAAAGAAAACAAAATTTATAAACAATATTTGGGAATTTGGGCATAGTTCTCTCCAAACAGCAGGATCCAAACAGACAGTGCTGTTTGGGGGCACTGTCAATCCCAAGGGGATTCTGAAAAAAACAAACAAACAAACAAACAACAACAAAAAAAAAAAAACCCAGAAACCTGAACAAATCCTGCCTGTTGTAGATTGTGAGGCTGCATCCTCACAGCTGGTTTGGATATTGGATCATCTGGCCACTGCTTCAGGGGGTCTTGCTTGATCAAACCACATTAGTATGGAAGGAATCCACAGCTTTCCTCCTTCTGTGGACACAAAGTATTTTCTTACCACAGTAGATGACACATATTTTTAAAAGGTCCTTCGCCTGAGCTAAAACACACTTAGCATGTTTCTCTAGCCTTTTGGCACAGGAATTAGTCAGTATGTTAGCATGTTTCTCTAGCCTGTTGGCACAGAAATTAGTCAGAATGCATCTGACAGTAGTACTCAGTAGTGACACTAAACTACACATACTTTATCACCAAACAGCAAATGTGATGGGAATGAGGTAAGTTCAGCAAATGCAGCTTTAGCAATAAAATAGTGTCAGCACCAGTGTAGCAGGCTGTGGCTACAGCTACAGCCAGAAACTATCTAACCACTGGAACCTCAGCCCCGCCAGCACCTAGAGGGTCAATCACCAGAGTCACAGTCACCAACTACACCAATTGGAGGAAGGGAGACCTCCTGAAGCATAGGCTCCACTGCACCAATTGAGGAAGAGATGGGTGGACAACAGTATAAGAACACACTCAACAACATAGAGAACGATACAACATCTCCAGAAACGAGTGGTTCTATAGCAACAAGGCCTGCACATCCCAACACAGATGAAGCAGAATCAAACAACCTTAAAAATAACTTTATGAAGATGATTGAGGCCCTTCAAGAGGAAATGAAAATTTCTCTTAAAGAAATGGATAGAAAAAAAAAAAATTGGGAAGAATGCAACAAATCTCTTAAAGAAAACCCAACAAAAAGCAATCAAGCAAATGAAGGAAGTGGTTTAAGACTTGAAAATTGAAATAGAGGCAATAAAGAAAACACAAACCAAGGGAAATCTGGCAATGGAAAATGTGGGTAAATGATCAGGAACTACAGATGAAAACAATAGAATACAAGAGATGGAAGACAATCTCGGTCATTGAAGGTAAGATAGAGGAAACAGATTAATTGGTTAAAGAAAATGATAAATCCAGCAAATTCTTAACACAAAATATCCAGAAAATCTGGCCCACCATGAAAAGACCAAAACCTAAGAATACTAGGGATAGGAGGAAAAGAAATACAGCTCGAAGGCACAGAAAAATATATCCAACAAAATCACAGAAAAACTTTCCCAACCTAAACAAGGACATGCCTGTGAAAATATAAGAAGCTTACAGAACACCAAATAGACTGGACCAAAAACCAAGTTCCCTCACCATGTAATAATCAAAATACTAAACATACAGGATTAAGAAAGAATATTAAGAGCTGCAAAGAAAAAAAAAGGCCAGGTAAGATATAAAGGCATGCCTATCAGAATCTTACCAGACTTCAGTGAAAAAAATGAAAGTCAGAAGGTCCTGGACAGACATTCTGCAGAGACTAATAAGAGACCATTGATGCCAGCCCAGACTGTTATACCCAGCCAATCTTTTAATCACCATAGAGAAACAAAACAAGATATTCCATGACAAAACCAGATTTAAACTACCTATCCACAAATCCAGGCGTACAGAAAGTATTAGAAGGCAAACTCTAACCTAAGGAGATTAGTTGCACCCACAAAAACACAGGCAGTAGATCATCCTACACCAGCAAATCCCAAAGAAGGGAAACACACAATAGCACCACCACTAACAAAAATAACAGGAAGTAGCAATTATTGATCATTAATACCCCTTAATATCATTGGACTCAATTCGCCTATAAAGACACACAGGTTACCAGGTTGGATATGAAAACAGAATCCCTCCTGGTGCTGCATATGAAAAACACACCTCAACCTCACAGACAGACATTACCTTAGAGGAAAGGGTTGGGAAAAGATTTCCCAATCAAATGGACCTAAGAAGTTGGTGTAGCTATGCTAATATCTACCAAAATAGACTTGAAACTAAAATTAGTCAAAATAAATGAAGGACATTTATAAATCATTGCAGGAAAACTCCATCTGAACATCTGTGCCCCAATTACAAGGGCACCCTCATTTGTAAAAGAAACCTTATTAAAGCTTAAATCACACATCAATCACACATAGTGGGAGATTTAAATGCCCTGTTCTCACCACTGGACAGGTCTACTAAACAGAAATTTAACAGAGAAATAAAGGAACTAACTAGCAGATGTTATGACTCAAATGGGCTTCAAAGACATTTGTAGTACATTACACCCAAACACAAAAGAATACACCTTCTCAGCACCCCATGGAACCTTCTCTAAAATCAACCACATACTCAATAACAAAAGCAAACCTTAAATACAGAAAAATTGGAATAAAATCCTGCATCATATTGATTTTCATGGCTTTAAGTTAGACTTAAACAACAACATTAATTTCAGAAAGGCAACAAATTCATGGAAATTGAACAATGCTCAACCACTGGGTCAAGGAAGAAATTAAAATTAAAGACTTCCTCAAATCAGTGAAAAAGGCTGTATAACATACCTAAACTTATGAGACACAATGAAAGCAGTGCTAAGGGGTAAGTTCATAGCACTAAATGCCATAAAGTAACTGCAAAAGTCCCTCGTTATCAAATTAACAGAACACCTGAAAGCTCTAGAACAAAAAGAGGCAAACTCATCCAGAAGTAGACAGCAGGGAGTAATCAAATTGAGAGCTGAAATTAGCAAAATAGAAACAAAGAAAACAATACAAAGAATTAAAGAGACAAAGAGTTGGTTCTTCCAGAAAAATCAACAAGATAGACAAACTTTTATGCAAGCTAACCAAAAGGAAGAGAAAGAATGTCCTTATTAAAATCAAAACTGAAAAGGGGGACATAACAGGCACTGAGGAAATCTGCAGAATCATCAGGTGATTCTTCAAAAACCTGTACTCCACTAAATTGGAAAACTTAAAGAAAATGAACAATTTTCTGGATAAGTACCACATACCAAAATTAAATCAAGACCAGATAAACAAGCTAAATAGACCTATAACCCATAAAGAAATAGTTATAAAAAGGTTTCCCAACCCCCTCTCCCAAAAGCTCAGGACCAGATGGTTTCATCGAAGAATTCTACCAGAATTTCAAAGAAAAACTAATAACAATATTCCTCAAATTGTTCCACACAATAGAAACAGAAGGAACATTACCAAACTTTTTATGAGACCTTAAATACCCTGATACCCAAATAAAATACTGGCAAACCAAATCCAAGAACACATCAGAAAAACCATCCCCCATGATCAAGTGGTTTCATCCTAGAGGTGAAGGGATGGTTCAACATACAAAAATCCAACAATGTAATCCACCATATAAACAAACTGAAAGAAAAAAAAAAATATGATCATCTCATTAGATCCTGAAAAGGCCTTGGACAAAATTCAACACCCCTTTACGATAAAAGTCTTGT
The DNA here is from genome assembly GCF_943737965.1 of Phodopus roborovskii. Classification (NCBI taxonomy): domain Eukaryota; kingdom Metazoa; phylum Chordata; class Mammalia; order Rodentia; family Cricetidae; genus Phodopus; species Phodopus roborovskii. The sequence continues at coordinate 44,291,012 of NW_026126418.1, forward strand.
AGAGAACAGGGATAACATGAACATACCTAAACATAATAAAGGAAATATATAGCAAGACAACAGCCAACATCAAACTAAATGGAGAGAAACATAATAAAGGAAATATATAGCAAGACAACAGCCAACATCAAACTAAAAGGAGAGAAAATTCCATTAAAATCAGGAACAAGACAAGGCTGTCGATTCTCTTCATATGTATTCAGTATTGCGCTCAAAGTTCTAGCTGAGCAATATGACAACAAAAGGAGATCAAGGGGAAGGGAAGGGATCAAATTGGAAGGGAAGAAGTCAAACTTTTGCTATTTGCTGATGATATGATAGTATATATAAGTGACCCCAAAAATTCTACCAGGAAATTCTTCCAACTGATAAACACCTTCAGTAATGTAGCAGGATACAAGATTAACTTTAAAAAAAAAAAAAGTCATTAGCCTTCCTATATACAGATGATAAACAGGGTGAGAAAGAAATCAGAGAAATGTCACCCTTTATAATAGTCACAAATGCCATAAAATATTTTGGGGGTAACTCTAACCAAATAACCTATATGATAAGAAGTGTAACTCTTTGAAGAAAGAAATTGAAGAAGACATCAGAAAATGGAAAGATCTCCCATGCTCCTGATAGGTAGGATTAACATAGTAAAAATGGCAAACTTACTAAAAGCAATGTACAGATTCAGTGCAATCCCCATTAAAATCCCAGCACAATTCTAGACAAACCTCAAAGGAAAAAAAAAAATCTCAACTTTATATGGAAAAACAAAAAAATCCAGAATAGCCAAAATAATCCTGTACAATAGAGGAACTTCTGGAGGCATCACCATCCTTGACTTCAAGCTCTACTATAGAGCTATAGTAATGAAAACAGTTTGGTATTGGCATAAAAGCAGGTGGACCAATGGAATCGAATCAAAGACCCTGATATCAACCCACACACCTAGGAACACCTGAACTTTGACAAAGAAGCTAAAATTATACAATGGGAAAAAATGGAGAAAAGAAAGCATCTTCAACAAATGGTGCTGGGATACCTGGAAGTCAACATCCAGATAGATCCATATCTATTACCATGCCACAAAACTAAAGTCCAAATGGATCAAAGACCTCAACATGAACCACAGTGAACCTCATAGAAGGGAAAGTGGGAAGCAGCTTTGAATGCATTGGCACAGGAGACCACTTGTAAAATATAACACTAGTAGAGCAGACACTGGGAGCAACAATGAATAAATGGGACCTCCTGAAATTGAGAAGCTTCTATAAAGAAAAGGACACAATGAATAAGACAAAATGGTAGCCTACAAAATGGGAAAAGATCTTCACCAACCCCACATCTGACAGAGGACTGATCTCCAAAATATACAAAGAACTCAAACTAGACATCAAAATAGAAAATAATCCAATTAAAAAATGGGGTACCAATGTAAACAGAATTCTCAACAGAGGAATCTCAAATGGCCAAAAAGACACTTAAGGAAATGTTCAACATTCTTAACCATGGGAGAAATACAAATCAAAACAACAAACAACTCTGAAATAGCATCTTACAGCTGTCAGAATGACCAAGATCAAAAACACTGATGACAGCTTATGCTGGAGAGGATGTGGAGTAAGGGAAACACTCCTTCATTGCTGATAGGAGTGCAAACTCGTATAGCCACTTTGGGAATCAGTATGGCAGTTTCTCAGGAAAGTGGGAATTGATCTACCTCAAGACCCAGCTATACCACTCTTGGGCATATACCCAAAGGATGTACACTCACACCACAAGAACATATGCCCAACTACGTTCACAGCAGTATTATTCGTAATATCCAGAACCTGGAAACAACCTAGTCAGTCTCTCAACCAAAGAATGGATTAAAAAAAAAATGTGGTACATATACACAATGGAGTACTACTCAGTGGTTTAAAAAAAAAAAATCTTGAAATTTACAGGCAAATGGACAGAAAAAGCCATCCTTAATGAGGTAACACAGACCCAGAAAGACAAATATAGTATGCACTCACTCATAAGTGGATATTAGACATAAAGCAAAGGACAACCAGTTTACAGTCCATAACCCTAGAGAAGCTAGGTAACAAAGAGGACCCTAAAGAGAGAAAACTTAATTGAAAATTTGGGGAATAAATGTAGACAAAAATGGACAGAAATTGGAATCTTATGTTGTTGGTGAGAATTTAAAATGCTGGCTGTTAAAATGCAAACTTGGCATTTTCCCAAAAACTTACAACATAGTTTTAACTCCTGGGGGTTAGGAGGGGTCCCCATCTGTCCAGGTTTGCAGGACAAGCTGGGTACAGATGGCAGCATTGAGAATACTCACAAAATGGAAACAGTTCAAATTTGCTTCTGCCAACAGAAGGGATATATACAATGTACAGCTATACAATGGAATGTTACTAACTGTATAATGTTGAAAAGGCAAAAAATTATAATCACAGCTGAAGCTCAACATGGTGGTGCAAGACTCGTAATGTCCCTGTGGGAGAAGCAGGAGGATGACAAGTTCAAGGCCCTATATAACAGTCACAGGTTTCATAGATTTAGCAGATAGAAGCAAACATTTCATCCTGGGTAAAAACTGTCTTAAGTTCAGCAGTGAACACACTATATCAGAAACTCTAGGATCACACTGGTCTTCTTCCTGAGTGCTGGGTCCACAGTGTTGAATCCCTTTGCCCACCTTGGAGATTTCAGTCTTCATATGTGTGAAAGAAAGCAAATAGCTGAGCACAAGCACAACATAAAGATGGTAGTGATTTTTTTTTTACCATCTCTTTCTGTTGTCTTTAACTCCAGTTAAACCCTCCCTTGAAGGGTTTTGCTGAGTTACTCCTACGGCTCTTTTCTTCCCTTATCCTTACCAAAATTTATCTCCACACCACTCTACCCCTTTTTCTGACATAGTTTTTTTCTGAATTTCAACATGGCCTTTGTCTCAGTTGTTGTGTTTCAACAGAGCATAGCCCAAGCCAGCCAGGAGTACCAGCCAGCTGTTGTGGCCAAGGTATTTTAGACATGGTACAGGCAAAGCAAGAAGACCATTTAACTCATCATAGCTACCCTGGTTTGTATAGCACAGTTCGTTTACTAATCCTAATTCCCATTCTTTACCTCAAGCAATGTGTTTTTTTTCAGATGGCTATTCCTATGAGAGGGAAGCAATGGAAAATTGGATCCACAAAAAGAAACGCACAAGTCCCATGACAAACTTGGTTCTTCCTTCATTGATATTGACACCAAACAGGACTCTGAAAATGGCCATCAATCGATGGCAAGAGATACATCAGAAATGAATTTTTCATATGGTATCGGGTACATTTTTCAGTGATCTCATTCAGTGCTAACTAGACATTCCAAAAGCAAAATAGAAAGAAAAGATATGTTAAAGTTTACTTTAAAAACCGCCAATTATTATTCTTACAGTACAGAATTATACATCTAATGTCATTGCTGTGTCTATAAAAGTGAAAATATTTTTGCACTAATAGGAAAATGTGTAGAAATAAAACTTTACTGTGACTTTACATTGCAATGCCTAAATATGTTATTAGGTGTAGGCCACATCCAATAGTAGCTATACCCTATAGTCATCTAGATTCTATGGATGTTTCCATCTTGAGTAACAGCTATTCAGTTGTTTTCAGTGACCTTCATAATAGAATTTTCATAATATAATTGTAAATTGTTTAATAAATTGGGGGGCCACTCCAGGCATGTTGAATAGCAATTTTGGTGTGTTCTAAGTTTGTAGTATAAGGATTTTTTTCTCCATTATTAAACATCAGATAGTCAAATTAACTTTGCTGAAATACATCAAATGGCAAACCACCTTCCTTTTGAAACTTGGAAGTCTTACGCATTCCCAGTATGTGAGAACTTAGATTCAGACAGTTAGCAACCGCTACACTACCAGCACTGTCCACATCTACTACACAGGAACTGAAGTGCAAGAAGACGGCGTGTACTGACCTCTCAGAACCCTGGCTAGCTGTTGCCCAGAGAGGAGCCATCGGGGAATAGAACACTGTGTCTTTAGCCTTTGTCCTGTTCAGTCAGGCCCTCAAACACTCACAACATATCCAAGAACGTTAGAATGAAGAAATACGGCCATATATGGATATGGTCAGTATCCTTGGCATGGCCAGTATTTGATAAAACCTCTTATTTATGAAAATCTGACCCCAAATTCAGAGATTCACCTGCCTCTGCCTCAGGAGTGCTGGGATTAAAGGTGTCTGCCACCACTGCCAGGCAGGACAACCTTTCTCAAAAACAATGATTTTTATTTTATTCCATGTATTTGCCTACCCTTGTATATTTGCACCATAGAGTGTCTGGTACCTTAAAAGTCAGAAGGCTGAAGTGCCTGTTTCACATATCAAAGTGGACCTGGCCTGCAGGTTCTCCCAGCATCCCTCAGTCCTTACCTGTTACAGGGTATGGCTAGCAAACCCTTCCTCCAGAGGCTCTTGCCCATATAATCCAGACATTTTGGTTACCTGCCTTTTGGACCTTCCTCTCTCTCTCCCCACATGACACAGCCCGGTCTTGTCATGTCCACTCTGGAGTCCCAGAGTGTGCTGGGACTCTACTCATGCTCTCCTACATTTCTATAATAAACTTTCTCCTCCACCAGACCTAGAAGCAGTCATGTCCTCCCCGCCTCCTCTCCCTCTCCTCCCTTCTGTCTTCCTCTCTCCTACCTCTCCTTCCTGTCCCCCTCCCCTCCAGAGCTAAGGTTGGTTTGGAACACTATGTGGATGTCATGAGCAGGTATTCAGGAATCTGATCAGGACTGGAAGCCAGTTTTAGGAAGGGATGTGTTTGACACCAAAGGTTTTTAGACTTTCTGGCACAGGTGAGTCACAGTGGCACTTACCTGTAATTCAGGAGGATCCTGATGCTCAAGATCACCTTCAGCTATATGGCCTGTCAAGAGGCTAGCCTGGGACACTTGATAGCCTGCCTCATAATAAACACAAAATCAACCAAGCAAACAAAAATAAATGCCAAAGAAGGCAATGGAGCCTTATCATCCTAGATGCTACAGGCACTGCCTGGCCTCCTGGTGATTGGCCACCCCACAGACACAACTGGGTCTACCCACATGCAACCTTTAGGGTTGATCTGCAGCTTAAGATGACATACACATATCCCTGCTTGTCTTATCCAGTTTTGTAAATGAGGGGCTGGAGAGGTGTCTCAACAGTTAAGAGTACTGGCTGCCCTTCCAGATGATTTGGGTTCAGTTGGAAGAGCCTACAAAGTGGCTCACAACCCTCTGTCACTCCAGGTCCTGGAAATCCAGCGCCCTCTTCTGGCCTCCACAAATAACAGAAATACACATGGCAAACAGAATTCAGAAAAAAAAAAAAAAATGCTCATATGAATAGTTTGTAAATGAAAAGCACTGAGGATATTTAATTACAAGACTGTCTCAGTCTGTTGTGCGTAAATAAAATACTGATTGGGTAAAAAAAAAAAAATGCTGGGCAGTGGTGGCACACCTCTTTAATCCCAGCACTTAGAGGGAGAGGCAAGTGGATCTCTGACTTCCAGGCCAGCCTGGTCTACATAGTGAATTCCAGGACAGCCAGGGCTATACAGAGGAACCCTGTCCTTAGAAAGAAAGGAAGAAAGGAAGGAAAAAAGGAAGAGAGAAAGAAAAAAATATAAATACACCTTTTACTTTCTCCTATGCCATAAACATAAATTGCCAAATCTAGCTGCCAAAAACAATGTCTGCTTTGGGAGTTTTTAAATGGATACTGAACTATATTTCTTTTGTTTCATAGGTAGATCCTGCCATCTGTTATTGTAGAAGGGAATATATTTTATTCTACGTGATTTACAGTTTCATTGTGAACAGAAATGAGTTCCACAAAATGGTGGAAATCATGCTGTGGTTTCTAATTGTTTTCATTTAGAAGAGAAGTCACCACTGGACCAAGTGTCTCTGTGTATTGTTTGTTTTTAGACTTGCTGGAAGCTGCTAGATTTTCACATAAAAAGTCACAATCACTAAAGTCACTGCTGGAAAGAGCAGTTTAAAAGATTTTTTGATACATTGGGGCTAGAGAAATGGCTTTGTGGTTAGGAGCACTGGATGTCCTCTAGAGGACCTAGGTTCAATTCCCAGCACCTACATGGTGACTCCCAACTGTTTGTAACTCTATTTCCAGGGGACCCATGGCACCAGACATGAAAACTACTAATTTTCCAAGTTCACACTTTATATATAAACAGACAATGCCAAACAACCCCCTTTTCACCAAAAGTGAAAGCCAAATCCATGACCATCTCACAAGAAGGGTCAAGACACCCCTACCCCACCCCCACCCGCTCCACTGGATGCTGTGAGTCGAGGGGTTGGTTCAGGAGTAGCTAGGAGCAGTGTTCAGTGCCCTCTGACCTGGAGCTTCCGGAGATCTCACTTCTGGCCTGGATACTGAGCATGTCCTGTCTTTACCAAGACCAAATCAGAACAGCAACTTCATGTCAGTCCTCACACACTGGTGCTGTCCGGGATAGTCAAGACAAGAGCTACGCATTACTTAGTACTACTTTGGCCCTCTGTTTTAACCTGGAAATAGTGTGGAGGACTGGATTAGGCTTCTAGCAACATTATGGACAAAACAATAACCTAAGTTAATTAGTTTCAGAGTTCAAGTCACTCTTTCCAGGTAGGTGAAGGCTGTCCAGGCAAAGAGTCAATCTATTGGGAGGTGTCCCCTTGTCCCAGTGAACCCCACCTGTACACATAATGCACAGCACCAACTGGATTTAATGGTATTTACATCCCAACCAGTTTCCCCTCTTTCTTCTCCTCCCAGTCCCTTCCCCAGCCCATCCCTATCCACTCCTCATCCATTTCTATTCAGAAAGGGGCAGGCCTCCCAGGGATGTCAACCAAACATGGCATATCAAGTTGCAGTAAGACTAGGCGCCTCCCCACACAGTACTGGATGAGGCATCCCGGTATTGAGGAGTCGGGTCCTAAAAGTCAGCAAAAGAGTCAGAGACAGCCCCTGGAGACGGAACAGCACGTTGACAGGCACACAGGGGAGCTGGAGGAGGGAAACTGGGGGTGTTGTCAAATTTCATTGCATGCATTACGAAATTCTCAAGAAAATTATTGTTAAAAGGTACTTGAGTGTAGCAGACATTAGGCATCATATCACTGATGGTTTTACCTGTTGTGTTTGGTTCTATTCTCTGGGTCATCTAGCCTTTGGGTCCTGGCCCTCCCGGCGGTGTCAAGGGTGGGCTTCCCATCACGGCATGGGTCTAAAGCTGGACCAACCAGTCATTGGTTGGCCACTCCTATCATTTCTGTGCCACCTTTACCCCAGCACATCTTGTAGGCAGGACAAATTGTAGGTTGACGGTTTTGTAGCTGGGCCTTGCCTGGTTCCAGGAGATGGCCAGTTTAGGTTCCGTATCCCCCATTACTAGGAGTCTTAGCCAGTATACTCATAGATTGGTGCCTAGCCCAACTGTCATCAGAGAAGCTTCATCCAGCAACTGATAGATGCGGAGACCCACAGCCAAACGTTAGGTGGAGCTGGAGAAGCCCTGTGGGAGAGAGGGGGCAAGGATTGTAGGAGCTAGTAGGGCCAAGGACCAAAGAAAACCCACAGAATCAACTAAGCTGGTAGGGCTCACAGACACTGAATTGACAAGAAGGGATCCTGCATGGGACTGACCTAGGCCCATGCATATATGTGATAGTTATGCAGCTTGGGCTTCTTGTGGGACTCCTAACACTGGGAGCAAGGGCTGTCTCTGACTCTTTTGCTGACTTTTAGGACCCTACTCCTCAATACCGGGATGCCTCATCCAGTACTGTGTGGGGAGGCGCCTAGTCTTACTGCAACTTGATATGCCATGTTTGGTTGACATCCCTGGGAGGCCTGCCCCTTTCTGAATAGAAATGGATGAGGAGTGGATAGGGATGGGCTGGGGAAGGGACTGGGAGAAGAAAGAGGGGAAACTGTGGTTGGGATGTAAATACACACACACAGTACTTGAAAAATATAGAAATATGCCAACAAGGATGAGTGAGGGATATCTCAGCACTATATGAAGAACTACAGGCAATTAACAGATGCTGAGAGAATTAAATCTCAATGGGCAAGCCCCCAGATAGGATCTCCAGACCTAAACACATATACATACATACAAGTGACAATAGCTGAACTCCAGACAGGTAGGGGTGTGTGTATGTGTGCGCGCGTGCACGTGCACGCACACGTGCAAGCATGCATGTGTGTGTGTGCATGTGTAACAATAATTGAAGGGTTATGAATTTGAGGACAGGGAGTTGTAAAAATACGGATACAGTGCGCATATGGGAAAGTCTCAAAAACTTTAAGTTAAAAAATACAAAAATATAGAAATATTTCAAGTAAGAATTGTATCATGATACAACAAAAAACAATCTCTTGACTGCTTTGAAACTGATCTGTAGTCATCGAGACAGACAGACATTTTTAACTGAAAGATAATGCAAATGTGCTACAAACACCAGCCCTTTCGCTCAGAATATTGCCGGTTATAGGGTTACAGATAATTTGCTGCCAGTAAGCCCGTTAGTACACGCTGGTTTGCCTTGTGCTTCTTTCCTACTTAAGGAAAAGTTGCCAAGTATGATACTATGGAATTTCTAGAAGCTTCCACTTATTCCGAAATGAAAATGAAACATGCCGTTTTTGGAATATTGAACGTTTTTCGCTCTTTAGGGTAACATTAAAATGAGATAGATAGCTGTTGAAGAGATATTACTGTCTACTTACCCCTGATCAATGAAGGCCAACCCACTTGTAGTAATGGTTTTTATTCCATATGGAAAAGTACAGTAGTTGTGCAGAAACAAAACTACATAACAAAAGAAAGACTTTCACAAATATTACAGGAAACAATAAATAGCCATAGTAATTAGAGCAAAACTCAGAGAAAGCTCATACAAATGGCCTAGCTTTTTGTACAAAGCACACTACATACACAGGGACAAACGCTGAGTGACACTGCAAGGTTCCTATTCGTACAAAACCTCCATGATGTTCGCAGGAACATCACGTCTACACATTTTTAAAACATTCTGCAAATATAGAACTTCCTTCTCCCCAATTCTAGAAAATACATCTCACATCTCAACATATAAAATACTCCCCCCCACCTCTCTCAAACCAGCATTTGAACATCTTCCAATAACACCATTTTCCATATAAAAATACCTTAAACCAAGGTTCATCCCTGTACCTTATCTTTACAGAGGAATAGTAGGCCAGCTTGGACTTCAGCACCTCAGAGGTGTTCATACAATGAGATAAAGTGCCTTTATGGGTATACTGTTAACATGCCATGAGAACACATCATCAGTGCATTGACCAGCATGGATGAAGCTTACAGAGGACATGCGGATTGATGGCGGGGTTCTGTTTGTCTGTAGATTACCTTCTTTTGGGTAGTATTTACAAGTCTGAATAAAACTGGGCTAGATATTTATATATATAACATGTGACTACGAAGTAATGACTGCATAATGAAAACAACACAACCACCCAGACTTTAAGGGTTCTGTTTAAACCCTGTCCCTAGGGGACATGGGAGGCTTGTTTCAGAGACTTCCATCACTGTCCTGAGGACTTCTGGAAGTAGTTAGAGCTAATTTGTTGGCACCATCGAGAGTGCTGCTCTAGTTACTTTTGCACAAAAGAATCTGACCTGGTCACAATCAAATTTCTAGATAGCCTTTTCCTCTTCTATCAGCAACACTGTGAAGCATAAATATAGTTCCAAAAGGGCGCTATAAAAATACTCTGCAAAAGGACCGTAACATAGAAGTAAATGTTTGACCCCCCTATGAGTAACTGCCATGATGGGAATTATATTAGGGTGTGTCATACTTCCCACACAGAAAGGAAAAAACCCTGCTGTTTACAGTACATTTATATCCATTTAGAAACCACTCAGGTTGTAATTTTTATACATGTGTAAGAAGTGGGGTGTGATTATAGGGATCTGTAACTTAAATATTTCCCCATCTTAAACAGAATACACTTCCAGATAGTCAGGAATTAAAATCTTCTACCAATGGGTTTTCTTTTTTCCTCTTTTCTAAGTAAATATGCTTTTGTACATAGCAAACCAAGTAGTCTCCTAGGAGAATAGCATAGGTTGATGTCTTCTTGGCAGCCTTTAAATTGATACGTAGAAGCTGACCGTAGTTTTCAATTCTGTTTAGTATTCCTGCTTGTGGATGATTTCTAGCTACTTACTATAGTTTTATCCTACATTTTTAATATGTCAGTGGCATCAGATCCACCCAAGAGGTGGAATATATGGCTAAAATGTAATTTGTATTATGAATTTAAAAAAAGACATTATTTGCAACTACGAGCCAACAGACTGCATTCAAGATACCACACAGGGGTTGCTTAAGGCTCACACATTTGACTCTATGAATGATCGCTTTGGTTTCGCTGAAGTGAGGTGGCTCCTGTGGGTTTCCGTACTGACATGAGACGGCTGCTTAGAGATGTTTTCCTGGTACAGATGAGGAACACCCTTAGTTATCCTGTTGTCCTGACACAGGGCTGGGATTTGGCACTTACTCTCCTCCAGCTCCTTTACCTGTGCCCCATTGTGGACATTCTTGCTCAGCGGGGAAAGTGAACAGGGTTTGGCTTGGCTACAGTATCCTCCTGGCTTGAGAGTGGGCTTCTCAGAGTTAGACTGCAGGCCAGCTGCAGCGGCTGTGTTTGTCAGTAACCCCTCTGCCACCTGGCAGTGCCAGGAGCGACCTGGAGGATTGCTCTGCTGCTGAAACCTGGCAGTCTTGTCCATGATGCCCATGAATGGAGTATTGCGTGGCCTGTGTTCAGCGGTGCCACCCTGCACCTGGTTGGTACCTTTGTCTTTGATTCGAGAGTCTGGTCCTTGGACCTTGAATCCATCTGAAAAACTACTGCTGGAAGTCAAACTACTGGTTGAACTCGATATCTTGATGCTGCTGGATGGAGAGCCAGAAGAGCCCGAGCTAGTGAGGGAAGCCGGGTGCCGCACATCGCTGCAGCTCACTGGTCCACCCTGGCTTGGAGGGGCTACATCCACAGTCATGGAGGCATGAGCCAAGAGCCGCTCGGCAGCTTTGACTTGGCTTGGTAGAGGATATGCAGGGCCGCTCTCACTGCGTTGCAGCTGAAGGTTCTGGCTGGGACCCAGCCGATCCCCAAAGCGGCCACAACCAGTTCCTGCAGTAAAGGGTACAGTTCCCTCTAAATGATGGTTTCTGCTCCCGGCAGGGGCTGCAGATACTCTACCAGGCATGGGACTTGGGGGAGGGTTCTGGGAAGACACTTGTATTTTTGCGGTACTATTCCTCATGCTAGATTGCCCAGAACCCAGATGTTGGTTGGTCTTCACGATCTGTGCCTGTTTGGTAGGCTGCATTACCAAGCCTGGCTGAGCTACAGTCTCTCTCAGGGACTTGCTGATTCCTGCCCTGTTCTGTGGTGACACTGGCCTGCCTTTGGACTGTAATCCCTCTTGAAGGTTTCGGATATAGGAGGAAGGGACAGATGACGGTGGCTGGGATCTGGGAGTTGGGGAAATGGATTCTTCCTGTGAAGAGGTTTCTTCCTCTTCCGCCTCCTCAATGGGAAAGTGGTCCTTCAAACTGGAGGCTGGCGCATCCTCATTATCCGAGTCATTGGATGGAGCCGGGAGGGGCCCCTGCTGCTTTTGCTGCTGGTTCTTCTGGAGTTGCTTGCACTCTTCTTCAACACGGGCCAAAAGCCTCTTGATTTCCTGATTGGTGGGACAGAGGTTCACAGCCTCCTGCAAGTCAGCCAGAGCTGCCAGGAACTGCCTTCAAAAGAAAGCAGAAGGTGTGATTAGCAGCCACAAGAGCATGCTCTGACTGTAACTGTTATTAAGTTAGCTGTCCTCCGAGGGGAAAGAGTGGGGTTCGAACACTTGTGGAGGTGGTTAAGTCCTGGTTAGCCCAGAGTTGCTGGACCAAGTACAGGGCTGCACTGTAACCCAGGGCTTTGTGACTCCTTGACCTATCCATGAAGACCCACAGACAGAGGGTGCCAGCATCTTGCCCACTTTAACTTCTTTGGCCCTCGTTACGTCCCCTTCTAACTCAGAGGTCAGACATAACCCTGTTCTGCTCCTGTGCCATCCCTATTTGTTAGTCTCAATGAATGGAGGCGTCAGCAGGTGTTCTGTGCTGGGGTACGGTGGATGGGGAAGACACCAGAATGTCAGGAAAAGGAAAGGTTAGCCACTACAGTAACACCCACTACTGTGTCTCTCGGAAGCTACTGGTCTCTATTAAAAGGAATGAGAAGTGTCAGAGTAACAACCTTGATGAAGCAACATACCCTCCAACTCATCTAAGCAGGCTTGACCTCCCAGAAGCCTCCACAGTCACATGGGTGACCCCAGACAGTACCTGCTGTTCCTTTTTGCTCTTGCCCGGGCATAAAAGGCTTCATAGGACTTGGGTTTCAATTCCAGAGCCTTTGAAGCAAATTCTTCTGCCAAGCCAAAGTCCTGGGGTCGACAGATAAACACACGAGTTAGAAGTAGCAGGGCAGTCTCCTGGGAGCTTTTCTCTAAGAGCAGTGGAGCCCTGGGACCTGGCGGGGAGGGAGTCCTGGGGTAGGGCAAGGCACATTTCCCTGTCATCTGCCTGTTTAAAGTTGGATAATCAGAGCCTATGACTACTTTTAAAAATCCAGCAGCAATTACGACTCGGGAGAAAGCATTGGTAACAAAAGGCAAAAGTGGCCGGAGGGGTTCCAGGCCAAGAGCAGCCTGTAGGTGTCTGTGTGTATGCATGCATCCTTCTGCTCTCTCAGCAGGGCAGGTGGTGTGAGCACCAGGGCAGGTGAGTGACACTGGGTGGGGGTGGGGATAGAGTTAAAAATAACAGTAGGAAGAACTATAAAACATCTAGTAGTAATAAACTGTAAGTTAACTACTGCTGGTTATAAACTCTGGGCAAACCTAAGGGCCACAAGGCAGCTTGACTTAACAGCCACTGGTGTTGGACTTTTGTTGAATGTGGGGAGGGAAAACTCTTGATTGTGGACAACACTGGAAGCATCAGCCAGGGGAGAGAGGCGCAGCTTGTGTTTGCTGCTTTCACCAAAGCAAAGGAAATTCAAGCTAAGTGCATTCTGTCGGCATTTTGGGAGGTGGGCAATGGCTGTGACCTGGACCTGTGAGAGGGTCCCCACAGCACCCCAGTCAGATTGGTAGCCTAGGGGATGGCCTTCACTTGCTGCTAAAGAACTTTGGCTGGGGGGGGGGGGAGAGAACAACTCCCAGCTTACATTTGTTTTCCTTCGGCATCGAGACAGATTGAGATAGAGAGAGACTCTGAGTTCACTGAATGGCCTCATATCTTCTCCGAATCCTTCCCGAGGGAACTTCCTTAAGGCATACTGGTACCTCTGGGCTGCCTCCTTCATCTTCCCTTTCTAGGATTCAAAAATCATGCCAAGTTATCCTTTCCTAGGACTCTAATAGGAACCACCATTTTGAAGACCCCCATGTAAATGCACCACAGGGCACGAGGATCCAATGAGTAGGTAGGGTGTCCTAGTGGGAACCAGAACACTGACTCGTCTCAGCATGTTCAGGATGCACTGACTTCACACAGCAAGGAAAAGGATGGCTTAACAAGAAAGTGTTTGGAAACTGCAAAATCACCAACTCTCCATCTTCACGCATCAAATTATCTTCACATGGATAATTTCAGTGTTACTGCAAGAACCATGTTTCACTGAAACATATTTTAAATTCAAGTATAATAGAAAGTTGGAGGAAAAAATGCTACCATTACTAAGGCAGACCGTGCCTTATGGATAAACCTGCAGCCAGCTGTAGAATAATAATTTTCCTTTTAGAGGCACTGAAGAATTGGCTTCAGAAATCAGAGCCACAGCACATCCCTCTCAAGGCTACAGAAATCCATTTGCCTCAGCTCAGTCAGCCTCACTGCTCAGCGGGAGCTGCAGCCTGTTGGAAATGGCTTGGTATTTCTGACATAATTACCTAGCAGAATCCATATTAAAACCACTTCAAAGCCACAACAATATACACCCTGAACTCAATTTCCAACCAACTCCAGGCTGGGAACCCTGCTGGGTCATGCTATATTTGTTATTTGTTACCATGAAGAAAAAAAACAACAAAAGGAAGTAAATGAACAACCTAGCAGATAAAGCTGCCTAGCAGGGAAAAGGATTAAAGTTGTTGCATCTTGGGTTCCCTTCACAAGCCCCCCAATAATCTTAATCCTACCTAATTACAGGTCTGGAAAGAGTAGCAATCTATGCAAATGGCCTACACACTTCCCTAAGTCAGGTGGTGGCCACAGGCATGTTTTTACAGTTTTCCTGGGGCACAGCCATGCTCCTTTGCCTGTGCATGTAAAACCCATGCCTACCTGTGTACCAGCACTGGGCTGGCTGATCTGTACAGACCGCAAAGCCGCAAGGAGTCACTATGGCTACCCACCATGGATCTAACTGGCAGCTCATTTGGGAAAATTTAAAGTCAATTTTATGAATCTGTAGACCTTAATTCCACTTCTGAGGGAAATAACTATCTCTTGAGAACCTGAGAGCACAGTCAATAAAAATATCACTAAAAATACTTAAAATCCCCAAATTTGTAGAATTAAGAACTGAAAAGTGAAAGGCCGCGGGGAGGGGCAGGAGCACAGGACGGCTCTTTTAATTTTCTTTTCAAATGCATTTCTTTATTTGGCATAGGTTTGTATTGTGTAGGCACATGTATGCCACAAACCACATGTGGGAGTCAGAGGATAACTTGTAGTATTTGGTTCTCTCCTACCCGTGGGGCCTAGGATTCAGAGTCAGGCTGCCAAGGTTGGCAGCCAAGAACTTTAGCCACTACACCGTCCTCCTCCTGTCCCCTTAAATGTTCTTTTCTTCTGTAATTGCTCCTTGGTGCCTTTCTGCATCCCTCATGACTAGATCCAGTGCCACACTTGGCATTTTGAGAGGTGGGGAAGCCGAGGGAGCTTCCTGTGGGATATGTCAGCTGACCTACCAGAGGCTCTCCATCGTGTAGGAGCTTCAGACAGGAAGTCACAGTCACTGCTGGGAGTATTACCAACAATTGTTCTCAAACACAAGGAGAAGTGCTTTGCCATTAATGTTTTGCTGTGTGGAGATTAACAGGCTCCTGGGCAAGAGGTCAGGGTGGAATGTTTTGCAATTCCATTCTTACTAAGTTACTTCTCTGCACAGAGACATGGCTGCAGCATCCAATACCAAACTAAGAGGTGGCTCCAAGTCAACAACAATAGTACAGAGAGAGACAAAGCCACTCACCTTGTACATCACATTTCCTTCCTCCATCAATTTCTGTAAAAGTATGATCAAAATATCAGGCTTGGATGTGGCCATCGCCCAAGCGGCATTTCCTGCAAAATAAACATGCTGTCAGGGGGTGCTACCTCAGCCCAGAGGGAGCAATCCCCTGCTGCAGCCCTGACACCGGCCAGTAACATCTGCAGGAATTCAAGGCAAGGTACAGTGCTGGGCTGTGTCTTGGGGCCCCAGGCAGCAGGACTCTAGCTAGCTGGTTTAAGTTTCTCAACTATTTTATGCCAAGGCAGCCCCTGATGAGGAGTCATCAATGCCCACAAAAGCTATCCCTATTGCTCTATTAGCAATGGAAACTAAGGTGCTTCCCTTTCCCGAGGAGCCAATATGGCAGGGGTGGGTTACTGCTGTCCCCAAGGCCCCTGAACTCTGACCTTAGTCCACTCTGAGGTCCTAGCTTGGGTCCCCTGTCCTGTCCCTGTCCAGCTTTTCTTTTGGTCTAGACAGGCTATGGCCTTGTTTCTAGCCCTTAACCTGGCCTTGGAACAATGCTGGTCACACACACACAGCTCTGAAACAACAATGCTTCCTGGGAGGCCACCGAGCTCCCTGTGTTTTCTGTTTGTTTTTCAAGTAAAAACTATGGCATCACCACTACATACATACAGGATCAAGTTAAAAAAAAAAAAAAAAAAAAAGGGAAATTGCTTATTACTGGGAAAAACTATTTTCCATGCAGCCCCCTGTACCCAGAACTGCTCATGGTCAAAGAGCCTGCCCAGCAAAGCAAGACAGGGGCGCTGTAGTTCTTCCCTGTGTTCACGCTGAATACACGTGAATACAAGACACATATGTGGGCCTCCACACAACCCTTAACTAATGCCCACTCTGCTCCAAGGACCTCCTCGATGTCTCCTTCATAGAAACTGCGTGCACCGGGGCCCTAACTTTCTGTCAAGCTGTCACTGACAACTCTAGGACAGCAGCCGTTCTACAGAACCACCCTGGGCTTTGTGAGCAATTAAAGCAGGGCCTAACTGTAGGGATATTTTTTAATTTTTGAGTGAGAATGGCCTCTTGAATGGCGGGGCCCCAGTTGGTGGAACCATTTGGGAAGGATTAGGAGGTGTGGTCTTGTGGGAGGATGTCTGTCATGGGGTGAGCTTTGAGGCTTCCAAAGCCCATGTCATTTCCAGTTATCTCTCTGCCTCATGCTTGCGGACCAGATGTAAGCTCTCAGCTACTGCTCTAGTGTCCGCCTGCCTGCCTGCCTGCCCGCCTGCCGCCATGCTCCCCATCCGGATGGTCATGGAGTCACCCTTGGAACTCTAATTCCTCAATCAACCTTTTCTTCTGTTGGTTGCCTTGGCCATGCTACCATCACAGTAATAAAAAGGTAAACTGCTAACACTTCCTGGTGTGAGTGTCTGGGACATGCATGATTTCAAACTGTCCCTCTCCCTCAGCCTGTGCTCTCTGCCAACCTGGAGAGAAATGGTATGAGCTAAAGGCCAGCAAGATGGCTCGGTGGTTAAAGACCTGAGTTTAATCGCTGGGACCCACGTGGTAGAAGGGAAGAACTGACTCCCGCCACCCTCCCTCTGACCTCTGTCTGTAGCTTGTATTAGCACACACAAACAAAATGTCATCTTTTTTTAAAGGAAGAAAATCAAAAGCGACTTCGGTTTTCTGGATGACTGGGATTAAATGAGACATAAGAGACAGAGGAGAGCAAGAGGCAGGGAGAAAGGGAGAGCAAGCACATGCTGCCAGCCACCCAGCAGGCAGGTAAGCTTTAGTCCTTGCAGGGAAGGCTCTGAAGCCGACCCTCTGGCCCTGCTGATAATGGCAGTGGGGTTGGTTCACTGACCGAGCTTGGCTCCTTTCCTAAGCAGTGTAACCACCACAGCAGTGTTCCGACAACCGATGGCTCTGTCCAGGGGGCGCATCCCACTGTGGTCCACGTGCTCGATCACGGCTCCCTTCTCCACCAGATACAACACCTATAGCAGCAGGGAGAGAACCAGTCCGAGGATCAAGTCGCTGGCTGGAGCGGGGCGGGGCGGGGCCAGATGGAAAGAAAACTGATGTGACACCAAGGAGAGGAGAGGAGGAGTCACAGCCCGTGGCTAGACTCTCCGCTGAGTTGAGACTGAGTTGAGGGCACGCCGACAGGCACAGACGAGAGGTGTGAGTGGAGACACGTGACCTGTGTCTGACCCCACTTCCAAGGCCACAGACAGGACTCGTGGTGACCTCTTCACCTGCCACTAGCAGGGAAGCTTCTGCAATGAGCTCGGGCATGCTCCAGACATGAGCAGCCTGGAACCAGATGGGCCAGCGTCATTCACTTCAGGGTTTAAGGAAGAGATGAGGCGGTTAGGACTGTGAAGATGCTGTGCCCGAGGCCACGGTATATAGCTGCATGTACTCGACACGCTAAGAAAAAACTACTTTGGCCACTCCAAATTTTCCACTGACTGGAAAAGAAACTATGCTCAGCTTAGATGGCTTTGTGAATGCAACAGGACATGTTTCCTGCCAATCTACTGGGTATTCAAAATGACACTAGAGGTTATTGTCCAGAATACAAAAAGAGCTACAACAATCATAAAACCTAACCAACGAGTGGGTAAGGGACTTAAACAGATATTTCTCCAAAGAGGAGACACAGCAAGCACATGAAACACACTTATTAGTTGTTAGCGCAATGAAAGTCAAAGCCACGGTGGATATCAACCCTCACCCATAGAATTTGAACTATGTTCTAAGAGTGGGGGGTGCTTATGATGACAAGAAGACATTAGAGCCCCTGTGATGGAAATGCAAGCTCCCGTCCGCTGTGGAAGGTAGAGCAGAAAAGGTGTTGTGTGGTGGTGGGATGTCCCTAGAAAGTTAAAAACAGAATTACTGTCAAGTATGGTGGGACACACCTGCCATCAGTTTATTTAGCAGGTGGAGGCAGGAAGATCAGGAGTACAAGCCAACCCTGGCAACAACAGGGATCCCGCTGAGGCCTGGCAATTGCATTTCTGAGCATATAGCCATAAGATTGAGAGTGGAGGCCTATTAAGACCTATTTATCCAGTGATACTTCTACTGATGGACAAACGCCCTCCCGGTCGCAGGTCACTCCTTTCCACAGTGTGACATAGGTCACTCTGGCTCACCCTTCTCATCAGACACATGGACGGGACTACGAAGCAGAGTCCCCAAGCAGCTCAATGACACTCTGGTACCTGCAGAGGTTTGGAATGTGCACCCTGACAGAGCATGGCATCTGCCCTGGAGGACATCTCCCCAGTTCTCAGTTTATAAATGAAAATTGTAACTAAAAACAATTTTAAACAGTGTATTCTAAATTAACTCTTTGCTTAATTGCTAATTTTTCTTAAGGGAAAGTGGTTTCTGAATGACCCATGTATAAGGATTTTATTTATATGTACCATATGATAAAAATAAAGCTACCAATGGTGCATACATGGTCAACTCCATGTCTGTAGTATTTGTACTTGTTAAGGGTAGGGCTTTTGGGCTTCGAAGAGTGCATTAAAGCCTTGACTAACAGTCTCCGATTGGACTGCACGAAACAGAGTTACAGACAATTGAAAAGATCGCATACACCATGCATGCATGTGTGAGCACACACTGAGGCCACAGTCAAACAGCTTCACAGAACCTGAGCATCAGAGCAGGCCCCTCTTTCCATCCACCCCATCCTGCACCCGGGAAAAGACCCACGCACCAGCAGTGAATGTCGATTAGTACGCACCGTCTCAGCATCACCATAGAAGGCAGCCAGGTCCAAGGGAGTGCGGCCATTTTTGTCTGTCTGATCTATCTCTGCTCCTTCTTCGACCAGGTACTGGACCACGGCCCTGTGACCCTTGAGACATGCCCAGCTCAATGCTGACAGGCCCTCTTTGTCCAGGGAAGAAAGAGCAGCACCTGGTTGGCAGAAAAGAAGGATGTTCTAAAGAGACACTGTGTTTCCCAATCTCACTATCAGGCTGTTGAAAACTGGGCCCCAAGGATCTCATGCTGAGAAAAGGAAAACACACCAGCCAGAGAGAGACCTAGTCTCCCAAAGAGAGATTTCCCAATTTTAACAACTTGTTAGCTCAGCTAACGGGACAAGATGCAAGGCCAGACAACGATGGGCCAATGGCATGTGAGACCACACCTTGACCAGAACTGATTAGATAGATGTTCATGTCTTTGGCCTTTAGGTTAAACTTGGATTTCACTTCAGGACCCTAAAGATTGACTGGAGGAAGCTGCAGAACCTTTGTCCCTCCTCCCAATGTGGCTACACTGAGTAAATTTCCTTTGTCTACTTTTGGCTTTTAATTGGCTTATTGAAGAGGGGCTGCTGGATCTGACTTGGGCTACAGGCTGTAATCCCAGGTCCAGTAACACAAGCTGAAGGTCCCACCACCTGGATGCCTGCCTGTGAGTAGAACATCCTCAGCAGGTTTGATGGCCAGGGGGGTCTCACGGAAGCTGAACGACAAACACCCGGACTGCATCATGGCTTTGAAAATCCACACAACAAAGAAAATAATCGGGAAGCCAAAGGTACCAGCGAGTCTGCCGAAGCCCTTCCTGCAAAAGCAGCTGGGACACTGCAATACACCACACCTTTTGAAAGGAGGAATTCCACAGTGCTCAGGTGTCCTTCACAGGCAGCCACCATGAGAGGTGTCCGACCCTGCTTGTCACTCAGGTTCACATCACAGCCATGATCCAAAAGCAATCTGACAATCTGAAAGACACACTGAGAATCAGGTTCCTGCTGCACTTAAGGCCACGGCCTCCATACCCAGCCAATTTCTCCATCCTTCCCACCAGTTATGTGATGCATGGGGACAAACAAGCTTTCTACTGTATTCATTTCAACAAAGTCTTCTATGTATTCTCTTAGTGTACACAGTTATTACATGTACAAAGTCACATATACCAGGTAGAATTAGTAGTGAGGCATGCCAGTCACAGGACAGCCACATTGTGGGCAGGCAGGGTTATCTTGGCTTCGGAAGGAGTCAGCAGTTGCCAAACTGGTCCTGAGGAGAGGCATAGTGCCCTGTGTGTCTGGGATTCTGCAGCGATAGGTTTACCCAACCAAAGGCATTCAATGTACAGACTGAATGCAAATACTGTGCCATTATAAGGAATGTGAGCTTCCTCAGATTTGACATCTGCAGACAAACTGAGAGGGGGGCTAAGGCAGGAGAGCAACTCTGCATCCTGGGTTGCACGCTTTGCTCAGATGTAGCACTGGGCGGTGGCCTGTCCTTCTCAGGACAACTCTTAGCAAAGCTTCTCGATGTGAATTCTCAGCAACGTGCTTTACACCACGCATGCTAGTAACATAGGCAGGAGTCCTTATGCTGGAGGAAGCCTCTTTGTCCACTGGGTTGTCCACCGGGCACATCACCTGTGACAGTGCCAGAGTGCCAGGGTGGCATATTCCTACTGCTTTCATTTCATGCACCAGCAAATCTCTTCCACCTTCCTTGTCAGTTATGGAGACACTGAGACAGGCAGAGGGTTAGTCACAGACGCTGTATAATGAGTGGTCTTGAAGCTGTTTGTGGGCACAACGCAGGTGTAATGTAATATGGCGCTGAGTGTGGGAGAGGTGTGGTCACTGTTTCAAAACAAAGGAAGACGCCTTGTTCCCTTGCATTAAAGATGGTGTACCATTGGTTCTTCCGAGAAGCAGCTATACACAAATATGTTGTATGGACAGTTTACAAAACCATGACAGCAGCAGGTACGCCATGGTGAATCTTCTGCTGCTGTAATCCAATTCTCCTGGAGTTAAGGAACTTCTATGTGGTGGTAGCGTGGTATGTATGGTATGGCGTGGTGTGGCGCGTGGCGAGCCTGCCAGCCTTCTATTCAGTCCCCCTTGCTGATTGTACTTGTCTGTCATGTTTGCCTCTGTGAAGCAGTCATGATGACAGAGGGAGAAGCCAGGGATGGGAAACAGTTTCAAGAGCTACAAGGGGTCTCAACAGTGTTCCTGAAGCGTCTAGGGGCCCCCGGGTACCTGCCAATGGCCCTGGCGGGCTGCACAAAACAGAGGGGGGACCCCTCTCCTGTTGGCCCGAGACACAGCAGCTCCACGCTCCAGCAACAGCTCGCAGACCTCCAGCTTTCCTCTCCCGGCAGCAGCAGTCAGAGCTAGGGGAAGGGAAGGGTAGAGAGCTGTCAGAGGGTACAGGGCAAGGGCCTTGACTTTCTACTGCCTGTGTGTGCACCCCCACCCCCCCCAACCTGTGATAAACAGAGCATGGTAGCCCTATGCTAGGCCTAGGCCTCTGGAAATGGGCTACTTGTGCTGCCTTTGAATGCTTGTTCCTAGAAGCCAGTTATGCCAAGTTATGAGGGAGATTGAGTGACTCTGGGGTGAGATCAACAGGGACAAAATTGAGGCTGCATCTGCATGTACTTGACAGTCTCAGGTAAGCTCCCACTGGGCAGCCAGCAGCGGGAGGCCAGCCATGTGTGAGCTATCTTATGTAGGTCTCCAGCTCAAGTCAAACTATACTCCTAGAGCTATGAGGACAAAGACACTTGAGCTGGCCCCAGCAGGCTTTGCTTAAATCCCAGATTTGTTAAGTATGGAGTTTGTTTTCTTCAACAAGAGACAGAACATGGTAGATCACAGACTAGCGTTATACTCAAATCTGGCCTCTTAGCCTTAAGTCAGAGTCCATTCAATGAAGCATAATTACAGAGGGGCTGGACAGATAGCTCAGTGACAAAGAGCACTCCCTACTCTTCCGGGGACCCCGGTTCAGTTCCCTGCACCTATATTAAGCTGTTCACAGATGCCTGTAACTCCAGCTCCAAAGGATCCAATGCCCTGTCCTGGCCTCCATGGGCCCACCCCCACATTCCCGTGGCAAATGCGCGCGCGCACACGCACACACACACACACACACACACACACACACACACACACACCCCACACAAGTAAAAATTAAAACCTTTTTAAAATAAAAAGAATGACTTAGATAACAACAGTGCCCACCCTATCATTGATTGCTGCCTTGCTGGAATGTAAAAACCTCTTTTGCAAGTCAGATGAAATGTTATAAAACAAAAAGGAAGGTGCTGGGATGGACGTCAGTTAATCACCAACAGACTAGTGTTACACAGCAGCAGGATGCAACACCACAGGGGAAGAGCGCTGTGACCGACCATGCCCTCACTAGCCTACAGCCCGGCTTCCGCTTTGCCCAAGAATCGGTGACTACTCAGGCCTACACAACAGCTTTTCAGGGGAACAAAAGGGCAGCATGGTTCTGAGCCACACAGGACAGATGCTCCTCAGGGAGCAGCCCTGCGGGCAGGAGGAAGGAGAAGCCTAAGCGTGGCTGTGGTGCCATTCTTGCACCTGCCTGGAAAACTCGGTTTTCTAAATATAGCCTCAGCTTCCAGAAGATAGCAGTATTCCTTTGAACCAGGCGGAAGGGGAAAACCTTCACAAAAGAGCAAGTCGACACCAGTGAACACATGGAAAGTGCCCCTCCTCCTCAGCCATGGATGTGGAATGAGGGGACACCAGCTCTTCACTGGCAGGGATGATGGCAGGAGACAGCGGCTGGCAAACAGGCCAGGTGAATGTACAACTTGTACGACAGCATTCTTCATATGGCCTCAAGCCAGGTACCACCCACATTGCCATCAACAGTGGGAGACACCAGTGAATAACACTGTCACACAGCGGGAACTTTAAACATCTATGAAAATGCATGCCCCACACCTAAACACAACTCAGCAGGCCAGTCTTACACACCACGGAACTCAGTGAATAAATAGCAAAGAACACACAGTAAAAACCCATACTGCAAGAGCCATCTTGGAGAGTGGTCCTCCGACCCTCCTTTAGAGAAGGGTAAGCGCTATGTGCTGCCTGGAGAACCTCGGAAGCCTGTTCTCAGGAAGGCTGCTTTCCATAGACACGTGTCTGCCTGCACCTATCACTCCAGGCCCCTCCCACATGGCTAGCTGACACTTGGCCTTCCTGGGTCCCTCTATAAATACTATGCCTTCAGAGTTGGCTCCTAAACCTCTACCCTCTGCTCACAACTATCCCAGCTTCCACTAAGCATGGCTCTGGTAACCGAGGTTAACCACAAGAAAGACACACAAAGATACACACAAAGATACACACACACACACACACACACACACACACACACACACACTCACTCTGCAGACCAGAGAGCTGGGCTTGACCTGTTGATATCACCTGAGTTCCACTCCTAGCCTTATTCAGAAAGTAAGGAGTAAGGCAGGAGCCATGGGAGGGAGCACATTACCAGGGAGAACTTGGGGGACCTAGCATCTGAAGCACCAGGAACACGCAGTTCCCTATCCTTTCAGAAAGGCAAGCGAGTTGTCTCTATGCTTCTGGTCCTGAGCTCCTGAGGCATAAGTGTGGACTCAGTCAGGGCACACTGCAGGCCTGGCCACATCAGGCCATTCTTGCTCATTCCTGAGTTCCTCCTCACTCAGTGACACACACCTGCTCCCTACACAGGGAGTGGGTCAGCACATTTCTCCAGCAAAATGTGTTCCGAGGTGCCGTTTTGACCGACCTCAAGTCTCTGGGTTGTTTTTGCAGCAGACGGCACAGAAGGAGTGAGTCAGGGGACCAGAGTGGGTAGCAGATTAGCAGCTGACACCAGCCTTTTCAGGCCTGA
Source organism: Phodopus roborovskii (assembly GCF_943737965.1). Taxonomy (NCBI): domain Eukaryota; kingdom Metazoa; phylum Chordata; class Mammalia; order Rodentia; family Cricetidae; genus Phodopus; species Phodopus roborovskii. Next base: position 44,315,115 of record NW_026126418.1, read on the forward strand.
CGATGAGCACTCACGGGCTAGCATCTGCTGGCTGTCAAGATGTTCTAACATCTGAAGCAACTGTGCTTTCCTACAAAGCACAGCACATCCTAACAGCCTGCCTTGGCCTCTGTGGGGGACTGCTGCTCCAGGAAGTAGGACTGACCCCTTTCCGCTCTCCAAGGCATGGTCTAGTTAGCCTCAGTCCCTGTGAAAAGTCAAGAGCTGACACCGATGCAGGAATTACAGGCTCTAGCAGAAGACCCAGCACACGAGCCTCCTAAGACTCAGAGGCCCAAGTGGTTCGGAATGGAGCAGAGGCACTCCAGAACGCAGGGGTTTCAGGAAGAGATGGAAAATGCTGTTCTAGTATATTTTCTGTGTTTGACCTATGTTTCCTCATGTGTGGAGGTAGGTAGTCGAACCTGACCAGACTTATGGGATGAGTCCTAGTTCGTCATACATTTAATTCATTATTTAACTATATCTGAACTATCGAGAAACTGAGTAACAAGCACAATGCCCTCAACCACAGCTGTTATTGCTAGATTTTTAACCCCGAGGCCATCGAAGCACACTGGTGGGTGACAAGTGATATGCCTGTGGTTGTTTGATGGGCCCAACAGACGCAAGGGTGTGAATGCTTCATCGCAGGATTTGAAAGGACTGAGTGTGGCCTCGCTGGAGTCAGGCCCGGTGGCTCTCTTCTCTTCCTGCTGCCTGTGCATCTGAAGGTAAGACTCCAGGCTCCTTCTCCAGCACCATGTCTGCACACGCGCAGCCATGCTTCCCACCATGATGGCAATGGACTAACCTCTGAAACTGTAAGCCAACCCACATTAAATGCTTTCCTTTACAAGAGTTGCTGTGGTCCTGGTGCCTTTTCACGGCAATAGAACGCTGGCTAAGACAGGGCCAAAAGGAATCTACAGAACGTTTCTTTAGTTTATCAAAGAAGTTCTTTCTTCTGTGGCTGTGCGCATACATACATGTGTATGCATGCTCTCGAAAGTGCATGCAGGCGATACAGACAGGCCCCTGCCCCTAAGGAGAAGATATTCAAACTTATACACAAACACGGACCAAAAGATAAGCACCCAAGTCAGCTTTATGCACTGATGCACAAAAGGAGTGGCTAAGGTAGTCCAAACCAGAAGACAAGATTCTAAGCCAGTCCCCATCCTTGCTGCAGGGAAGCCCAATATAGTCTGTCCCTGCCACAATGATGGGGGCGGTGCTGCTCATGATGGCTGAGAGTTGGGACTTGTGGTATTTTGCACTGTAGAAGACCAGAATATGCCTCTGGCAGAAAGGCTATACTTATTATTTTGAGAAACTTGGATACTGAAGAAGTACAAGTGAGCTGTCCCCTTTCCTGTGGGCAACTGACATCTCTGTGGGAATTATCCCTTGACAGGTGTCACTTCTATCCAGGGAAAGATGGACAGAATATCCAGAGAAGCAGCCATGCAAACCTCATACTTGCTGGCCTTGCCCCCATTGCCTGTGTGTCTCGTAGCCTACGCAGGAAGGCTGAGTCAGATGCCGCGTCTAAACCACCCCGACAGCCGTGAGCCCTCCTCTTTCATGTACAGCTGGCTTTACAGGGAATGACACTGTTGTGCTCTACTCCTATTACCACATCTTTTGTTATTGGGGTCTGTCCCTGCCCTAGGTTGTTATGAAAGTATAAAATTGTGTTGTTTTCTTCTCCTAAAATATACATTATCTGAACTGATCTGAGCCGTGTCTCTGCAAGTGGGCCACGGAACATCCCAGTGCCAGCTGCTGCTCTGGAATTTTCCCTCTCTCAGGGACCCTCCTCCTTCCCTGGCCGTACCCAACAAGAAGAAAGGGATCAAAAAGGCACACAGAGACACAGGACTACATGGAAAGAAGCAAGCCTTGCGTTGGATGAGACCTGAGTGATCCATCGACTAAACACTGCCGTCCTTCATTTTGTAAAGAAGCTTCATCCCTGTGAGGAATGGGACCTTTAAATCAAGATTTCTGTTGCAGCTGCTACTGATGTCTTTCAACAGTAACACATCAGACAGCCCTGAGCTAAAAATAGGATCTGTGTTTCGCCAGCTGTCAGAGAAGCCGGAAGTCGGAGCAGCTGACAGGCTGACAAGTGTGCCCTCCCCGGCCTGGCGACAGGGTAGGACTCCACCTTCTTTCCCCACAGCCGGATCTGCTGTGTGCTTTCACTTCAGTTCTTCTGTCGGGGATTAAGAACCTGTCAGCACAGGTCCGCTTTGCTCAGGCTCAAACCAGCTCAGGGTTGACATCGGAAGTCTAAGGAGACACTGCTGATGACAGACAACAGGACATGGCTTTCCTTCCTCTTCTACCCAGAGTATTTTTAGCCTCATCACACAAACTCCCCAGGCGAGGATGCATCTCAAGTTTCACCAGCCACAAGGACTTCAGGGTACCATATTCCCATATTCGGAAGCATGGAGGGCTACAGCAAACAAACTCAAAACAAGCTATGCTCAGGAATTCCAACCATCCTGCTGAGAAAGCTAACCTCAGCCTCAGCAGCTCTAATGAGGGCCAGTGAACTTGGCTTGACAAGACAAAAAAGAGTGGAGGCCAGGGCATGAAAGACTCAGGGCCAGGGTGGGGAGGAGGGATTGATGCTCTGTCTTGGCCCAACAAGATACAAAGACATATGAAAGGGAAGCCCCACCCCCCACCCCCGCCTTCCATGTGAGCATGCATCACCAAAGCTAGCACAGAGAGTGCTTTTATTTGGCAAACCCTTAACAAGATATTATCATCTGTGTGATTAAATTATGAAAAAAGAAAAAAGCACATACCCTCTTCCTGACAATCCTGAATTACTTAACCTCAGCAGCGCTGTCTTCTGAGCATGAGTAGACCCATCACGGCAGATGTTCATTTGAAGAAAAACCTGACTGACACTCAATCATGTGAGCTCACTGAAAGCATCAGAACTGAAAAACACTTCTTTGCACCATGAAATGGATCATTTGGCAGAATCTTTTACATATTGAAGTTCTCCAGGCAAAGATTTGATTTTAAAAAAAAGAAAAAAAAAGTACCAACCCTTGACTGTCTGTCAACTTGCTGGGAACACAGTCACTTCATCAACAGGGCTGTTTACAAAATGTTATAACAGATCTGTCACTCAAACGCACAAGGGTGTGTCACTGCACTGGTCCAGGGTGGCTCAGCTTGAGGATCAAACCAGAGATGCTCTTTTCCCCTCCTTGGCTTCTTAGACCTGACCTGAAGACTGGGAGAGGAGGTGACAGAGACCACGCCTCCATACCAGACAGCCATCTTTCATGTACAGAAAATCCAAACTGAGCTTCCTGGCCAGCCATAAGCTCTAAAGCTTATGCAGGAGGCTGCATCTTCTATATGTGATCGACAGCTCAGTTTTGTTTACGTGTGTGTGTGTGTGTGTGTCCGTTTGCGCAATTTATTTCTATATTATACTGGCCTTTCCCGTTTTTGTAACAGCTTTTTAATAAAATGGAAGTGCCAGCGTTAAAAGTAAGCAGCAGGGTCCTCAGAAAGGTCACCTCACTGTGGCTGAGGTAGAAACCAGTAGATGTGACTGACAAGGTGTTGACGCCTGGCCCTTCACCAGGACACAGTGGACACACACCAAGCACAGTCAAGGACAGAAGCAAAGCAAAAACTGCAAGGAAGTGTTGGTGATCTCTCTGTTATTTCAGCAGTGGTATCGGGTCTCACCATTCCTAAGCCCTTTAATACAGTTCCTCACGCTATGGCGACCCCAACCATAAAATCATTCTGTTGCTACTTTATAACTGTAATTGTGCTACGGTTCTGAACTGTATTGTAAATATCTGTGTTTTCTGGTGTCCTTAGGAGACCCCGTGAAAAGTCCCCTTGACAACAAGGGTCTCAACCTATAGGTTGAGAATGACCAACCTAAAAGGTAAAATGAAACTAGACTCATACTGTTCACAGTATACATACATACATACAAGTACGTGGACACATTCTTAAGAAAAGAGGTTAGTGTCTGTTTTGTGTTTTTATTTTTCAAATCTCCCATAATCCACAGAATTTGTAGGGACAATAATTACAGTGAGGGAGACTCGTTTGCTGGGTTAAGGGAAATGAGACTGTGTATTGGTTAAGGCTGTGCCTCAAGAACAATTGCTCAATAGATGGAAATTTTAGTCTTTATTAGCCACCTCACCCTGTGTACGTGTGTGTACACGTGTGTATGTCTGGGCGTGCTTGCCTTTGTGTATGCACATGGAGGTCAGAGGTCAACATCAAATATATTCACCCCTACCATTCTCATTGTTGGAGACAGGGCCTCAGTAAAGTAAGCCTCCAGAACACCGCTCCCCCATCTGCAAGCACTGGGTGGGGTTATAGGTGCATGTGCCCGGCTTGTACAACAGTCCTGAGGTTCCAAACTTAGGTCCTGTGCTTAAACAGCAAGTATTTTCCTCACTGAACCACCTCCCAAGCCAAGGGCTTTCTGTCTTGTTTGAGAGCAGGGATCAAGATTAATCTATTGGCCAGGTTAAATTCTTGGCTTCCACATGGATTCATTTTGTGACTCGGGGTAAGAGATAACCTCTTTCTGTAGCTCAGCTCCTTTAGCCTCATAAAAGTGCACTTAACGGTGATCGCAAAGTGTGCTTATCAAGATTAAACAGAACCTAGCCATGGTGTTTTGCTGGACTCAGCAGCTCACAGACATATGAGAGCTATTATATGCAGCTAGAGTTATGATTAGTTACCATTACTAAGATATAGAGTAGTATACCAAATTTCATCCCTCCAGCTCCACTAACCACTTTGGCCACACACTATGCCATGTGTGAAGAAGGGCTTTCTATGCAATGGACTTTGCATACCCATGAATCCATTTAATACACAAGCAACTCCTGGGAGGCAAGTGCTTTTCCTATCTGTTGCAAATGAAGAAAGAGAAGTCCAGAAAAGTTTATCAGCTGGCCTAAGGCCATGCAGAAGTGGGAGCCTGGCTGCCATCTGAGTTCTTGACTCCTTCCCTGTTGCCTCTAGGAAGTCAACTCAAAAGACACTGAACTCCCCAAACAATGGCGTGTAGGTACCCTTAGAAGGAAAAGATCAGAACAACAATTCTGAGCTCCCTAAGAACTGCCCTGCTTTCTCCCATGGACAACAAGAACCGTGTGCAATGGCTATGTTCCCTTCTCACCGTGGCCATGGGGCTCCTGAGGCCAGAACAGGACATCTTAGGGCACACCAGTATCACTGTGTAGCACCTACACACATCTGAGCTGTCACTTGCCTCCCTCTGGGTCCTCTTCTGATATTATTTCAAATAAGCCTTGGGAACAATGTGTGCTATACGAAACAAAAATTCAGCCAAAACACAATTTCCTAAGTATAGATGACATTAATCCTATGTCATATGCACTTTGCTCCACTAAAAATCTGTATGAAGAACATAGCTTCGAACAGCTGTCACTCCCCAAGCTGAGGGTGTTCACACCAGACAGACCCAGCTACCTGCTAAGACACTGAGGGTGTGTTTCACTAGAGGCGTGAAGACATTTCTCATCGTCTGGCCTTCTCTCCCTCACAGTGGAGCACAAGCTGAGCTGGACAGAGATGTGGGGGACACCCAACCAGGCATCAGTGAAAGGAAGGGAGGGTGTGTCATATGTCTTGGTCAGTTTCAAACACACACGCTCCATAGACCCAGAAAGTACTGGGAAAGTCTCCCATCTGGCCTTGTGCTCTAATGAGAATGGAAAAAGGTAAGTGTCCCAAAATCCTCAAATCTAAAACAGGAAACTTTGCAAAACATCGGCATAATGCTCCAAGTTTTAGAGCTTTGAACATCACCCACTATGAAAATATCCCACACTCTGGAAAACCCACATTCCGAAATATGTCTGGCCCCAAGCATTTTAAATGTGTGTGTGAGAGAGAGACAGAGACAGAGACAGAGAGAGAGAGAGAGAGAGAGAGAGAGACAGAGAGAGAATGTACAAAAATATATAACGTGTGTGGACCAAACTGAAACCAGCAAGCTTAAAATATAAATTCTTACTAAAACACCCCCACCCCACCAAAAACCAAAGCTAAAATTCAAATGAACAAGTACTCATTTTTAAAGTAAGAGAATAAGGTACTCGGTTCTTTGTGTTCTGAGGCAGCCATGGAGAAACGCAGGTTCCCATGGCCTGATACACCTAAGATAAATGTTCAACAGCCACAGGATGGAAAGAAAAGTGGTTCACACAGACAAGAGGGGCACTCTATCACAAAGGATGGAATACTCTTTCCCAGCTCTGTGATCTAGTATGGAGACAGGTACATGGTTACATCCTGCCCTACAACTGGGAAGGCCTGTAGACACGGTAGTCCATCTGACACAGCATTTGGGAACAGAAGTGGCCAGGTTCTGCCCAGAAATAGCCAACAGTTCAGTGGGGTTAGTCTGTGTGCTTCAACCCACTAGGAAGTGTGGTGTGCATGCGTGTGTGTGCACTCCATAGCCCAAATATCCCACTTCACTTACAGAGGAGAGAACTTGGCTCACCTTAGGAACAACAGCAAAGCTTTTAACAGCTTTGGCAGTGGGAGCCAATTATTTACAATGACCAAACTCCTTTGCAAGAGTTCACCAATGAAAATAGCACAGACTCAAAACAAAAGACTTGGCACTTAACACACAGTATCTCAGTCGGTCCTAACTAACTCTGATGGGACATGCTGGGACACCCCTTTTCAAAATTAAGCAAGGACAGCCCTCAGAGGCAGCTGACATCCTATCTTCCCCTGCAGAAACTCCCCGGGATACCAAGCACTATGCCAGGGAGCAAGAAACAGAAATTCCAGCCCTTGGGAAGCTCAGTGTGTGGGCCATGACATATCCTCAAAGAATAGCTCAACAGTCCTGGGGAGGGAGCTGCACATGATATCTGTGTGGCAGAAGCCTGCCTTCAGGGAACAGGCTGGAAAATGAGGGCCCTGTTTCCATCTATTCCAAAAGGAGGGCTAAACCGCTAGAGGCAGAGTGCACTGGCGCTGGACAAAAGCCTGGAGTTTGGAAACATGGCGTGTCAATCCCCACAGCACAGCATTAGGTCACCAGTTAAGTGTCCCTGGTTATTTCGGCTTGGGCTGATTCACATTAAACAGTGCCATGGAAAAACAGTAACTATTTCAGGCGTGACTTTGTGGGAGCCAAGACTGACTCGTCATGGCTGTGGCATGCTGAGACAGATAACCCAGGCAGCTGATGGGCTCATGCCATGTCTCTGGCTGCCCATAAACTGTGGGACCATCACTGCCTGACAGCCTGTGGGTGTCACAGAGTTACAGCCTCAAGGGAGGTGCAGTTTCTGCTAACAGGTCACACTCCTTACTCTCCACTGAAGAGGAGGAGAGGGACAAGGAGAAGGAGGGGAAAGGAGAGGATAGAGGGAAGGGGGGAGGTAGCAGCTCAGAGATATTTCAACCACGGAACTCACTTTGAAGGGCTTGTCTATAAACATTGGCCAGACAAAGAGCATATCCTCATGAAAAAGAAGGTTGTTCTAAGTAAAGATCTCTGCTCTGCTCCTGAGATCAGCAGACTCTTAGGAGTTTCCTAAAACCTATGGGTTTACTGCGGAGCCCAGACTACATACCACTGTAGAGGAATGTCTGCTCCAAACCAGCTCCTTCATGATGACACGTGTGGACCTTCAGCAGTGAGATGCAATTTTTCAACATGAAGGGCACAGGACCATGCCTCCTCCTGACTACCCCAGCCCATGAAGTCCTTCTCCGGCTGAGAGCAGTCATCACTTCACACCACCATGATGCCTACACTTGGACACTGTGAAGGTACACAGGAATCTGTCCTGACAAGACAGTGGGAAGTACTTTGTACAGGAGTTGGTGCCCACCTGAGCTCTAACTACTGTGAGAGCAGACAGTGCATAGAAAACAGTACACCCTTCAAAGACAGGCAGGTGAGCCCGAAGCAGACATGGAAACCACCTTTATAAGCCCGCCAACATCTTTGTAACTAAATCTACACTGAGCAGACTCGTCAATAGATACAAGGGTTCCAGGAGAAATAACGAGTGTATTCCCCATACAAAGCACCCAGTTGTTCCTCTGCCTTCCCACACCCTACACAGGACTCACTCTCGGACTCTTGGCCTATGCTGTGGCCAACACTCTGGAATGTTCTAGACACAAAACACTATTGAGAACACGCAGGAATGAGAACCAAACAAACCACCGACCAAAGCAACCACTTTCACTGCCGAGAACCCCTACCATGAGGAGGGCCAAACGACACGTGGAGTGCACCCCACACACACTGAGGAGCAGCCAGACTCAAGTATGCCCCCACACACACACACACTGAGGAACAGTCAGGCTCAACTGTTTACAGAGGAAGCTTGGTGATGAAGACTATGACTTGTTAGCTCTTTTAATCGCTGTCATTACAGAAGGCACTGAGTCTCTTATCCCCACATGTGAAGTGAGGTAATAAATCCAATGGCCGAAGCTTCCAGACAGTACAGTGTCTGCTGATACTCTCATCTAAATCATGCCTTACAAGGTTTCAGGCAGCTCCCCTTGACAAGCACAGCTGTGGAAGGTTGGAAGGTGTGTGTGGAGCAGACGGTGGCTATCAGGAGTGAAGGAAATGTCCACAACAGAGCCGCCATGGTTTTATTAACAGACAATTCCTAGAGAGCTGCAGTGGCTCCCTCAACCTGACAGACATCTGACCTTGCCTTTTCTTACTCTGAATGTTAAAATTTAAAATTATCTCCATAAAACTCATGGCTCTTGGGCACGGTGATACACACATATAATCCTAACCCTTGTAAGGGTGAGGCAGTAAGATTTCGGCAAGCTAGAGAATGATTTGGTCTCCATAGTGAATTCTAGGCCAGCCAAGCTTATTTCCAACAAGAACAGGTCAGTCGCCCCCTAACTTCTTGCCTACCACTCAGCTTTCCAACAAGAACTTCAACTAACCCATCAACTGGGTCCTGAGACAAGAACCATACTGAACCTGACCCCCAAACCCCACTCAAGAGACCCCCCCCCACTCAAGAGTCAGTGTGATGGGCACAAATTCTCACCCCTGGCCAAGAAGCTATTTGCAACTGATAGCTGCTAGAAGAGGGAAAATCAGCGTCTTCAGTGGAGCAACACTGGGTATACCAACCTACATTCCAGGGCCGAGCTCATGCTCAGGAGCAGCTGAGAAATGTGAAAGGGACTGTGTGTGTGTGTGTGTGTGTGTGTGTGTGTGTGTGTGTGTGTGTGTGCGCGTGTGCGCGCGCGCGCACGCGCATGCGCGAGTGGTTGCTTTGTCTTTTGAGAGAAAGAAAGCATGAAGTTGGGTGAGGGAGGGTTCTGGAAAAGGATGAGGAAGGAGGATATGATCAAGATATTTCAGGAAATTGTAAAAAAATAAAAGAAAATGCCCAAATTTAAAAACCTCCTGGCTGATTAAATTCACCCAAATCTTACTAGTGACTATAAGAATTGCTTTCTAGGACACAAAATTTGGGGAGTGTGCAAAAGAAGGGCGGGATAATTCTGTGGCTTTTCACCAGACTCATGCACAGCTGCAAGGAGATAAATCCTGTCAACAACCAACTGGAAGTTGGTGGGTCCCTGATGGGAGCACGGCTCAAGCCAATACCTAGATTATTGGCACTATATATGGGCAAGAGCCTGAAACAGAGAATCCAGCCCTGCTGAGCCTAGACTTCTGACTTTCATAAACTGTGAGATAATAAATGTGTACTTTTTTTTTTTTTTTTTTTTTTTTTTAGTGAGAAGTCTTTAATTTCTCAAGTGTCTCAACCAACTGGCAGAATCTCAATGGGGAAGGGACAGATATTCAGGACTGACCCACACCATCTGGAGTCCAAACTTTCTCTGCAAACTCATGCCATGCCTCACTCCCCCTTCAGCCCACAGCAAGAGCTATGGAGTCAGCTGATGGTGGCTTCCCAGAGCGAGCCATGTGGCTCTGAAGGGCAGGCTTGCACCCCCACCAGGAAAATCTCTGAGGCTTCTCCCAAGTGTGAGATAGCTAATAAACTCTCCACACCACCATCTGCTTTGTGAGGAAAGAACTAAGAAGCATTAGAAATAGGTCTGTACAAGAGAAATGGCAATCATATACACCATGGACAGAGCTGGAGAACTTATTATTAAGCACCGTGGTTACAACCGTCGAGTGGAAATTTTCAAAGCAGCAGTATCTTCATTAACCTGAACATTACCCTTTCTCCCCACTAGGTCCCGAAGCCCTCCTCACCCAACCATGGAAAGAGACTTTGCATTCAGCATTTTAGATGGGACTATGAGACCCGAGTCCTACCCTCATTCCACAAGGCAGAGCAAGTCCTACTTCCCTACCCAGACACATTTGATTCCCTTGGTAGGGAACAGAGGAGGATCAGGTAGGGCGGGACATGTGCAAACCCAATGCCCCACTAAGGCATTTCTATCGGATGTTTCTCAACTGCATGGTTATTGCTGCTCTAACTCAAAGTGAGTCCCTTTTATTGCTTGCAGGGAAGTTTTACTACACGTTTGGCAATTTTAAACGGCACGTTTAAGCTCCAAATGGCTCATGACAAAATAAAAACAGCACTACATGCATCACCAGTCACTCTTAAGACAAGCAGGCCACAGCGGGGCTGAGACATCATCAGTTGCCCCTGACTACCAACAGTAGAAGCATAATTACCTGTTTCTCCCCACAATGTGTCGGTGCCATTGACTTCGATTTCATGTTCCTCTGCCATTCCCAGCAAGCACTGGACTACCTGTCAGACGTGGCAAGGTGATTTAATGAGCTCTCAGAGCAACAGGCACTTATTATAGCCCATATATCAAAGGGGAGAGTGTTTTGTTTTTTTTTAACCATTATTATCGTGTGCTGCACAAGTAGAGAAAATAGAAGGAAAACCATCTTCGAGCATAATTCGTATGCTATTCACACTTTCACTTGGAGAATTAGGAAAAAAATAAATAAGACAATCCCAGGGTTACCAGGTACTCAGAATTCTAATGAATTCCGACGTGACCCAAATATGCCAACGTAATCAACAAGGGGCCCGGCAGATCACAGAAAGTGCAGCTGCGGCATAAATCACCATTAGTGCATTCTTTCCATGGAAAGAAAACAAGGTGATATATACTTGTTATAGTAAAAAATTCCTTTTAGCATTATCCGAATGATTTTTCTGCTGACATTATTGGCCCTCTCCCTTCTGGGCATCTTCCTGTCAAAGAGCAGAGCAGGTCACAAGTTGGAGTCAGGAAAGCTTGCTCATGGGAGGAGATGCAGTATCTGTGCCCTGGACCAGAGCCAGCATCATCCTGAATGACAGGATAATACGAGAAAGCCATTTTCCAGGCTCCCAGTCTGTACTGTTTGCGGTCTGCTGACTGGGTCTCCTCCTACTCCCCAGAAGCTGTGGTGCTCCTTGAATGGCAGGAGGAAATCACAGACCTGGCAATGGAGTGATTGTGTGGAACTGTCTGGGTATACAGTCTGTCACAAACCTGGTACAACTACAACACTCAGAAGGATTGGACAGGAGGAATGTGGGCCAGATGAGGAAGAAACAGGACAGCAAGTGAGGCTGTGTACTCTGAAGATGAAGGAGGCAGATCTGAGCTAAGGAAGTGGTGGCATCTAGGAGCTAGAAAAGCCAGGAAAGACTCTCTCCTGCAGCCCTCAGGGAGAAGAAGCCTGGCTTCTTCCCATCTTAGATTTCTGACCCCCCAGAGTGTGAAGATTATGCATGTGCTGTGTTTTAGGCCCTCAGAGTGTGGCCATTTGTTGTGATGACATTAGGAAATTAATATCCTTTTTAGGACTTTGGACTACAACATCTTGCTTTTCTGCTTAAAATGGTTATTGGTTATGCTGAAGCAGTTTCTGTTCAGGGTTCTCCAGGCCAGCTCCTAAGTAGTGGACATGAGTTAAGAAAGGGATCGATTGCAAACATGCGGCATGTATCACGCATGGGTGTGCATGTGCTCACAGACCTCCCAGTGATGACATGCTGGGGCCCCAAGCCTGTGATTCCAGCACTTGGGAGGGAGAGGCAGGAAGATGGAGAGTTACAGAGACCTAGCTATGTGAGGTCTTGCTTAAAAAAAAAGCAAATAAAATAGGAAAATAGCCACATTTCCAGATATGTGTATTTAACACTGTAATTTATGCATGCCGAATATCAGCTGGCCAACAATGCATGCTTATACATATATCTGCCATTATGTGTGAGTGCCAAATAGCAGGCAGCCAGCTTGGCATTCAATTTCCAGTCATTTGGGGGAGAGAATATTACTAACTACTGGCACCTCCAGTGGCTTAAGGATAACACAGATCGAGAAACACGCAGCAAAGTGGGGGCAAATGCTATTATATTCACAGCCAAAGCAGAGACATATGACAGTTAAATTTCAGACCTAAACCTAGTGATAGTGATATCTACCAGAAAAAACAAAAACAAACAAACAAAAGACAGAAAAACAACGCTGTGTTGAATCTCCCCTTTGGTGTAGGAAATTCGAATAATGGGTCTTCTCAGAGGCTCAATGCTCCCAAGCTCCATTTCTAAAAACCCTCACACACTCAAGAATGATTGCAAGCCAGGATTCCATGTGATTCTTTTCTCAAGTTTGTAAGGACAAAAGAAAGAGCCAAAAGGGCTGGGAGGAAAGACAGCAGGTAGAGGGCAGAGAGAGGAGAGGAAGGGAGAAGAGAAGAGTGAAGGCCCAGCAGAGCTCCTGAGTGCAAAGGCAGTGCCCACCCCATGCACACGAATGAGGCCATGGCCTCACTCACTCCCAGCATGGATACAGTCACCAGATTACTCAAGTCAGCAGCTACTTCTTGAATCTCTATTTCCTTTTGTTGCAGCGGCTCTCCACTTAGAAGGCCGTGACCAAACAAATGATGTTGGGTTATGGCATCTCATACCCCAGGAAGCAACCCCACAACCCCACTCACCGAGCTGTGGCCCATGCTGGCAGCTGCCGTCAGTGCCTGCTGAAGGGCTTGGGTCTTCCTTAGCGTGCCAGGCTGGGGAGGACCTGCTGACCACTCACAATTCAGTAGGTACTGGAGGATGTCACTGTGACCCCGCAGTGCGCTGTGGACGAGGGCACACTGACCCTTCTTATCCAAGTGGTCCACCTGGGGAGTGGAAGCAGGGTAAAGGCAAGGGTGAGCATCTCCTCTACCCTGAGAGTGTGAGTGACGGCCCTGAAGGCTATAAGTAAACTCATGCTGCTGAGAAAGAGGAAGGCTTCTTGTCCCCTCCCGTCACTCTGGACAGCGCCCAGCCCTTCACTGAGGTTAAGAACACTCACGGAGGCCTTAGAGGACTAGTAACCAGAAGACAGCCTCCTCATGCACACATCTCTCAGCAAACAACATAGAACTCACAGACTGAACCCTTGGACAAAGCTCTGTGCTTCCCAATGGGGTACTTAGATGAAGTAATAATTTCAGGCTGCCCTGAGGCCTTTGGTCTAGAGAACACAGATCTAAAAGAAGGAGGACAGAAAGGAGAATGTGCAGGGAGCAAACAGGGACACACTTGCTTACAGAGGAAAGTCGCAAAGCTGGGAGATGCCAGCTAGTCAGAAGAAATGTGTGATGGTGGCCTGATGGTGGCAGGTACCCCAGCAGGCCTCATCTGAGTGTGGGAGTCCTAGGGCTGAAGAAAAGCAAAGGGCCCAGCTCTGACATGTCTGCAAAACTAGTGGCATGCTTCGTCATCACCAACACGACAGCTAGCCTCTTCCCACACGGTTTCAGCTGTGACAGAAGAGGCACCACTGGCCCCAGAAGAAAGCTAAGACATAGCTGGTATCCAGAAATTGGGGCATGTGCTATGCGGCAGTGAGGCATGCACCCCAAAACTGGAGCTGAGGTTCAGATGTCCCAACTGTTGGACTTATAAGAAAAGCAAACAAACAAACAAAACAAAGCAAGCATTTCTGTGCCTACTATAAGCCTAATGTGACTAAACAGGCAACAGGCAATTAGAGTGCTTTCCCACTGTTACTCAACAGGCTCATTTGCCTGTGAAATTTGTATGTGCGTATAGGAAGCTACAGAGGGCTAATGCTGAGCTTAGCATCCATCTCACTTCATCGAGGAGCCTCGTAGCTATGCACTGATGTGTCAAGTAGCAGAGAGTTATCACATGGTCATAGCAAAAGGCTGGGTGAAGGCTCACACCAGTGTCACGGCACAGTTCCTGGGAGAGATGAGAAATGTAGGCCTCAAAGGTCTACAGGTGGGAAAAGGAAAAACAATTTCAGGCAGTGCCCACAGCTCAAGCATATGACGTCTAAGAACCAGAAAACTCATGGGATTGTTTTAAAACAGTCATGAAATGAAATAGGAAAAAGGGGGGTTTGGGGGTGGTGTGAGGCAAACACTTAAAATCTTTCCAGCAGGGCTGGCAAGATGGTTCAACAGGGAAAGGCACCTGCCAAGATTAACTCCCAGAACCCATACAGTAGAAGGAGAGAACCAACTCCCTCCAGTGCAGTTTTCTGAATTCCTCACATGTAACATGGCATGTTAGCACATGCGCGCGCGCACACACACAGGAAAAAAAAAATTCTGAAAAAAACCTTCCAAACAATTGTGGTGCCATATTAGATTCTGAAATAAATTCAGTGGCCAGAGATCTGCCTGATACAAGAGCAAGCAGACCAATAGCTTAGGCACACATGGCTGCCTCTCTCCTGGGGCTCCCACTAAGATGCCTACACTGATTCTATCATCTCTTAATTCACTTCACGGACAACACTGAAATCCTCCAAGCCTGGCCCAGGGGCCAACAATCCCAGTAGTGAAAGGAAGGTATTTCCCACCCTTCAGTTACTCTACTGTTACCCTCCATGGCTAGAAAGCTGCTACTTACCCTTGCCCCCTTCTTGGTCAGCAGACACACCAGCTTTATGTGGCCTGCAGCAGCTGCGTAGCAGAGTGCACTCATACCATTCTCTGACATCCCGTCCAGGCAGGCGCCGTACTCCAGAAGCAGAGTAACAACCTCCTCATGGCCAAGGTGAGACT
The DNA here is from genome assembly GCF_943737965.1 of Phodopus roborovskii. NCBI lineage: Eukaryota > Metazoa > Chordata > Mammalia > Rodentia > Cricetidae > Phodopus > Phodopus roborovskii. Next base: position 44,330,200 of record NW_026126418.1, read on the forward strand.
GGACGCACAGGATCGGGGCATTGTTTAACACTTCAGTCCTGTAGTTCACATTGGCCCCTCCCAAAATCAGGAGCCGGCTCACCTGTTGGGCAAGGACCCCCACCAACAAAATTAATATCTAATACATACGTTAGTTTTAACAACATCTGGGAAGAAGGGTAGTAGCTACAACTCCTTATTCTAACAGATCTCAGTTGTGAAATGTACCAGCAGCAAATATGTGCACACCGTGCACGTGTGTGTGAGTGTGCGCATGTGCACGCCCATGAGCATGTGTGTGTATGTATAATGTGTATCTTCACTAGTGGGAACTGCCCAAGTTCATCCCAGTAATGAAAAACCCAACTGCAGTGTGAGGCGGCCGCAGACTCCTGAAGAAATGTGTACACCCAAGTTCCCATCAATAGCATTCATGGAGGCTGAGACATGGAAACAACCTCAGGTCCACCAGCTGAAGGGAGGATAGAGATACACCTGCCAGCAGTGGAAAAGATCCAGGCTTAAAAAGGAATTAAGATATGCTACAGTGGAGAGTGATATAGTATGCTAAATAAGCAACAGGACAAGGGCCATGTGGTACTAAGGACATACCCAAAGTATTCAAACACAGACACAGGCTGAGCGTGGCTTCCAGGCCACGGACAGAGGGGAAACATATTGAATGACTAAAGAGGGCTACTACATGAAAGTTCTAGAGACTTACAACAGTAAATGTGAATCACTGACTTCAAAATGGTTAAGATGCTAATTTTATTTTCTTTTGTTTTTTGAGACAATGTTTCTCTGGGTATGTCCTGGATGGAACTCCCTCTATAGACCCACCTGCCTCTGCCTCCTGAGTGCTGGGATTAAAGGCATGTGCCACCACTGCCTGGCAGATGTTAAATTTTTTTTAAATGTGGGCAGTACCCTCTCCTTCCTCATCTCCCATACAACACATTTTTAAAAGATTTATTTTGACTTTATGTGTAAGCATGCTTTGCCTGCATGCCTGGTGCCCACAGAAGTCAGAAGAGGGCATCAGATCTCCTATAAGCAGAGTTATAAATGGTTATGAGCCATCACACAGGTGTTAGGAATCCAACCCAGAGGAACAAGTGCTCTTAACCTGGGGCCATCTCACCAGTCCCTGGGTGGTACATATGTAATGCTTTCCAGCTAACAGTGATGTTAGTAGTAGAGGAGCTAAACTCTGACACACCACTAAATAGAGAAAATTTGCCATTTTAACAATATAATAATAATCAAGGATGGAGCCATAATAATGAGAAAAAGCCGAAAAGAAAACATGAATAGTCTCTTTTCTTGACAAGAATATGTTCCTAGAAGAAGAGAGAAGCACAGAAATGCTTGCGTGTCCTCAGGACACCTGCACACCCACAGCATGTCCTCTGCTGTGTCCTCTGACTACTGCACACAACACCTGCAAGACATCAGGGCAAGTTTCTGATCTACACATACTAAAATCATTGAACAGATGCAAATCTAAAACTATCCTAGTCTCCTTCAAATCTCCAGAATATGAGACAAAAAAGATGACCTTTCACACCTATTAAGATACCCATGCATTTCTTCAATTGGTTGTTTTCAATACCTCCAACCTGCATCCATCACTCCCGATATCAAGCCCTGGCAGGTCCTCAGGGCTCACCATTAGGTTGAACACCCCAGAGACATGTCACCTATTTGACTAGAGGCATGTGGGGATCATTAAAAGATAGGGAATGGAGATGGGACTATTGAAATTCTGGGTAGTTCAGTGGTATGTCCATGGAGTAGCGGATAGAATATTTACAAACTGTATGTACAGGGGATTAATACAACCAGAGCGGAAACCATGATCCACGGCAGCATCAACATGTTAGAACCCAAAGTATGAAATGTTAAAGGTGTTTCCTTTAGCTGACGCTTGAAATCCATACTTCATCTGCTTTGGTGAAACATCCTTCTTTTTCTTCCTTCCTTCCTTCCTTCCTTCCTTTTCCTTTTTGTTTATTTGTTTGTTTGGTTTTGGGTTTTTTGGTTGCACTGTTGTGGTTTTTTATCACTTAAAACCCTGCCAGTTTTCAACCATATGACACATCTGGGGTCACCCAGAGCTTCAACATGTCCAGTACCTAGACCCTAGGCTAGAGAGTCTGGCAACCCAGCTCCCAAGAGAACAGGCTTGGAAAGCAGGGCTGTACACATACCAGGTGACACATGCTCCTGCAGATACACTCAGACAGACTGAGAATCAGGTGACCTTCCATCCTTTAGCACCCCAAACCTAACAGTGAATGGCAATAATAACACCTTCCCCCAGGGAGAGAGGGAGGAGGGAGCAAGGGGGGAGGGGGGAGAGACAGACAGACTTAGCACTACACTCAGTATTTCAAAAGTGCTAAATAAATATTAGCAGCTACTGTTACCATTACCCTTGTATTGCCACCCTTGAGTGATGTCCCTGGAGACCCATCTCCCACCCACCTTGTGTGTACCCAGGAGACTATCTACAGCACCAAGCAGCAGGGCGGAAGGCCTTACATGAGTCACAGCCAGCACCTCAAAGTTCCCAGGTGCCTGCAGCCCTGGTGGTGTCACAATTTCCAGAGCCACAGGGAGCAGCAATAAAAACAACTCACCTGGGCACATAAAACATGCCAGGCACTTTCCCAAGAGCTTTCGCTTGCCAGCTTACTGATCACTGGGGAGGTGGTGTTTTGTTACCTCCATTTCAGAGGTGAGGATTCAGGAGTGGGCAAGGCAAAGGTAGCTCAGGACACAAAACTAATTGCTGCCACAGAGCAGGGTTGTAGCAGATATTATGTGGCCCACAGGAAGAGACGAGATGACTCATCCTATGCAGTCTTGCCCATCCGCAGGAGTTCTCTTTAGCTAACACTTGAAAGTGGCAATACCACCTAGCAACTTAACGAAAACACACAAGGGTAGTGCAGCACCTCTGACAATAGGGACTTGGAGATGTGCCAACCAGCTCAAGCTGAGGCTGACAGAGGCAGGTCCACTATGTGTCCTGCTAGATTGTGACACAGAGTTTAACCCACCCAGAAGCCGTCCTTCTCTCCCCCCCCCCCCACCCAGTCCCTGCCTCTTTCTGGGTCTTCTCTCCTTTCAGCTGAGCGAAACATCAGCAGCAGCCAAACGCTCCCATGTCTACATGTGGGGGCTGGTACCAGCCACATGACAACCTCCAAACAAAACAACCAGCTGGGCAGGATCCCAGTGGGCCATGCAGGGACAGGCTGGCCTGATCCTGGCCCAGTAACAGAGGCCACAGGGCTAGCAATCAGCAGCACACTTCCAAAATTACCAAGCAGTCATTTCAGAGCAAGTCATTTTAATTTGCCAAAGTGGCAAACTGCAATTATTTTCAAAATGACATTCATTCCTGTATGACAACAGTTAATACTCTCTAAAAACAGTTCCTTAATTGCATGCATAATTTTAAATTACTGTAATTTGTTCAATATTCTGTGAAAACCATTTTCCCTCTCATCAAAGACTTACAAAGACAAAACAAGAAGATAATGGAAGGACTTAAGATTCTAGAGCTATGTTACATAAATCTGGGGATGGGACAGAGGTAGGTTAACATGGGGGGCTTTATCAAATAAAGGTAAAAATGAACAAAGCAAACTTGCCAGTATGTTGAAAGCAAAGCTGATAGAGTGAAGAGCCAAGCCGTGCTGTCTTGAAAATCCACTCTCAGGAATTTACCATTTCCCATTCATTCCTCTCCACACTTACAGCCTACGTACGTACGTATGTTAACATCTATGCCCATAAATCTATTAAAGTAGTGTCAACAGATATTGTCAGCTTACTCCTTCTTTTCTTCTTTTATACTTTATTAATTCTATGGAGAAGCCAAAGTTATACTGCTATAGTCAGAAAGATGACCAACGTTACAGTAACCTAAACTTGAAGTTTTACAAAATCTAAGCGGGAAAAACTCCTAACACAGCTATCTTTATGTGACATCTAAATTTAGAGCCAGTCACATTTGGGGAAACTCGGTCTAGAAAGGAAGCATTACCAGGGACAAGGGACAGCAGTGTGAACTGCTTCTCCTGCATGATAGAAATCCTGTCCAGCCACTCATGCAAACCTGCATGCAAGGCTCAGTCTGCACAAAAGCACTGAGAGCTAGGCGCCTAGCGGGAGAGAACACGCACAGGCTGCAGCAACACAGTTCTACTTCAGTGTGAAGGCCCCCCACAGTGGGGTGAGCCAAGCCGAAGATCCACAGTGGGGGGCAGGGATGCCTCTGGGACACAGGTAGTGTTTTTAATCATTGTAAACACTATCTGTACCACCCGGAGACAACAAACAATCTGCTCCACACCAAGGTCCTATACTGGCCAGCAGGGCTCTGGGTCATCTACCTACCACTGCTAGATTCTCCCCAATACCCACAATCCTTGGCATGTGATAACCTCACTCTTCAACAGGGACAGGAGGAAGGCAGAGCACCTCTAACCAATGGGGAAGGTTCTATAGTGCAGACTCCAGAGCCATGGCTAAGGGAAGAATTCTGAGGGTACAGTGAGTGAGGCTGGAAGAAGAGGTATTAAAGGGCCAGGAGTCCTTCCCATATCTCCATCTCTGGGGCAAGGCAGCCCCTTTCTTGAGATGAAGTGGATGCCAGATGCCTGAAAACTGAGCCAGGCCTTGCTTCCTCTCTCACTGATGACCATGCTGGGCTTCCTTTGGCTTGCGATGAGGGAGCAGTTACAATTATCACTTCGTGGTGACTTACAGTGAAGACTGGGTCCGCTAAGAAAGAGCCCCAACAGTGTGAGTAGCAGGGCATGTCAGGACCTGGGGCTAGACACTTCGGTGTGGCCTTAACTAGACATGGTCTAGGGTGTGGTTTTGATTCTAAGACTGTGTTATACAATCTGTAAATGGGGAAGAAAAATCTATCTGCAAATTTACAGCAAGAACGGCATGACAGGAAAGCCATTGGCCACAGCACAAAGACGTTCTCGGCTCAGCGTGCAGCCAAGCTACTCTCTTTCCATTGCCAGAAGTGTATGTGTCCCTGGGACCTGCAGGTAGTGTTCTGTGACCCATCGTTATGTGTCATCAATACTTAATTTCATATGATCCACGAAGAGCTGGGTTGCCATGGTTTCCTTTGTGAACTACCTGCTGACCACACCCTCTCTGCAATGGCCACTATGTGCTAACACAGTCATTCGTCTACCCTATCTCCCACTGCGGGGAAGACATCACCAGGAGCTCCCTTGCTCTCCCTGCAGTCTCAGCTAGCAAGACTGGACAGGAGGCTAGGCCAGGCTGCCCTGCAGAAGGTGGCTCACCTTCACGTTGGGAGTATAGAGATTCCTGAGAGAAGCCAGGGCAGCAGATAGCCCCTCCGTGCTGTAACCGATCCACAGGGCCTGCAGAAGGCTCGAGGAGACTCCAGTCTTCTTACTGAGGCCCTGGAAAGAATCAAAGACAGCCGCTTGTGATCACCACCTCCCAACTGAGCATCAGTCTGAAAGTAAGGCTGCCCGTCAGAGGTGTGCTGGAGATAGTGTCTCACACAAAGGGACTCCTTGGCCTGTGAACACAGCTCACGGTCAAGAAATCACAGGCCATGGCCCTGTGAACTATATGTACACCGGAGAGAGATAAGGAGAAAATTTCCTTCTGCAGAAGGAAATCACAGGATAGCTGAGTGATAAAGGATCTATAATGAAGGAAGGCGTCTAGGCAGTGGCCAGGAAAGGCTGGTGACATTACAAATAAGAGGCAATCTCAGTGTTGTGTCTCCTGTTAGAGTATTCTCACCAGTATAATCTTGGAACTTTGCAAGTGGGGAAAAAAAAAATCCTCAAACCTGATAAAGGCTCTAGACACATCTACCTGGACAGGAAATCCAGTGGGGAGAGGTACACATCAAACTTCATTTTGACAAACAAGCAGGGTTAGAGAACCCAGGCAGTAAGAAATGAAACAGGCCATGGAACTCAAGTTCTTTGATTAGTAATAACACAACAGGTAATGAATGAAGGGCCCACAAACCTGCCCCAAATCTTCAAACAACAACATTCACGCACCCCTCACCTTGAAAATGTGTGCCTTCAGGATGTGGTGGCCAAGCTCCATGGTCTGCTGGCGGTTCAGCTTGCTTTCCTGTCGGGAGAACATGAACGCCAGCAGAGCGTGTCCATTCCTAGGACACGAAATACAAAGGCTCGTGACAAAAGATCCTACCACACACCCACCACAGGCCTTTGGGTGAGGACATCACACTGGCCCCGAAGTGTCATCTGGGGGCATCCATGAGTACACAGAACATTCAGGCTGCCAGGCAGTGAGTGATGTTTATTCTGCAGTCATTTGCAGGGCCTTTCCTGGGGTTTCATATCTCTGCAGAGTGAGCCAACACCTGGATCTCCAGGACCACACTACCCGCTCACTCATCACCATCACTCCCCCATCCCCTGGAGTTTTGTTCAAAAACACAAATTTGAAGACGTCCAGGGTCTTAACTAAGTCACAGCTATAAATCATGATGCCTAGCAAGACACCTAATTAAAAATACACAAGGAAGTGCTCACTGGACGGATGGACGTGAAGAGGGGTGGTACATAATCCTCACTGCCCTCAGCCCCACCCCACCCCCATCATCATTCTGGGGCATAACTGGCAGAAGACAGGCCAGGCCTTATAAGGGGAAGGGAAGAAAGGCAGGCCCCGCATAGCATTAGCTCCCAAGGATTGGAGCCTAGAAGACTAGATGGAACCACACACTTCAAACTCACAGATCTACCTGCCTCTGCCTCCCAGTACTGCGGTTAAAGGCATTTGTCCACCCAGTCTGTAACAGGCTACAAAATCAGTTTCTCTACACTGATAACAAGACTGCTAAGGAAGAAATCCATGCACGGTAAGGAGGTGGAAGATCTCTGCAGTGAAAACCAAAGGCCACCAGAGATACTAGAAACCAGGATCTTCTGGGTTCACAGATTGGCAATATGCCATTGTTTAAATGGCTATATTATTGAAAGCGTTCTGTGCAGTTAATGCAATACCTATCAAAACACCAATGACATTCTTGACATAACTAGAAGTAATCTTTAACATTCATAAGGAAGCACGAAAAGCTGGAAAATCCAATTGCAATCCTGAGTAAAAGGATCAATCCTGGAAGCACGATATTTGATTTTAAAATATATTAGAGAACCATAGTAACAAAACCCAGGATGACATTGGAATAAAAACATGGACCACTAGAACAGACCAGGAGACCCAGAAATAAACACTTGTGGCTATAGCCACCTGATTTTCCACAAGGTACCAAAAACACATGCTAAACAAAAGGCAGATTCTTTAACAAACAATGTTGGTAAAACATCGACATGTAAAAAAAAAAGAAAGAAAGAAAGAAAGAAACCATATGTGCATCTCTGATCATGCATAAAAGTTAATTAAAACAAATCAGAGACCAATGTAAAATCGGAAATTTGAAATTATTAAGAAAAAGACTTCATGAGATAGACATAGGCAAAGACTCTGTGAATCAAGAGTCCAATGTCTCAGGAAACAGCAGCACGCAGTGACAAACAGACTGTGTGAAGAGTCAGTGTAGCAGAGAAAATCATCCACAGTGTGGACAGACAGCCTCCAGTAGGGCTCTCGGCCAGCTGCTCATCAAGAGGATTAACATCCAGAATACATCAAGAATTCCAAACCGCTCACAGCAAAAGAACAAGGAATGCAATCAACAAATGTTCAGATGAAGTGAACTGAGCTTCTCAAAAGTATAAATGGCCAGTAGTTTGGAAAAGTCAATTTTTAGCCACTACAGAAATTCAACTAAAAAATAGAGTGTCAGTCAGAATAGCTAACACCAATGAAACATGGCTGGTAAGGCTTGCTTGGTGTAATGCTTGCCTAGCACGACTGAAATCCTGAGTTTAATCCCCAGCAAGGCAGAAGTTGTGGAATGGTGCACATCTGTAATCCTGGTACTTAGCTGGTTAAGGGGGAATCTGAGTTCAAGGTCATTCTTGGTCTATAATAAGTTCAAAGCCTACTGACCTAGGACACATAAGACCTTCTCAAACAAAGCAACTACAGTAATAAAACAATAAATGCTGGCCAAGAGGAGAACCCTTACAATTGAGGAGAATGTAAGTTGCATACAAAGCAGCATGGGGGTTCCTCTAAAAATCAATCTTTCCTTTGTGGAAATCAAGCCAGGTCGTGGTGGTGCCCACCTTTATTTAATTCCAGCACTCAGGACGCAGAAGCAGACATAGGCCAGCCTGGTCTACAGAGCTAGTTCTAGTAACACTGCCTCAAAAAAACCAATAAACAAACAAACAAATGAGTATTAAAAAAAAGAAAAAACCACTCTGGGAATCAAAAATAGCAAAAACAGCATCCAGTAGATATACCTGTCCATCGTGTTTATGGAATCAGCCTATATGAGGTGTTGGATAATTTATGAATGAAGAATCATGGTGCATAATATGTACAGTGGAGTATTGTCCAGCCACAAAGGAGAATGAAATCCTGTTATTTATAGGGAAGTGGATGGAACTGAAGCTCATCATGTTAACAGAAACAAGCCTGGCTCAGAAGGACAAACGTATTATGTCTTCTGTCACACATGGATTCTGGAATAGCGTGAAGGTGGCAGAAGGGGTAAAGGGAGGGTAAGGTTGAGTAGCAGGAGGCACTGCTTATGATCACAATGTTAACTTCATATATATAAATGCATACAATGAAACTATTACTTTCTATAATTAATATATGTCAAGACTTGTAAATTATACAGCTACAGATGGCTCCACTGTGGGCAACAAGTACAGCCTTCAGTGGCCAGCCCAAGGGTTTCCAGGGCTCTCAGCAAAGCACATGGCTTCCCACCTGTCATCCTGTTACTGGCCTTCCCCGGTGTGCCCATGCTCTGGGGCCCCACTTTAGATCTAGAAACCAAACTGAGCTATTGCCTTCACCCACATGACCTTGTGAGTCACCTAGTGCTATAATGTCCTGTCAATGTGAGGAAGTGGCCTTGACACACGTTGGGTGATTTACCCAAGATCAAATGGCTAGTAATAGTGTGGGAAGTCTACCTGACTCAAGAGCTTGGGCTTGTGGGAGAACAGCACTGGGTACCTCCCTCCAGGGGCTCTCAGCAACTGGAGATACATTATAACCATCATGAAATTCAGCCAGAGAACCACTGCAAGGAAGAGATGCTGTGGGAGAAAGCAGGAAGTAGCCACAATGAAACAATCCTACTTTCCTACCTTTGCGTTTCCAGTCCCCCTTCCCTGTGGATTACACTGTCTTGACATGTTCCCAACAAGACTCCCGTTTCTTCTGTTACTGAATCCAAACTACTCAACTTCCCCTCCTGTCTCTGTGCCTCCTTACAACCCAGCAGCAGGGGTCTCCTAGGATGCAGGACTGTCTAATGCCCTCCCCCAAATCCTCATTTCCCTTCACCTCTGTTGGTATTTCTAACCTCCTTCCCTGTAATTCTCCTCCACTTCCAGAAGCCCAGAGAGCTTTTCTCTCTCCATGTTGAGCTCCCTCACCAAGTCACATGACAGCTTTTCAACAGTGATGTTCAAATCTTGAACTACCAACATTTCTAACCATCACACAAGATCTGCCAAAAGTTGTACATTTCCTTTGAGAAATGTTCAGTACAATCTGTGAGGTATCCTTGCACAAATGGGAAGTAAAAACAGAAAATACATGAACAAAAAGAGTAAAGCAGAAGGCATGACAGCCCTTGACTTCAAAATTTACTACAAAGCTCTAGTTATCCAAACAGCATGGTAACAGCATAAAGCACACTGACCTCTGAAGTACCAAGGAGACTCTGGCAGAAAATTCCCCTTCTTACACCTGACTGATTTTCAACAAAGGAAGAACTCTTTCTTTCCAGCTAACCAGAAGAGTAAAATTGAACATGTCTCTCACTACTTTAAAGCACCGCTCAAAAATACAGACTTAACTGTAAGACTAAGAACTATGGGCTAGAAGAAAATAGGAAATACTGCAAACCTTTAGGATGAACAAGGACCATCCTGAGGAAGACCTCAAAAGCCCAAAAGGCAAGCAAGGTTGATGTAAGCATAAAGCTTGTCTAATTATTAGAGAGAAAACAGTGCAGGTGTTAGATGGCCAAGAGTGGTCAGACAGTGGTGGGTGGAGAAGGAACTAAGAGAGACTCTGGCCACGAGTAAACATTCCACAGAAGCTCGATATTCCCTAAAACAGAGACATATTTCCCACGTATGACCTGCTATGACAGTGGGAGGAGTCACATCAGTGAAATAATTAGCAGCTAGGAAACATCACCCTGGTACCATTCGGCTTCCCTTCTACCCAAATACACTGGAAACCCCGTAGTTCCAGCAGACAAAGGAAGGAAGCGTTTGTAAAAGGTATGGAAACTTTCTTTTTCTCTCTCTAATGACCAAAATGGGGGCCCAAACAGCAAATATAGAACTTGGTACTCAAGTCCCTCTGAGCACCAATGGATGCACATCCTGTACCTGGGCTCACACAGGAAGGCTGTGCTTTCCCCATCAGCTCTCCACACCAGCCACTCTCTGAAGGATGGGTGACAGAACATGCGCGTTTGGTCTCTCCTCTTAATGAGGAAGCAGGAGAGGGCCTCCATGCGCTGCTGAAAGTCCTCCCAGCCCTGCTCGCCCTGGATGTGGCCAGCATTGATAGCCTGAAATATCTGCTCATCCGTCATGGGATGGAGCGACGCGAGGGCCACGTTTAAAATGGGAAGGGCTCTGTCGAAGGCTGACTGGGTCATGAACTTCATGTTGCACTGCAGCAAATAGAGCTCAGACAGAGACACGGGCACCACCTTGTAGCTGGCGCTCTTGATGACCAGGTGTCCCCGCTGGAAGAGGTCCAGCGTGAGCTTGAGGTACAAGTAGGAACCAAGGCTCCGCAGCACCAGATGGCTGCTGACTTTGCCGATGAGGGCAGCATCGGCCTTGCCATTCAGGGAGATGTTGCTGAGGATGTCCTGGCTGCTGTGGACCCTGTGCTGGACGTAGGCGTGCAGGTCACTGTGAATGTCTTTGTTGTCCGGAAAGTCATCTAAGGAAAGCTTGACGAATGGCAGCGCACTGATGATTTCCTGGGGAGAAAACAAAAAACCCCACAGTGTCACTTTCATGGAGTTTCCTTTTTCACTTTTAACCAGGTTCACTCTTTCTCTTTCAAGGAGGATTTTCATGGATTACAGGGACTCGTTGTTTCGTATTAAAACATGTAATAGGATAAGGTACAGATAAAAAGCTTATGTGAAAGAAATCCTGATGCTAGATAGGATCGGCAAAGGCTTTCCCCAAAGCCCTCATCGAGGACTCTAAGCCAAATGAACAGAAGGAGGGACCCACGTAGACAGCGGCAAGCAGTCCACACCAATAGAGAGGCAGCGAGACCCTGTTGGGTGACCCAATTTAGAGCCATTGCTGAGCGATAAGGGTAAACACAAACCCACACTGCATATCTGAGAACACAGCCAGATGCCAAGATAAGAGGTGCCCTCTCTGTATCAGATACCAGGGTTGTGTAACCCCACTGGGAAATATGAGACTTCCTGCCCTGCCTGTGTCCCTGAATAATATACAGCAAAAATCATTGCCTGTTCCAGCGTAGCATATTCTCATTTTTAAAGAATGTTAAGTAAATATTCTTTCAAAAAATTATTTTATGTCTTATCTGCATGTGTGTGTTCCACATGTATGCCTAGTAGTTCTTAATCACCAATCCCATGTTCTCCAGCCCCCGAGTGAACTGTTTGATGAATCCTGACTGCATGGTATTGTTGACTTTCCTGCTTCCTCATTTTAAAGATAAGCATAGTCCGAACCCCAAGAGCAGAAAGAAGAAAAATTTCAACTTGTCACTAATACTTATGAAGGCCACACCCTTTTTAATCCAGTAACTGTAAGAGGAAGGTAGTGGACAATTATTTGCATTTTGCATGGACATTAACCAAGCTTCTGCACTCAGCCAGCAAAGGAACACAGGACTCCAAGTTCTAACATAGCTGCCAAATTATGCATCCTGAGGAAAACATGACCGAAAATGTATGGCTCAAAGGTACATAAAATTAAACATGCCATTTAAATTTAGGTTTAATTTCAGTTTTAATGAGGGGGGAAGAAAATCAGTATGATCACCCAGTTCTACAACAGAAAACAAAACACTCACAATGAGCTGCCACAAACCCCTGGAAAATGCTTTGAAGTCCAGCAGGATCACTTGGCCGGAGACCTCAGCCAGACCACGCCCCACTATAGTAAGCCAGGCTTAGCCACTGCCATTTCAGAAGGATTGGGACAACACACTGCTGATTTGGCTAACCCCTGGACAATCTTTATCCCCAGGACATCTCTGAAGTCCTGACAAGGTTTTCAATTCAATGGGTAAATGTCTGTAACACTAGGCTGGGGTCACTTGTCACTGTGCACTTGAGGACTTGGAAAGAGAGGGGAGAAATCTTTCCTCACCTGAAAATTTGCTCTCACAGTCACGATCAACTTCAGCCAGGTGGGGAATTTAGGAATAATTTTGGTAATAAATGAAGACAGTGTATCTCCGTAATCAGGCTTATGAAATTCAGCTTCGTTCAAGCCATCTATCAAAATGATGTAGTCCTCTTCTGGAATTTTCTGCTCTAAAAGATGAAATAATTTCCCCAAATTAAGAAATTATACATTCCTTTAGCATGACACCACCCGGTGCCTTTTTAACACACAGCTTAAAGTGTCAGCAAAACCTAAAAAGGTTTACATATGGCAGAAGACATGTTTTCAAAGAAGCATATTTTCTATTAAGTTTATAGTGAGAAACAGAGCACTGAGCCAAAAGAGAGCCAATTCTTACAAAGCTCTTTTCAGAAACACATTGCATTACCGACATTAGCAGAGTCTCAATCCTATACATGCAACAGTTAGTCCCACATAAGCCACCAACACCCCTGATGGGCCTGCAGCCAGAAGAACTGACACATACAGCCCAAGCCTGGAACAGACAGATACAGACCCTCCCCTGGAATCCTCAGAGGACTTACTCCGGGGAAGGAGGACCAAGGGCTATCTGACCCAAACCACCAAGGGGAGAAAGCGCTGCTTTACAGATACCCAGGGTGGGGTTCTTCCCACAGTAGTGACAGCTTTCTGCTTGCAACACAGAGCAAGTATGACACAGCCATTTCAGACCCTCTTTCTAGCATCTTCCAGAATAAGATGCTTTGTAGGTGGGCAACTCAAAAAGGAGGGGAGCAGAGGTTAGAAACCTTAAGGACCAATAATGTCACTGACACTCCTACATGGAGACTATTCGGGGGTAAGGGAGGAAAAAAAGGGGAAAAAAAAAAAAAAAAAAACAAATGGAAATTCCTAGAAGTGTTATCAGATTTAGATTTCAATTCATCTAAGCAGGGGTTCGGGCGGAAGGAAGGAGAACATACTGGAAGATTCCCAACAAGCCACTGGTTCCCCTGCTGCCTGAGTGTGTAAACAATCACCAGTAAGTAGCAGGCACCATTGTTTTTAACTAGTCATTAATGTGTGCGCCACATACATAGACACCAGAATGTGCCTCCTCGACATGTGAAGGCCTATGGAGGTGGGACAATGAAGAAGTAAGTTCAGGTAGTCCCTGCCGGGTATTGCAGTACAGGAAAATGGGATGAGCGCAGTGTTCCAGCAGCTAGAGAACTGCAGAGGTCTACGTATCAAAGCTTACTGACTACTTGTAATTAGCATTACTTGTCCTATACATTTATCATCCCAGTTTCTGCCTCGGGAAGCCAAAGCTGTTTCCTGTTTTGTTCTGGCGTCTCACCACTCCTAAAAGTGACTGCTCTTTATTGAGGATCCTGCGGAAGGTGGCGTTTGGAAGTCCCACTCTGCTGCCATTCACATCCATGCACTGCAGGCATTAAAGAGCCCTCTTGGCTTTGCCCCATTATCTCTCTACTCTTGGCTCATTTCACAGACCAAACTTTTGTAGGGCCAAAGTCTCCTCTTTCCTCCATTACACGGCTTCCTTAGCGACACGCCTCCAGTGACATTCCATCGGAAACTGTATCACGGAGGAGGGTTGTGGTGGTACCAGATGGGTACTGACTCATAAATGGCCTCCCCCTGCCACTCTGGGACTAAGCTGACCACCTCTCTGAGCCCGTGTGGGGAAGCAGCCCTGAGGCTTCTGGTAGGTACCGTTTCTTAGGCTTGTAAGTGGTTCCAGAATGCCCCTCTTGAAAGCAGCCACGGGGTCCTGTACGCAGGAGCGGAGGCTCAGCATGCTCTGCAGTTGGGGCTCCTTGATCAGAAGGTCTCTGTAGGCAGCCAGCTGGTGGGACCGGCACAGCAGAGCCGCAATACTGTGCACAAACTCGGGCACCAGGCACGTGTAAGTGTTGTCAGCCTGGCAATAATGGTAAGCCACCACCTACGGAGAAGCAGAGACATTGGCATCACCCCAGCCTCTCCACAGCTCCTCCCAGGACTTCAAACAAGAATGCAGCTCTGACTTTTCCTGAGATATGCCACCGTGTCTCTGTTCACCCAGACAGAGTTCGCCGACTAGCTTAATATTTATTCTGTAACTGGTGTGATTTGCTAATCCTCAGCGGACCATTAATTGCAGCCACAAATCCACCTTGATTAACACAAACATCGGCACAACTGTGCTCTGAATTGAATGTGGATTAGTAAAAGTCATTTCTAAAACCTAATGCCTAGTCTGGCTTAGAGAAAGCAAGCCATGTTCCCGACACTGCCATCTGCACCGCATTTCTGTTCTCAAGATCAGTTGCACCTCGAGGGGACCCTGTGCTCATCCAAAAAATAAATATAAATCACAGGATCAAGTTGGTGGCTATGAACCCAAGCAGCAAAATCACAGCTGCTTTCCCTTCCTGGCAAGGGTGCTCTCTCCCTCCCCACATCCTCACAGTCAAGAAATGACCAGCTATCTGCTTACCATGTGAAGGGACACAGGGGAGACAGGGAAGAGCTGTCTCTAGCCTTCAAGGCTGAAGGGTTTCCTTTTTTAGGACAGATCCGCAGTGTCAGGTTATCTGTGAGGTACGCCCCACAAAACTGCCCAAACAAAGAGCTATTGGGTACAAGAGGAACGCTTTGCAGAAATGAAAACCGTGCAAGTGAGGATGAAAGCAAGAATGTGAGTGTGAGGTGAGGGACGTGGGATGGACAACATGCACGTGCAAAGTGCACTGTGCTTTCTAGAGGGTTCCGAGTCTGCATCCTCCTACTCAGCCCCGCAACTCTTACAGTAAGAGGCCCAGACCACTAGCTCCAGCACGTCATACACACAAAAGACTCAGCATAAACCATGCCAAGATGACAATACACTTCAAGATCTTGCGCAAGATCCCACAATGGCAGACTCAGAGCAAGAGGCAAGAGTACGCACGGTGCAGCTTTTCTTGGGGCAACATAGAACAACCATGACTTTCAGTTTAGAATAAATCTGTCATTAGCCCTTAGAGAAACGCTCACTGCCTTTGACTCCTACACTGACACAGATTGTATGACTCTACATGACGACCCCCAAACACGAACAAACCATTACAAAATATCCAAACGTGTCTTATAATGTTTGTCAAAAGCACCTTGATAACCCGGTGCAGGCCATGAATCCATCAGGAACTACAGGTAGTTTTTAAAACTTGAATAATGTTAATTTCAACCACAGGACAGGCAATAAGACATAAACTAAACAGAGTTCAGTAACAGCTTAGCTTCTGTGACCCGTGCGGTTATGTATGTGCGCACATAATACTATGTATGTCTCAATTAGAATGCTCAGAAAACCACTGTAGATAAGGGAGGTGGTCATCTCAGATCATCCCTTCAAGGCCAGAGGGCTGCTGAATCGGTGGTCATATGTGGGTTCACTGTGCCACAAGCGGCTGCCTTCTGGGGGGCAGGTGAGAGTGGGCTGGGCCAAATGACCTTCCTTTCAGTCCACCTGTACACCTTACAATGTGCCCCTCTCAAGGCATGCCTCATCACTGTCAGCTCTGATGGCTTTCCAGCTTCACCACACTCCTCCACTGCTGCCCACGAAGACAGAGGCAGCTCATCAAGGCAAGAAACCCAACTGCTTGCACGAAGGAAGGTGGCCTATGGGCCAGTGTTAAGACACAGAGAAGATGGAAGAGTTCAGAAAGTCCTTGGTGATCATGCACTGAGAGAAAAAAGTCAGCCTAAGTTCTTGTCCAACCTCCTCAGAATCCCCTGGCAGAGGATGCAGAGACCCACAGGCCCCAGGCAACAGGGTCCAGGCAGAAGCAGTGTTAACAGTGTCCTCCTCATCTCACACTCACAGAGCAAAGGAAAGGGCGTGCACTTGTCAGGATGGATGTGGGGTGAGTACTGGTGACTTCCCCTGCAGCCTTAAACTCTGTGAACTTGATTCAGATGGATATAAATCCACCGCTGTTGTCTTTAGGATTTTTTTTTCTCATTAAATTTTTTTTTTTTTTTTGATTTTGAGTACTCAGTCATACTTCATCAAAAGCTACACCACACTCCAGCACCAAGCAGTTGTTTCTGTTTTAAAATCCCTTCTCAAACTCATTCACCAATGCCAAACAAGCAACTCCGTATCAGAAGACTCTGGGAAACAAGAGTGGGTTACCTTAGAAGCGAGGTGTTTCACCGCATCCTCTCTCTGTCTCTGGTTTTCCGCAGTACCGGGCCCCGCAGGTGTTTTGGCCACACTGAGAGCACTTGTGGAAGAACTTGGTGAAAGTAAAGGGAGGTCCTGGGTGGGATCTGATGCTGGAGAGAGAGCCACCCAATTGTAACATCGGCATGCAGTATAACACGTGCGGAATACACTTCTGAATTAGTCCCAGACAACTTTGAGTAGTAATGAGCAAACTCAACTCAAAATTGAGCACACTAGCTCCCACTCTATCTCCTCCCTGGAGGGCTGCGTTCCTAGTCACATTTCTTCTGGTTAAAAAGGAGAAAAAAAAAAAAAAAAAAAAAAAGCTGCAGGGCTGCGGTGGCTCACTCCTTTACTCCCAGCATCTGGAGGCAGAAGCAGGCAGATGCCTGAGTTGGAGGACAGCCGGGTTTACAGAGTGAGTTCTAGGATGGCCAGGGCTACACAGAGAAACTGTCTTGAAAAACAAAACAAAAATGTCACATGACATTCTTTTTCTTGTTCACACTTCAAGACATTTTCTTTGTTAATAGGTTCACTGCATGTGAAACAGTCAGGGAAGCCAGCCATGTCGGTGATGTGTGCCTGTATCTTAGCACTTGCCTCTATAGAGGCCGAGGCAAGAGGGCCTTAAGTTCAAAGGCAGCCTGGGATGCAGAGAGCCCTTGCTCACACACTCATGCATACACAAGGTTAGAAGTCTAGTGTTAGCTATTCTGTCTCCCATTTAAATTAGTCTTTTTATTTTGGTAAAGACATCACAGAAGAACAGGCTATGGTGAACAGGATACAAAAGAATTCTGCATAGGCTAAAGGGAGGTAAATAAGTGTAGACAGACACATACACACGAAGGAAGGAAGGAAGGAAGGAAGGAAGGAAGGAAGGAAGGAAGGAAGCAAAGAAGGGGCAAATGAGCAAATAAACTAGACTGTCTGCCTTGTTTTTCCAGTAGCCCAATCACTTTAAGGCCAAAACTTCACCAGGTCACTTGACCAAGCCCTCTATGGTAATGTATGCATGCAAAGCCCCTTTGTGGAAAGAGGAAGACAGGGGATACAGGTTAGTAGGACACGAGAAGGCTGGCATTAGTTCAGACTGTAGCTAACACACCACTCAAAGAAAAAAAAGAAAAACAAAAAGCAAAAGATTAACCCAAAACACCCCCTCACACTATGATAGCTGAAGTACTGAGACAGTTCACTTCACCTATGAACTTAGGCCCGATACAGTAGCTAGAACAACTTAGGGAAAACCGGCAATTCCTGTCTATTCAAACAGCAGCTCCCTCCATCTATTTATCTTATATTAATATAATAAGCTATACAGGACCACAGACGTACTTTTAGGTGATGAACTAGGGCTGCTGGATGCAATCTGTCTCATGCGGCTTCCATGACAGCTCAGTGCCACCAACTTGGAAATGATGGCTGTTTTCCCAAAGCCCACACTTCCCACGACTACTGCTCCTCTACTTTCTGCCCGTTCTGTGTTCCTCAGATTTTCTTCTATTTTGTGAAAGAGCCAGTCCCTTCCCACAAACACAGAGTCGGTCGTGATGCTTGGCACTTCAAACAGCAAGGGCTTCAACAAGATGTCCTGTGGCTTGTAGGGAGCAAATCGTGCTTTAAAACAAGCAAACAAATATTGTTATGGAGAATATAGTATAATTTAATATAAGAAGAAACAACATGTCTAACTTGGTTCTATGAATTTGTCCATAAATAACACTCTATTCATGATATCCTGTTTGTCCCCTAAAGTACCATGTTAAAATGACTTCTGGCCCTTTTACACTTCCAGGTTATTTTCAAACGTACAGAGGAAGCAAAAGAGAGCTCCAATCATGCCTGGCTGGCTTATCTGAAAGCACACGGAAGGCTGGTTTCTTCTAGCCCTGCTCAGCTAATAAAATGCAAACACAGTTTCCCAGATCCGAGAGCATAGCTTTCATCTGGGTGCAATGGTGCTTTGCCCACATGACAGGTAGGGTCCCTGACCACACAGCTGGGAACTACAGACAGCCATAGGATGTAGCCGATATGGCCAAAGGGACTGAAACAAAACAGATGCTTTGTGAGTGACAACTATCTCATCACAGAATTATTTTTCCACTCCAGAAGTAATTTAACCACTTCAGGAAGAAGCCCCATGTTCTTAAAGCCGGCTCCCAGCAGACCTTTACAATACTACTTAAAAGAAGAGTACATGCACACATCACACTCACAACATAGTCTGAATGTTGTTTATCAGACGTTCTGTGTTTAGGGAGCAATCTCCTCATGGTGACATGCGAAACGAGGATAAATACCTTTAACTTCCTGTGTCCTACCTCCAGCCGTATTGTGCCAGGGCAATCTAATTGACGTCCGGAGAGGAGCATTTCTCTGCCCGTCTAAATAACTCAGGTCTTCCAATTTGGTAGAACTTGTCGCTGCAATATGAAAGTAAAACCGAGTTAAAGGCCACACCTAGACTACTGTGAGTTATAAATGACTAATTACTAAGCAGTTCAACTTGCAACAAAATATACTTCAGGATAATTATCTGCTCCAGCTTGTATTTCCAGCAGTACAGTTAACTTGGAAACTTTGAAACCAATACATGCTACTCATTCTTAATGTTACACTGATCTGGTTGGCAGAATTCGCCATTATTCCTTGAAAGAAATCAACTTCACTATAAATTTTTTAAAATAAAAAACAAACTAAATTTGTCACTGAGTGTCACACGGCAGACTTGAGTACTTACCGCTAAAGCACGGCATGAGCTATTTCTCCGCAGCTCTGGGAAGCTCTGAGCTGTTTGTAACTCCAACCTTCCTAATTAAATAAGCAGATTCTGCATGTACAATTCCACAGCACTCAAACAGGAAAAGCTAGCTCTTGGCAGTAAAATTTCAGCACTTGGGTGACAGAAGCAGGTGTGTCATCACCAAGAGCTCCAGGCCAGCCTGATCTACAGAGAGTTTCAGGCTAGGCAAAGTTACATAATGAGAACTTGTCTCAAAAAAAAAAAAAAAAAAAAAAAAAAAAAAAATCAAAACAAACAAAAAACAAAACATATGTATATGAATGTATGTTATGTATAAGATACTTTAATGTCCTATCATGTTTGTTTCTGACCAAAACAGAAAGGTTCACAGCATATTGGTGCCTGTTAAAAAGCACTAAGGCTCATTCACATGTATGCATAAGTAGTAATTCTAGGAGGGGTTACATTCCAAGGGCTAAATCTTTTTGAAATGCTTAGTAGGACCAGGGTGAAAGATTTAGAAGTCAAATTGGACAGTCAGTACTCTGAAAACCCCTCTGCTACCTCACAAGCTGTTACCAGCATCTAGCTACCCAGAGCATCATCTCTCCCAAGCCTTTTGATACCCAGAACATCATCCATCCCTAGCTTCCTTCATATTTCCTGTTTTGTTTTTTATTTTTATTTTTTGCTTGTTTGTTGCTGTTTTGTAGTCTACCTCACTCTTCATTCTTTCATTCAACAAGCACCAAAGATTGAGAGCCCAACTCAGAGATGACCAGTCCTCTTTTGCATCTCCTCTGAGTACAGCCAAGCAAATGCTCACTGTCCCTCCCAGGCAGCAAAACTGTTTCTGCATCTCACTGGTGTGCATCACATCTCACTACCGCATCACATACCGTGTACATTCAAATAAATGTTCCACTCAGGGTCAGAATTTTGGAGGGGGGGTGTTGAGACAGGGTTTCTCTGTGTAGCCCTGGCTATCCTGGAACTCACTTTATAGACTAGGCTGGCCTCAAACTCACAGAGATCCGCCTGCCTCTGCCTGAGTAATTTTTAGGCAGGACTCTACAGAATATTCAGCGAGCTTCAGCAGGTTAACCCAATAAAAGCCTCAAGCTTCTCCACAGACCTTACAGAGGGAAGCTTCATACTGTGGCTACAAGACTACCCCATCCCTTCAGGCTCCCTACAATAACACAACTTGAAAACTAATCCTTGGTTCATGTCTGGGGTCTGAGATTGTGGCTTCTTTGCTCAACATATGTCATGGTGAATGCAACCACTGTGGCTCAAGCAGAAGGCCGCATCACCGTCAGTCCATAACTCACTTCAGAGCCAGGGCTCTGGTCCTGATGAATACAAAGACACATTGAGTTTCAAAGGGCTTCTGTTACCCCTTTCCCTGGTCCCTTAGAGCATGACATTCACTTTGTAATTTTGTGACAACTTAAAAGACTAAAAAAATATATAACTATAAAAGACATTCACATCAAAGAACTGGGGGGGGGGGAGGTGGAGGGAAGAGAAAGCCCTGGTGTGATGGGGGTACAGGAGGCAGGGATATTTCGAGTGTCTCTGTTGTCAGCTTTCCAGTCTGCGGCAGAGCAGTCTGAGCAACAGTGCCACACAGCACACAGCCGAGTCTTCACTCGTATGGCATGGGGCACATGCAAGAATCCAGCACCCGTGCAGCTGAGGCAAGGGACCACAAAATACTGTCAGACTGGGGCTACAGGATGAGACTGTTTCAAACAATAAAGACCTAAGATTAAGCTGAGCTAAAAGCTTCGGTGTGGCAGTAAGCGCCAGAAAGCAGCGATCAATCGCTACTTCTTATGGGATTCTCGAAGCCACCAGAACACCTGAGATCAGGGACAGTGAGGCCTGGGCTGCTCAGCTACGCACTCAGGCACTCCCCTCTAAGTGATGACTCAATTCTGTCCTCTTCCACAGATTCCCAGACCTTATTAGCTAGTGTGAGCTATAGGCTCACATTAGTCTACACAACGAATACCTAAAATGCTAACAAACAAACAACAACAACAAAAAGGAAAACACTCTGGGCTGAAAAAACTCAGAGGCCAAACTCTCACGCTGCAGAAAACCCACTGCTGACATCTCTGTGGCTAAGCCATGCACTAGGTGAGTGGGAACCCATGCATGCATGCATACAAACGCTGTGCTTTAGTGGAGTGGGAAATCTCATTTCAACATGCTGTAGGGAACTGCTGGGGAGAGAGTTTTCTCCTAAGCTAAACAAACAACAACGTGTGCTGATACCCTACGTTGTGGACTGACCTAGCCAAGTTAAATGCCAGTAAGTCCTGGGCAATCATCAGTATTTCAAGAGAAGTGGAACTCAGTTGGCAGTTGTGCTTGCTGGTTCCTGGAGATCCACTCAGAAAGTGTCTCAACAGATCAAACACGCAGTCAAACACAGAAAGCCCCACAGGCTAGAGAGACAAGCACTGGATGCTCTTCCAAAGATCCAGGTTCAATTCCCAGCACCCACGTGGCGGCTCACAGCTGTTTGTAACTCCTGTTCCAGGGGTTCCGAAAGCCCTTTTATGGTCTCCACAGACACTAGGTACACACATAGTGCACTTACCTACGTGCAAGCAAAACAGCCATACACACACAAACAGAAAAGCCAACTAGCCAAGATACAGTTTTAAAGTCTTTGAGCCCCACTCTTAGTGAAGGAAAGAAGGTTCATGTCATTCATCCCTTCTGATGTGATAACCAACACTTCAAATTAATCCAATTCTAAAAAACACTTTTACAATCTCTGATCCTAGCCTAGTCTTTGATTAAAACAAAAAACAAAAAACCCAAGACATTTTTTTTTAAAGCTCCTTGGCTCTTTACACTTCTCTTCAGACAGCTGAATTACAGGATGTCTGGTAATCTCAGGGACTCCCTTTACCTCAGGTCCAGCCCTTAAGTGGACAGCGGTTAATAGAGGCCTCTCTTTAACCTACAGGCCAGCTTTCCTACCAAGTAGCACTTTGTGTTTACACATGAGTACTTTCAGAAGATTTTACCTCATGGCCCATCACATTTGGTTTCAATCCTAACTAACTTCCTTGTCTGCAGCCTGCCTTGAATCTACTAGATAAAGGGTGCTAAAAATAGTCCACACGACTGAACATTATTCTTTCCCACAAACCTTGACACGTGTTGCCATTCCCTCTGCTGAGGATCTGTTTTGGTGGCAGGGAGGTGACCATGAAGAAGCTACCAGACTCCTCACTAGTTAACAGAAGCACAAGGCAGGACAGCTGCCTGCATCTCTTCTGACCATGCATTCAGTTTGCAGCAACAATTCAAGAGGTAAATGAGCAAACCCATTAGGTCACAGAGCCCCCAGAACCCAGAGGTAAAAGCCAGTTGCTCCTAAGGAGGTCCAGCTCCCGGACACACACAGGAGGTACCAGGTGAGAACAGCAAAAACCAGACCACTGTGCTCCGCGTAATCCTGGCAGTCTGGAAAAATTCAGCTCACACCCACCATCACTTTACACAGTTGGAGACATCCAAAGAGCTTCTAGCAAGACTGTTAACATCGTTAAAACTTCTGTGTTAATGACTTTCTTAATTTTCAACAAGATGGGTTATCCTGAATATATGGGTTATTTTGTTGAGAAAACTTAAGCTGTCAAATTCTTGAAGACTACAAGTGACTCATTCATCGTAACTAAGTAACAACCTAAAGCATCTTGAGTGCCTAGAATTATGTTCCAGGGGTGGGCCAAAATTGGTGGGGGGGGGGGGGTGGACAGAGGAGCTTTTGGAAGAATCATCAATCAATACACATAATGCTCTCTAGTACTTCTCCCTGGCAGACAGGCCAAATCCCTCTTCTGGAACAAGGCCACTTTGCTTCCTTTGAAAGTGAATTAGAGTTGTACCTCACAACTTTTCCATTAGGCCATTTATTTACCAGCTGCTTCAGAGTTCCATAATTTAAAAAAAAAAAAATCCAACAGCAGCCCAAATGACCTAGCACATACCGAAGGAACAACATGAATTGCAGGAAGATGCTTTGATGTACAAAGAGTCACTATGGTGGTGAGGGGGACACTTTTAAGCACTGTGCTGGTAACAAAGAATTACCTGAACAAGTGCCTCTTGTGAATCCAGCCTGACAGCACAAGCACAGAAAGGAAAAACCTTTAAAAGGCGGAGTGGAGCCCCTCCCCCCACCTTCCATAGTCCTTGTTTGAAGATGGCCACTGACCCGCCCAACCATCAGCCAGGGCCGCCATGAGTGTGCATGGCTGTCTCTCTAATGCATGCCACCATGGCTGTATCTCTAATGCGGGCCGCCATGAGTGTGCACGGCCGTCTCTAGCTGCAGGCTGCTTTCACTCCCACAGCCCATGCCTTCAGCTGTGAGCTCCATTACAGATGAACTGTACAGGGGCACTTTCCCTCCCGCTTCACAAAATAAAGTTTTAAAGTTGAATTAGAAATCCTTCGAGCTGGTATCAACTTCACCCTAAGTAAAAGACTCCCCAAGGGCAGAGTTTCTGAACTTTATTACCTCACCTACAAAGAGCCAACGTTACAAATCACAAACTTAGAGAGATTCAGAGTAAAGGAACCACTAAAAAACCTTGTGTGCTTGTTTACTATGCGTAAACTGAGGCCCATGGAAAAGATTCCATTGCTGGCTTGTGTCTGGACCAATTTTGGGATTAAATAAAGGGAACCCAGGACCCTGACGCTTGGGGAGATAGGCCCTAGGGGAGGGGCATGGTCTTACCTGCAACTGAGTTGGGCCGTGGCATTATTAGCGAGCTGGAGCTCTGAGAATAAGGGATGGGACCATCTCCAGCTGAGGGCTCCGCCTTGGGCAGCTCGCTCTCCGCTGACCCAGTGGTCTCCTCTTCTGCCACTGGGGAGCAGTTATCTGCCCTCCGATCATGAAGCAGTCCCTTCTGAACCCCTAACCTTAGGCTCCCATCTTTATTCCATTCCAAACTGGAGCCACTCCGGTCATCATTTTCCGATGAACTTGTAATTGTGGCTGGAATGAGAAATCAAAATACTTTGAAAACACTCTGAAGGAGGTTAGGCACAGCTGGTGCTGCCAAGAGTACACGTGTACACACACACACACACACACACACACACACACACACACACACAGGACTAATGGAAATTTTCTGACCGACACAGATTTTTATCAAAGTATGTTTCATACAATGTATGTTGGTAAATTAAAAGAATGTTGCTTATCAGGGGAAATAAACTGCTAAATCACTCTACAGGAAAGGGGTGGGGGGGGGCTGATAGGAAGATAATGAAAGGACTGCCTGAAAGTGTCTGAGACCTAAGAGTGAATCTATATAATTTGGAGATAATGAATCTTCCCTTCAACCGAGATGAATTGCTCGTATCTCATTAAATTCCTCTGAATCTTTAAATACCCTACCCAAACGAACATTTGCTGGGGGAGAAGCAATTGTGGCAGTTAATGCAGAAAAGATGCAAGATATGGAAATAAAGATGCAATTTAAAGTTAAGAGAAGCTGATTAAAACTAAGCACTCTAGCGTCTATTCAGCATAGTCTAGAGAGATCAACTTGCCTTATTCCTTTTTGCAACACAGGATGGAAAAATCTGTGTGACCAGTGCAGGGAAAGAACCAGTATGGGAAGGTCTGCTCTGGTTTTAGAATTAAAATTTAACATCTACGAAAACAAATTAGCACTGGCCTGGGGGAATAGGGGGAGGTGTTAGTAAGAGGGGGGGAAAAAAAACTTAAAAGCATCCTGGCAAAAAACGCAGAGGAATACAGGAAAGTGAAGCCCAGTACTCAGTACTCACCCTACATAGCAGCTGCTACAGGCCGACACTCCTAATTTTCAGACTGCCTGAGCAGTACACAATCCCCGGCAACCACAAGTCACCTGGCCACTAGTGCTGCCCCAACTGTCCTTGAGGACAGGAGCCATGCCCACTAATGCTCTGCTTGGATCCCAGCAGCTCAGGCCTTTGAAAGGCACCCTGGTAAATGGGAGTGAGCTGGCCAGAGTGTGCTCAACCGCAGCTGCCTGGAAGCAGAAGCTTTATCCACACACTGTATGAGCAACTGGTAAATGAGCTCAGACAGAGTCACTTATCTAGGACCAAAAGGACCAACTGAATGGTTTAATTTTTGAAATGTTCTTGAAGGTTCAGGGGACTGCTGTGGCCACAGGACACCTTGCCACAATTCTACAACTGCCTTTGCTGCTGCAGCCAGCCTACACATACTGTTCTCTGGTTTCTTCCTACTTATAAGCCTTTCTTCCTACATGTGGGAACCTTTGTGGTATACCTACCCCAAAAGTTGACCTTCTCCATTTGTGACAGTGTAGCATCTTGGGCATGATATGCAATCAATAAACATTTGCTTATTGTATAAATGAATTAGTGAATGAGTGAGCAATTATATTTCAACCCCCTTTGCAGTCAGACAATGTAATCCACTGACTTTACTGTTCCCTGTTCAGGACCATTTGCCTCACACCTAACCAAAGTGAAAAGTAGTGTGGTGCGTGGTCGTTTCCAACTTCTGGGGAACCAAGATTATTATGCCACTATTCCTGCATGTTCTAGCAACAATAAACCATGTGTCCATCTCCCTGGAATGAGGCCAGCCTTCACTGCGTTGTGAAGTGGACAGTTTCCATTACGCACAACAAGCCTGGGGGCTCTTCCCGTTGGAATGCTGCTGCATTGAGATCTGCAGCTGCCATTCCATGGAGGTCTGCTGTATGCCAGGGACTACTAATGCCTTACAGGAATGGCTTAACTTATTAATGAGTTTATTGTTTATTGATGGGAATTCATTATTAATAGTAACTCTGTTAACAAGTTAAAAGCATAAAAATACAGCCAGTCTCATAAAACAAATTGGTTTAAGTCCAGTACTTGGAATTCTGAGTGCTTTCCCTGAGATACCTTGTAATAAGTTCAGTTCCCAAGGCTGTCTCAACATCTAAATGATGGAGAGATGGGAGGGGCATGGCCAGAATGAGGGTGGAGTGATGTGTTTGGTGGCACCTACTCTTAAAAAACCAAGCATCTCAGGGAAATTGATGCTTTTCTACATTTGTTCTCCCTGTGCTCTTGTGATAAATACCTCAGCTCCAACTAAGACACTAACCAGTAGGAACAGGCACCAAGACCACCCCACTTCCTGTTACAAGTGACAGTACAGCACACTTGCAGCCTTGGGGTCCCAGGAAGCAGCTGGGAACATCTGGAAGAGCCTAGCCAAGGCTTCTAGGGGTAAGACAGGCTGAAGGTTAACTCTCACAGGGGGGGCCAGGGTTGTACATGGTATTCAGGATGTGATGGGTGGAAACCCTCGAGTACTGGCAGTGAGAGAAAGAAAGTGGATGAGAGACGGTGGCCCTGAGCCAGGGAAGCAGTGGCGGGAAAGAGAATCCTCCAGTGGAGTAGCCGTTTCTATTGCTTTTTGTTTTGTGATACTGGGTATCATATCCAGGACCTTGCACACCTTCAGAAGTGCTCTACTGGTGAGCTACACCCCTAACCCTGACTAGGGAAGGTCAGTATTCATTATCAGGGGAGTCTTAACAAGGAGAGAGTAGCAGTGTCCCCATTGCTACTAGGAAGCTTGTGACTGAGAGGCAGCCCACTGGCCACACTCACTAGGGCACTGACGGAAGCCAGAGGCTCTTGAAGCCAAGTGGGACTGCAGTACTGTATCAAGCCCAGGCGATAGGCTCTGGGCTCAGCTCAGCTAAGCTTCTGAAGCAAACCTGTGGGACAGAGAGGCCAGTGACTCTTATTTCCTCTGTCACAGGACAGCTCCAGTCTCCCAGAGAGAGGGAGCTGGCCCTCATAATAAAAAAAAAAAAAAAAAACATGTTACTGCAAAAGGTTCTAGGCTAACAGCAACACAGATTCCTATTTAGGGTATTAGCACAGTCACTTTGGAGAATGTGCGCACACAAAGCCAGGACATATATCCACCACACACCCACACACACCACCACCACCAATAACAACAACCCGAAACTGGGGCAACATCTTAAATATGAAAACATTTCCCCTACTAGACAGGTTTCTCTGTGACTTTGGAGCCTGTCCTGGAACTCGCTCTGTAGTCCAGGCTGGCCTCAAGCTCACAGAGATCCTCTGGTCTCTGTCTCCCAAGTGCTGGAATTAAAAGTATGTACCAATACGTCGCTTGGCCCATATAAAGACTTTTTAAAAGTGTCTTTAGAGCGGGGGCTGGGGAGATGGCTCAGCAGCTAAGAGCATGTACTGCTCTTCCAAACGACCTGAGGTTCATTGTCAGCACCCACGTTAGGCAGCTCTCAACTGCCTGTAACCCCACCTTCAAAGGATCTGATACCTTTTGGCCTCTGAGGACACTGGCACATGTGTGACATATGCACACGGATGCATATAAATTTAAAATAAAAATAAATGTTCATATAGGCAGCAGTGGCACAGGCATTTAATCCCAGCACTCAGGAGGCAGGCAGATGTCTGAGTTCAAGGCCAACCTGGTCTACAAAGCTAGTTCCAAGACAGCCAAGGCTACACAAAGAAACTGTCTCAAAACACCAAAATAAATAAATAAAAATAAAAATAAAGGAGAGAGCTAATCAGATTGCATTGTGAATCCAGGTTTAGCCTGATGGCCGGGCCTAGCTGCACACAGCAGCAACATACATCATGAGCTATAGAGGACAGACAGGTACAGAGGGAGTGCATACACAGCATGTAGTATGTGGATACAACACCAAGCAGTATCTTACATACGAATGCTTCGCGGTCTAACCTGGGCTCCCTCTTTTGAAAAACAGCACTGTGATTTGATTCCCTAGGCACATGGCACTGAGGTACATGCCCATCTCACAGACAGAACTTCATGCAATCCTGTTTCTCTTTTTCCACTGGCTACCCAGGAACTCAACACCACTCTCTGACCACTGCTGGGACAGAAAGTACAACTGTATGACCTGACTTCTAAATCCATCTTTTCTCCGTTTCATCTCTGTTGTCTGACTTGCACCCCCACAGAAAACTCCTGGCTCCCTACATGTCTGTGAGCAAGTGAGCATTGCTTACCCCTAAGAACCATCAAGCAATGAGATCCCTTAACAACAACATGCTCAGTGGGGCGCTGGTTGTGCATGCCTTTAATCCCAGTAGAGGCAGGTGGATCTCTGTGAGTTCGAGGCCAGCCTGGTCTACAGAGTGAGTTCCAGGACAGCTAGGACTGTTACACAGAGAAACCCTGTCTTGAAAAACAAACAAACAACAACAACAAAACCAATAACCAAAACCACAACCAAGAGGAAAGAAGGAGTAGGTGGTGGTACTTATGCTGAGCCAGGCTCGATTCTAAGTCCTTGTCTATCTTCAGCCTCAGACAGGAAGACCCCACCCCTCCTGAAGTGCCACTATGCTTCTTCATGCAGCTCTGATTGTGCCATGCTACTCCCAGAAAATCTGGGACATGTTCTCCCGAATCTATTGACAAGTTATGTACACACACTGCTCTAGTTTGTTTCCTATAAAACAAATACCAAAAATTACACAGTTTTAAATGAGAGGAAAACAGAACTTAGAATTCTCTTCAAGTTCTCCATAGGCTGTCACTCATTCTCCACATTCACAGTAGGAGTGCCAAGAGAACCCCACCCTTCCCTGGGTTTGGAACCATTTAAATAGGAGGTCATAGTTCAAGTGCCTCTTAAATTATTAGTACAATAGTTCTTTCCCCTTCCTGAACAACTGAAAAAAAATAATAAAGTAGCACTGAAACATCTGTGAACTTCCAAACTCAGTAGATTGGATCACAGGAAGGGCTTAAAAGTTAAAACATTAGAGGAATGGATTAAAAGGCAAGCATGAAAGGGGCATGATGGCTACTCATGAAAGTGGGAGAAGGGAAGACAGGCCCAGAAGGGACATGCAGCCAGTATAGATTGAGGGCCTCTTTGACCTGACCAAAGGAAGGTGTCTGACCACTTCAGAAGTTACATTTCAATGCAGCAAAGGAAGCCTGAGGTTGTGAAAAAATAAAATCACCCCTGAGTCGAGGCAGCATTACAGCAGATCTCTAGGTCCTTGGATGGATAAAAGGTCCTATCCTCCTCCTGGACTCATACCGCACACCAACAGTTGTTCAGGATATCTGGGCATGCTCTGGATTCCCGGACCAACAAAGACTGCATAGCCGAATTCTTCGTGGCTTCATCTTTCTGACCAGGCGGAGTGCAGCTGTGTACATCTCCCACTTCTCCTGCCCATGCCCACCACACTGCAAACCAGCAAAAGCCACACACAATAGTCCCTGGCTCACCTGCTCCCAGATTCTATGTCTATTAGCTCAGAAGGAGAAGGTTACCGGGAAGAAAGCAAGCTACTTCCCCTGCCAGAGGGAATGCCCGAATGGGGCCCTGGGAACCTTCAGCTCCAGGGACTGCCTGGCTTCTCCGCCTATACAGCCCCAGAATGGCAGCTTGGCACTTCCGGCTAGTCCTGCCCCTTTGGGTGTTGTTCTGGGAACCCTGTGCACCGGATTGTGACAGCCAGATCTCTGTGCCGAATCTCCAGCTCAGCGCTCACCCGCATTGCGCAAGGTATGCTTTGCCACAACATGCAGCAAGGCCAGGGACCCAGCTGCAGTTCCCAGGTACATTCATCAGGCCCTTCAACTATGGAAATACCTGAAGGGATGGCTGTGGGCAGGGCAGTGTGGGAGGGGGAGGACTGGACACGCCTCTCTCAACAAGAACACTGCCACAACTGGATCTGTCACTGTAATGAAAAGTCTCCAGCAAAAGTCTGGAGGCCTGAGAGTGGCTTTGTCTAGCAAGTTACATGGTGCTTTGGTGAAGTTTTGCAAATGTATACATGAACTGCATCCACACTGGAGCCTTTGGCACACTCAAATGATGCCCCAGAGCACGGGACTCCTTGCAGAAAAGACTCACGGCCCACAGCGGCTGGTATGCACTTAAAGCAAGTATCTTCTGTGGGAGGCACCCGCTCTTCCCAGCCAGTGGCTGGTCTGATAATTTCATAGTCACATGGGAAGACAATTTTGAAAACACATTCTATGTCTCATTTTTTTAACTGTCCCAGTACTGAACAAATGTGTTCCGGGAACACAGCAGGTGTCCATCCATGCTGGCCAGTATGAATACAACAGCTGGAAAAACCCAAACACAGAGAGACTGCATTCAGGGCAGACGCTGGGACTGGAACCACCAGGATTTCTTTTCCCCATGCTGACAATGTTAACCAATCATAAATGTAAAGAGAAACTTTCTGCCTTTACCCACGAGATTAAAAAGGGCTTCTATAATTAATGATGATTTTTAAATTGCAGGCAATGCAGCAAAATGAATGTTAACCCAGATTTGAAACATCCTAAATAGTTATTACCAAATCAATTTTAAACCATCCAAATGTGAGAGGGGGGGAGCAATACAGGTAGCAACAGGACAGCATTGATATAAAAATCAAAAGGGTGGGATTTACAAGTTTAAAATGAAAAGAAAGTACAATTAGATTATGCTCCTATACCTCTGCATCTGGTCACCTCCCCGGAGAAACAAAATCACAGAAATGAACAGACAAGGGCTATCTCCAAAATCACTTTCATTTCACAAGCCTGGAAAGAGGCAGAGACTCAATGGAAGATAAAAGTCAGTCCACGACGACTTTATGTTCTAAGCAACCGTGCAGGAAAGCAAATGTTAGCATACCCCATCAGGTGGCGGCAGGATATGGCCCAAGGGCCCCACAGTTTAACAGGAGCCACTCTTGCAAGAGAAATGCTCCCACAAAGATGTTACCTCAAAGTTATACTTGCTCCCTATTTCTAAATGAACAGGGGGGAATAAATAGTGGCAGAAGAGGGAGGCGGCCAAGGAGCTGAAAGCAGCATCACTACCCACAGCCACATTGCCAGGGATGCAGAGTCCTGTGGTCCAGCTGAGAAAGGGGAGGTGCTGGGGGGGGGGGGGAGGTAACACATGATCTGGGTGAGACACAAAGAGTAAGAGAGCAGAGTCACTGTGTAGAGTCCTCCAGCCTTCCTGGGCTTTCCCAACACCAGCTTTGGCAGGTTTTCACGTTGCAAATTTGGAAACCAGACACTAACATCCAGGCAATGCTAATGGCCCCAGTATAAGTAAGAAGTAAGGAACTTTACTTATAAAGTTAAGGACACTCAGAAAATGCAGCTAATCCCATCTGCCTAGTCAGTATTTCTACATCATGGAATCACTGCACTTCCAAGGACTTCAATGCTGGGAGAATCTGAACCTCTTGAAATAGGGTAAGTGGGGCTCCCTTCTAGATGACACGACAAAGTTGAAAAGGAGGCGAGAGAGTCCTTGAAGACTTGGTCTCCCAGAGCAAGACTGGAAAGAGGCCAGTAACTTCTAATGGCCACAGGCCCCTTGCTAAACAGTGGAAACCCAATGCAAATGGGGTACCTGAGGCAGTCCCTAGGAAGCTGCCCGGGCATGTAGCAGCACAGGCTTCCTCTCCCTGCATCTGCTGAGCAGAAGGATTTAGGTTAAATGCAATTAGCATCCTGGAAATTAGCCTACTAAGAGAAGGCACTGTTTGAAATGTCCCCTAATGCCCTGAGTAAACTGCTCAGAACACTGATACAAGCCTTCTGCTGCCCCAAGCATGCAATCCCAAGGCAACCTGTGCCTTACACAGCCCACCCCGTCATATGGTCCTTGCCATTCAATGCTGGCTGCCCAGGTTCATTAGGCTTACCCTACTTAAACCGGTTAAGTTATAGGAAGGTTGGTTCCTCTTTCCTTTCTCCAGGACTCACGTAATTTGGAAGATGGATCCTCACCAACTCATTCGACAAAGCTGCTTCCAGGCTTCCGAGGTGGGAAACTGAAATGTTTTACCTTCATCTCTGCCCACTCAGATCAGGACATTCTTGAGTATTAACGTTCTTAAACAGTTATGAAGCCCAAAAGCTGTGAGCACAGGCTATAGTTTATAAAGTCAGTGAGTTCTTCAGATGGCGAAAAGCACAACACACCACCAGCCCCAGCAAAGGCAGGAGCCATAAGCACAACGCTGATACCTGCCAGCTCAGAGGCTTTGGCACCTCTACCCCCTGCACCGATCACAGAGGAAGAAGCTCTTCCCCTCCGGTCCCCACACTCCTGCCTCTTCAAACACCTGCAGCTCAAGTCAGCCCAGGGAGGAAATTCTTGCTTCTTTTCCTTCTCCTCCCTACCACACCTTGGCAACAGACTTTAGTTCTACAGGTCACAGGCGGCGGGAGGGAATACAGGCCTGTTGTCACTTGTCACCAGGACAGTGGTTCGCTTATCTATCTAAGACTGGTACTATGTATGCAGTGCAAGCCCGGCCCCAGGAGCAAGGGTCTCCCATCTCCCATAAGAGACTATTAACCCCTTCTCTCACTGTCCCCACTACCACATCAAGTATTTCCAGCTCTTCATGTTCAGCCAAGTTAAGAGAACACGTTGGCTTGGGCCAATGAGCCAAGGAGCAAAAGGCAGTATCGATGACATAAAAGGTCCCTAGTTACTTTTTTTTTCCCAGTCAAACCAGAGCTTAAGACATTGTGATATTAAAAGTTTTAATGAACAAACTTGAAATAGGAATCCCGAATAGTTCTTTATAAACCAACTAGATGCTCCCTGCGTGTGTGCAGATGGATAGTAGCACCAATTCTTTCCTTTACTTCTTATCCCCAGCACTGGGCTAAGAACACACAACGGAGTTGGCAAAACAAGACCCCAGTCCATATGGAGCTATAATTAAATAACAAGTACACTGACAAAAATCACTGTTGTGCCATGGGAGCATATAACATGGAGTTTGACTGGGAAAAATTATATTAAATCAAGTGTTAGTTAAGAGCCTCCTGACAGCTTAATCCTTCACTGGCAATACAGGCAGCGAAGCCAGTGTCTTTACTTTCTTGTAGAAATGCTTGTAGGGGCTGGGGATGCACCTTGGTTCTATTTCACCTGGTTCACAGGTACAAAGCCTTGGTCTGATCCCTAGAATTACAAAACAAATTCAAAATTGCAACCCAGTACCTGAATGAGAGAGAATGAAAGATGGATGGGAGGTTCTGACTGAAAATGCGTATAAATGTTTGACAACCCCCTAATGGCATATTTAAAATCAAGAGGCATGTAATGCCAATTCTAGAACAGTAAATATAAGAAGCCTGTTTCAAAAAAAAAAAAAAAAAAAAAAAAAGGTAGCAAAACCTTGAAGGAAGAATAAATCCTCAAAGGGAAAAGACATTTCAAAAGCTAAGAAAGTCGTGTGGCTACCACTGAATTCACATCAAAAGTCTATCTAGGGTGGAGAACGCACAAACAGGACAGAAGAAAAGCAGTGCTTGCAGGAACAGTCTGTTGAAGTGAATTCATTAGCAGCAGAAGTAGAGAAGATGAGAATGCCAGCTGGCTGGGTCAGCTCAGTGGAAGGCCTCGAAGTTAAACAAAAAGGGTCTGTGACAAACCCTCCATTCACATGAACTGTCCAGTCAGCTCAACCACAGACAGAAAGTAGGCTGCTGATGTCTAGGCCTGGAGGGAACAGTGATTTCAAACCGGTACCATGTCTCTTGTGGGGACGGTGAGAACATTCTAAGATCAGCTTCTAATGACAGGCACATCATTTTGAATAAAATAGAAGCTGAGTTTAAGTGAATATTATGGTATGCAAATTACATTTTGATACTGCAATGAGTGTAACATAAAACAAATCCGTAAGAGTCTGATCCCATCAAAATTAGTTATATATATAAAGCTTCCTTGCTGAAGCTGAGTGCTACCCAAGATTGTAGAGCTCTACAGTGAGCTCTGGTACTACCTGCTCCAGTACTCTCTCAGGGGGCACTTTCAAAGTCTAAACTGGATGAACTCATCATTCAGTTTTTTAAAATTATACGGAGCTCAGGTCTATCTGACCACATATTAAGATGGAAGTTAAGCAAGTTGATAATAATTAAAATTATATGGAGCTCAGGTCTATCTGACCACATATTAAGATGGAAGTTAAGCAAGTTGATAATAACACACAGCTATCCTTCAAAGACATGAGTATAGCCTAGCAAAAGGGAAGCTGCAAAAGGTTCAGGAGAGTCCCACTATGAAATCAACACAGTCGCAGAGCAGAATGCCTGAGTCATCCCCTTGGGTCCCACCTGTCCGTACCCATCAGTGTCGGAAGGAAGGCCAGCAAGCAGGAGAACTGAGCCAGTCACTGCTCAGCCTACCTCGGAATCACACAGTGATCTGTCTGAGCTGGGATATGGAAACGGGCTCTTAGAGTCACTCAATTCTAATATCACATAGGTCTACAGACTAATGAATTAACCAGAACCCTTGATTTTCTAGACAATGAAGTATTCAAAGTCAATCCAATGTTGCTCAAGTCACTTAGAACTTAGTCTTCTTACACTCAACTCCACAGGACCACATATATCCTATGAAGCTCAGAGGCTTCCTTAGAAAACAGTTGCTTCTGAAGAAACCCACAGAAACAGCTGACCTGAACAAGGGAGAGATCATGGACCCCAGAATGATAGCTAGGAAGCAAGCATGAGACTGACCCAGACCCCCTGAACGTGGTCTCAGAAGGCCTGGGATGTATATGGTGTCTCTGACAATGGAACCAGGATGTATCCCTAATGCAGAAACGGACTTCAGGAGCCCACTCCCCATGAAGGGATACGCTCTTAGCCTAGAGACACTGGGGAAGTCCTAGGCCCTACCCCAAATGCTTTGACAGGCTTTGATGATCCCTCATGGAAGGCCTCATCCTCCCTGGGGAGTGGATAGGGGTTTGTGGGAGGATGTATGGGAGGATGGGAGGGAGAGGGAACTGAGATTGACATGTAAAATAAGAAAAAATATTTTTAAAAAAATAATAAGAATGGGAAAAAAAAAAAAAAAAACCCTTGCCTCAAAACTGTGGCCAGATCCCAGGATAAGCAACCTCCAGAGAACCACAGCCTTACAGGTCATCAGAAGGAAAAGCAATGGATTGGGCTATGCAAACTGCTTCATATACAGTGAATTTTTTACTCTGGTGTGGTACCCCTAAGGAACCTGATGCCCCAGGAACGGGCTGACCAGTGAAGTGGGAGGTTTTCTAACTACACAGGTTAGACCTGATAACATGTTTTGTTTGTTTGTTTGTTTGTTTGTTTTTTTTTGGTGGTGTTGTTGATTTGTTTTAAACCACATGAACCCAGTGATATAAATGTTGTTAAGGAATATAAAAGCTGATCTTCATTCTCCTGCTGCACACAGCCCTGAGCTGTCTGCACATTGACCTTCATGGGCCACATGGAGCCCCTGTCATGAGGTGCCCGTGAGCACTCCGTCTGTCTCGAATCGAGCCATTACATCACCAAGCAGTGAGTTTCTTACCTATAATTCCACTGTCCTTGCTTTCCAGGGTGGAACTAGGGCTGCTAATGGTCTCACAGGGACTTTTGTTGGCTGCCGTCTTGCTGACACAGCTATTCAAGGTTGAGCAGGGGCTATCGGTGCTAGGAGAGGCGGTGCTGCTTGTCAGTGTGGAACAAGGACTGATGCCTTGGCTCAGAGCTGTGCACTGCAAGACGAACGGAAGGAGGCGTTAACGTGGTTTCCACGGCACGCTTCAACAGATGTTTTTATTTGGGATGCTAAAAAGATGAAATTAAACACAAGACAAAGGGAGACATGTTTTAACCTCTAGAAAGACTACAGCTCAACAGGGATAGACACAGTTTTGGTCTTTACTAAAAGGGGCGTCTCAGCAATACTTCCATGGGAACACAAATCCATAAAACAGAGATGGCAACAGGCAGACTCCCTTTCATTTAAAGCCTGCAGAAGACGAACGGGTTATTTCACCTCTGTATGGGAAACCTGGGGACTGTGTTTCTATAACCTTTCACAGTACAGCAGCCTGATTCGATTCCTGAAGATTTATGGGCTCAGTGTTCAGGAAACGAGATGGGTAGCCATTGTGATCTCAACACCTCCCCAACCCATGCCTCCTCACAGAGATCCCAGAAGGAGGCAGAAGCCCCACACAGAGGTGGCAGGAGGCTGGTGGCTGTGCTCCCTTGGATGGACAATGGCTCAGGGAGGACGAACCATTTGACTCCCTCTACCACATCTCCTATACATCTTCTCTTCACCCCACTGACTCACCCCAACCCCCAATCCCAGCAACTAAGAGAACACAGGTAAGCATAAACCAAAGCAGTCAGTGGAGAGAATGGTGTTTCAAAGGCAGAAGGAGCATCTTTACACAAGCTCTTCGAGCCACCTTAAATCATGTAGCCAATATTCTCTGGGTAGTGGCTAGAACGTTAATGTGAACATTTCCTTAAGTTCTGATCCCTTCTGTTTGTCCTTAACGACTTCCACAACCACCCCTGCAAAGACCCAGAAACAAACTTATAATAAATTTCAACACTCAAGAGCCCAGAACTCATTTGACAAACAGTAATATCCCCCCCCGCCCCCTCCCCCATAGACACTGATAGGGTGTGTACTATCGCCTCTTTCATCCTCTAAACAGGTAGGAAATGCAACATCTTCTTCCAGCATTACCATAGTTTCATTTTTGTCTTCAATAGTTATGTGCGTGGCACTTGGGATCCCTTCTCCCAGTAAAAATCCCAGCCTTGTCAACAGTTCTTGAGCTGCTGGAGAACAGCTAGGTTCATTATCGGCCTTTGCTTCTGGAACAAAGAAAGAAAACAATGAAGATGCCCCTCTGGGAAGTTTCGGCATTGCATCTGGATGAGTTCACACTCCAGCTGCTTGTCTGGCGCTTTTGTGGATCTTTACAAAATGTCCCAAAGTTTGACGACTGTGCCTTTCCTCCAGCTGTACATTCTAATTAAGGGGCCATGACAGGTTGAGAAAACGGGGACAGAGAAACACCAAGTGCAAAGGGCGAAATATCTGATCTGAAAAAGAAGATTCTCCATGTCATTTTCTGACAGCAATTCCAATTCCAACATCATGTGAGGATCTCTTTGGGTAAGAAAGGACTTCTACTTCATTATATCCTCAAAGAGCAATATATCCACTGTCACAGGAGGCCAGCATTAAAACCCGGATGGCACGCTGCATAGCCCAGGTCATTTTGATGTTGGGATAAACTAAAATCTAAGCTCTCATTCAACAAAACAGGGGTAGGAGGATTTGGGTGGAAAACTTGGTGTACATATTCCATAGCAATGAGATTCAAACTCTGGTCCCAACTCAGATGCTAATCACAAGAATCCACACTGAATCAAAGACTGGAATCTAATGCACTGCTGTCCATGCTACATGGAAAACGTTCTCGGCACATAATGCTGGGAAGTATGGCTATTTTCCCCACACGTGGAAACGTACAGGCAGCGAGTGGAGGAAAATGAGGGACATGTAATAAATGAGTGATGCTATTAGCTAACATCACCACCACCATGTTCAATTCCAACTTTGTCTTTCGTAAGCAACTGCAAAAATGTAAATGGTGAAAATCATATGGACTACCCTGAGTTACAGAGCCGTCTTTCTGGGCCATGCATTCAGAATGGCAATATCATGAAAGAAAAGGTACCCACTATTTGCTTACTCTCAAAAACCTCACTGCTCAGGGCATCACGCTAGAACCACAGTGACAAGACTATTCTGTGTTTACAGTCCTGACATTTCCAGATGATTTTGGTTAAACTCATAATATCTAAGGCCCCATGCCAACACAGAGGAAGGGAAGGGAAGCACCTCAGGGCAGGTGAACTACGCCCCTAACACAACTCTAGGAAAAGTCCCTTCTCACTAAAGACTTCAAACCACAGGCAGGTTCTTAAGGCACTTGGGAAAGGAAGGTGAAAGAAACTATCAAATCAACAAGGCCCAGGCACACCCAAAATCTGAATCAGGAGGACCTACAGATCGCACCTTCTCCTGATAGACCTCAGCCTTCCCTTGCAGCATGCTTCACACCTCAAACAGCTCTAGGTAGCAAGATGGGGTGGGGGTGGGGGGGACTGGTGAGGATGGGAAGGAGTAAATGGGTGAGGGGCAGGTCTCAGGAGCGTTTCTGCTCCTCAACCCTCTTTCTTTCTGAAGCAATCTCCACACCACTGCACCACTGTGATTGTGTCCCAGCCCCAGAAAGTCTAGCTTCTGGTTCAACCAGAAACACTCTGGGAAAAGAGCCAGAAACTCCACCCAGTTGGCAGCGGATTCAGAGGCCAAAAGCAGCTGTACACGCAGGCTTGGCTGCTACGTTCACGCTGTTGACAAACACTGCCTATGGCTCACTTGGGTTTCACTCGAAAGTTCTGGGTCCTGGGCAGAACCCGTATAGTGAAGAGGGACATTACTGCTCCACGGCAGAGGCACTGTCACCTCTACACTGAGTCTGCAGATGGATATACCGCAAGTCATCATGGAGGGGAAAAAAAGTAAACAGTCAGCCAGGCATGGCAACAAATGTGTATATTTGAGACCAGCCTGGGCTACATGATAAGTGCAGTACAGTCAACATACACTACAAGATATTTGTCTCAAAAAATGAGAAACACCCCCCCCCACACACACACATACTCAACAAAACTAGTCATTCAAATCTCCACGTTCAAATGAGTTGGGGAACTATGGCAATTTGAAAAGTATAATAGCAGATTCAAACAGAGATACTCCAATCCACAGAGAGCTACTCCCTGAACTGATTAACCTGGACATGGCAGCTAGTACCAAAGTTCTAAAACCCCAATAAGGTTGAGGATGAAGAGATACACATTCTTTATTACATTCTGCATTCATAAAGTCACCAAAATATCATTTCCTCCAGAGACTTCAACTGGTTTTTTGTTTGTTTTGGTTTTTTTTTTTTTTTGGGGGGGGGCTTTCTTTTTTTTCTAAACAATACCTCAGTGACCTACTCCTCAGAAGGTCCACTTCAGAGCAAGCCATTAAGCCATTTATTGCTTCCCCCAACGCAGCATCTTCTCTACTGAACTTCCCTCTAGATGGCACCTCCTGAGTGAAGAATTGATTGCTCTGCATTTGAGGCAGGGCTGTAGTCATCGGCCCCCTTCATAGTATCTTCTCACCTGCCATTGGGGAGCCAGATCAAGTCCTCTGTGCTAAAGGCACTGAGAGCTCTTCTGGTAATGAACCTCTCAGAACTTCAATTTCCTGACCACTAAAGTGGCCATACCCACTTCCTGTAGGTTATGAACCTCAAAACCAGCAACATGCGAGGGAAACCTTACAGACCACAAAATGGTTAGCACCTCCACGAGCTTAAACACCAGCATTTCACTCTTTGGCTTCATACACATTGCCAAATCTGCTTGTATCTCTCATCACCCAAAATATAACTGGGTATCACTTTTTTTTTTTTTTTTTTTTTTTGACCCCAACAGCTTTTCTTCTAAACTCACTAATCCAAAAGGGAAGCTCCCCCCTTTACTGTTTACACTGAAGTTTCTCTCCTACCATTTCACTTCCCATTTCATCTTCTCCACCCCTTAAAGCCAGACACTGTTAGATGCCTGTTGTGGGATTTTCCAGCTTCATCTCTAAATGGGGTCTTCTTCCTCCATCTTTCGGACAATCCAGCTAGGGTCTGTTAATCTTGTCTGTCTTTTAAAAGAACCAACTCTCGGTCTCAGCAAGTCTTGGTCTTGTCTTTCAAGCTTTCGTTGCATTGATTTTTGCCCTGATTTCTATTATTCCTTCTGGTCTACTGGTTTGGGGTTTTTGCTTTGTTCCTGTTTTTCCAAACTTTTGAGGTCCATTATTAAGTTGCATATTTAAGTCCTTCCTGATTTGAGGATACGAAGGTCCTTGGTGGTCATTTCACAGTACCCCGCAGTGCTGGTCCAGGGTACTTGGACAGTTCTTGGACAGTCACTAGCTACATGACCTTGAACAGCTAAAGAACACTAAGCTCCCTATGTTAAGTAAGATGGGCCCTGGAAACACACTATGCCCCTTTTCCTAATCTTAGCCTCTTCCTACCCATGGCCTGCATCTTAACTTCTTGTGCTCTCTTACTACTACTATGAGCACTTTCTTTCTTTGGTTTGGTTTGGAGACAGAGTTTCTCTGTGTAATAGCCCTGGCTATCCTGAAACTCACTCTGTAGACCAGGCTGGCCTCATACACAAAGAGATCTGCCTGTCTCTGCCTCCTGAGTGTTGAGACTAAAAGTGTTTGCCATAATGCCCAGTTACATTTTCAATTTCTTTCTGGTTAATTCTCCTGAACCATCACAATTTCCTCCTTATTTCAAAAAACCAGTATATTGTGAACAGGGCATCTATCTGCCAAGTTGGTGTTTCTAGGCCATAACATTTAAAATCTGCATGCATACAAGCTAGCTGTAAGCTATTCGACTCACTAATCTCTGCATTTCACTCGTTTACCCCACATCCAATCTGCTGAGGCAAGTCCCTGGGTTTGTCAGTGCTGGGAACTGAACACAAACCCTCACATTCACTGTGCCACTGAGCCCCGGAGAACTGTAACCTAAGACACACAGGCCCCTTTTCAGCTAACGGCGGTTCTTCTCTCACACCTCACTGATACCCGACAAATAGCAATTCCTTAAAGGTAAATTCCAATGCTGACTTTAATGCGTACCAATTAACTTTCTGTACTCTGGTCCTGTAAAATCCAATGATCTGTTTTATGGGTTTTGTTCTGTTTTGTGCTGGAGAATTAACCCAAGGCACTATGCATATTAAATGGGCTGGCACTCTACCAGTCAGCTACCCACCAGCCTCCTCATACTTTAAAGGGATCATTTACCCGAGAAAGAGTTTGTAA
The DNA here is from genome assembly GCF_943737965.1 of Phodopus roborovskii. NCBI lineage: Eukaryota > Metazoa > Chordata > Mammalia > Rodentia > Cricetidae > Phodopus > Phodopus roborovskii. The sequence continues at coordinate 44,371,540 of NW_026126418.1, forward strand.
CATCATGGATTGGGTCAACTGGGAAAGTGCTGGTTTTGCAAATCTTAAAAATGTTGGCACATTTTATTACACAATATCAAACTATCATAATCATTAATATTACATGAGCTCTTAACTGAAAAATCCTGAGACGGTACCAAGCTCAATGTGACAAGTGCAAGTTTCCCAAAAATGCACCTTTCATTTAAAAGGTCAAGTTTTAGCAGTGATGACTAATCCTATGAGGTGTCTTTTTGTTGGTTTGTTGGTTTAATTGAAGTGACAGGCTCATTCCATGCTTGCTTCAACCCTTTATAGAAAACATGTGGTAAATACTCTACTGTGAACAATCATACTTTGCCAATCATTATTTCAAGTAAATGTTATGTTTCGTTTGAAAAGCTGCTAGTCTAGCTTGCAGTTCAAATCAGAGCAATATGCTTTACCTGGAGATAGCTATCAGACAGCATGCAGGGGAAACGCTCTGGGCAGATTTCCTACTTCACCACCCAGAATACTAAAAAGGTTGGTATTCAAGGGTCAGGATTTAATAACACTAATTATTTTCAGTGTCTTATCTGGGTTTGCTTGAGTGAATTTGCAGTCCTGGAGCAAGCATGCAGCAGTGAAGGGTATGAGGATGTTGGAGAGGTAGTACTCTGTTCTGAAGAGCTTCTGAAAAATGACTTCAATTGTTACGGAGTTTCCAGTGTCACTGTTCTAGCTTTCTTTTCGGTTGCGGTGATAACAACACTCTGGCCAAAAGCAACTTAGAGATGGAAAGGATTTATGTCAACTTTCAGGGTACAGCCCTGTAGGAAACTACAGGAGAACACTGATCGTTCGCTTGCTCAGGCTCAGGCTCAGGCTCCACTAGATGTCTTATGTAGAGCCCAGGGATGGATGGATACCACCCATAGTGGGTTAGGCTCTCCTACATCCGTGAATGATCAAGACAGTAGACCACAGGCCAATCTGATCTGGGCTGCTCCCCAACTGAGACTTACTTCTTAGGTGACTCTAAGATGTGTCAAGTTGACAATAAAAGCTATTACTTACACACTTATACACACAAACGTACAGAGAGAGAGAGAGAGGGGGAGAGAGAGGAAAGTAGGAGGCAGCCTTCTTAGGAAGAAGGGTTTTATAAGAGATGGGCTTAAAGAAAGATAACAGAATGAAAATGACTAAAATTTATTATATGCAAATGTAAAACTTGTCAGGAAGTTAGTATCTACCTTATAAATGAAAAAGGGTTTGGCCTAATAAACACAGACAGAGGCACATTAAGTCCACAGCCCACATTCTGAGACTCTGTATGAAGTCTACAATTATGTTCAGGGAAAGCCTTTTTCCTTGGGGGGGGGGGGAGGTGACATTAGCCACACACCCCTCATGGTCTTGCGTATGCTCAAATTCCTGGGCGTAAAAGATAACTGCCCTCATCAATTCATTACCTCTAACTTCATTCATTCACCTTCAGTACTCTCCCCAAATGGCCCTATTAACTGCATTTATGTATAATTTTTTGATGACATACCTCTACTTTTATTGACTTTGCAAACTCTGTCCTACAAGGCAGAAAGTAGCAGCTGCCAGAAGAGGCACAGGAAGAAAAGGTGCTTTCTCCTGCCCCTCTGCCTGCTGCATCTACCTGGTACAGTGTCTTAACAAGATCCAAAGCTGCTCAGCACTCTTATCTCAGAACAGAGAGATCCTTCCGCTTCGTTTCGCTTCTCAGACAAAGGGTACCCAGTTTATATACTGAGTTCTTTCTTGGGGGCCCAGTATGATTTCCTACTCTCAGCTCAGCGCTTTTGATTATTCGCTTTTCCACTCTCTCCAAGGGACAACCTCCCTGAAACAAGTCACATGAAAGGGCTGAGTCTCCTCTCGCCCACAGCCGTCACCTCACAGGTTAGGTGTCATCATCTCTTTCTCTCAGGGCCCTGGGCCCTCAAAATCCTCTTGCCCACCCCCTCTTTGCTGGCCCTGCTCTAAAGACTGCATTCTCCCCCACACTAACCTCTACCTGCTCCCCTCCATCTGCCCTGCTGCCAGGTGCTTTGGCTCGAATGCTAAGACTCCCTTCCAGTTTCTATGTTAAGACCCAACTCTTGGTGTGATAGAATTTGGGGCCTTTGGAAGGTGGCCAGGGAAGGGGGAAATTCACAGCCCTCATGATGACATTCATATCTCTGTGACCTCTTTCTACAGCAAGAGGTCATAAAGTGACCCTCATGACATAAGAAATCTACAAGCCCCTTGATTTTTACCTTCCTGGCCTCAAAAACTGTGGAAGAAGAAAAAAAAAGGGGGGGGGGTTAAAATAAAAACTATCTCTGTTGTTTATAAACTACCTGGTTTCTGGTATTTTGGACACAGCAGCCTAGATAGACTACCAGGTGAATTATAAAGCACAGTGCATCAATCAAGCCTTCCCATGCTCAGCATCTCTGCCTGAATCACACAGTTTGTATTCATCCCCACCCCCCACTCTAAATTAACCAGTCACGTAGCACACAGGTCTTTAATCCCCTACTAGACACTAAAGCTCCATGAAGAGAGGGCCTCCATACATACTGGATAACTCATCTCAAACAGCACCTAGCATGGGGCTTTCACAGCTTATGAATATTTATTTACTGAAGGAAACAAAATGAAGAGCTCTTCTACACCCATTCTCTCTTCCTCTGGCTATAATTAGGCATGTCCACTTCAACACTCCATCAGGATCTCAATCCAGCATTAGGAGAACATGCATGGCCATCTAAGGGGTTGAAATTAAATACAAAGCAGGCTGGCGGGTGGAGGGGGGGTACCTTCAAGAAAGTAAAGGAAATACAATTGGGGAAATACCATGATGTTTTATTTCTATACCAAGGTAGAGAATAGACACATGCCATTACTCTTTGGATCTCCTTTCTTCTGCACATTGTTTTGAATGATGTAAAAGTAATTTCTTTGAAAAGGAACTGATAAAAACATTACCATACATGTTCATCTAATACTGTTCATCTAGTTTTGTGCTTAGTAATGCTGTTGCTTCATGCATGTTTTTTTATTCTTGTTTTTATCTTAGTTCTCAAAACAAGATCTTGCTATTTAGCCCAGGCTGGCCTACAACTGTGTAAACCAGACTGACCTTGAACTTGTGGTTCACCTCCATCCTCTGTATAGAATGCTGAGATCACAGCCATGTCCTAACCACAACATCTAGTATGTGTGTTACTTTTCTTTGCAAACAAACTTGCTAGGGGAAAAAGGTTTCATCATATTTTGAGATTGATCTTCACTGAGCAATGACTCAGTAGATTAAGAAGTTTCTCACCCCTCCCTATCCCAGCATGCTTTTCTAATAGTAAGGCAAACCTAACTGGAATATGTTTGCTCCTAATCCAAAGGAACGAAGTTATTCATTGCAATTTAACCATCCTTTGTAAAGTAGAAGTATTGTTTAAGGGGGAAAGACTCCGAGTTAATGTCAGAATGGTTATTTCTATAAAGAGCCTGTTCTGTGTGGGGCCTAGGTTAAGAGGACCACTTGACAGAGGGGAAAGGGAGGAGGAGAGTTGCTTTGCTTTCTCAATCCATTAAGTCTGTTTTTGCCAGAGTAGAAAATTCAAAGTTTCAAACATATTTCAAAGTACTGAAAAATATAATAGGTCTTTTTTACAGATGTTTACAGGTTCACATGAAGTTTAATAAACAAGTTCTTTGCTTAGTAAAAAAAAAAAAAAAAAAAAAAAAAAACATGTTCATCTGGTTGAACCTACTTCCCAGATGGCAAAGTTAATAAACAAATTGTATGTGCTCACTGGCCTTATTTTGAATTCCAAAAGGTGAGCAAAGAACCAAGAATTAATACAGTCATGTGGTCGCTAAAACAAAACGAGGCAGCCTGGGAGAGAGTAGCTCAAACCTTCAGAATAAATTGATACTGCACACGTCTACATGAAATTTCAAAGGCATCTCTGGAGGAGCTGTGTTCAAGACTCTCAATCTACTACATACCGTCATGTTACTACTGCTGGCAGCTGGAGGGTCTCAGAGACATAAGTGAGAGTGCCCAAAGGAAGCACGGGAAGCAAGAAGGTCAAACTTTCAAGTAGAAGTTGAGTGAAGATGCAGACATTCAACACTAGAAATTAGAGTTTGTCCATCGTGCTTGTGTACATGCTTGGCTTTTACTGCTCAAAGCTTAGCTGGCTCTACTTAGCATGAGCCTCTACTTTAGGCTCAACGATCTAGATATAACATTTACACTTTGATATGGCAGTCTTAATTAACTCCACTGACTTAAAAGATTCCACAAAGATTACAAAAACATACCACCCTTTGCTAATTGTCAAATTCAATTTTGTTATACAACTGCCTCATCATCAGCCAACAGAGCAACTGCTGGAGCATGTGTCATGCTGTAGTTATCTCTACATATGACCGTGTACCCAGAAACATCAACCATACCCCCATTTCACACCTTCAGAAGGGAAAACATTTTGTTTCTTAAAATTAGCCTACTGTAATGTCTCATGTCCTTCATTTGCAACCTATGCATGTTATGACTTTGGTCCTAATGTGGTCTGATGATGCTAGATCAGAGAGCTAGGCTCTTAGGAATGACCACACATGCAAATTTTGGCCACTCTCGCAAGACCAATGGCTACTCTTGAGTTTAGCTTGGCCCACAGTCAAGTACACACATCTCTTGCCAGGAAAGGTGTCCAAATCTGCCTCAAGCCAGAGGAGAAAAGTTGATAATGAGAATTATATGTAACCAGTTTTCTTAGTTCAATAAAAATTCGAAATCTGTCCTCTCATTTCACGTGAGAACTCAACACAGAACCCCTTGAATGCCCCTGATGGCATCCGTGTCTGATGCAGTCAAAACTCCAGTGCTTTAACCAGCCAGGTCCACGAAGACTTTGGTCACTGGAGATCATGTGTGCAGTGGCAGAACTGATCAGAATCGAGCAGACAGCTGGCAAATTTGATTACTAGTACTCACCTTCAAGAAAATATTCTTGTTTTCCTTTCAACACAGGAGAAAAATGGGGGGTGAGCTTGCTGAATATGTCACAGCCCCCCCCCCAAAAAAAGAGCCTCTAAGAGGTCCGAAGCCCCCCCCCCCCCCAAAAAAAAAAAAAAAAAAAAACCAAAATGGCAGGTGAGCAGAAGGGTTTTTATTGGGTAAACAGAGGCCTAAAGGAGGGTTCCTGCTTACCAGAATCCTCCCTTAATTAGCCCCAAAGGGGCAAGGGCATCTAATCCCCAGTCAACTGAACAGCCTCCACCCTGCTACTCTCATATTAAATCTGTTTGCTTTTCTGCCACCCAAGATATAACGTTGATCCCCAGTAAACCTATCTTTCTCCCCAGGAAGCAGTCAGTGCAGTGGCTTCACTGAGCCCTCATTTATAGCCTCTTGTATCAGTTGATTTGACAGCTATCTAAGCTAACTGATCACTACCATGGAGAGAGAGAGAGAGAGACACACACACACACACACACACACACACACCCCTACTGCCTTGCCCACTCCTGTCACAAACCTTCAATGTGAGCCCCTACTACTACACAAATGTATTCCACAGTGGAAATCTGGCTAGGGATCCTTTCCATGGGTGGGCATCTTTCAGTGCCAGAAGCTACGAGAAGCTTCTTTTGTTCATGGAGGACAAAGCCAGCTTCTACTGCTGAATCTTGCTTTCCTGTTTCTGCAGGGAAGCAGACTACATGTTCAGAACACACTGTGGATAGACCCAATTCCAGAAAAAGAACAGACAAGTGAATCCCCGAGTTGATTAAAAATAAGCAAACCATCAATGAATCATCTATGAAAAGGTACAAGCATATAACGTATATTATACTTACATTTTCTTTTAGAAGTAGTTGTGTGTGTGGTGGGGGTGGGGGGAATAACACAAATGACTTTATGGCAAAAGAAAAACTGGCTTCAGTCAGTTTGGATTTTTCTTTTTGGCCTCTAATCTAATCCCCCCCTAAAGAAAATCACAGATGTTTAACTTTTTAAGCTTCCCAAAGTCACCACGAGCTCTTAAGCTGTCTAGTGGAAGTCTCAGATTCTCAGCCAAAGCCTGCTCTTGAATATTCTGAAGGGGTAATGTGTTTATATAAAAACCAAAGTCAACTGGCAGGCTTTTCATGTCTCCTAAACCAAGGAAGGTCAGAACTCAGAGGGTACAAGACCCAACCCTTAAGCAATGCAAATACACCCAGCTCAGCTATTCCTTCCTCTTGTATACAATTTCAAGAATTCACATCAGCTAAACTAATCTCCGTCAACTGCCCAAGGGGGAAAACCTCCCAGATACATTTAGTTCGGTGTAGCATTCTTGCAAGGGACTCTCAGGTTTCCTTTAGAAATGGAGAATGCCACTATGCAGTCTTTAGGGAAGAGAGAGATCACAGAAAACATTTGTCTTACCGTTTTCACTGGGCTCTGAGGGCTTGCACCCTTCTCTGAACGGGACCATAACTGTCTCTCCAGGCACCCTGGGGCTCTCCACATACTTGGGCTTCCTGATGGGACCTGCAGAGGGAAAGATCTGAGTATAGCTAATTTTCTCCAGATGCAAGCAGAGCTTTGAACATACAGTTTGTGTCCTTACCAGGACCCAAACACGCCTAAAGGAAGGGTAGGCCTTCCCTCCCCTGAGCACACATACACACACATACAGTCAGACACATTCAGAGCAGACACAAGAATGTCTAGGCTGCTCTGACAGCAGAACAGGGCAAGCTCGGTTTGGAGACTGTAAATGCTGACCAACACCAAAGCTGCTTCCCCCCAGCTGCCTTCACCATGTGTCAAATAGGTGATTTTTGACACGTTCAGACCTAGACATCAGCAAGGGACGAAGTTCTGATGCAGAGACCGTTTTCCTCTCACTGGGATGCAGATGGCTTGGTTCCTTGGCATCTATCTCCAAGTCAGGAGTTGTGAATTACGAACAGCTGGCCTCTGGTATCAACATGCTGAGCAGCCACTGAATGTAGGCCTCTTATCAGGCTGATGACGCATGGTAACTGCATGGAGACCAAGCATGGCTGCTTTCTTGGCAGCTGAAGCAGCTGCCCTCAAGCGGGTGTGGACAGCAGTCGCACCCGGATTTGGGGACACGAGATACTGAGAGTTTTATTCCTTTCCCCAACCACAATTTATCAGGAAAAAAAATCTGAAACTTTCGGTCACAGTTTGGCTATGTCACTCTGGCTGGCCTAGAACTGACATCCATCCTTTTCCCTCAGCCTCTGGAGTGATTACAGGCATGCACCACCACACTCTTGGAATTCTTTATAATTTTACGGTTTTCGTTTGGTTGGTTTTTGGTTTTTCTTTTCTCCCGTTCAGAAGGCTTTTGGAATTCTTAATGAGACTGAATGGAACCTTCATTCCCTGCTACTGGGGACAAAGATGCAGTCACTCTGGAAAACGATCCAGCAGTTGTTAAGAGTTCAACAGAGCTGTCATGTGGTCCAGCAGGTCTACGCAACATGCAGACATGTGTCCACACAGAGACTAGTACACTGTGCTCACAGCAGCATTGTTGCTATTACCCATCAACTGGTGAAGCAGAACACACTGGAAGGCTGGGAAAGGAGAAGGGTTCAGGAAGCATCCATTCATGCTGAAACTCAAATGGACTTTAAGAAGCCAGTCACAAAAAGCCACACCCTACACAGCTCCTTTCAACATGAACTTCCAGTATAGGTGAGCCTACAGAAACCAAAGATTTGAATGGTTGCCAAGCTGAAGACAGACAGGCTTGTAGGGTAATGAATAAGGGAATTCTTTAGAGTAACAACATTTTCTAAAACTGGAGTTGAGCAATCATTCACAGCACCTTGGAAACATGCTAAAAACCACAAAACTATACATGTTTCGATGGGTGAATTGCTTGGTCTATGAACTAGATCTAAAGTGACTTGAGAAGCAAAAATAATGCCTATTTTCACCTTGTGAAATCACCTGTTTGACCAGCTACAGTTTGCACAAACGAAGAGAACGATGAAGGGGGGTGGACAGTGGGGTGGACAGTGTTCCAGGCAGGCTACAACACTTGTCCTCTAATCAGCCAAGGCCACTACCCTTCCAGGCCAGTGCTCGGCTTCATCCCCACAGTAAGCAGGTGATCTAGGCAGACTGTGAGCAGCCTCTCCTGTCTCTTCATCCTGTCTGAAAGAGCTTATTCATTATCTCATGGTGAGAGGTGCTGCCATCTAACGGTTTACTGTAAAAGCATCTGCATGCCTAGAAAAATAATCCAGTTCCCAGCCAGCGGCAATGCTATCAAAGCAGCTTCTTTTTAGAAAAGGATGCTATTTCAAACTTTAGAAAACATGACTACAAATGGCTAATGAAGTATTTAAGTACATGGCTGCTTTAATAGTTTATTTAACTGCCAGAGAATTTTTTTAATTTCAGTGTAATTGTTACGGGAATGGGGAAATAAATATGTTCACAGTCCAAGTGGGGGCTGTGGCATATACAACAGCATCCAGATTTTACCTAATGCATGTGTACATCCACATTTAAGATACGTAAGAGGGAAAACAGAAAGGCCAAAAATACAGAAAGGCCAAAAGAACAGAAACAGCACGATGGCCAGAACAGGACAAAGAAACAGGTCATGAGAGCTGAGAACTACAGGCTTTTAGTTGTCCCCAGCTCCCCACAGCAAAGCTAGCAAGAGGTCTTGGGAATGGTGGGAACAAGTTCTCCTGTGTTACCCGGAGCCTTCAAAAGACATCCACACCCACCTGTCTAAGCCTGGAGTGGCCTGGATCTAGGCCTGGAGCAGCAGCCTAGTCATCTTAACAAGTCTAGAGGTGAAGCCAGGCAGACAACAGGTCCAAGGCCAATCCAGGCCACAGAGGAACTTTCTGGGAAGCATGGTTAACTTAGTGAGATTATCTGAAAACATACAAGGACAGAGTTGACTAGGAGAGCACTGTCCTATCAAGTGTCCCCGGAGGGGTTGCGATGTTAAGAGCAGACTGAACAAATGTGGATAAATCTAGGTTTAATCACCATATCCTTCCCCTTATTCTTACTCCAATCTCAGTATATCCCAGAGTTGAGAGACAAACAAGTGAGGCTCTTATGATGAGGGCAAAATCCACGAGGGCACAAACCAGGGCTATATGGTTCCCAAGCATAAACAACTATACAGTGAGGTAAATAAAACCTGTACTACCACCCCACCCCCACCCCAATCCATCCCCCAGTGGTCCATCAAGCTAAGCATACTTCCATGCATTCGCTAATTCAGTCCTAGAAACCTGGAGATAAAAGTACCAATGCTTACCATTTTTAAGTCAGGAAACTGAGGCTCAAGTAAATCCAACCAACATCAGCTCCCAACACAAAGAATCCACACGGCTCTGAAGCCCGTGAACTAAGCCACCAGTAGCAATTCTAGATCAGGCCTTCAACTCTGCACAGGGCCAGAGCACTGGAATCCGTGCAGGTAGCAAGGCTCTTATTCATCACTCGTGTCTCTGGTCTCCCCTAACTTTTACTAGCACCAGAAATATTAAAGTGAATATAAACAACTGTTCTCCAGCATGATCCTTTCATGTAAATTGCTTTTCATGAACAGCTGAACCATGGATGCCGTAAAACAAGATACATTTATAGGCAGAGAGGTTTTATTCTTGCCCTGATGGATCGTTAGAGACTTTGTGCACGCTTTCTACCAGGCACAGCAGAGGAAGACTCGTTCACCCCCTCTCCCTTTTCAAGCAACACTGAAGTTGCAGTAAAGGGATTAAACTGAGAGAGCTGGGGAAAGGAGACATTCACCGGTGAGAACCAAACTCTGAAACAGGGAAGAGGACTCCCATGGAGCAGAGGTCCAAACAGAGCAGAAAACCTAAGGGCCATGGGAGCCTCAGAGTCACAGTCCAGTCAGAGAGCAGGGGCCAGTGAGGCCAACCCTGCAGGGTGGAAAAGGAGTTAGGTCTCTCCCCCAGCCCAAAAATATTCCCTCCTTGATCCTAGAAACTGAGTTTATTATTTCTCTTGGAAAGATGAATCCAGAGCCCCCGAAGAGAACGGTAGAGTTAAAATGAAAACCTAGGACTAAAAGTCATATATGTGTGTGTGTGCACTGATGGGCTCAAGGGACAAACATCCCCTACCGTCTACTCGGCTGTGGGAATACTGACAGGCACTCTTGTACACCAAGGCAGGATAAGATGCAGAGGCTGCCACTCTGGGGAAGCTCAGACCTACCAAGTACTATAGCTGGCAAACCCTTGACCATCATGTTGGGGCACAGCCAGACCTCTCCATTTACCTTTCAACGGCACCTCAGTATGTAGCAGCCATGTACAAAGAGTCGGGGATCCCCAGATGGACCCTATCAGTGAACCCGCCTTGCAAGTCACCTGACTGAAACAGTGTCATAAAAGAACTAAGGAACCCGGGAGGAACACCGTCGAGAGAAAAACAGCATTGTATCCAACAACAAGGGTGCACTGTGACAAGGAGCATTCAGTCTGGAAGCCAAGCAGGCTGCAGCTGCAAAACAGGGCAACCGAGGCCACGCCAGTGAAATCACCCCCTGGTCTTCCTCCTGAATGGCCACCTACTAAACCAGAGCGACAATGAATTTCGGCACCGTACATGCTAAAGGTCAGTCCACATACAGCAGCCATACAATTTATGAACCCAGATAAAGACTGAAAAGCCCATCTCCCTCAAGCCCCCTCACTCAACAGGAAATTATTGCCCAGCACATATCCACAGCCAGCTTTTGCACGAAATAGAACACTATGATTCTCCCAGGCACTAATGACTTTAAAGCAAAACAACCTTTCACCAAACAAGAACGGAAGCCTGGAAAGTAACGGTCCAAAGAGAAAGACATTTCTGCTACTATCTGTGTCTTAAAGCAAGAGCTCTGGAAAACAAGACTGTCAGCTCTGAGTGTGAGCCAATGTGTCTCCTTGGCCAGGTGCCTTATCCAGGTCACCCTTGAGTGGCTGTCCCTGATAGCTGTGTCAAGCAGCTGTCCCACCTTCAGTGTCCCCAGGGGGGTCTTGCTGCATTGTGGTCTGAGGCATCAGCTAGGATCTCAGGCCATGTTTCAGAAGCAAAATAAGTTAATGGGGGTCTTATGGCTATGCCCTAGCCTGGTCCAGACTAAAAAGTTTAGGATAATATTTGAGCTTTTGTTTTGTTTTTTAAAGACAGGGTCACAGTTGGTCTAACCTAGCCTAGAATGTACAATTCACCCAGGCTGACCTCAAGCACACAATCCTCCTACCTCTCGGGCTCTATCAGCTACCTGCATGACATCTAGCAAGCGGGCTTTTCTTGACCATAATTAAACCCACTCTAAATGACTTTAACCCATTCATTCATTTTGGATTTTTGAAGCAGAGCTTCTCTGTGTAGGACTGTCCTGGAACTCACTTTTTGCCCAGCCTGCCTCTGCCTCCTGAGTGCTGGATTAAAGACGTGTGCCACCACTCCCAAGCATGGCATCTGTCTTCTTCGTTCCCTATTCCAATGCACTTTCCCCAGCTCTATACGCACCATGTGGTGAAGAAAGGGGCTCTCAGTTATAGACAACCCTTAAAATCCAAGGAAACAAACAGACATAAAAGTGCCAAACAGAGGCCACAGCCATGAGGCTGCAGACACCAAGTACTCAGAGCATAGCGGCTGTGCCTTTAATCACACAGAAGGGTTTGGAAGATGTGGGCGAAGCCAGGCCAGCTGCTCTACTCTGCAACTGGGAGGCACAGCCTTCTCCCCAGTGAGCCTTCTCCCTTTGCTTAAGTCTCCAAACACACTGTCCTCTGCGGCCAGCTTTTTCCTGCTCTTTCTGACATTTTCATCACACAGCCATTCTGCTGCTTAGAAACTACCATATAAGGAATGTTTTGAAAGACGATGACAGAAATAAACCAAGCCAGGCTTTATCTCCAGCCTGTGAAAGAGGGGAGGGTGGAGGCTACTTCTCATTTCAGAGTACTTCCACTAAAAATAATTCTGTGTGTGCTCATGTGTGTGTGCTCATGTGTACGTGCACACATATTTTGGACGAAGAATACCTGAGGCTACCCACTGCACTTAAACTAGATCTTTTATTATTTATTTATTTATTTCAGCATGTAGAGACTATGAGAAGTGATGTTCAAAGTCATTTGGGGTGGGGTTTTTGCTTTTGGTTTGGAACCTTGACCTTTAACAGTAAAAGCACTAAAGGTCCTGCTGATTTTACCTAGTCTAGATTTTTCACCTTATGCCTGAGATGTGTGCCGGATAAGAAAAGGAAAAGGACTAGTCTTGGAGGTAGAGGGACCCTTGTTTCGAGAGCATGTTATTCAGTAGTAGATTCAAATGGTGAACCACAGTGGAGTACCAGATCACACTCTTGGGGGGTGGAAATGCTCCCATGGACAGAACACTTGCTGCATGCAAACATGAGAACCTGAGTTCTAATCCCAGCACTCACATTAATATAAACAGGCATGACCATGGGTATGCAGCTGTAATCCCAGCAACCATGGGAGGACAGGCACAGAGGTTTGCTGGTGCCTGCTAACCACAAGCCCAGCTGCAGGTTCAGTGAGATCCTGTCCCAAAGGAATAAGGCAGAGCAGGACTCACAGAAGCATACATGTGCATACACCATACAACACGCATGCACACGCTTTTTTCTAAAAAAAGCAGAGTCTAGCCGTCTGGAACCTGCTATGATGACCAGGCTGGCCTCAAAACTCTCAGTGATCCTCCTAAGTGTCTGAATTTTAAGCATGCACTAGGCATGGCACCTGGCTAATCTTGAAGTTTTCTTTTTGAAACTGGGTCTCACTATGAAATTCTGACTGGCTTTGAACACATCGTGTAGACCAGGCTGGCCTTAAACGCGGAGAGATCCATAGCAAATTTTCTTTTTAAAAGAAAATGTTATGCAGACAAAGCTTCTAAAGCTTGACCCCTTTCCTTTCTGTACCCCCACAGAGAATGTGGGAGGAGTGATAAAAAGGAGGAGGGAGGACCATGGTCAACAAAGGCTGCAGCCTACAGGGACTCTTCAACAGAACCATTCCTACTGGACTCAAGGACGGCTAGGGCAGTGGTGGCTGCCATCCACATAGCCATAAGGCTGGAGACAGCCTCTTGGGAGGATTCATTCTGAGGAAGGACAAAGCCAAACAATTCACCCTGTGGGCAAGCCCTAGCAGAAGTATTCTTTGTTTTAACAATTAAAAAGACCTAACTTTCAGAAAATGTCTGTTGGGGGGCTAGAGGTAGATGGAGAAACATCTCAGAAGAGCATCTGTTACTCCTGCAGAGGACCCAAGTTCAATTACCACCATTATACTGGGCAGGATACAACTGCCTGCAACTACAGCTCCAGGGGGATTTAATGTTTCTGAGATCAGAATATGCACACATGTACACACATACGCACATGCACAGACATGCGCACACACAGAGGGTGGGGGGGATCTTTAAAACCTGTTTTTTGAGTGCAGATAGACCTGATAGGCAAATGGTAAATTTTCCACCTGATTTGTGTAACAAACCACAGTCAAAACACAAGCACACTGAAAATACTATATAAAGTAACTTTCAAAAGCAAAGCAGTGGTGGTGCACGCCTTTAATCCCAGATCTTGGGAGGCAAACGCAGATGGATATCTGAGTTTGAAGCCAGCCAGACTATAGAGTGAGTTCACTGACAGCCAGAGCTACAGAGAGAAACCCTGTCTGGGGTGGGGGTTACTTTCAAGTTATGTATGTGTGATTTATATAAATTTTTATATAATTTATAACTATAAATTAATTTTATGCTTAGACTTGGGCCCTACCCCTATAACTTATTGTATGTATAAATAAATCCTCTAAACGCTAAAATCTTCCAACTTCAAGGCATTTCAGATCAGGTGTAGTCAAATGGTGTGAACCATTTATAAATAAAACTGATAACTACTAACATTAATTTTATGATGGGCCTGGAAGAAAAGAACCGCATCCTTCTTGGAAGACTCATTCCCCAGAGAGATGGGGAAACACAGTGTGAGGTGGATGGGTCTGCTACCATGCCCACAGCAAGAAACTATGCCTGCATTGCCTGAAGCAGCTGGAGAGGCAGGGCCCTTGTGAAAGTCCTTTCCCTGTGGGTTCTGGGCACTGAATTCCCTGGTGCTGTCTCCTAAACTTGCCAGAATGTACCTTCTCAGCCCCACCCCACAAGAGCAATTCTGAGGTGTCCTTCTGAGCCAACTTTCAAACCCACTGGTTTAGCCTAACTGGAACGCCTACCTGAGACCTTGCCCACTTCCTAAGGAAGCTCACAATCAAGCTGAAAGACGAGGTAGTCAGTGAGCTGCCCTGGCTGCTGACTTTCCCTAGTCTGTCACTAAGAAAAGCAGAGGCATCAGAAGACGAGAGGCACCTTGGAGCTGCACCTGATAGTGGGGAGGGTGGCAGCACTCTACGGAACTCTTTCCACAGAGATTGGCTCCAACGAGAAGAGGTTCACTTCAAAGGAATAAATATGAATACATAATATCGTCTCATAAAAGATTATATCCACCAATATTTCAAGCTTTCATTTAGTCTAATGGCCACAAGCACATCTATCCTCATCTTCCACCCCTCTGTCAGACAGGAGGCGTGAAGTAAAGGAAGACTCAGAGGAAGAGAGGTACCCCACTCCACCCAAAGTTCTCCCCTAGCATCCAGGAAGGGCCAGAGCAACCCGTGTCTCACTGTCAGACCTCGGTGCCAAGGTAGGGGCTAGCCCATGCTCCGTGGCTTTATTTTTGATGGGCCAGGATGTACACATACTGCACCATCTCTCACCATATACCTTCATACCCTACACTGCAGAGAGATGTCCACATCAAAGAGACACATATAATATTCTTCAGCCTTGTCCTCAGAATCACCCGCATCTCATTCTGTCAGACCTACCCCAACTGCTAGAGAGAAATGTCTATGCAGAGCTGTTAAGTGGAAAGATTCACAGATACAATTAGATTAGAAAGAAGATTAATTCTATGTCTCAAGTACAATCTGAGACCTGGGGTTGTATCTCTATTGGCAAAATGCCTGGCTAGCATGTATAAAGCCTTGGGTCCTGTCCCCTGCACCTCATAAAATAAGATGCAGTCACTCTAGCATGTAATCCTAACATTTGGAAAGTAGAGGCAGGAGGCTAGACAGTTCAAGGTCACCCTTGTCTGAGCTACATACAATCCTGCCTCAAAACTGTACTGATGATGGTAATAGTTAATAAAGCCCTTTAAGCCTAACTGGGTTACACTGAGGCCACCACAGACTTCGAAGTCCCTCTCAGAGGATGTGAATTCCTTGTAGAATAGCTAACACTTTCACCCACACAAAACAAGCCACTGCTGAGGATGTAGAGCAACCAAGCTCCCATTTCACTGGTGAGACTGCACGGTGTTTCAGCTCTCTGGAAAATAGCTGGCACTTCCACACAAACATACACACTGTATGCTCCTGCCAAATCCAGGAAGCATGCTTACATAAAAGCTGGTGTGCAGACAGCTGTAACATCTTTATTTAGGATCGTCCCAAACTGGAAACTAACCAAGTGTCTCCCAAATGGACAAACAGCAACATATGCAAGTGGTAGGCTACTTCTGAGACACGTAGTAAAGGTTTGTTGATACCCACTTTAACATGGGTGGATCTCAAGGGCACCCAGCCAAGCTCAACTCAAAGGGACTGTGTAATGCGTGGTTCTACACACCACATTCTGAAAAGGCAAAGTTCTAGGTTTGGGGAAAGACCACGGGTTGCCAGGGCTTCAGGTACAGCTGACTAGAACGGAGTGGAATGAATATATTGGGATGGCTATACTGGGATGAAGGAACTGGTCTCCATCTTGACTGTGGTGGCTTTTACGCAATTTCTATGCATTTGTTGGGGCTGAGGATCTATGCCCCCATTTCTCTCTTCTCTGTTCCTTTTGGCAAGAGACGTGGACACATATGCAAGTTACTTCAGCAAAGTTTTCACTAGACTATCAGGTAATGCTGTGTTAGATGTGTATGATAAATGATCATGGTTCCCAGGGACATGTCCATGATCTACTCCCTGGGACATGTAGCCACTTGATTTCTAGGTCTGCAGAGATTTGTGATTAGGATAATGATCTTGAGATGAGGGGACATCTCGGATTAACCAAATGCATGTATCCTTTCAGAAGAGAGGAAGGCAATAAGACTGTAACACAGAGGATGCCAATAAAGTGAAATAGATGCAGAGAGTGAAGAAATGCGGGGACACAGCAGAAGGTACAGAAAGGAAGAGTCCTCCCAGACAATGACTCTACAGGCATCTGCCTGTGACCAGAGAGACAGGCATCCACAGTTGGAACCACCAAATAGTGATAACATGCCACTATAGCCCCAGGAAACAAATACTCACTCTCCAAAACCAATGTAGGGGCTCCCCCTTCCTCCCCCATGAGAGACAACTTCAAGTGGCCAGGGTTCCTCTGGGCGGTCTGGACGGTTAACAAGAAAGGGCAATAAATGGCTTGTGTGTTTGCTCCAAACTCAAGGCCAGACTTAACCCTAAGAACACACAGTTTTTGGCCCTTAGCCTTTCCTGGGTTGAGCCTATCAGCTGTCCTACAACCTAAGCAACGTTTAGAACTAAATGAAGAGCTGAAAGAAACTCAAGGAAATCAACATGACTTGTGTTACATTTAGGAGTGAGCTTGTCAACTGTCAGAACCTGAGAATATACTTAGTAGAGAATTACTAGTCTTTCCGAGTGCAGACCAGGGTTGTGGCAGACAAACGCACTTGATGGTGAAGTCACCGAAAGGCACTGGCTTTCTTATCTGCTGAAGCATCTCCTGCACATACCATGCAGTGACGTGTTGGGCTGAGCCGTAAGTCACTCTGGAGTCCAGAGAGCATCCCTACTGCCATCCCCTGCAGTGACCCAGAGCACCACAAGGCCCTCAGCAGTGGGGCTGACTCTGTCCGTGTTCTGTCTGGGTTCAAGACACAGCACAAAGAAGGACTTCCACAGTGAACACACCACAGCCCAGGTGCCTGTGGGATGATTTAATGATGAAAGCTGCTACAAAGTATCTGACCTTCCTATGAAAGCTGACTGAGATTAAAGATTAACATCCGTTGAGAATGCCTGACCTAACAACTATGCTTTTAAAATAAAAGGTTTGTGCGTGTGTGCATTCATGTGTGTGCATGTGCCTGTGTGTACATGCAGAGGCTAAAAGAGGTCCCTGAGTCCTCAAAGTTGGAGCTGGAGTTAACAGCATTTGCCAGACATGGGTGCTGGGATCCAAACTTTGGTCTACATGACTAAGCAGATAGCATTGTTTATCACTGAGCCATCTCACTAGTCCAAGTTGCTTTCTTTTTCTTCTTAGAATAACTATTATCTTTTATCTAAACTTGGTAATATATAAAACTAAAATAGCAATTCTTTGAAGAACAAAACTATTAAAAAACAAAAAACAAAACAAACAAACAAACAAACAAAAAAAACCCAAACTTGCTACAGCAACAATTAAGAGTTGCAGAAGTTGGCAGAAATTGTCCCTGAAACATTCAGCATTTACCACAAGGTGGCGCTGCTTCGATGCCAGTTTCACACAAAGGCCCTGAGGCACAGGCTTGCCATGGAAGTTTCCTCACTATTAAGGTAAGAAATGATTGTCAACCTAAGGAGTATAAACTCCAGGATGCTTTTTCTTTAAGATTTCAGGTGGCATATATATGCTTGGCAGTTTACACTAAGAAATTAACTTTCAGAGGCAACAACTTACGGCCCATTTTACACCTACTCTAACAGAACAGATTCTGAACAGCACATAGTCTGGACCAGGCACCAGAGCAGGCATAAAGGCCAGGGCACCCCAGTTATACACCTGACATTCCCAAAGTACCTCCAAACTGAAATCCACACTGGGATAAATGAATAGGGAAGACACAGCTCTCAAGAACCGGAACAATCCCCAAAGATTTACATAAATAGTCCACTGTTAAGAGGCGCACGCTTTGCACTGACCCTCACCTGTGTACAGTGACGATACAGAGAACAAAGTGTGTGCCTAATGTGGATGACGGAAATGGGGAGGGAAGGAGACAGGGTAACTTCCATGGAGAAAGCGGACAGCCAAAACCTTGGCCAGATGATCAAGACCAAATGAACGGAGATAAATTACACTGCTAGTATGTACCTTTAATCCTGTGGGATGAAAAAGGCCACCACAGCTCTGGGTTCTGCCTGAAATTCCTAAATTCTGACCAGAGGTGAGAAAAACAGACACATTCAACAGACAGGCAACAGACAAAACACCATACCCAAACCACCAGGATCATCAAAGCAAAGGGAGCCTGAGAAACTGTCACAGTCGACAAAGACACCAAGCAGTGGTACAGTAAGCCTTTCATCCCAGCACTTGAGAGCCATAGGCAGACAGGAAGATCTCTGAGTTCGAGGTCAGCCTAGTATACACAGCGAGTTCCAGTACAGCCAGGGATACACAGAGAGGCCCCGTCTCGAAAAACAAGACAACAACAATTTAAAAACAAACAAACAAACAAAAAAGAGAAACCTATGGAGACATACTATCTGAATGTGATGTGGTCACGAGGAATAGAAAAAGGGATGTTAGAGATGGGAAAACCCACAAGTACAGACTTTAGCAGGCATCAATATTGGTTCACTAATTATACAGAATGTATTACACAACCCTCTGAGTTAATAACACAGGAAACTGACCATAGAATAGATGGAACTTTTCTTTTCCTTTTTTGGTTTTTCCAGACAGGGTTTCTCTGTGTAGCGTTGGTGCCTGTTCTGCAACTCGCCCTTGTAGACCAGGTTGGTCTCAAATTTGCAGAGATCTGCCTGCCTTTGCCTCCCGAGTGCTGGGATTAAAGGCATGCGCCACGGCCGCCCAACTGGAACTTCTTTATACTGTTCTTTACAACCTCTCTATAAATCTAAAAATACTCCAAAATGTTTATGAAAATAAAATCAACGGTGACCTAGGCTCAGATAGTAACTGGCAAATGACACTGGAGGCAGGAGCATCTATCCAGGTGGAGGTGGGTGTGTCTTTGTGGTCCCACATACTTACTGAGGAGGACACAGAAGAAAAACTCAGCTTCGTGCTGGTCACAGGAAGGGCAAAGGCA
Organism: Phodopus roborovskii; assembly: GCF_943737965.1. Lineage (NCBI taxonomy): Eukaryota > Metazoa > Chordata > Mammalia > Rodentia > Cricetidae > Phodopus > Phodopus roborovskii. Next base: position 44,390,724 of record NW_026126418.1, read on the forward strand.
GCAGTGTGCTGTCCTGTGTCTTCTGTGCCAACCAGACCTCCTGAGAATGATCTGGACGAAGGCCACTGCCCTGGGTGACAGGCCAGTGAGGAAGAAGAAGCCAGGCTTTGAATCAGCCAGGCCATTTATCAGCTGGCTGTGTGCCCACCAGGAGAGTTATCGCCTAAACTCCCAGGACTCTTCAACAACTGTAGATGGAACTGACACTTATATCTAGGATTAAAAATATATATGCTATGTCTAGCACTGAATAAATTCTAACTCTCCACTCCTAAGAGGCAAAGCTTGGGAAAACCATGACTCTGAGATGACCAGGTCCTTTCATAAGTGTGTGCCAGATTACAACCGTGACCATCTATCTATACATCATCTATGGCTGCTTTGTACCATGATGGCCGGATCCAATGGTTGTAACAGAGACCACAATAGTCTAATGTAGTTCCTGCCTGACAGCAGAATCCAGCCAGCTCTGGTCAACAGCTGTATTTCCAAAAGCTAACAGACACTTTTCATCCTTTATTATGCTTGACCTTCACATCCCAAACTACCTTCTTCCTCAGGGCCAGAGATCTGAACTTGGGTTCTGTACCCTGACTCCCCTCATACTCTGCACAAACAGGAAGGACTCCGCAGGAGATCCAAAGTCCCAGACCTGCCAAGTCAAAGCAGTGCACATGATGGTGAGTTACCCCAGCACTATACCTGGGTCCCCACAGAAGTACAATTACGTAGAACGTTGGAGCTATTATTCTTTAAAAATGTAGAAGTACTACCCACCTTGGAAATATCACAAAAACTGTATCGGGGGAGGGTGGAGAGGTGGTAAAGGTACAAGGCACCAAAAAAAAAAAAAAAAAGTTTTTTTTCAAATCCAAATTCATCTAGAAAACCAAACTAGAGCCATAGCAACTTTCCCAAATGGCTCTGCCAAGACAGAGATCCCTAAACTCTGGGCTGCTTCTGGGCAGAGGCCTGCAGGGGCAGTGCCTCAATGATGGTTCACTGATATCGCAACTGCGAAGACTACATCATGTGTGATGATAAAATGCCCCTTCCAAGCCACCATCCATATTCTACCCCCTCAGATTCTGACCACCTCCACATCACTCTATTCTCTTGGACCTGCACTTCACGCAGATCACTGTGACAGTCCCAAAACAGCCTCAACTCCCAGTGGCAAGTAGAAAACAGGCCCTGCTCCAAACCACAACCTTCTTTCATCCTTTGGTATAAAAACAGTCAAAGGACATTACTGACAAAAACAAAATAACCAAAAGAAATGAAAGCCTTCCTGGCTCCGTGACCCAGTTATTCTCAATTCTCACAGGTCAAATCCACCCTGGCCCTGACTCATTTTCACATGCCTCCTGACCACCAAGGGGACTATTCCATGGCCAGCTAGATGCCCCCAGGAGCTCTGGGCTGCCATGGCCATCATCTACTAAGAACCCCTTCCGACAGCACACACACAGGGACCCACTCCTGCTTCTAGCCAAGAATTCTCCCTCTTTCCCACGAGGTCACAGCACTCTATAGACGAGTCTGCGTCTTCGCCATCACCAACCAGTCTCTCAGTAAACTGGGTGTTCCCAAGAGCTCAGGCCAAGTGTTTATTTCCCTCCATGCCTCCCTTGTCCCTAGCCCAGAGCCCACACAGCTAACATTCCGAAAACCCACATAAGACAAATGTTTATGAAAGTCCATGAAGCCACTGAGTGAGAGACAGACTCAAATAACTCAGTGGCCTCTGAGGCCATTCAGGAAAATAAGCATCACACCAGAGAGCCACCTCCATCTCTCAGTGTCCTCTGGTGATGAAAAGGGTCCTGGAGCAGTCACTAAGGGCGGCGCTCCACATAAAGACAGACACGATGACAAGGAATGTCCTGGGTGGAAGGAAGGAAGGAAGGAAGGAAGGAAGGAAGGAAGGAAGGAAGGAAGGAAGGAAGGGTATGTTATCCACAAAGATAATGAAAAGATGCAAAAATACAAATAAAAGTGTGGTTCTCTTAAACAATCTGCTAGAAGTTTCTTCCTCGCTTCAGAGCAAATTCATGGGACTCTCTGTTTTTCGCTTTTGTGTATCACAGTAAATCTAAGAGCCAACACCATTAACTCACCAAGGTGGCTCACAGCTTTTAGGAGACAAGTAAGGATTTGTTTTCCCCCTCTTCAAAAGTAAACGGCTGAGTAAAACCCCACAAAGTACAAGGACGAGAAATGGAGCTGCTCCGGTGAGCAGGGCTGGATGGAGCAGCAGCTAAGAGCACTTGCTGCTGTCCAAGACAGGAACTCAGGCCCCATTTCCCCTTCAGGAAGCTTAGCCTGTAACTCCAGCTCCCGCGTATCCAAGGCCCTGCCCCACACCGGTCTCTTCAGGTACCTATACATATGTGTATTTGTGTGTGTGTGTGTGTGTGTGTGTGTGTGTGTGTGTGTGTGTGTACACATACTTTCATTTTCAATTTTACCCCCCCCAAAAAAAAAAAACAAAAAAAAAAAAAAAAAAAAAAAGAGTGTGCACTGTAAAGCCGAAAACCGATAAATGCCAGTCCTCAGGAACTGGATCGGTTTCCTAGATGTGGCCCAGGTAGCCTTCTGGGGGCACTCTCAGCTTGTTGCTTGTGAAATGCCTCTCGCATGCTCCTCCAAGCATGCTTACTTGTGTTGCCACTGCTTGGCCTTCAGTACCTCCCATACAAGTGGCCACAGGAACAAGAAGAAACAAGCGTAAGGCATTGGGCCGGGAACAACACATGCTACTGGAAATGCAAACCAATTCCGTATATGGCAAGATCCTTTCTATAGAAGCTAGGGATGGGTCAACTAGTCCCAAAGCCATGGCCAGAATGTTTAAGCATAAATCCAAATTGAACTGGCCCGTCAACATTTACAAACCAAAATCTAGAGAGCAATTCAATTTTTGGAAGTCCCTGCATTTCAACAGTATTGCCTTCTCTAATCTTCTGGTCAGAGATAAAAAGTTTAAAAATAAATGAATAAAAAAGAGGGCTGGAGAGATGGCTCGGTGGTTAAGAGCACTGGTTACTTTTCCAGAGGTCCTAAGCTCAATTCCCAGCAACCCATATGGTGGCTCACAACCATCTGTAATGAGATATGGTGCCCTCTTCTAGCCCGTAAGCAAACATGCAGGCAGAACAGTGTGTACATAGTAAATAAATAAACCTTTAAAAATAAAAGTGGCATGTGAGAGGCAAACAAAAGCCAGAGAGGGCACATGATGGGGGTCTCAGAAGTTAGAACCAGTTTGATGTGACATCAGTAGCTTTTCTCCAGTGTGTTCTAGGGGGCGCTCTTCATCAACAGCCCCTATAACTGCACAAAAATATATATGGTAGATGATTATTATCATTTCCATACAAGAGACCAAATATCAAGAGAGGTCAGTCTAGTAACTTGCAAAGACATAGCGTTATCAATAACAAGGACTTGGGACCTGAACCCAGGTCTGTCCTCCTGCAAAGGACAAAGCCTGGGCAGAATTTTTCTACTAAGGCATAAGAGAATAAATAGTGGGGATAGTATACAAGAATTCATGTTCACATAATACAGGTTATACCTACTCACATTTCACAGCTACCTTTAACATGCAAATGTTAATGTATACATACTCATCCAGGTCTCAGAATGCAAACATTTGGCTCTACCAAACACTGTATTATTGAAAAAAATATAAATTGCACCAAAATGTTTTATCCCTCATTGACTTTTTTACTTAAAGAGCTTAGGATCCACAGTCATTTTCTGATTGACACAAATGGGAGCTTCCCAGCATGCCAGTGCTATACCCAGAGGCCCCAAGAAACACTGTGCTATCCCAAATAGCAGTGTCCCTAGTCCTTGCTGTATTGTCAAACAACACCTGCCAATATTTTGGTGGAGTCATAATGAGGACACGATGACCTCATCTGCAGTCTACTGCATCTACTCCAAAAAGAATAAAGAGGACCCATAGTCAACTATAGCAGCCTCGTTCTCTAGCCGCATAGTCAGGCTCTGCCCCACAAGCCCTGTGCATGACAGGATTCCGTTGTACAAGCTACATGCTTCTGGTATGATGCACAAGCGCTCTACTCCATCTAGTATCCATCCAAATAAACAGCAATCTGTTTCAATGACAGAAAAAAAAACAATGGCCATGTCATCCAGACACTACAGTGAGTGGCTTCCATGCGCAGTGTAAGTGATGTTCAAACTGACATGAAAGCTTCCACTCAAGTACTGACCTGACCCCTTGCCTGCATTAAGGAGCAACACCATGACTACACACGGTTCCAAACACCAGGCTACTGTCTGCTTGACTGCTGCACTCCATTGCTTAGTAAGCAAACAGTGACCACTGTGGAGCATGCAGCCACCACGAGCCCCATTACTTCTGCAGGCCCTTTCCCTCTGATCACCAGTTAGGAACACTAGCTTAGCTTCCTTCACCGGGCAATCGGCGGGCACAGCATTTCATTCATGTCCCGTGAGTCATGTACAAAGCACAAGAAGAGATGAGTGACCCCAGTGGCTGGTGGTAGAGCTGAACGGGAACCTGCTGTGCTATGTTGCTCTCATGCCCTATCCACGGGGAATGAAGCCTTGCGGGAGGCAGAGCTGCACATCAAGATGACACATGCTTGCCAGAAACCACAGATCTGAGGGTGGCGTCCTACTGGAGGGCATCTGGCTGGGGATGAAGGCTCAGGAAGAGCAATCCTGTGGGAACGCAGTGGTGGCCACTGAGTCAAATGAAGGAAGATGGAGACTGCGCTCCATCACCATTCTCTACCCGTCGTCAGTCTCCACCTAAAGTTAAATGTGGCTTGCCCCATGCTATAGTCACTTCAGGATGCTGTAATAAGGAGCACCAAGCAGGGTAGCTTAAACTATTTATTTTATATAGTCTGGAGAGCAGAAAGTCCAAGACCAAGGAACTAGCTAGAAGCTGTCTTCTCATGGTGTCTTCATACAGCTGTGGTAAAGGCAGCTTTAGTCTCTTTCCCTAGTCATATAAGGACACACAATACTGCCATGGGGTCCCCACTCTCACAAGCCCATCTATCCTTAATAAGCCACCTGTGCCACACCCCACCCGCCCCCAGCTGTTTCCTAACAGCAAGTCCTCTGGGCTTAATATTTCAACATGGAAATGTAAGAAAACACACTCAAGATCACACTTATAAGAAAGGCACCAGATCCCCGCCTCCCTGATGAGCAAAAACCTACAGCCTTTTCCAGCACACCACGCTGGGAGGAACCAAGTCTGGCCTGCCTGTGAGCAGAGCAATCGGAGACAGACTGTGCCAGCGAGGGTTCCCCCATCTCAGTTGGAGAAGTCACCCTCCCAGGCGCTTCCCAAGGTGACATGTCTACCAGCACCTCACCACCTGTCATCAGCAAGGAAGGCTTTGTGAAGGAGCAAGTATTGAGACAATCCAAGTTCCCCAACTCTGCGTCCTTGCGTCTTCACACAAAGAAAGGGTGGCTGGCAGGAGTGACTGTGCCAACTACTCTAAAGAAGCAGCCACCCTCAGCGAGGGCTCCTGGGCTCAGCTCTCACTGTCCTAAACAATGAAGGTAATGGGGCTGAGCATGTAGCTTAGGGGTAGAGCACCAGCCACCTAGCATGTCTGACACCCTGGCTTCCACGTTCAGCACAAAAAGAAAGGGGAAAGAAGAAATCCTTGAGTGGAACTAGATAGAGGATATACTTTAGTGGCAGAGTGTCTGCTAGGTGTGCATAAGTCAGCACTGGGGTGGGGCAGGATGGGCTGGGGCGGGGCAGGGTGAGGGTGAATATACCACGCTGTGTCTACACTAAGCCCTGGTGACCTGCCATTAGGAAATAGACTTTGGGAAGATAATTAAATATATAGGTGGCCCTAGCAGGGGATGGGGAGGTGGGGTAGCAGTGCATACCTTTGATGCCAGCACTCAGGAGGCAGAGGAAGGCGGATCTCTCTGAGTTTGAGGCCAGCCTGGTCTACAGAGTGAGTTCCAGGACAGCCAGGGCTACACAGAGAAACCCTGTCTGAAAAACAAACAAAAACCACAGACAGACAGACAGACAGACAGACAGACAGACAGACAGACACACACACACACACACACACACACACACACACACCCCAATAATAACAAAAAGTAGGTAGGCTTGTGAGGCTCGACAATACCCCATGACAATATTAGGTTTCCTTATATGACAAGGACAAGAGACTAGAGCTGGCTTTGCCATAGTCATGTGAGGAGACCATGAGAAAGAAGGCACGTTCTTCCCCACAGTCCATTTCCTTTTTTTAAAACAAAAAGAATCATCATCCTGTGTAACCTTCGCTTCCCAATTCCTGGCTTTGCACATCTCTGGCTACTCTGCCTTCAACACGGCCAGCCATTCCTACCCCCTACCAACATTCACATTTCAAAACAATTTTGAGGATTCGAGCCGGAGCGCCAGCCCCCTCTTTCTAGTCCTACCTCACGCTAACATTCATTAACATTGGAGATTGATGGAACCGCTTCCACCGGCCTCTGTGAGTTCCGGGTTTCTCTGTGAATCAGCAATAATCAAAAAGATCCCCACTGTCCCCACCCCCACCAATTTCCTTTGAGGCAAAAACCTTCATTTCTGAACATGGCTCTGGGCTTGTTCCAGCCGCCATCTGACACAACCACAGGGTGCAGCTGACACTGCTGTAAGTGTGACCGGCTCAAATCTCCAGCTGTCATTAATAGCAGGAAACAGGCAGCCAAACCTTGAAAAGCCTAAGAAAATGAGTGTGACCAGGGCATGGAAACACAAGGCTGCCAACAGACCCACACTCACTTTGCTCACAGCGTATGAGCAACCCAGCCTGAAGGGGAGGCTGGATCTTAACTATAAAGCTATGTTCAAAGCTTTATGGGTGCAAGGTACCACTATTTCTCAAATGCTTCTGTGTCTGTTAGTATTTCCAACCAATCACAAGTAGCTGGTAAATGCAGAATATCAAAAGTCTCATGCCTGGGTCCCATCACCAGCATTAAGACAGTGACTGGATCCTCTTTTCGGGATTCCTGGGAGAACAAACAAGAACCAATCCATGCATTCACTATCAAGGCAGAGAAATGTAATGGAAAGCTTGGCAGAGAAGGAAATGAGGAGTGTGGTACTTGTTGGTTCAGGGGCTACTCCTCTCACAGTGGAAAGGGAAGATGGAAGGGAAGCTGTACCTGAAGTCCGCTGAGATAACCTGACCTAGGGCACAAAAAAAGAGAACGAGCAAAACGAGGAGAGTAGCATGGGCTGGACTGACAACGCAATGGCGGTCAGACAAAGGCCAATCAAGGAGGGAAGATCAGTCTTTTCAATGAACAGTTCAGGGACCAGCAGTGTCCATGAGTGCAATGATGAATTCAGTTCATGCGTCTCATTATACACAGGTTAACCCAACATGGACCATAGATCTGAATATGAGGAAGTGAAAATGATGGAAATCTTAGCAGAAAGGCAACATGATAGCAGATTAGGTAATGGTCATATGACATCAAAAGGACAGGCAGGGACAAATAAAAAGGCAGACAATAGAAATCCCTTTCTGTCTGAAACAAAACTATCATTTTAGTGAAAAGGAAATCACAGGATTGGAGGACGTTTGCAAATAATACAGTTGATAATTTACATTCAAACTATTTAAAATGCGGTAAAATTCAAGACACTAGTTTATTTGTACTAGGACAATTAATCAGGAAGAACAACAGGGTTAGAGAGGCTGCTAGGGATAGCGGAAGTCCACTGGCAGGAGCATCAAGTGGTACAGTCCTTGTAGGGAGTAGGTTAGCAATACAGCAAAGCATTACACAGAGCTACAGTTAAGACCCACTGGTGCTAATACTACATATATGGGCAAGAACATACAGAAACAGATGTGTGCATCAAAGGTAAAATACAAAAATGGGGCAGCATTCATAATAGCCCAATATGAAAACAGCCAACTGTCCACAATGGATAACCAAAATGTGGTAAGTAGACACTGTGAGATTTGATTTGGTAACAAAACTGAATGATGTCAATTCACACTACAAAGCATGTTCCAAAAACAACAACAAAATCACTCACCAAAGATCACAGCTTGCTATGATCCTAACTATACAGAGTGCCCACAACAGGTACTCTATAGAGGCAGAAAATGGAGTTGTAGTTGCTCAGGGTTGAGGAGAGGGGAATGAAGGATGGGGAAGAATGTAGAATGATTAGTAATGGATGTAAGTTTGTTTGGGTTTTCTTTGCTAGGTGAGGTTTTTTTTTTTTTTTTTAAGTTCTAAAATTAGACTTTGGCAATGGTTGCAATCAGGTGTAAATGTCTTTTAAAAACTGCACTGGAAACTTTAAATAGCTGAATTATGTGGTATGCAATTATATTTCAATCTGTTTTCAAAAAGAAAACACAACCGGCTAAATTACAATGGAAAAATGTATCAATTTAACTTTAGAAAATTAGAAACTTCTGTGAGCCATAAAACACTATAACCTAATTAAGTGGAAAATGGATCAATGAGGTTTTTTTCATAACATTCATGACTGACAGCTCAAAACAAACAGTAAAACTGTGACCATCCCTAAGAAGCACACAGTGACAAAACACTTAGGAAGGACCAACCACATCCTCGATGTTAACCAAGTATGCCTCAACCCAATCATTCTACTCCCACAGCCTAGCCAATGGAAAGAGCCTCACATTCCTTAAGCTGGTAGACAGGAATGTCCTCTCACTGTTCTTCATCTAACCCCTTACTTGTTCAGTGTTAGCAAAAACAGGTGAATGTGTGACTGTTGTTTTGTGTGCCATAGAAGAGAGGGAGGGAACTGGGTGTGGTGGTGCATGGCTGCAATCCCATAGAACAGCTGAGGCAAGTCTGGGAGTGGGAGGCCATCCTGGGCTCCATAGGAGACTCTGACAAAAGCTAACAGACAAAGACAAAAGGCAACTGTCAGTTAGGAGGGACAGAAGGACTAGACATCTAGCACATCCCCCTCTTCCTCTCCCTCACACACTTACTTTTTAAGGTCCCAGTGTTGCCCAGACTGGCCTTAAGCAATCCCCGTCTCAACCCCCTAAGCAGCTGAGACCACGGATGTGCCTAGCAATTTCATATACTTTTGTGTATGGATAATTCTTTGTGTATATAATATGTATGTATGTATGTATGTATGTATGTATGTATGTATATGCACATACATATGTGCATATACATACATACACGCACATGCACACATTAGTCTGGAAGCTAAAGAAACTCAACTCAAGCCATTCCTCATATGCCTTAAATACTAAGCTCTAGCAGAAGACTGGAACACTGCTGTGCTGATATTTTTTTTGGATACTCCTGGAGCAATTTCTGGGTGTGACCAAATGACATGTGGGTGAGCTAGGACTCATGACCAGAAAAATAAGTGGACTCCAGTCTCTCAAATTCAAAGTGGAACAAACCCTGAAGCACTGTGTGTGTGTGTGTGTGTGTGTGTGTGTGTGTGTGTGTGTGTGTGTTTGCCTACTCCTTGGAGAAAGTTGTCATACAACTTCCAGGAGAAAACAAAGACCGTTGCAGTCACCACAGCAAGAAACATACCCTAGCTAAAGGCTGGTCTTAGGCACTCAAAGGAATGCAGGGGGTAGAAGTAACTACCACTACAAGGGGAAGAAGGACTGTGCGTTCCCTGCCTTATTCTCCACCCCAGAAGCAGGCTCACATATCCAATGCACCACCCTCAGCCTGTGCTCTCCTCCATGCATGAAACCAGAACATATACTCTCATTTGTAGCTCATATAGCAGAAGGGTACTAGTGACAGATCAATAACTTGCACAAATTTCAGGCATGTTCCATTAATGACTGTGGGATCTTTGCTTCCTTTTCTTCAAAGAATTCAGAGCCAGAAGCTGTTCTAAGAGCCCTCCCAACTCTAACAGTCTTAGAAGCCTCCATAATCTGTGTGAGCCCCTCCAAGCATCAAAGGAAGCAAGCAGTTATAGATGCAACTGGACGCCAGCTGAATGTTTTCCTAAACATGAACTTGATCTGATTCAGCTGTGATATTGCCCCCAACACTGTACCCTGGGAAGAAAGGAAATGGAAATATCTAAGAAGCCCAGACAGATGGGAAGTTCAAAAGAGGAGGGTCATGGAGAGACCCTGCATCTCTTTAAAGGTCTCACTCAGCAGGCACAACCAGATCTTATAGAATGCCTACAAGCACCAACCATTTAAATGTTTTCCAGAAGATGCTAACTTCAAAAACAGCTCTCGGTGAACTCTGAAGGGAGTATCAAATCAGTACTACTTTGGAAAGCAACTGGCCAGTCAATGTGCAGCAAGAGTCCTCTCACCAATGCAGGCCATTTCAGTGAGTAAATCCACTCTGGGAAGCTACTACCCTGAGGAGATGGCAGGTATGAATAAAATTTACCAGAAAAAAAGAATCAGGAGTTCTGGAGATGAGCCCCACATCAATATGAATGACTTATGCTAAACAATATGCTTATAGGTAGGGTTGTATGTAGCTCAGGCTGCCCTTGAAATCTGACTCTGCTGCCTCTACCTCATAAGCCCTGGGCTTACAGACATTGGCAAGATGGGAAATGATATACACTGTGATACATATAACATCACAGCCAAAATATTCACACCAGAAATTACTAGCAAAAAAAAAAAAGAAGAAGAAGAAAGAAAGAAAACATTTTAGGTTGTGCTACAAGGTTTGTTTTGTATGCAATTCTTTTCTCTCACTCATCCATGCCCTGGAATTACAGGCATGACCCACCATACATGGCTACCAGTTCTTTGAATGAAAAACAATATAGACATTTAAGTGGAAACTAGTTTTGAAATCAGTTATAGAATATTGAAACAGCTGACAATAAATATCAAGTTCTTAAAGAAAACTAGAAATACAAAGGAAACTAGAAATACCTTACAATAAAGCAGGAAAAAACAGGGAAGAATTACACCATGTGGGTCTCAGGTATACCTGGGGTAGGTTTGGGGAAGGCTGGGAAGATGGACCAATCAGTGATGTTGCTATGCAAGTGTGAGGACGTGACTTTGAGTCCCAGCACCCATATAAAAAAGCTAAGCATGACCATATGTGCCTGTAATCCCAATGTTGGGGAGGCAGAGAAAGGAGAATCTTTGGGGCTTACTGATGGCCAAGCCTATCTTAGATGGATGGGGAAGCTGTGGGTACAGTGAGAGAATCTGTTTCAAAATGGAAGGAAGGTGGGGGGGCAATCAGGTGTGGTGGGAGCATATCTTCAATCCCAGCAGCCAGGATGCAGAGGCAAGTGGATCTCCGAAGTTTGAGTCTAGTCTGATCTACAATCTACATAGAAAGTTCCAGGCCAGCCAGAGACACAGAGACACATAGGGAGATCCCATCTCAAAAATAAAATAGGTGGAAAACACACACGCACACACACACGCACCAAAAAAAAAAAAAAAAAATCCACGATGCCAGTAATTCTCTCTCAAGATTGAGATTTCCAAATTAAGAAGCACTCTTGAAGGATAGGGTAGAGAAGCCTTGGCAGACATTAACTCAGAGTTCCAATTCACAGCCTTCCAGGGTTTTCTCTACCAGACAGCAAGTGGAGTTTGCACAATCACCACAACAGCTATGTCAAAAGCTACGCCAGAGCTGGAGATAGCCAGTGCTCTCCAGTGTCCCCTCCCCAGCCAAAAGTACAAGGGGGACAGTGCAGCGCAGGGATCCTAATCCCAGATTGCCAGGGTTTAGAGTATGTGGGCAGAGGTGCTGAGACATGGGAAGGTGATAGAGTCTTGCATTATAGCCTTGGCTGGAACTGTTATTATGTAGATCAAGCTGGCCTTGAATGTCTGTGCCAGTGTTCTTTCTCTGCCTCCCATGTGTGGTGGTTAACACACAACCTGGGTTTAATGATATTATCCCTGCCCACAGTGCCCAGGGTCTAGGTAGCCTAGTATTAACCCACATTTTCCTAAATGTAAGTTATGCTGTTCAAAGTCCCTAATTACAGACACAGCAATTGACTCATGACAGAATAGCAGTTCCAGTCTCTGACGGGTTTTTTTCTTTGTTTTTTTAAGGTGTATATTCCAGTAAGGGCAAAGCACTGTCCTTTCCATGGAGGAAGTGTTCCAAAGTTTTCAACCCACCACCAAGTTGCTGGCTGGTCACCCTGGAGAATGGTGCCAAATCTGGGGCTCACCGTTGGTCTCTGCTGTTTATAGAGCTATCACTCAGTGGCAGCTGTAGTCAGGTCAGCCTTATTGAGTGGAAGTACAGGTTGTCAAGTCCATGCATGACTTTAATCTCTAGCACATGGCCTCTCTGTTCATGGGCCCACTGGACAAGGAGAGATGGCCAGGGAAAGGGGCTGACTATCCACAGAACAGTCAGCCCATCTACTTGATTACTGAACTCCTACTCTACTAAGGTTACCTTTTGATGAGCATTTTTATGGGACACAAGTATCCCTTTGCCCACTCAAAGAGATCTAGCCACAGACTTTTTCCTTGTCTTAAGTTACTTTCCAACTGCTGTGACAAAAACATTGCGACTAAGTCAACTTACAAATGAAATTGTTTAAAATTTGGGACTCAGAATTACAAACGGTTAGAACCACAATGGCAGGGAGCATGGTAGGAGATGGGCTCTGGAGAAGTAGCTGAGAAGTTCACACACTTAACAACAAATAGGAAGCAGAGAAAGCTGTTGATACCTCAAAGTTCACCCTCGGTGACACACCTCCTCCAACAAGGCCACACTTCCTAATTCCTAATCCTTTCCACACAGTTACATCAAATATATGAGCCTATTGGGGCCATTCTCATTCAAACCACCATATTCCTCAAATGTCTTTCTCACCAACTTTCCAATCGTGCTCTTTCCAAGTTCTTGACCATCCAGCCAATACATTAGCTACAGCCTACAAGTCAGTAAGGGACTGTGCATCTGGCCATTCCTTCTGCCAAGCAAAACCTACAACCATGTGTACTGCCTGCCTGAAGTTTGATTAGCATCAAGTTGTGAAGTGTTTCTATACAGCAAGTAAACCAGTTTGGAGACTTAGGGGAGCTTCTGAGGGTTTTGTTTGTAGAGAAAAGATCTTGCTATGTATAGCCAGGTTGGCCACAGACTCTTGATTCCAAGGTTTGGTGTCTTTCAAGAGCAACTTCATAATCATAACAAAAGTCAGCAAGGTGATTTGAATGACAGTCAGGGGAACACAGGCCACAGGGAAGGAAAGATAGGTACCTGAGGACTGGATGGTTCATTATCTTCTGAGAATTACAGATGTACTGTATTTACTGTATCCTTAGTAGCAATAGTGCTAGTTTTAAAATAGATGGGTATTTTTAAAGCCAGTGCATGTTCATTGCCATATGTCAACCTTTTTAAAAAATTGAAGAAGGAAAAAAAAAAAAAAACAGGCAGGTAAGATATTAGCACTTTGGATACTTTTCCAATAATATGGTCTAAGCAGAAATGCATTAGGAACTATGAAAATGTTATTTCATGTCTTGTGAGTCTCTGCCATTCCTAAGCAGCCTTTCATTTTTTTTAAGCTAATGATGCAAGTCAGCACTGTGAGACACTAATTCAGCACATGGGTTTAGGCGGTGCACAAGAGCTGTTCTGCTAGCCTGGATCTGCTTAGTTGAACAAAAACATCTAAAATGGAAGGCATTTTCTTGAACCCATTAAAATATCAAACATTCAGGAGGACGTCTACATCTTTCTGTCCATAAAACCCAACCAGAGAACTCAGAGATAAATTTCATTTTTATAACTGGGATGTTTCTTCAAAGCCAAAACTATCTGATATTGGCCCAGGAATGTGGGACAAAGTGTTCAGGGCTTCTCTGCCCGTATGAGAAGAGAGTCCTCTTGAAACTCTTCAGGGTAGTTATGTCACCCAGGCTTGCCTGCCAATGCTGCAGGAAGTCCCTGACAGACACTGACATTGCCATCAGTAATAAAATTATGTCTGAAATGTAGTATTCCCTAGAGTCTCAGGTGATGCTCAGCCCTGGAGCAAAAGCAATAGCAATTCGTCATCTGAGCAACTGCATGGTAGAAAGGAACTGTTTCGCCATGTCAAAGCTCTGTGCTTGGCATTCCCTTCAACTGTGGTTCTTCAGTAAGAAACAGACCCTCAATTATCCCTGTTCTACATAGGTTCGGCTCACTTGACTAAGACATTTTGTTTGCCCTAAAGCACCAACTATGTTACATGCACACTATAAAAGAAAAAGCGTTATTCTGTGATGCTTGTGGAAGTGTAGGGAGGCACACTAAATTCAGGAGTGGGTGTTGGACCACCTGCAGAAGAATTTTTTCATTTTTTCAGTAAAAGAAAGATAAGGCTCAGCTCTGAAAGTTGCACAGTCAAATTGGAATGCATAACCAAAGTACAGGGTGAAGGGCAGAGGGTGGAAAATTGCAAAGAGGAAACATCAGGAATAAGGAGGGGAATTCTGGCTTAATTGATCTAACAGGGTTCTTGCTGAAGTTAGGCCAGGATGATCGGGTATCACCTGGGGATGGACAAAGGCAGAGGAGAACAAGATCAGAGCTGGGCGTGGGGAGAGGGCTACCCTGTTAAACTGACAGAACAGGTTTCTTGGCTAAATCTGGATTTTAAGGTTCATGAGTCTGACAGTTAAGGTTTTATTGATGAACACACTAACCTTGAGTGAAAAGACAGGAGCTGTGTTTTTAAAAAAGAGGTACAGTTGGAGCAGTCATTCCAACCAGGGCAACCTAGCAAAAGAGACCCTGTGGGAAACACGATTTGAAGTAGAAAAGACATCTGACACAGAGATACAGCAGTTAGGCCAGCAAAGGACATTCCAGGAATTTCCCTAAGTACTGATAAACAGGTCAAATTCCTTGGCACAGGAAATCACTTCATACCAAAAACCATTCCCAAGTTCCAGCCAATGATGAACTGTAAACAATGCTCTCCAAAAATAAGAACGTTCTGGAGCAGTGAATGGTTCTGAACACTCACCAAATTCATACCACCATTTCTAACATATAATACCCCAGGGTTTTCCCTCTTACAGTTTACCATACAAAAATCTCAAACATCGACTAAACCACTCACAAATAATGCATATGCCACTGCAAGTCACACAAATATTTAGGAAACCAGAAACTAATTAATTTCATAGCCCCAGGGCACAATCTAGATGAACTCTGAATATGTTCCCATGTAATTGAGAAGAATTTTCATTGGCACATGATCAATGGGAACCCAAATTACCCCGGCTTTTGTAAGCAAATATTCAGCCAATTTAAAAGAATATCAAAGAACTGTGAGGACCCCAGGGTGAGCATAGGAGGGGTTTTCCTCACATCTGAACCCCAGCCTCTTACGGCCAACTACTACTTATTTTTCTTCTCAGTATCAGCAAGTGTATGAAGTTGGCAATGAGGAAAGGGGTCAAGATGCCTCATACAAGTAAGGGCCCCTAAGCCACGGCCCCTGTCCTGTTATAAGTCTGACTCTTCACCAGAAATTAAACTTCACAGCTGAACCAATGCTGGATGATGTCAGCAGGAACAGATTCAATACACAAGGCTTGGTAGTAATGAACAGACTGTGGTCGTGACACCTGCCTTCATCCCTAACTTTAGGAGTGTCTTGTAAGAGATGGTGTTCCTCGAATCACCAGAGAGAAACTGACAAAGCCAATGGTGAACATGAGTTCTTATATCAAGATCTTGAATCTTTATGGACAGTTTATCATTATATATGGAGGTGGAACTACACAGAACTACATAACCACCGCACCTTCCCAACCTCCCCCCAACCCCTGACAGCAGAACTTAGTACCTACTGCTCTTGCAAAGAACCTGAGTACAATTCCCAGCACCCATGTCAGGTGGCTCACAACCATCTACAACTCCAGCCCCAAGAGATCCAACAACTTGTGGCCTGAGGGCATCCAAACTCCCATGTGCATGCACACACAAAGACACAACTAAAAATAAATCTTTTTTTTTAAAGTCCCTTCTAAAAGTTATCTGAACATTGAAAAAAATTCTCCTAAAAGATTTTTGTTTGTTTGTTTTTGTCTGGTTTTTCAAGACAGGGTTTCTCGGCTTTGGAGCCTGTCCTGGAACTCTCTCTCTGCAGACCAGGCTAGCTTCAAACTCATAGAGTGTTGGGATTAAAGGCGTGCGCCATCAACGCCTGGCCAAGATGTATTTTTTTAAGGCGACGTCTCACTATGTTACCCAAGCTGGCCTGGAATTCCTGGGCTAAGCAATTCTATCCCAGCTAGCTAAGTGCTGGGATTATAAACCACTAATCTTACTTACTTTTAATGTATATATTAAATAACCAATATAGCTTATGTAGATGCTGGGATTTTTTTTTTTTTCTTTACCTGGGGATTTTTTGTTCGATCTTGATTGTGTCAGGTGAGACTGTCGAGGCAGCAAAGGCGATGAAGGAAGAGACATGGAAACCCCTTTGGCCAAGCTCACACGGTAGCTGTCTTCCGCTGTAGGGAGACTGCTCACAGGAGAATCACCACTGTGACCGGAGGACAAGGTGGGCGTCTCTGAACCAAAGTCACTGCCTAGAGTAGAAAAATGACATCTAGGTTACACCATCCATGACAAGTTGATGAGACTTTAAAGAGCTATGCTCTTAGAATATAATTCCCATGTACCGGAATACCAAATTTCTTTTAAATTGTTTCCCTTACTTATCACTCTTGAAATCCACTGCCTACAGGAGAAACTCCTGGAAGCATCAATGAACTCAGCCAGGAGACCCTTTCTTTTCCACAGAAAGTCATGATCCACAAGACATTCTGATTTCAGGTGCAGTTACAAGTAGGGCGTCACTGGACTTCTGTGGCTATCAGTGGAGCAGTGTCTGAAGCCAGGAGCTCTCTGAACTGAAATCCTGCAGTCTGCTCCTCCAATATGAGGCTGCCAATGGAGTACCCGGCTGCTCCCACAGTACCCCCTGGAACCACTTCTCTGTTCTGATCCTGTCTACTCTGCCATTCTGAACCCCAGCCAAACCCAAATCATCACAGGGCTCATTTACTGAGCAGGCTCCCTTAGCATCTTAACCACCAAATGAACCTGGAAACAAACTAGCACACCTTTATGAAATAAAACTTTCAAGAGGAAGCAAATCCTCCAGAAATATAGAGGATGCAATTACAGTGTACAAGTGTATGAGGAATACAGATCCCGGTAAGGACGAGCCAAGAAAGAAGAAATGCAGCCAGTGAGCACGTCCTCGTATGATATACTCCAATCCTCCCAGGCTCTGCCACCCCACCCCCAGGCACGTTCTCTCAGTACAGACCAAGAAGCAACTGAGGTCTGCAAAGAAACCCGAGTCATTACCCCACAGATTACAAACCTTCTTCAAAGTGCTAAATTATAGACAGTAGAAATCGGAGGAGACATGTAAGGTTTCCATAAGCAGAGTCAGTCTGTCTGACAAATGCTTCCTAACCAGTCCTTGTCATGACTTCCTGCTAAAAAAGAAAAGGCAAGCACTACACTTGAAGGAGAGGGGAAATAAAAACCATGAGCTGCACAGCCAGGCAGACGCTCATTTTTTTTCCCACATACACTTATGAGAGAAGCACCTCGAGATTTTTTAGCCAGTGCACGGGGCAGCCAAGGCTACAACCAGAACACTACCTCCCCACAGGCCTGTATGCTTATATAGAGACTCACAAGAGCAGAAGGACAATTACTTTGTCTGTCTCCTAACTGGTTCCATGACCAGTTCCCACTACCATTTGGCTCTGTAAACAAACACAGCGCCTACAAGAACACTCCAATGACCTGATCTACAGGTGTCTGGGCAAGTAACGATAGGAGATGGACAAGAACAAACAAGAAGGCTACACCCCCACAGTGAAGAGGACATGGGGATACCAGGCAGTGTTGATTGCCCATGTGTTTGAAGAGAGCTGTGTGGCCCCATGGGTGTCCATGTATTAATTACCAAGTCACAGATTTGTGCTGTCAATAGCAGTGAAATGGCCTGACAAGCCATAACCAATAGTCTCCCTACCCATGACCTACACATGAAAACCCAGACTTCCAACCCATTAATTTTGAGGGGAACATAAAGAAATGCAGAAAGACATACACCATCACCAGAAACCTTAAAAGTTAAGCTTGTTCCTGAGGAAGGGGTTATTATCTCAGACACAGAATTATTAGGGACTGGAGGGCAGGAGATTTAAAGCATTTCCTAATCACAAATTCTGCCCATAAACTTTGTTTGTATCAAGCAAAGCAAATATTTTCACTAACTGGAAGTCTGGGAGAAACATGCCGCAGCCATGAAGACCCTCAGCCTTGGGAACAGCTGGGCTCCAGCTCTTTGATTTTATGAAGGCTGCAATAAAAATGGGACTTAGAGATGGGGCTTGAGGGAAGGGGACTTCTATTTCAACTTGACTTTGCCATCCCACATCAGTATCTGTCCCAAACATGCTGTTCTGTTTGGTTTTTTAGAAACAATTAAACCTCCATCTTCCTTTTATTAGGAAGGCACGGAGCGGGAAGAACAGCTTTACAGACAAGCAGGAGGCACAAAGCACCAAGTGGGAGATCCAGCCTCTCAGAGCTGGACAGCATCCCGGAGCCTACAGCTTTAACTTTGATGGCTCCAGGCAGCAGGTTCAGGTCAGAGAGAGCTCAGAGCATCCTATGACACCAGAGGCCAAAAGCAGAACTCTGGTACGGGCACACACATCAACGATAAAGTATGTTCCAAGCAACCAGACATCAGAAATCCTGTGTTGTGAGATATTTGTAGACCGTGTGAAGATATATTGCTGTGATCAGTTTAATAAAGAGCTGAACAGCCAATAGCTAGGCAGGAGCTGCAGGTGGGACTTCCAGGCAGAGAGAGGAAGGAGGAGGAAGGTGCAGAAGACATGCCAATGAGACATGGAAGGAGTTGGACATACAAAATGAAAGAAAGATAAAAAGCCACATGGTAAAATGTAGATTAATAAAAGCTGAATAATTTATGTTATTAAGAGCTAGTGAGACAGGCCTAAGGCCACATTTTCATTAATTAATAAGAAGTATCAATGTCATTATTTGCAGGCTTGCTACACCTCTAGTTGGTTCAACATTCCTCAGCAGATGTTTAAGGAGGTTTAAGAACAACTAAAGATGTTTCACTACAACAGCCAGAATGACTAGGACATTTCACTGGGCCTTGAGAAGATGCTGTTTTAACTATAGCCTACTTTATTCCTTACTTCAATTAGGTAATAGGAAGCACATTCCAATCACCCTTCCTGTTGCTGCAGCAGAAAGGCCCAGGCTGAGCAGGACCAAAGCATCCTCTTCAGGGTGTGCAAGTCATGTTAGCAACAACCGGGATTGGCCAGGCTCCCCTCCAACACTGGCAGGTGCTTCCCACATTTCAACACCATAGAGAATCACATCATCCCTGTGCAAGTTCATCCCAGAGAGCTCCTGATCCAATCACACCTCACACAGACAGGAAACTGGAATAGCATTAACTGGGAGGAACAGAGGGAGCTGCTGGATCCTCCTTCCAAACAGCCAGCTCAGACTCTAACACTATTCCACTTATTCAAGAATGCTGGAGGAAATGGAGAGCCCCCCCCCCCCAAGGAAACACATTCGAAATAAGTAAATATGTAAGGGGCAATCACACTTTTTCTGTAAAGGGCCTACTAGAATTGTAGGCTCTCTAAGTTACATACAGTCTGTGATATTTATGTGTGTGCACTCTCTCTTACACACACACACACACCTCTTTTCCTATTTTAAAATCATTGATTTCCCAAATTCTAAAAATAAAAGATCATGAAGGGCATAGGGACAAATGATCATTTATATGGTCTTTTGTGTTTATAATAAATCAAAATTAAGATATATACATGGAAGAAGTATCAGAGTGTACATGCAAAGATAATGGACTTGCCAAAGAGAATAAAGACATCCAGTAAAGCATTGCAAATTGGCAGAAATAGCTTTTGATAATGGTTCTTTAACTTCTCCCCCTACTCATAAAGACTTGGAATGAGGATTTAAATTCGAAATGGAAGAAAAACTGTGAATCTAGGAGATGAATGTTTAAAGGTGGCCATGCAGAATGCTGAAGTCGACAATGTAGATTAGAGTACATGGAGTATGGGATTAGAGGTGGATTTTAAAAGGGAAGACAGGCAGATGAAAGCAAGGCCTATCTGAGAAAGGCTAGAACTGCGAAAGATAGGAGTGAGCTCAGACATTCAGGTAAATAGGTCTACAGAGGCAGGAAATAAGATTTCCATTTGTCATGCACTAAAATGGTTTATCCAGCTCCAGAAAACAGGACCAGGGTGATACATTTAACTAGGGCATTAAATGTATTACGTCATCTTTTGTGGTTCCCGCCTCTGAGCATAGTTTTCTTTTTTTTCTAACATATTTTCCATCATAAGGTTTTATAACCATATAACTCACATATTTACAGAAACCCAGCAAGTTGGAAAAAATGTCCTCTGCAAGACCCAGTGTCATTTCTGAGTCTTGCAGAAGGCTCTCTCTGCAACGGGACATGCATTAAAGCATCTTGTGTCTATGTGACCTCCTGGCATCTAGGCTGAGCTACTGATCATTCAGTGTATATTTTCAAAAAGAAAGGATAAAGGGATCTGTATCAGCAACAGTACCATACCAAAACAGTACCATAGTACCACCCCCTCAAAAAAAAAAAAAAAAAAAAACCAACAACCAGAAACCCATTAACCCTGGGGTCCAAAAAGTACCAGCTAATGAGACAAATGGATCCTTTTGTCTTCAGATATTGCACAAACAACCTTCTAAACAGAGGCCAGCAACTGTCCTCAAACTGCATGCTGTAGAACCACACACCTAAATGCACTTTATCCTGAAACATACAAGTAAACAGACTGGCATTTCCTCAACTGTCCAAGTCTTCCCTTTAACATATGTCACTGTGCAAGAACAACTATGCTTTTAAAATATATGACCTCACAAAAACCTCCAATCTCACACCCTGCAGAAGCATCATATGAAGGAAAGGCTGTCAAGGGTACAAGCAGGTGCCCAGACAGCACTGTCTCCTTATTTCACCTTCATTCATAGCCTCCCTACCAAGCAGTCACTATTCCGTGTTCCCTTCTCAGATGAGGAAACTGAGGAACAGAAGAAAAGACTAAGTAACATGCCCAAGGGCACTAGCAAATGTCAAAAGTGAATTTGGACTCAGGCGCTCAAACGTGGAATCCATCTTCCCAGTGCATTCCCTTTCAGAAGGCTGCCAAGATACACTTTCAGTATTATGTCATTCTGTGTACTTAATAGGGAAAACCCAAAAATAGTGTATGTAGGTCTACACGCAGTCCCAGGCCACCACCAAGAAGCCTGCTCCCTCATCTATTTTCCAGTTCTGTGCTAGCTGCTTAATGAGTTCCAAGCACTCCTGAGCATTGCGCTGGGGAGGTGCCCAAGCCTCATGATCATTAATTTTCTTTCAGTCACACCTTATGCTGCTGTCACACAAACCAAGTGCATCTGAAGCATAGGTGTTTAGTCATCAAGCACCTGAAATAGTTCCCTTTCCTTTCACCCAGTACTGTATGTTCATTAACTCTTGCAACATAATGGCCTGCGGCTTCTGCACCATGAGAATGGGAGTTCTAATCCCACTCCCACCCCAGCCAGACCCAGAGGAAGACTAAAGATGTGGTCACCTGCAACTGACAGCAGTGTGGAAATGTCTGTGGGATACAGGCACAATCCCTTATCCTCTCTCTGTTCCTCAGCAGCACATAGATGTTTACTGACTTTGTGAACCTAACCACCTCTTGGGTTCTGAAACTTTCAAGGCCATGAGTCCCTACATCTATCTATCTGATCAGGGTGTGGGCCCCAACTCCTCTGTTTGTTCGGGGAGGAGGCCTAAACCTGTTCAGGAAGCTGTTTCAATTTCTGCAGCTCAAGCTTTAAAATCCTCCAGAGGGTAATGCAATGCAATGTGTATGTAGCAGGGATTTCTCCTGTCACTAGAACAAGAAGCTGGCCAGGAACTAAGATGGTAGGAAGCCAGAAGTCAAGGCCAACATGGGAAAGGGGAGGGGGAGCAAATGGAGAGAAAGGGAAGGAAAAACTTTAGGAAATGATCATGTACAAAAAGTTTCCTATATTTAAAAATGTATGTTTCATGGGGGTGTATGTGTCTATATTTGTATATGTTATATAATATGTATATACAGCTCTATGTGTGTGATATACATGTAAACACAACTACTATTTATGAACAGAGGCTCTCTAGAAGGACACATGGATTCTGTAGTCGTGCTGCATCTGGAAACAGGAAGTAAATAACTGGAGCATGGGCAGAGGTTAATCCTTGTATATGGCTGACCTCTCTGTGCACGTCTGATGTAAATATTTACATTTACACTCCCGAGGATAGAGCCATGTGTATAGTTGAAGGTCCTTGGGTTAAACTGGCCACCTGCTATGATCTAATTTGGCAAGTGAATGAAATGAAGTTCCATTCCACAGGGTATGTGCTCAAGGACACCTGCATGGTGATTGTCACCCAGAGGTGACCTCCACTGCCCAAAAGGGAAGAAAGCAGAATGCCATCACCAATGGTCATCTTTGCTGCCACTGGCAGGGGGCACAGTCGGTTGATGGAATGGGCTGAGATGGGATCCAGAGGGGTAAAACTGCACCAGGCAAGTAGTTATACATAGCCTCCCTGTTCTAAGGGACAAAAACTCATGTGTGCAGAAACTGAGTCCTCAAATAAAAGATGACTAGAAAAGAGACAGGAGAGCCCAGAAATCTAAAAGAAGACAATGGAGCACACTTTGCTGTTGCTGTTCCACCCTAAGCTTGCCAACACAACACTAGGACCTTACACAACAGGGTCCCCCTAAAAAAATCACCGGTGGTGAGGAGATGATGAACTAAGTACACAGTTTATCAATGGAAGGAGAGCGAGCAGCTTGAAGACTCAGAAAGAAAACTGAGAGCAACACTCAAGGACAGCTGGGCACGCCGGTGGAATACAGAATGGCTGGCCTACACCTTTCACACTGCTTGCTTTCTGATCACTAACCTGCAGCACAGACTGAGATCGACCAACACTTCATATTAATCACTGATAAAGAGCAAAGGCTCAGGACGTTTCCCCAGGGCATACAGGGAAGAGACAGAAAAAGATTACAAATGTGGAAAACAAAAGCTGTTTCTCAGAAGAAACCTAGACACTGAGAAGTCTTTAAAACCAAACCCTGCTCTGATAGGAGGAACATAGACAAAAGCATCCACCAGGCCCTATGCTGCTATCTTTTTTTTTTTTTTGGGGGGGGGGGGGGGGAGTCACAGCCCTAGCTATTGTCATCTGGTAAAAGTAGGTACTGAAAACAGAAAAGACAGTCACAGACCAACATATGTGTTTTTGAATGTGCATGAAACAGGGGATGCTGCAAAGAACCAGGACCCAACCATGCTTGGTCCCTCAGCTGTCTAGAGTGCTATAAAACAAGGTACCACATAGGGGGTGCGTCAGACAACCAAAAGTTAATGTCTCACACTTCCAGACCTAACAGTCTACAATCAAAGTGTGGGATGGGGTCATGTGCTTTCCAGAGTCAAGCTAGCCAAAGCCTATTTCTTTCTAGTTCGCCCCATCTCTGATGTTTCCTGGCTTAAAGACTCATTCTAACCTCTGTCTTCGTCAGTCCACAATGTTCTCTCCATGTTAGACTACTTAACACGGTTTCTGACTCCGTAATTCAGGCTGGCCTAGAACTCACTATGTAGATCATGCTTGGCTCAAACCTCCCAAGCCCTGAGATTACAGGCATGAACATCACACTCAACCCTGGGGATCTACCTATCATGACCTTTCAATTGATCACATCTGTAAACACTATTTCCAAGCTAGGTCATTTCCACAGGCACCATATTAAAAGTTGAGGCTTTGACATATCTTTGCAGGAAACACTATTCAATCATCAAAAGCCAGAAGTCAAAACAACAGCTACATACAGAGGGAGGGGCTGTGAAGATCAAGTCCCATAAAGCTGAAGCAAGTTATCAATTGTACGTCACGTCAATCATAAACATCTGAGATGCTGGCAGACTCAAAACACACATCTATTACTTTGGAAACAAAAAGAAAACATTACTTAAGAGAACCACCTAAATTAATTACAATATGGTGTCTAAAAAATGTGTATTATATAATACCTTCTAGTACTTCAGTCAATTGTCCCTTTCCATCCCCTTTCTCTTTCAGGAAATGTGGCTTTGAACCACATACTTCACCCCATAATGAAAAAGGAACCTCTTACCTTATCTGGGTGGCCTCTTAAAATAATAACTGTCCTGCCAGAACTTGCATTTTACATGAGCAGGACAATGGGCAAAGAACGCCTGCTTTGTCCCCACCAACAGCTCTAAACAAGCAGAGCAGCACAAAGACTGGTTTTGGTGCCAATGAACAAGTTACAAGAAAGAAGGCACAGTTTGCCATATGATCAGCATTTTCTAAAGCATGTGGAATAAACATCTAAGCCAGTATACGTAACATGTTACATGCTGTGTGACAATACACACAACCAAAGCTTTAGGAGGAATACAGTAAGATGTTGGTGGTGTCCCCTCTTCCTTAGCTGTTTCAGTTTAGCATGTATTCTGGTAATGTTTAGGAGATGAATATTTTATAAAATATACTGGATTATCTAGCAGTCAGAAATAGAAAACTATACCCATCTCTTTTTACTTCCTGGGGTTGTCCAGTAAAGCTATCCAATTGGATACTTACCAAGAAGCCTACTTTCCCCCTATCTAGACGCTTCTAATCATAACTACTATGAACTTCAATCCACAGGTTTAGACTTGAGCTAACACACCCAACCCATATATCAAGGTCGTAGGATATTATTCTCTACTGATTGTTCTACAATGATATTCTAAACTGGCTTGTCTCCCCATGAAGTCCAGTCTGGCCTCAAATCCACTCCCACCCTCAACAACTAAGATTAATGTGTATTAACTATAGCCCAGCTGTCTTATTACAATTTCTATCTTCAACTTCCAATCTCAATCAATTAATGCTTTGTTTCCTTAATACTAAATGTCCTTAAACATAATCCAAATTCATTATATATTTTTAAAAACTCACTTTTCCAACCAAACCTTCCTGTGGTTAACATGAGGAATACAAGGAACACAGTACCACACACATCACAAATATGTCATTAGTGTTCTGAAACCAAACAACAAGATAGCCAGGAACCGCCAGCACTCAAAGAGTATCCATCCTTAAGCCATTCCCCCATGTCATTTACATGTTTTAGCGCCATGACTACATACAGCCCAAGCTCACTGACTCCTGAATTCATGTCAAGTGGAAGTAACACAACAGAACTTGTAGCTATGTCTCAATTATAAACGTTATGTCTATTGAGTGTATCTGGACTAATAAAGATGATTGCATTTGCTGACTGCCTGAGTGTGGGTGTGGGTTTGGCAGTCAGAGGACAACTTGCAGGTATTGGTTCTCTCCTTCTGTTATGTGTATTCTGGGAATGGGACTCAGGTCATCAGGCTTGGCAGCAAGTACCTTTACTGTAGCTAAGCCATCTTGCCAGCCCCTAATAAGGATGATTAAGCTAGTAGTCATTCAAGTCCTTATTCAATGTGCCAGACACCTCATTAAATACTTTATATGCATCAATTTATTCACCATAGTCCATTTAAAAGAGATGCTTTAACATCGCACTTGCTCCAGATGAGGACATGCAAAGTTGCCCACAGCTTAGAACCTAGGCTGCCTGACTCCAGTCATGGCTTCCTCAGGTAGCACACTGGCTTGCTGGCCCAACTAGCAGATGCCCTAACTGAAGTGCAAACTGAGAATGGAGAACTAACTACTCGGTGCCTAAGAAATTCTATCACCCACAGATCGTTTAGCAACTCCTGTTTCTCTGAATGATAATCATCAGGAACATTCTGTCACATTGGACATGATGACATTTTGGGGGTGGAAAAATAAGTGGAGGGAAAAAGGCTCTTGGAACAATATCATAACCTGTACACCACCCCCTCACTCACTACTCAGTCCCAAACTCTGCCAGTCCCATCGGCAGAGCTGTGTGCCAGCAGGCCTCACACAAGAGAGGGGCGAAAATAAAGGGAGCTGCTACCTCTCCTATTTCAGTTAAAAGGAAATTTCCCTACAAGGCAAATGGGATCTAAAAACATGGGGGTGGGGGGTATTAAAGTTTGAAGGTAGCAATGTGAAGTCCTCAAAAACAATTTTAAAAACTTCAAGTGTGAAGATCTGAGTTTCCACCACAGAACCCACATTAACAAAAAATGTTATGTGGGTGCCAGGAGGTGGTGGGGTACACTTTTAATCCCAGTACTCGGGAAGCAGAAGCAGGTGGATCTCTGTGAGTTTGAGGCCAGCCTGGTCTACAGAATGAGTTCCAGAACAGGCTCCAAAGCAACACAGAGAAATTCTGTCTCAAAAAACCAAAACCAAACAAACAGAAAAGCTTTGTGGGCATGGTGGTATACGTAAATCCCAGCCAGCACCGAAAAGGCAGAAGCAGGAGATCCCTGCCTGGCTGGCCTGACCTACCCAGTGAGCACCAAGTCAGTGAGAGAATTCAAGGTGTGAGGTACCCACAAAAGAACACCCGAGGCTGGCCTCTGGCCTCCACACAAACGTGCACACATATACACACCTCCAACGCACGCACGCACGCTATCTCACTCAAAACTGCATAACACAACCAACTGCATTCATATTCCAGGAAGACCATATAAATTGACTATGTACTAGGAGCTTTTTAACCAGGCCGTTTTTAGGCCTATAGTGAGGTCTGGGACTAGAGGAGAGAATGAGATGACTTGGCATTTACTAGGTTTTGGATTTTTGTTTTGTTTTTCAAAATTGGGTTTCTTTGTGTGTCCCTGGCTGTCCTAGAACTAGTTCTGTAGACCAGGCTGGCCTTGAACTCACGGAGATCCTCCTGCCTCTACCTCCCAAGTGCTGGGTGTAAAGGCGTGTGCCCCACCACCTCCTGGCTTTACTGGTTTTTTTTTTGTTTGTTTGTTTGTTTTTTTGTTTGGTCTTTTGTATTCTATATACCATGCTATTCTGCCATCTCCCTCCCTCTCTCCCTGCCTGCCTGCCTCCCTGTCTCCCTCCCTCTTCTTCCCACCCTCCCCCCCCTCTCTCTCTCTCACACACACACACACACACACACACACACACACACAGAGAGAGAGGGGGGGGGAGGGAGAGGGAGAGGGAGAGAGAGCTCAGTTTTCAAAACAGCAGTTTCAATGACATGTCTGGTAAAATATCTTAGCAACAACATCAATATTGTCTCACTGCAGCTAACCATATTAACTAACATTCCACTCTAACCATGATTTCTAAAACTTAAAATGGATTGCAAGTTATTTGCTTCATTCATTCTTTGAGTATGTCTCTGGGAAGAGAGTCTTCTAACATCATGCAAACTGGACAGCAAAGTTATATTCACTAGCTATTCCTTTCTGTGTATCTGACTTGTAAGTGTGTGAGTAAGCAAATGTTAACACAGAATCAGCATAAACACAAGAGACAAATGAAATATACTGACAAATCGCTTTGATCAAATCATGTGCCTTGTTGTTTTGTAATAGAATCCTTTAACTTTTGTACTTGTGTATCTGTATTTAAAGTTCATCTGTATAGGATTACATAACGGGGTAATAGACTTCGCAAGTTTCCAAAGCCACGTATGCAACTGTTGCATAGCTAGTTGCGATGTCCCTGCAGTGACACGGAAAGGAATGGTGGCACACCAGCAGCTCTAACCACTCAACCGCCCCACAAAGGTACAAATGTGTGGTTCCCACCCAGTCATTGCCAAGGTGACACCAAGTAGGTCTGGCAGAGGAGAACTGGCCAGATGTAGGACTCAGCTGCCCCCCCAGCTACACTAGAGTCCCTCCCTGTACAGATGAAGGGAGAGAGGGTCTCGTCATGGACTCCAATGTATACACATCTTTGCTGACACAGGGGCTTCTTGTTTGGAGTCCTTGTATCAATGCCCCAGTAAGTATCCCTACCCTCTCCCATCTCTTAGTGAGCACATGTCTTCCCAGAGTGTTTACAGCAATTGTCCCTGCAGCATTCTGCGACAGGCATGACTATGAAGTAGCTCTTTCCTCCCTCTACACCAGATGGAGTGACCAGGGTCGGGGTGGTCACACAGACAAGTGAGTTAATGAAACATGTCCAAGATGCCACTAGTTACCAAAGTCTAAAGGAGAGTGGAAGGAGACAGAGAAGCAAAGTGGCCAGACCAAGATAGTGTTTACCATCAATTACAAGAGTAAATATTCCTAACATGCTTATGTGGCCCAGGCATTGTTATACAGATTTTAACCCATTTATGTATCAAAGGATCAACAATCTAGAGAGAATGCCTGCCCCTTAGTATTGGCAGGGGATTTGTCCCAAAATCCTCAATGGATACTAAAATCTTAGGATGATCAAATCCCTTATGAAAATTCGATAGTATTTGCATGAAACCTACATACATCCTCCTCTATACTTGATTAAATCACTGGCAGATGTTGGACAACACCTAATACAATGGAAGCGCTATGTAAATTGGGGGGGGGGGGTCATGCTGTATTATTTAGGGAATACAAGGCAGAAATCTGCTTGCGGTCAATATTCACATAGGTTTTTTTTTTTTTTTTTTTTTGGTTTTTTTTGTTTGTTTTTTCCTTGCTAATTTCTTTAGTGCAGACCTTAACATTCAACTGGTCAGCTCTGTAGTGTTATTCTCTATTTCACATAAACAAAACTGGAAAGATAGTGAGGGTTCAGCAGCTTAAGCTAGGAAATGAACCCAAGCATCTGGGTCACTACTTCAGGGACAGAGAAACTATTTTGCCTCTGCAACGTAAGAACCATGTCATCTTTGCATAGTTCAGAGTGGCTTTCCTTGGTTTCCTTTCTGTGGATCTAGAATCAAACCCAGGACCCTGAGCATGCCAAGCAGGCACTCTACCACAGTTATCCCCGGCCCCACCCTTACCCTCCATTTATAAAGCATCCACTACATTGGGTAAACACAAGCACTCAACACAGTGTATGAGACTATGAAGTGAAGAATAGCTTTTTCCTAAGGACCTTCTCTAAGGAATTTGCCTCCTGGTCAACTGTGGCTCACTTCCTGGTTTCTTTAATATCTTAAGGGAAAAAATTTCATCCTCCTCCCCCAGCATCTGCTTCTCAAAACCCATGATACAAATTTTAATATCTGCATGAGTATACTCATGATGAGCATTTCTCCGAGGCCATAGATACCACATGGGGTTCCTTTTAAACTCACCTGACGTTGAAATTTGAAAACAAAATTCATTTGCATTTGACTCTCAGATGTTTTGTGGCCCAAATTATCTTTATTTCATAGGCAAGAAAGCTAAAGGTCTAAAGAAATACAGTAACCTGTTCTAAGAAAACTATTAGGTGCCTTCAAACTTGAAACTGAAAGGTCACTTCAGGGGACTTTGGTTTGTTGTTTGCTTACCTGGTTTTGTGTTCCAAGCCAGAGTTTCACTCAGCAGCCCAGACTGGCCTCCAGGTTGCAACCCTTCCCCTTCAGTCTCTTGAGTGCCCGGCTGAAGGCAGCCACAAAAGAGCTCTTAACTCACTTTAATTCAAGACTTTCCTACATCAGAAGGTACCTGCTCTCATGTCGGGAGAGCCCAGCCAGTTGAATGCATGAAAAGGAACCAGCCCTACAGAGGGTCTCATCTTCAGCACCATGGCGCTGTGGGTGTGGATCTAAGCGGTCTAATCACATGAGCATCACACTCGAGCACAAAGCAGGGAAACAGAGTGGTGGATGGCCTCAGAAAGTGAATTAACACTGAATTTACAGAATAGAGATGGAATCCTTCACTTAATCCTATCAACTACAAAGGATGCCTTAGGTAAATCTTTCTAGGCTTTGTAATTCAAAATTAAACATGAGACATGTTTGCCTTGCTTAAGACTTTAGCTGGTGAGCTCTCGACGATTAAACACCCATTAAAATATTAAAACAGCAACTAAACCCAGAGGCAAACAAGCAGGACAAAGAAAAGAATGTTATTATACAACATATACAGTGTCAAACATCAACTTAAATGCTTCTAGAATATTGACTTGATTGCATCCTCATAACCAAGCAGTGAGCACAGAGCATGTAAGTCATTTGTCCAGGTTCATGGAGCTGGTAAGCTACATAGCCACAACACAGTCCCAGGCAGGATAGTTTCAGTGAACATACAAGAAGGGGCCAAATCCGTACCTTCTTTTAAAAATTCATAATTGAAACATTAAAATGCAACCACCAAAAATGAAGTTGTTTAATTACAATGCTGGTAAGGATTTGCTGGTAGAACTATAAACTTAATGTTGTCCTTTTTTGAAGGGTGTTTCAGCAAAATTAAGAAAAGTATAAATTAAAAATATACTTTGTTTAACAACTCTTTTCATAGGAAACATGCCTTTAAATCCCAGCACTTCAGAGGCTGAGGCTGGAGGACCTGTGAAGCCCACAAGTTCAGGATTATTCTGGGCACCAAAGCAAATAGCCTATCTCTTAGAACAAAAAAAAAAAAAAAAAAAAAAAAAAAAAAAGTAAAAGGGAGAAAAAGAAATGCCACACATACAAACCAGGGCCACACTAGGAAAGGAGAAGAGAGTCAATCGAGCCCTCACCAAGGCCAACAGACTAGAGTGAGCTGGGAAACGAAAGGTCACTGAAAAGGTAATGTACCTGAGCAGGAAATATACAGAGGTATCAAATGCAAAGGAATACTAGCTATACACTTTACCTACAAAACCAGCATTATTAAAATCCACAACATCTTAATACTAAGAAGGATCCAGCAAATAGCATGTTCACACATGCCACTTACATATATGACAACCAGTACAGAATTTCTGGAAAATAACTTGCAAAGGACACCAAGAGCTCAAAACAAATACATTTCTTCTAACCCTTGATTGCAGTCTGGGAACCTTCCTCCTCCTACAGTGGCCAACTCATACAAAGGTGCTCATCTTACAGAAGGAGAAAAACAAAGAAACCATGGTATGGTGGCACAGTAAAATATTGGACAGCTTTTGAGAGAGAGAGAGAGAGAGAGAGAGAGAGAGAGAGAGAGAGAGAGAGAGAGAGAGAGAGAGAGAGAGAGAAGAAAACATATATTGTCTTTTGTTCCTTTATCTCTTATTTTCCTAACTGGACATTGCTCCAAAGACCCATATTTATTCTCAATTTTATTATCGGAGAGCCATTTTTTTTTAAATGCTGTCTCATAAGACAAAGCCTCGCTATGTAGCCGACACTGCCCTTGAATTCATAGCCATCCTTCCACCCCAGCCTCCAGAGTACTGGGATTATGACCTTGCGCTTCCACATTTGATTACAAAAGCTCAATAAAATAAACAGTGCCTGCACTCGGAATATATTTTTTAAAATTATCTTAGCCAAGTTGTTTTATTTTTATAATTAAAAAAAGCAAATCAAACAAAAAGTGAGGGCAGGCAGGATGGCAGCACCAGGCCTGACTACCTACCTGAGTTTTTTACAAGACAGGCCCAGGCTGTCCTAGAACTCACTCTGTAGACCAGGCTGGCCTTGAACTCACAGAGATCTGCCTGCCTCTGCCTCCCGAGTGCTGGGATTAAAAGCTTGCACCACCACTGCCCAGCATAAAAGAACTCTTAAGATGTGTTAAAAACTTTCTCCAAAATAACCAGCATACCCTTAATAAAAAACATGTAGAATTGCTGTAGAAATTTCAAAGACACAGTTTTTCTTTAATAGCACAAAAAATAATGGTATATTTTTATCAGTGAATTATGGTGTTACACTTAAGGACAATAGATACTATGACACATTGTGTCCTCTTCAAAACTCTCATGCTGAAGCTGTAACACCCCATGGTGTGGCAGTGTTTAGAGATGAGACTGAGCATCGGGTAGACAATTCAGGCTCAACAGTTAGGTGACTTAAGTGCACAGTCCTTGTCAGTGTATAACACGCCTGAAAGAAGGGACTACAAGATGGTGCTGTCTCTCTCATACATTGCAGGAGCATCTAGAAGGTCGCCTCCCACCAACCAGTAAAAACCCTCACCATAACCTGACAGGCTGGTTTGAAGGTCCCAGACCTTCCCCCTCCAGAACTGAAAACACATGAATCCCTGTTGTTTTAGCCACCCCACCAAAGATGTTTTGTTATGGCAGCTCAAGCAGATAAGGAAATTCACAATCAAAAATCAAAACAATTTTCACATGTGGTACTTGGGAAAATATTTGAGAATAAACTACAGTTATCTAAAAACTGTCCTTCTGGAGGGAGAGCCCAGGCCCTCAGAGAAGACGCAATGACATGTAAACTGCTCAGGGTGGGGAAGGGAAGCCCAAAGACGATCTGCAGCGACTCCCCCCTGTATCTGGAACCCACAGTTTGCACTCAGGCTCCTGACCTTGCTAATCAGCCAGTCCCATGACCTAGGAAAGCTCCACATAACCCCAGCACCAATGTCAGGCTGCTCACATCTGCCTAGAACTCCAGCTCCAAGGGACGTGATGCCTTCTCCTGGGATACACAGGCACACACACAGGAAGAGGCAGAAACACACACACCCACCACTACAAGTGAATCTTTTTTTCAAGCCCCCCCCCCCCCGACCAAGAGCCCACACCACTGCAGCTACCCCGTGTACATTCCCCTCAGAGGTCAAATCATTCCTGTGTCCTCTGTGTGCTGGAACAGGTATCATGTTCAAATGTAACAGCCTGGAGGCTCCCAGGCTACCTTAAAGATGGGCAACTCCTGGCTGAAAACTTAATAGCGAAGAATTAAAATCAGCTATTGAGATACTTGCTTGATTTGTATTCCTAAGACTTCAACCAAAAATGGTAAGTTTTCTCCTAAAAGTTGAACCACCGCAGTCTCCTCTGCAGAAACTGTTGGCCAGTAGAAAGAGGTACATTAAGCTCTCCATATTTTTGTAGAATAGAAATAAAGCCTTGAAATTCTCTCCCCAAAAATGCAAATAGCTCACATGGAAACTAAAATAAGGAGATTTTATGAAATCATAAACTATGCTGATAAGGCTCCTTGCAGGTTTTTGTTTGTTTATTTGTTTGTTTTGTTTTTTAAACAAAAACACCTTTCATGGGGGGGGGATCTGAAATGAAATCCAATTAGGTAAGTAAAAATAAATATTTTAACTGAGTTTCTAATTTATCATTTCCCTATTGAAGTTAATCTTCCTTTTGCATACATCCAGCAGGGGCTCAAGGAAAATGGTAGAGAGTTTTGCATCATCCTTTATAATGAATGGAGCAGGAAGTGTCTGGCCATATTGAGAGGCAGGTTGTGGACGATAGCCTTCGCCTCGCCTTTCCCTCTGAGCACAGGGCTTGCTCAAGTATGCACCACACAGGAAGTTCAGCACGAAGCCATCATGGCCCATATGTGCAAGTGTCCAACGCATGACAAATGCTCCACATTTGCTCCGTTCCTCTAAAGGGTTCATTTCGGGAAAGCAACCAGAGGATGAAAGACAAAGGTATTCCAAAATAAAGGCCTTCATGGATGAGGATGCGTTAAAATGAAGCCTTATAAACTGTATTTAGAAATCTATCCTCAGATCTGCCTGGCATCTCCTGAAATACAAAGATTTAATGAAGGCTCAAGGCCAAAAAAAAAAAAAAGGAAAAGAATTTCCAAAGTATAAACTACCATCTAGTAAACAACTGAGAGCTTATCAGTTACATTATGGAGGGATGGATAAAGATGGGAGAAGCACCTTTATTGCTCCAAATTGATAGTGGGGTCCTTATTTAAGAATAGGAAATCATCAAAAGAAGCTTCTAGAATATTATTCTTTGCCTGAGATCAACTGTTACTGAAATTTTGTTTATGTCATGGTTTGTTGTCCAACTGAACAGAGCATTTGGTTTCATTTTTGCTAAGGTTACTTACCTTCCCTTTCTATTTGGACAATATCTGATAACTATTCTTGTTGTACATAGTTTTACTATGTTAAAAGTTAGAACCCTTCCTTTTTAATTAGACAAGGTGGGGGGATATTACAGGAAATGTTTATGTTTGTGCAGTTGAACAGAGCATTTGGTTGAAGAGGTAGGGTTCACATTCAGTTGGTGGGAATGGATCAGAGAGTCCTTGGAGAAGTTGGGATTAAGAGAAAGAGCAGCCCCAGGAAGAAGGAAGGGGAAGTAGGTTTAGGGGCCAATGGGCCAATAGTGGTAGGTATGTCTCGGCTGTGATGAGTATCTCAGATTCTTATCAGATTCTTATATTTGTCCCCCGGTTTTACATTACAATAAATAGTGAAAGAAATCCCTTCAATCAGTCCTGACTTCTCTTTAACTTCCAGGAGAGGAGCACAAATTGTGTTTGATACCCAGTATAACTAATTGTTGTCCTACTTAGGGTCTCTATTGTAATGAAGTAACATGACCAAAACTATCTAGGGAGGAAAGAGTTTATTTTCGCCTGACACCTAGAGGTAACAGTCCTTTACCGAGAGAAGCTGGGGCAGGAAACAAACCCAAGGCAGGAAACAAAACAGAAGCCATCGAGGAGTGCTTCTTACTGGCTTGTTCTCCATGGCTTGCTCAGCCTGCTTTCTTATAGAACCCAGGACCACCAGCCCAGGGGTGGTACCACACAGCACCTGGATCTCCCACATCAATCATCAATCAAGAAAAGTCACCACAGGCTTGCCCACAGGCCACTCTGGAGAGGGCATTGAGGTTCCCTCTTGGCAAATGACTCCAGCCCATGTCAAGCTAACATAAAACTAGCCAGCACAGGGGCGTACAACCATTGTTTGGGAGGCAGAAAACAGAGTTGTGAACTGAACTATTACAGGTACTCTGGGTCTGCAACTCCACATCTTTCTCAGGCAAGAACAGATGCAATGAATATCTGACAGAAAGTATCAACCTAGATAGAATTTATTTTTGTTGTTTGTTTTGTTCTTAATTGTTTTTCAAGACAGAGTTTCTCTGTATAACAGCTCTAGCTGACCTGGAACTCACTCTATAGACCAGGCTGCCCTTGAACTCACAGAGATCTGCCTGTCTCTACCTCCTAGTGCTGGGATTGAGGGTATGAGCCACCACTGCCCAGACGAAATTAAACCCTAAGAAAGTGTGCCCAGGTTTCAGTTATTCCAGAGGTTATCAAGTTGAGATTTGAATTTGTGACCGATAATTCTAAAGTCTAGTGTTCTGGTTTGTTTTTAAGTTTCGAATGTCTGAAGAGAACAAAGAAAACAAAGGAAGCAAGAGCCTACCCCACCCTGAGGAAAGCTACATCCCAACTCCACTGTGCTTAAGCCAGAAAAGGACACTTTATACAGCCATTCAAATGCTCTGGTAAAGAGAGCACATTACATTCAGAAGGAATTCCTTGTGGTTACTGTGTTGCTGCAGAAATATTTTGTAGTTTCTTAACAGAAGATACCAAATGGCCACATCTCAACACTATGGTCGCTGAACTGAATTCCTAAGTAATGGTCCACAGCCGCAGAAAGCGGGCAATGGAGCACAGAATAATCAAAAGCAGCCTCATATCTTCTGGATGAAACAAAGAATCGTTTATATTGAGGCATTTTTAGAAAGTACCACCAAAAGCCAGAAGGCAGCCTGGAATGGCTTAAAATACCAACTTTAACAATCACATCAATGGTTTTTAGACTTTTTAGAGGACAACAGCTTCCTTTTGCTTGGAATTCAAAGTGAAGAAATAAATGCAAAATAAACCAATTAATTGGGTACCCACACAGGCTGAGACTATCCACTGTCTTAATTAACACATTACAAGTATGTTTAGCCAACCACTTGGGTTTTAGTGATGGAAAAGGTGAAGGCCAAAGCTTCTTAATAAACTGCTCCAAACTAAGACCTTTCTTTAATGCAGGCATACACGTGTACACGTACACGTACGCATGCGTGCACACAGAAAGAGAGAGAATAGAGACAGAAAGAGAGAATGAGAGAGAGAGAGAGAGAGAGACAGAGACAGAGACAGAGAGAGAGAGAATATCACAAACTGCTACAAGTAAAAGCTGGCAAGAGAAGAGATACAAACAAGTGCCCAGTCCCCTCCTATGGAAGGCAGGAGATCATCTGTAAGAACAAAAATCTGTATTTTAAAAAGAAGAAGAAAAAGAAGAAGAAAACAAACTGTGAACTAACTTTAATTACATTTAATTATATTAGATATCAGATAAAAGTATGTTTCATTTTGTGACAGCAAGAACAGAAACAGAAACACCTAGCTGAGCCAGCTGCTTGCTGAATCGTGCAGCTATTCTCATGAGCTACACTAAGTACCTGGAGGGAAGGGACCTTCCCAGTGCTTCTGACTTAAGAATCCTCAATGGTGTATTGGCTGATAGGCAAAATTCACTCTGCCCCATAGACACAAAGGAAACTACATACACTCTCCCAGCTTCTGTGCAGACAGGACCCAGGCATGTGAACCAGGCTTGGCCACTTTACAAGTACTTGCCACGATTTCCAATTCTCCTTGCCCAGTCCTAAACTTGCTCTCTTCCAAATGAATTTTCACATCGATTTTATGCTGTGTCAGCAAAAAGAAACATAGGATGTTTAAGGAGGCCAAAATGTTCTAGATGATACTACAATATATTTCTCTAAAACACAGGATGTAGACATCTACAGATGGGCCCTGGTGTAAACTATCTTTGCATCATTGTGATTGCCAGTGTGACAAGAATGCCAAATGCAGCACTCTGGTGTGGCTGCTTTTAATAGAACTAGTGCAGATGTAGGGAGAGCTGCAGCACCTTCTAGTAGATTTTACTGTGAATCTAAAACTGCCCCTTTGGAAAACTTAAAAAAAAGTTGTCAAAACCAAAAGGCTGTTATGAGTGCAAGTTTTGATTGAGAATGAAGCGTTTTTGATGCCCAGGGTTTTATCCCCAGGGCTACAAGAATCAACAACAAAGGCAGGATTTCATCAGGGAGAGAAAGAACTATACAGATAATTTTAAGAGAACTAGTTTAAAGTAATAAATATGTATGTATACAGACTCAGATATTTAATATTTCTTTGTATTCAGTCAAGTCTTAAGTCGTCAATAGTTTTATCATTTATTTCTATATAAAGTTTGCACATTTATTATTAAAGACTTTTGCTGTTACGACATGGAATGTTATTCCTTTTCTCTAGAGAAGAGAAGCTGGCTTCCTCTGCTGGTTTAATATGTGCTTCACACTCTTGCTAGGTTCAGATCTCGCATCAGATACTTCCAACTGTAGAATACAGCATTTTAATAACAGTTTAATAAGAGTTGCAAGAAAATCATCTGGTAAGATAGGCCAGATAAGTTCAAGAAATAAAAGTAAGTGACACACCTCTGAAGGGCTTCGGGACTGCTTTAAATCAAAACTCTACCATGAAAAGAGGAAGAAAAAAAAAAAATAGATGTCTTAGTCTAACATTCCTTTCTTCTGTGGCTAAATGCTGATTTTTTTTTAAAAATTACATTTATATATGTATTGTGTGTATGTACATGGGGGTCCACACATGTGGACATAATAGGACAACATTCGGAAGCTAATTCTTTTTCCAGAATGTGGGTCTTGGGGATCAAATAAAAGTCATCCTTTAGGCTTGGAAGTAAGCACTATACCACCTGAGCTATCTTGCCAGCCCTTAATATTTATTTTTGCTCCCATAGACCTAGTTCAAGGCCAAGAAACAGATGTGGCTCATTTTTTACTGAAGGAACTTCAACAAGGACAAAGAGAATATACATCCCCAAAACACTCAAAGTTTTTGATATTTCATCCCTATCATGCGTCTCTAGCTTCCAGAAACTAACATTTTGCCCATCTACAAGCATAAATAAAAATGTATAATCATTTCAAAAGAGAATCTTGCTAATTTTAGAGTTCTGACAATGGGATTCAATCTCACATCCACATATATACATACATACACACACACACACACTTTGAGTCTCAACACTTGCTAATTTTTCTACCCAGCTTAAGGTAGATATATAGGATATATTCTTTTAGGGACAGAGGCTGGGAGGAAAAAAGCTTTTCAATATTTCTGGGGATAGAGCTCAGCTACAGAATACTCACTAGTAGGTTGACAGCCCTAGGTTGGTTGAATCCTTGGTTGTGACATGAGGAAGAACTATTAATAGTTAGCCAGGGGTGGTGGACCAGGACTCCCAGCAACTGGGAGGCAGAGGCAGGAAGAGCATAAACACAAGGCCAGGATGGTCTGCATTTGGATTCCCTGCCTCAGAAACAACACCAAAAATGAAATAAACAGATGATAGTGTCCCACACCTTTGATCCCAGCTCTCAGAAGGCAGAGGTAAATGGATCTTTTGAGTTGGAGGCCAACCTGGTATACAGAGCTAGTTCCAGGACAGCCAGGGCTACACAGAGAAACCCTGCCTTGAAAAACAAAGATTGCATTTAATTGGAAACAGCACTGCAAAGCCTTTCCATGAAAGAGAAGTTGTTACCTGAGTCTCACAGCTGTCTCAGACCTGCTAGCTTTAACTTAGAGGAAAACTGAGCCAGGATTCCATTAGATGATGAGAGTTGGCATAGAACTCAACAAAGAAGTTGTCAAATTCCAAGTATTTACCCAAATCTTTTCACATAGCTTCATCTGGAATATAAAATCCCAACTGCTTTGTTCCCAACACAACACAAACCAGGTTCCAGTTAACAGCAAAGAACACAGACCATACAGATGCTTTATACAGAATGTTCCCATTATATTTTCAAGTTGGTGTGCCCTAGTGAAAAATCCAGAGTGTGGGAACTATTACAAAGGCAGGACTCACAGAAAAAGCAGTAGTTACTCTCAAAGGGCCAAAGGGAGACTTAAATCCCAAGACCTGTTTTGAAACTGGAAACCTTTCAAAGGCAAACTATGCTTGCTGCCTGGTCTGCCTGAAGGCACAGGTGCTGAACATCATTTAAACTTATTTCCCATGGTCCTGGCACTGTGGAAGAGGAGGGTCTTTGTTGAGAGATTCTGTTACTCTATAGGGAGTTTGGCTTGCAAAGCCTGGTCCTGGGGGGGGGGGGGGGATGGGGGAATACCTGTTTGCTTGGCAGCTCCATCCCAAGACAGCTTAGGATCTATGTTTATGCTAAAACTTACAAAGGTTTCGAAGGCAACAAATAAAGTCTCTAGAATTAGTATCAGATGAGCCAAAACTTTGAAGAAGAAAAAAAAAATTAACTACTTTCAGAAAAATAATGAGAAAGACATTTTGGCCCTGACCCAGCAGAGGATGAATGTGCCCCTAGAAAGAAATTATGTGAACTAAAATTTCTCCATAGTAACAATTCTAATTAATTATTCAAAGCTAGAGGTTGATTTTCTAAGGTTATGAGCTAACTATGCAGCCTTCTGTTTATATCATTAAAATCTGCTTCCTTCTATTCTTTGTATCTGTTTACCCAGGCATTAATGAGAAGTGTGTAATAGAATCCTAACAGCAACCTTGTACTAAAGGCTTTCTTTTTTTAGGTGAGTTTGCCACTTTGCAGGCTTGGTCTCAGGGATAATTAGTAATAAGTAGAAACTTTATCTAGGTCCCATATAGCCAAAACATTTAGAGGTCTACTGAGTCCCCTATAAAAGCATGGAGACAAATTAACAATATATAAGGTCTTTTGAATTAAAAGTTAATTATAACTAATGACACTAAGTTTACTCATCTATGATATGGTAACAAACAAAAACTGAAATATTACTTGACATTAATTTTAAAAGGAGCCATTTGCCAACAAGAGTAGATTTCACATTGGTTTAAAGAGTGGATTGCAGGGTAGTTCCAAACGCTCATTTTAACTGTGAATACAAACACACTATGCATAGACTTTCTATCAAGAGAAATTGGAACGTAAGACTGATTGGTGACCAGAACAACCATAGAGAAGGTTACCACATGCAATGTGATATTGTCCAGGACACAATGGCCAAGTATGCACCAAAACACTGCAGACAGAAAGAGAAACCAAAGCAAGTTAAGCCACTCCTCTCACGGTGAGTGAGCAGTCTGGCATTAAGCCGGGCTACACCTGTTAGGAATAAAACTCGATACTCAAAAACACAAGAACCAGTCAGGCAACAGTTGGTCAGACATAAAATTCAATTCCATGTGGGACAAGGGAAAGGGCTTTCTAGAAATCAGATTCCTAAGCACAACTGGTATCCTTCAACATCTTTAACTAGGCTTCTGGATCTAAATGACTTGTCAAAATTATGAACCCTTAATATCTTTGGGGGAAGTGTTTGGTTCAAAATTGAAACTCTGTTCCAACATCAAAAACAAAAAAAGCAACTTGAGAACCACAGAGTTCCTCACAGCCTCCAGGACACCGCTTGGTCTGTCTGTCTCTAGGCTAGTCTTGAAGCCACACATACACCTACGTAGCCTGAAGGGGTGGGATCTGGCCGCCCAGTGCCAACCACTGTAGTAGCCCAAATCGTTGTGTGTGTGTGTGTGTGTGTGTGTGTGTGTGTGTGTGTGTGTGTGTGTGTGTGTGTGTGTGTGTGCGCGCGCGCATATACATACCTGTTTCCTTCTTGCTTCCCTTTCCTCCCTCACGGTTCTTCTTCAACACAGCCTTCAACATTGTCAACACTCTTGTCTCTAAAGAGAAAAGGGGAGGAGTTAAATGTAAGAAAAAAATACGGGGACTATTGTTTGAATAGTGGCCTCATGTGTAATTCATGCTCAGAAAAGACCCCTTAGGATAACACAGAAGAAGTACCTTGAGATTTATATGAATTTCCTATGAACACACATGCGGTGGGGAACTAAGTGGCAGAGACACAAGAATGCTTTATAGCTTTCCATGAAGACATCAGAAGTTCACTGTCATCTTATAAAAGTTACAACCACCACATGCGGTGCATTCCCCGAATTCCACGTCTAATTAGGGTTACGAGGCTGAACCTGGGGCCATTGCTAGTAGTAAGATATTTGGCAAGGTGATCTTTTACCAGCTCCAGTTCACAAAAACAAACACACACAAAAAAAGAAAAAAGAAAAGAAAACATGAAATCACAAAGATTATGGTTAATAAGAATGAAGCTACATGGTTAAAAAGAAATGTTTTACAGGTGCCACTAATTATAAAC
The DNA here is from genome assembly GCF_943737965.1 of Phodopus roborovskii. Lineage (NCBI taxonomy): Eukaryota > Metazoa > Chordata > Mammalia > Rodentia > Cricetidae > Phodopus > Phodopus roborovskii. The sequence goes on from NW_026126418.1 coordinate 44,432,030, forward strand.
CCACAAAAACCATTTTGGAAGGTTACTGGATTGGAACATACCTCATAAGCATTTGCAAACTAAATACAGATGGAACCCATTTTAACCCTGATGCCAGGTGGCCCAATTAAACAGTGCATACTCCCGTGCATTTTTTCTATATATAGTTATGACTTTGGGAAGGAGATGAGGAGAACAGGCCTGTGGATGGCTGCTGAGTCCTTTAAAAGAATGAACTGCATTTTGCACAAGGGGTTTGTAAAAACAACACAATGGCCCGGGATTAAGATGAAACTGGAAACCATCTCTACAACAAGAAACAATGGCACTATTATTTCCTCATGAAGCTGATGCACCAAGAAGGCAGAAGGCATGCAAGCATTGCCAAACCCACGAGAACTTGGGGGGGGGGGGTGCTTCCAGGAGAGAATGAATCCCAAACCTGCCTAGCTTGAGATCTTCGGGTGGCCTCTGTGTGACAAGCCACATCTC